>NC_091772.1:12573603-13198603 GCF_029378745.1 Bos indicus
AGCAACACCAATCCACATGGGAACCGAAATTCGGAGGGTGGAACCATGAGCTAGACCTGGTTCCCTGTCCTGGCGGTGGGTTTGGAATATCCCATTTCCACCCTATCGGGGGCAGCTGCTAACCTCTCTTCCTGTGACATTTCTCTTTTAGTCTCTAAGACCTGATCTTGCAGACTTATTTTCTTTCTTTAAAATTCCTATGGCCTCGCCTTCCTCTTCCCTACCCAGACTAATCATGAAGGTTCTGGAAGGTCCTCAGGTACTTTATGGAGCCTGAGGTTTTTGTTGAGGCTATGAATGTCTCCAGCAGATGCTTGGCTGAATCACGCTGAGGCTGTGGGTGAACCTTCCCTGCTTTGCTAACCTTTCCACTGCCTTGTCCATGGAATTCCCCAAACTCACCTCCTGCTCAGGGGTCTTTTTACCCGCTTTCTGCCAGGAGGTAAGAAATTTAGCTTGGGTTTTCCCACGACTCTTTCCTTCAACACACCTGCCTCCCCTTTCTGGAGGATGTCTTTGCTTGAAAGCTCAGGGCCAGGAAAAGAGTGCTTACTCCCACCTCCCGAGCTGGTTCCAGAACCAAGGGTCTGACTACCCATTCCAAGTGCTTCTCACTCTGCGAGGCTGTTCCCGTTGCCATTACCCCCAGCACTGGAACAGCTCTGCAACTTGGCACTTCCACCTCTTACTCTGTGGGACCCCATGTGGCATTGAGGTGCAGAGGGACCATGCAGCAGTCTGGAGATCCAAGATGCCAGCCTCCCCCACTTTTCTCCTTGTCTTTCCAGCCAGGATGTGAGGCAGACTGGGTAGGAGAGAGCTTGAAGGACCCGTTGTCTTATATTTTTCAGCCTCTGAAAGTGACTCATAGCCCATAGTAAAGATACTATTCTTGCCTGGGTCGACTGGAGCTGAGGGTTAGGACTTTCTCTATACCCTTAGCTGGGGACCCAACTTGTCCACCATCCCCTTAGAGCCAACAAACATGAACTCAGGAGATGCCACAGATGTTCAGATTCATCATAAGGTGGGTGTAAGAAATTTAAACTTAGAAGGAAACCCAGGCATGTTATGCTCCTTCCCACCCCACCCCTGGGCTCCCTCCAGGAGTTGGCTCAGACCTTTGGGATGACCCTAAGTGGATGTCCCCCAGGCCAGCATGAAGCATCCCCTCTTGCTTTACTAGCTGTTTCTTTTCTTCCTGCACAAGTTTTTCTGCCCGTTTACCTCTTCCTTCTTTCCTCAAGACCCCCTCCCTTCTTCTCCACCCCCAGCCCCAGCCTCCACCAGAATTTGAGAAGTTTCTTCTACTGCTTTGTGAGCTTTCTCTGCCTCTGAATATAGCTGTGAACCAGGTATCCCATCCGTTCTGCTGCTTCGTGGAATGAAAGAGGCATTGGCCATTGGTGATTGACTCGTTTTCCGCTCTGCCGGCTCTCCAGAGCTCAGGGGAGGGACTGGAAGTGCCAGCCCTCCAGGCACTTCAGTCACATAACAAGGACACTTTTTTTCAGTCTCCTCCCCTAGGTAATGCCAAGGGTTGGGGAGCTCTGTGCTGGGATCAGGGACTAAGGACAAAAATTTATTTCTCCTTTTGTAAGTTGCAGCATCACAATCCTTCATGGTGGGAAGCCTGGTGTCCAGGGTTCCCCTTCCCCATCCATGTGGGATTGAGACCACACGTTACATGAGCCCCTTGGTGCCCACTGCCCCCGGACCCCTGTGTGGTCTCCAACTGTCCGAGATCTGCCAAGCAGAAAGGAAGCCTCTAGTCCAGCTCCCGGAGCTGCCACCACCCGCCAGCACTACTTCCCCAGCTGTTCCTGTGCTCTGTGAGCCAGAGTGGAGCCAGCCAGGGAGTGAGCCCAGGGCCGGATGGGATCCAGATCCTGGAAGTGGAGAGAGGAGCAGCGGCCAGTGCCTGGCATGGGGGAGTAGCAGCTCCGCCAGCCCGGCTCCACGAGGAGCGTGCAGACGGCCCTGCTCCCGGCGGTGACAGATAAAGAGGCTGAGCCAGGGGCCCTCTCTGCAGTAGTTAGCAGGCTGAGTGGTGAGAGTGGCCATTCCAATTGTGTGGCCAGGGCACTGGGCCATCCAGGGCTCAGGCTCCAGAGGTGGCCAGCAGCGTGGTTCCTGCAAAAAGGATGAGCAGTTGGCAGTTTGGGTTGAAAAGCCAGCTTTTGAAGGGTGATTTCTCGGCTCCTCTAATTAATGAGAAGCAGAGATTTCAGGTTGGCGAACAGGGCTCCCTCTGGCCACAAGCACATTTTTGCGCTCTCTTGCTTTTCATGCCTTTATGTCTTTTAAAATGACTAAAAAGAATAATAATAATAAGCTTTTGCGGGGGGGGGGGGTGCTCCAATTTTCAGATTTGACAGGAATGTGCAGGGCTGAACAAAGAGCTCCAAGAATCCCTGCCTCAAGCCTTGTCTTTGGAAAGTGCTGAGCCAGACCCTCTGTGCCTGGGCTCAGATGGAACCACCCTTCTGCTCAGGCTGGGTCTTCTCACTGTCTCAGAAGTCTGGAGGAGTCCCCAGTTCCCCCTGGGATCACTCCAAATGCCCCAGCCCTGGCGACCAGGTCCTCCATGGTAGTTTTTTCCCTCTTTCAGGCCAAAATAAGCCCAGCTTCCAAACAGACAGACACTTCCCATAGGGTCTGTGATGTTCTTGTCCTCCCATCCTTTATGGGCTGGTGGGGGCCCTGGGAGGCTGTCAGATTCCTCACTTATAAACTCAGGAGCCCCTCTAGAGTCAGTGGGTCCCCATGCCCATCCACTCGGCCCGTGTTCACAGTCCTGCGGGTAATTCGACAGCTGCAAACCACCGGCCCTGTAACTTCCAGGGTCCCCTCCAGCTACAGAGTTCTGTTTCTATAATTTATTGAGTGTTTGCAGTTGTTCCAGAGTCAAGTTAATTTGATACATGATCTGCCCTTGAATTAAAACGAAGTCCAGAGGGGGATCTGGCTCAGGGAGGCCGGGGCGTGGGACTTGGGGTTCCTCGTTTTCATCCTGGCCCTGGGCTAGTCGCTCTCTGTGAAAACAGAGACCCTTTCCCTTTCTCACTCCATTTCCTCATCTGTCAAGTAATGTGTCGCCGCCTCAGCACAACCCGGTGGAGCAGCCAGCCGTGCAGCCACCTCTGAGGTATCCAGCCAGCAAGTCGGGGGCTGCCTCCCTCCACGGAGCCTTCCTCTACTCTCAGTTTCTTTAGCCCCTCATGGTACAATTATTTTGGGTTAAAATGAATATAAATGCTGCATGAGTTTTTTTAAAAAATCAATTTGTGACACTCCCTGAAGAAACTGAAGTCCCTCTGGATCACCACTAAGCTGGTCCCTTTATTTCATCTCCAGTGGGTCTTCCCGACCCAGGGATGGAAACTGTGTCTTCTGCATTGCAGGCAGAGTCTTTACTGCTGAGCCACTGGGGAAATCCACTGACCCTTTATTTCCATCCGAGAAGGCGGGGCTCTTGGCCACATGCTGCCACCCAGGGTGGAAGGCTGTATTTCATGTGTTGGCAGAAGTGGCACCAAGGTTTCGGGGTCTCACAGACTCTGCCACTTCTCAGCCATGTGACTCTGGGAAGAAAACGAAATGGTGGAATCTGCAAAGGTTCTGTGGGAAGATAAAATCCTGGAAGTCTAAGAAGCCCCTTTCCCCTCCCTCGGGAAAGGTCGAGAAGTGGTATCTGGCTTCCTCGAGAGACTGCTCGACTTCTTAAAACCAGAACCCAAAGTGAGAGATGCTGCTCGGGGGCCTGGCTTCCCTGTGGGGGCTCCCTGCTGGCTGTTCTCTGCTGCTCAGGCCGCCCTCACACCCTCGCCGGCATCCCAGGGGTGTTCTCCATGCTGCAGCCACTTGTGATTCTTCCTACTCACCCTTCCTGCTCACCAGGCTCATCTTTGAAGTGAACCCTGGGAATGTAGACGAAGAGCTGAGATGCTTAACGGGTGGCCTGATGCCTACCACTAGATCCAAGGTCTTTTTATTCACCAACCCTGCTCATCTCTTTTGTCCTCGAGAGCTCATTCAAGGGGAGAGTTTGGGCCCAATTTCCTTTTTCTTCTGCGTGGTCGTTGTGGGCTGTTCTCTGTCCATTTCCTCATCAGAGTATCTGCCTCTGCATCGGGACCTGTGCCTTCTATTTCTCTGCAATTCTGTGCTTTCTGCATGGCAACCAGGTGACTGACCCCTCTTTAAAGCTCAAAGAGCTGTTGCGTAAAGCTTTTTCTGAAAAACAGCACCCTGCCCATATTCCAGCTCCATGGTCGTTCAAACTAAGGGGAACCTTTGAAGTTGCCCTCTCCTTGCCACCAGCCTCTACAAAGAAACAGACCTGCTGACCACAGCCTTTCCCCGGAGTCTGCCCTACTTAGCTAGCCAAGGACATCCAACTCTGAGCCTGCCTCTCTGTGGTCTCTGCCTCTCAGCTGTCAGGGTTTATATGATATTCAGAGTTTGGGCTGTTAGCTAGTCACCGCCTTTCAATCACAGACCTGGGAGTACAGGCAACAGAGGGAGTCAGTGTCCAGCCTCTTCCCCAGCTGTGGACAGCATCCTGGGGAAGCCCTTGGTTTTAGCTGCAGCACAGCAGAGGGGGATAAGCAAGGACTCCAGTGGCTGCCACTCAGTCCATTTCTTGAAGCCTCGGTTTCCTTATTGAATGTGGGGATGAGAAGCATAGTTGATCAGGTAACGAGGTAAACGTCCAGCCTTGTGTCCACATGTGGTGGGTGGAGTGGGTTGAACAGTGAGCCCCGCAAGGCCATGTCCATCCAGAATCTCAGAATGTGACCTCATTTGGAAATAGGGTCTCTGCAGGTACAGTGAAGGTAAGGATGGAGATGAGATGAGCCTGGATCAGGGTGGGTCTGGAGTTCACCAAGAGCATCTGTATAGGAGAGAAGGAAACAGGGACATAGAGAAGGCAGCTGTGTGAAGACAGAGGCAGAAATGGGAGTGATGTGGCCATGAGCCAAGGAATGCCAGGAGCTGCCAGAAGCTGGAAGAGGCCAGGAAGATGTCTTCCCCAGAGAGCATGTTTCTGCTGACACCTTGACTTTTGGCCTCTGGCCTCCAGACTGTGAAATAAAAATTTCTATTGCTTCCGGTTTGTAGTGATTTGTTAGGGCAGCAGCAGGGAGCTAATACAGTGTGCTCTTTTTTTTTCTTTTGGCCACACTGGGTCTTCATTGCAGCTCACAGGCTCTTTGTTGCTTCACACAGGCTTTCTCTAGTTCTGGTCTGTGGGCTTCTCATTGCTGTGGATTCTTACTGCAGAACTTGAGCTTCTGTAGTTGTGGCCTGTGGACTCTAGAACTCTGGCTCAGTGGTTGTGGTACATGGACTTAGTTGCTCCGTGAAATGTGAAATCTTCCCGAACCAGGGATTGAACCCATGTTCACACTGGCCTGCGGATTCTTATCCACTCTGCCACCAGGAAGTCACATAGTGTATTCTTGATAAGGGACGGTTGTTACCATCTTTCTTTTAAGGAGAAGAGTGGACCATTTGGAGGCTTGCTGGCAAAGGAGGACAAAAGGGCAATCGGAGGAGGATGCCCCTGGAGCTGGAGGGTCAGGGCTTTGCCAAAGCAGGTCAGGGTGTGCGGGCAGAGGCGCTGGGTGTTAACGCTCTGAGGAGTTAATGTGCCCCTTCCCATCTTTCCTGCTCCCATCCATGCTGACACGCTTCCCAGGGGTGGTGAGGGGGACACAGAATGCCTTCCATAGCCTCAGAAAGCCAGTGGACATCCCAGAGCCCCTGGTCTCCTGAGCCAGGGCTGGACAGTGCTCAGAGGTGATGTGACTAAGCCTGGACCTGTGGTCTCCCTGGTGAGGGCTGAGCAGCTGGGTGGGGATGGAGGACCGATGGGAGAGGGATGCCCCCTGCCCCGACCTGTTCGGCTGCCCTGGGCACAGGTGCCCAAACAGCAGAAGCTGATGGAGGGCCCAGTTCTGTTTGCTCAGTTATGAGGAGATGGAATGTAGGCGCCCTGGAATCTGGGGTGTGTTTAACCTTTGCAAGCTTCTGACCACAGACGCGCAGCAGCACCTACCTGATGGGTATCTGTGGCGCCCCGGGAAGCAAAGCCTGCTGCCTCCAGATCGTCTCAGTCTGTGGAGCCTGGGAGGCCTGGGCTCCTGAGTCCAACTCCGTTCCGGCAAGAAGTGAGGTGTGCTCCCCCTTCTCATACCATGGGGGGAGTTACAGCAGCTCACTCATGTCGCGTTAAGGGATCTCAGAAGCCAAGGGTGGCCCACCTGCTCCCACGTCCTTGCTGCTCCCTCCATCGTCATGAATTTGGTTTGCAAACCCAGGACCACCTTGCGAGAGAGGAGGCTGCAAGGACTAAGTCTCCAGCCCCACTGCAGAGTTGCCTGCCATAGCTCCCACGCCCACCAGGGAGAGAGACCTGGGCCTTCCCTGTCCGGGGGTTGGGGGTGGGGGGGGGCGCCTGCTCTGACCTTGACCTTCCTCCGCAGGGATGCCAGTCCCAGCACAGCCTCCCATGAAGCGGAAGGAGCAAGGCATAGGATGTGGGTGGAGCCAGGGCACCGCCAGACCTCCTAGTGGTCCAGGCTAGAGCTCTGCATGTTTTCCAGAAGGCAGCAGTAAGCCAGGGGGAGCCGGGCTGGAAGGAAGGGTTTCAGCTTCCTCTTTGTAAAAGGGTCAGTTAAGGGAGAAGAGATGAACATGGGGACAGTGGAGGCAGGGATGTGGGTGAGGATGGAGCAGAGAGCTGTTCTGAGAGGTGAACTCGGACCGGAGTCCATATGCACAGAAGGTGCGGTGAGGGGGAGAATTTTCCCATACAGACCCTGTGCGCTCCTGGATAAACCAGGCCCAGCACGCAGTGGGCATTAAAGAAAGACTTGCTCGGTCCCTCCTCCTAGCGCCCACCCAGCGCCTCACCTGCACCCAGTCCTGCATTTCCCGCCCCTCCCCTTCCACGGCTGGATCTGTAGCTCCATCAACCAGGCTCTCCGACTTTTTTTTTTTTTTTGAAAATACTGCAGATGTCACCGACAGGCCACCCCAGAACTGCAACTCTGTAACTCCACGGAATGTGTAATTATAGCAACACAAGCATCAAATTACCAAGGACAAGTAGCTGCAAAGTAATTACATGATTTTTTGTTACTGGGAGGGTTTGGGGATTTCTCCCCCCCTTTTAAGCTTTAAAAACACCCTTTGAGTGGGCGGGTAGGGAAGGAGGTGGCAGGTGGGCCAGAGGATAAGAGAGACTAGTGAGTGAGTTCCATTCGCTCCTCCTCAAGCTGAGAGGGGCCGTTGGGTAGAAGGGTCAGGGAGATGAGGGAGCAGCAGGGGGTGGGTGGTTATTCCTGGGGGGGCGGGCTCCAGAACCACCATGAAGTGATGGTCCCCCACGCTATATCCTCAACATGCTCCCTCAGCTCCTCTCTCCCACCCCATCACACATTTCTCATGGACCCTTCAGCCTCTGCAAAAACCACAGGCTGCCGCCAGAAGGGGACCTTGGTCTCGATATGCCTCCTGAGCAGCAGATGGGAGGCTGTGCAGCCCTGGCTCCGACCAGCACCCCAGTGGCCTAGAGGGTGGGGAGGGGTGGTTCCGAGTGCAGCCCTCCCGACCTGCATCTCCTGTCCACCGGCGCCCGATGGTTGTTTGCGGTGTTATCATCCCTCCCTCGCTCTCCGGCCCCCGCAGCTGCTTGGCCGGCCAGGGACAGCCCCAGCGTGGCCCCTGCTGGGCTCAGCCCCAGGCTGCCATCTGCATCTGCCCAGCTCGGGCCTGGGTGGCTGGTGACTGTGGAATGGCTGCAGGACTAGACTGAAGTGGGACTTGGCTCTAGAGGCAGGACAGCAGGTAGGAGAGGGATGTGTGGTCCCTGTTGTTCTCCAGTGGGTGCCAGGCTGCCCACGGCGAGCTGGAGGCAGGTCTGCCTCTGAGACACTGTGCAGGGGCCCGTCCTGTGAGCCCTGTGCTGCTCTGGCAGGCCCTCGTGCTGACTTTAAGATGAATCGTCTGCCCCGGCCTCTCATCCCGTGTGCACAGTTGCTAATCTGCACTTACTTGACCTAATGCCTCAGAAAGGTTTGGTCAGCTCCCTGCACACATGTGTGCCTGAATCCTGTCTCTACCGCTGGATGCCCCCGCGGTGCTCTCGCCACCGTGGGACCCCACACGGTGCTCTTTTCACAGGACACTGTGTCTTGTGAACGTCCTCAGACGTGCAGAGCAGCCACTCTCTCACACCCATTATGGTTTAGATTACAGAGCAATTATCCCGCTGAGCAGCTATGTAATTCACAGGTCACATCCACTCACCCGCTAATGGCATCAGCAGACCCATGGTGAGCAGAACCCAGAAAGCCAGAAGCTGATGTCCCTGAACCCTTAGTATGGTGGGGAAGTGATGGGAGCTCTTGATTCAGACTCCCAGGCCTGTGGAGTGGGAGGTAGGGCTGGGGTCCCTGGGAAAGCATGGGAATCAGGCTGCATGGGCCAGAATCATTTGAGCAGAGTGGGCAAGGGCATTTTGGCTGGATTTGGAATGTCATGTGGCCAGCTCTTTGAATGGCCCAGTAACTTATTTGATCGGGGTGCAAGAATTCCATTTCTAGGTCTCCAAGGGGCAGATGCCCAGCAGAGAAATGCCACCAACATAGCAGTCCTGCTGGAGCCCCATCCACGCCGCCATCTGTCTCTCTCTGTGACGGGAGATCGATGGAAGTAGTTGGAATTGTAGAGTCAAAGACATCTAGAGGATGGTCGTCCAAGACGTTTACTCATCTACTCAGGTTTAGCGAAGTCTAGAATTTAATTACTCAAAGGGAAGGGAGCAAACTAATTATACTTTTCAGCTACTTTCTGCACAGAAGCAGAGAGGGAAGAACAAAAGCCCCTTTTCACCCCAGCCCAAGCCTAGTCTCCCACAAGCCCAGGAATAGCCTTTGGTAACAGGCAGTGTTGTACTTCTTTTAGTTATACATTTATAGATAGGTCATGCACATCTATGATTTTTAAAATCACTCAGATGGGCCAATCTTGTTCTGTTAATTTGCTTGTTTTCCTTGACAATCTGCAGTGGAAAGCTTTCCATGTCGCTATCTGTGTGTGTGCTCACATGACCCTTGTCATCCACTATGTAGTGTTCCATAGTGAGATGGCTCCTCGTTTATGTCACTGCTCCCATAGCAACTGTTCCCATTTTATGATATCACAAGTGATCCTCCAGTGTCTGGGAATGCATTTTCCTGTAGGTTATAGATTATGAATAGGAATGAAATATAAACATATATCTGATTAATAGCCTAAACAAGATTCTTTCCTCCTTCCTTCTTGTTTTGTTTCTTCCTTCTTTCCTTTTCTTAAATGTAACAGGAAGCTGGAGGGAGGTGGTCCAGGGCTGCTCAAGGATATTTTCTGTCTCCTGGTTCTGCCATCCTCATATGTGGCTTTGGTCCTCTTAGTGAAAGCTCCATTATCTTCTGTATTTCAACAAGGTAGGAGAAAGAGTGAAAATGAAGGGCAAGAGCCAAGGGCTTTCTGCTCCTGAGAACTCGTGTGTGTGTGTGTTGTGGGAGTGGGTGTGGAAGGCAGCCCTTCCATAGGAGTGCACTGCTATGTAGATGGTCAGACTGTGTCACATGGCCAATCTGAGCCTTAATGATGGCTGGAAAGGAATTTATTTTATAGGCTCAGCTGTTGAGGAAGGCAAGGGAGGAGGTGTTTGAAATTGTGTGTGATCTGTCCTCGGAGTTCCTCTGCCCCAGGATATGTGTGAAGAGAGCTGTAGCAGACATTGCTTAGACTGGGTTTTGTTTCATTTCGAGCTGTTTGACCTGCTATTCAGGGTCTAAGGTCTGACCTTCTTTCCTTCACTGTCCCTCTGGCTCAGTTTCCTCATCTCTGAGCACTGAAGAATCACATGCTCTGTGCACCCTGCCTTGGACCCCACCGTCTGGGGAGGCTTGGCCACCTCTTTCCAGAGCCCACCCTTCTCCGAGGTGCAGTTACACCTGATGTCTTCTCTGAAGCATTCTCTGCCTGCTCAGCTGGGCAAAGCCTTCTTTTTCCCCACATTGGAGAGTCTGCTTTTGCTCTCAGTTCCCCTCCCCATCTTTCTTAGAATTATTCCCAGGGGTCTGTTTGCCCCAGAAACTAAGGAGGGAAAAAATAAATCAGCAGAAAGAAGGCCATGCCCTCAGGCTAGATTCAGAGACAAGGCCTGCCACATGGACTCAGGTAGGGTCTATATTCAGTTAAGGCCTTGTGGATTTGTGCTGCAATTCCGGAGCTTGGTGGCTGCAGGGAGAAAGTGAGGAAGCAATTTTGCCGAGTCTGGAGGGTCTCTGGGGCCAAGGTGGGCACTGGGGTGGGGAGAGATGGGTTCCCCTTGGAGTCGATGTTGGAGGGCCTGGGGGGAGCTGCAGGTGGAGAATCAGGTCGAGAGATCGCCCACCCAAGCCTCTGGGTTCCAGCACCGTGGAGTGACACGTGGAGGTCTGTGAGAAGCAGTGACCTTGGCACCAACGTGGGAACCTTTGGCATAGCTGGTGCTGAAGGCTGAGAGGTGGAAGATGGCCACGGTGGCTGGAGGATGGCCCTGGTGAGCCCCCTCAAGGGGTCCTGGGGGTGGGCAAGGTGGGGGGCTGGAGTTAAGACGCGGTGCTATAGAACCAGGATGTTGATGCCTGCCTTAAAGTGGGCGGCCTCAGATGACTTACGCAGAGTCTGTCTTCAGGTCTGGGTGACAGTCCCACGAGGCCAGGCTCTGTCCAGTTCCTGCTCACACCAGCTGCCTGCTCTCGGGGTGGGTCCCCTTCTGTTTTGCAGCTGCGCTTTGCTGCGAGGTGACTTTGGAGAGGACTCCAGGAAGCAGCGTTGTCCACAGCCAGCCAGTCGATGGGCACTGGGTGCTGGTCATAGATGTGCCTCCAGGTTCTTCCAGGTAACATCACTGTACTTTCTCTGCAGCGGAATTTTAAAGTTTCTGCCTTGTGCATGTGAGCTCAGTTGTATCTGACTCTTTGAGGCCCCATGGACTGTGTAGTAGCCCACCAGGCCTCTCTGACCTTGGGATTTCCCAGGCAAGAAAACTGGAGTGGGTTGCCATTTCCTCCTCCAAGGGATCTTCCTGACCCAGGGATCAAACCTGCCTCTCCCTATGTCTCCTGCATTGGCAGGTGGGTTCTTTACTGTCTGAACCATTCTGCCTTGTATCAGATTCCAAGTTATTTTCAAAGGAGGGTTGACCTTCTTAATTTTTCTTCCCTTCTGCCTTCAGCCAAGCTGACTTCCCTCCACAGATATTTATTAAGCTCACAGTCATTGACAGGAACCATCTCAGACTGGCTTCACCATGTATAAGGTGGCCACGTTGAATGAATTACTTGCCTTCACTGTCTGTGGTTGGTTTATCTATTAAGAGGAGGATAATAGTCATATCTTATTTGATGTTGGCAGGATTAAGTGGCTTCCTACAGGTTGTGAACCAGTGAAGTGAAGTTGCTCAGTCATTTCTGACTCTTTGTGACCCCATGGACTGTAACCTACCAGGCTCCTCCATCCATGGAATTTTCCAGGCAAGAGTACTGGAGTGGGTTGCCATTTCCTTCTCCGGGGGATTTTCCCCACCCAGGGATCGAACCCAGGTCTCCCACATTGCAGGCAGACGTTTTACCTTCTGAGCTACCAAGCGCTTAGAATCTGTGATTTGCACATAGTAAGACGTAGACAACAGCAATGGTCGCTGTTATTACTGCACGTGACAGTAACGGTGGTCGGAGCTCAGTGGACAAAACTGACATGGTTCCTGTCTTCACGGGGCTCACAGCCCAGGGCTTGAAGGCGTGTGCTCAGCCCAGGACCACTGCTGATTGTGATGATGCAAGACTCTTGTTTCACTGGGTGCATCAAATAGGCCAGTCCTGGGAAGGATAATGTGATCTGACCATTGCATTTCTTGCACTTGCATGAACACTCAAAGTTTTTCTGCCCATCTTGTCTCCCTTTCACCCTGCCTTAGAATTTACTGTTTCTTCTACCTAAAAAATAAATAGTAGCACACATTCATGTAGCTGTGACCACGTGCCAGGCAGTGTTCTGACTTACATACATCAACATATTTAAGTCTCATGTCAGCCCTATGGGGTAAGTACTGTTGTTATACTGAGCCACAGAGAGGTCAGATAACTTGCCCAGGGTCACACAGTAGTGAAATGGCAGACAAAGTAGGATTTGATTCCAGAAAGTCTCTTAAACCCCAGGCTGTGCAGAACATTGGCTCCTGCCCCCATCACGGCACTGGGTCCTTTCCTGTCACTCAAGCATATTTCTTCAGAAAACCTTCTCTGTCAAATCTAAACCAGCATAATCTCTCATGTTGTCATATTTCTTTTTCTTTAACATCTTTAAGATGTTAAAAAAATACATTATTTTTTACACATTTGTGGATCCATATACATTGTATGGCATTTTTTTTTACAAGTTTTAAAATTTTATATAAATAATGTCATACATATATATCATTCTGCAACTTGGGTTTTTGCTCAATAATGTTTCTGAAATTTGTAAACATTGAAGATATGCTTCTAGGTCATTTATTTGAATTAACAGAAGTGTAATCCATTTTATGACTGCTGCTGCTGCTGCTAAGTTGCTTCTGTCGTGTCCGACTCTGTGCAACCCCATAGACGGCAGCCCATCAGGCTCCCCTGTCCTTGGGATTCTCCAGGCAAGAACACTGGAGTGGGTTGCCATTTCCTTCTCCAATGCATGAAAGTGAAAAGTGAAAGTGAAGCCGCTCAGTCGTATCCAACTCTTAGCGACCTCATGGACTGCAGCCTACCAGGCTCCTCCGTGCATGGGATTTTCCAGGCAAGAGTACTGGAGTGGGGTGCCACTGCCTTCTCCCATTCATACCTATAATTCACCTACTCTCTTTTTGATGGACATTTAGATTGCTTCTGATGTTTTTCTGCTATAAACAATATTGGAATGAACAGTCTTGGGCATGTGTCCTTGGAGACATGGGAGAAAGCATCTGTATAAAAAATTCTGTACTCAGAAGGGTCATGGGTCTTGAAAATATTGAACTTTACTAGATGTTGCCACGTTTCTATCTGAGGGAGATGCTAGCAGTTCATTCCCCCAACAGCAATTTATGAGACTTTCTTTTTCTCCATGTCAAACAATCTGATTTTGTTCTGAGAAGATCACACTAGTGATGAGTAAAAAGTGAGCTGGGTGAGGGTAGGAAGGCGTGCACGGGGGTCCAGACACACAGAGAGCTAAGAACCGGGACAGTCAAGGTTTCTCGCTCCAAACTGGCGGTGGAGAACTTCCTGCACGATCCTCTGCTGTCTGTTCCCGTTTTCCCTTTTATCATTGGGCTGGCGAGGACGGAATTATCTGCTTGTCAAGTGTTATCAATCAAATATCAAATTGTGTGGGCAACTGAACCGCTCTTCTTTGTAGAAAATTATTATTTGTTTTTTATTTAACAAAACTCAAGGCTGAGAGGGTGCTCCGTTGTGCCCTTCTGTGGTTTTAGCGCTTTCTCGGCTTTGGCTCAGCCCCGGCTTGTTTATCATGCATGTGTTGTAGTGCAAATGTGGAACAAATGAAGCCGAGATATCAAATTAATACTGTGATCTGTTTTTCTGTTTTGTTGCCATAACAATCTGTGGCTCTTGAAGCAAAGAGAAAATTAGAATTGTATTAAAGGTGTTTACACCATGTACACTCCATCCTGCCTTATTATTTATTGCTATAATAAGTGTATTTAACATTTTGCTTAAGGAGGGCTCTTTTCTACTTCCTTTTGCCTTGTGGTTTTTCTGCTTGTCCTTCTAAACTGGCTGTGCTTTTGACCTTGATATTTCCTGTAGTTCTGAGCAGAAAGGATGCTTCATGACCTCATGATTCCTTGTATTTATTCCTCCCCTTCCCGCCCCCATTTCCCCCCAATCCTGGGAGCTCCTTTTAGTCAGGAGTCTTGGTTAGAAACAAAACAGGACTTGGAGTATGTTTTCCTCCTTTGTTTGCCTCATTCTTTCCTTCTAAACCTGAATTGGAGGTTCAGCATCCTTTGGGAGAGATGAGGAGAAGCTGGGGTGGAAGAAAGGAGAATCAGAGCAATTTATGCCTCAGAAGAAGTGCAATGGAAATCAACATGGCACATGGAGGCCCAGGATGCGGGTCCCCTATCTCCCTCCATTCCACTCTATTCCCATGGTCAAGCGCTCAGCTCCCCAGAGCCCTCTTTGACAGACGACCTTACTCTGCCAACCATCACAAGCTGCAATCCAGTGGGACACAGTGTGGCTGAAATGGTGGGGCTGGGGTGATGGGAGCCCCTCCCCCCACTAACTAGATCAGTTTACCTGCATAGGTAAATTGGGACCATCCAGTGTCATAAGCTCTTCGAAAGCTCTTTGATGCTATTCCTGCTCCATTTATCAGTCTACAATTCCTAGATAATGCTGGGCACACACAAGGAGCTCAAGAAGAGCTTCATCCCCTGATTGTTTGGGTTATTGGTGAGGGAAGATGTATGTAAAGATGTTTATGAGTTATGCCCACTTCAGGGCATCTGTGGCTCCAGAGGCAATAGAATGAAAAGGAACATTGCTTTTCTTAAAAAAATTAATATATTTTTGGCTGTGCTGGGTCTTCACTGCTGTGTGAGCGCTTTCTCTGGTTTTGGCAGCAGGGGCTACGCTCTAGTTGCAGCGTGCAGGCTTCTCATTGCGGGGCTTCTCTTGTTGCAGAGCACAGGCTATAGACAAGGGCTTCAGCGGCTGTGGCACACAGGCTTAGTTGCCCCACAGCATGTGGGTTGTTCTCGGACCAGGCCTGGAACCTGTGTCTGCTGCCTTAGAAACTGGATTCCTAACCGTGGCCCACCAGGGCAATCCTGGAAAGGTACATTTCTGACCCTTCTTGGAAGAGTCCTCCGGGTGACCTATGTCTGCTTTCTTCTGTGGGGGGGAATGTGGGCAGAGAGGGGACATGGGTCCCCTCTGCCTGGTGACTCTCTGTACAAAAAGGTCAGAGCCAAAGAGGCCCTGTTGTCCTTTACTGCCCAGGGGCCCTTGAATCAGGTCTCAAGCCCAGGGCATGATGAAGACCCTTTCTTGTGTGAGTCTCTTTTTGAGACTCAAACCAAGGGTGGTCCCTGGTTATGTCAGTAATACAGGCAAAGAAAGCCCACTAGGGCCAAGAAAAAAAATCAACCTTTCTGTCAATGCCAAAGTTTTTTTCTTAGATTCTTGCACATGGGCCCACACTTGAGGACACAAACAAACTTTGTTTTTTTGGCCAAGGCACATGGCAGGCAGGGTCTTAGTTCCCTATCCGGGATGAAACCGGTACCCCCCTGCAATAGAAGCGCAGAGTCCTAACCACTGGACCACCTGGGAATTCCAACACACATACTCCTAAAAAGAAAGGATAAAGAGGGCAAAATTGGGTTTGCAGTCCGGGTTAGCATGTGAGTGGTCATAGTGTCATCACACAGGAGGCGGCTGCTTGACTATGGCAACTGGGATCTGGAGGGAGGAGGGTGAAATGGAAGGAATATTAAGCAGGCTGGCGAAGGGAAGATGCAGGGAGTGACAGGAGGGTCTGCGATGGTTGGGCAAGCTTGGTTCTGGGTGCATCTTTGAAAAAAGCACGTCCTGTCAGGTTTCCTGTCTCTTTCTTCAGAGCCCCCTTTTTTTCGCCTGGATGCCCATCCCAAGTCTTAGGGCAGAGGTTCCTCTAAAAGTAGGGTTGTGGTGGGCAAAATCAGACAGGAGGTACGGCCCAGTCATCCCCAAGCACCAACTCTTTGCATTTATGAATAACCTGTTAAAAATGTTCCTCTTTAGTCACCTTCTCTCAGTCATGTCTGAGAAGGCTGAGTAAACACAGTAAATTCTTGTGTATCAGTGGATTTAAATTGCTTAGACAGTGCCACATCCGCTACTTCAGTCAGCATTTCTGACCATAAGGGTTACTACTGTAGTGTGATTATTTTTCTGTTGTGCCCTTAACTCAGGTATAGGGATGTGAAGTAACTCGTCCAGGTTCACGCAAAGAGGAAATGCACGACTTCAGAGCACTCTGCGATTCTGCTTGCTTCAACGAGCACAGTGTGTATGTGTGAGACGAGGGAGCAGTGGAACTTTGCTTTTATTTGGTTGAATTCCCTTGTGTCTACATGATCTGAATGTCAGTGGCTGAAACAGGTACAAGGGAGCAGGCTGCAGCAGCAGTGCAGAAATGTGCACTTCCTAACTTACGTGGGACATGACAGTTTTGTTTGTTCCAAATAAATACTTTGCAGTATCCTGCAGATAAAATGTGCCTGTTATCCTTGCTTTAAAAACCTTCACAGAATGCGTGCACTTCTGTTTGTGTGGGAAGATGTATTGTGAAATATTAACATAATCTTTCTCCTCACAAAGACACACACGCAGTTGTTATCCCATGGTACTACACTCAATGAGGATAACAGAAAACAGGTCTTTCCCAAAATAGAATTGCCAGACTTAGCAAATAAACAAACAGGACACACAGTTCAATCTGATTCAGATAAATGACAAATACTTTTTAGTATATTCTATGCAGCATCTGTGGAAAATTCTGAAAGAGATGGGAATACCAGACCACCTGACCTGCCTCTTGAGAAATCTATATGCAGGTCAGGAAGCAACAGTTAGAACTGGACATGGAACAACAGAATGGTTCCAAATAGGAAAAGGAGTACGTCAAGGCTGTACACTGTCACCCTGCTTCTTTAACTTATATGCAGAGTACATCATGTGAAATGCCAGACTGAATGAAGCACAAGCTGGAATCAAGATTGCTGGGAAAAATATCAGTAACCTCAGATACGCAGATGACACCACCCTTATGGCAGAAAGTGAAGAGGAACTAAAAAGCCTCTTGATCAAAGTGAAAGAGGAGAGTGAAAAAGTTGGCTTAAAGCTCAACATTGAAAAAACGAAGATCATGGCATCTGGTCCCATCACTTCATGGGAAATAGATGGGGAAACAGTGGAAACAGTGTCAGACTTTATTTTGGGGGGCTTCAAAATCACTGCAGATGGTGATTGCAGCCATGAAATTAAAAGACGCTTACTCCTTGGGAGGAAAGTTATGACCAACCTAGATAGCATTTTGAAAAGCAGAGACATTATTTTGCCAACAAAGGTCCGTCTAGTCAAGGCTATGGTTTTTCCAGTGGTGGTGTATGGATTTGAGAGTTGGACTGTGAAGAAGGCTGAGTGCCGAAGAATTGATGCTTTTGAACTGTGGTGTTGGAGAAGACTCTTGAGAGTCCCTTGGACTGCAAGGAGATCCAACCAGTCCATTCTAAAGGAGATCAGCCCTGGGTGTTATTTGGAAGGAATGATGCTAAAGCTGAAACTCCAGTACTTTGGCCACCTCATGCAAAGAGTTGACTCACTGGAAAAGACCCGGATGCTGGGAGGGATTTGGGGCAGGAGGAGAAGGGGACGACAGAGGATGAGATGGCTGGATGGCATCACCGATTCGATGGATGTGAGTCTGAGTGAACTCCAGGAGTTGGTGATGGGACAGGGAGGCCTGGCGTGCTGCGATTCATGGGGTCGCAAAGAGTCGGACACGACTGAGCGACTGTACTAACTTAACTATGCAACATATGGGATATACTTGTACTAATTGACATTTATCTGAAATTCAAATGCAATGGATGTCTTGTAATTTTCTCTGGCAACCTTATCCCAAAGAATGAAGTCAAACAACGAAAGTAACACGCTTGGCTTTTAAGTTTACAAACGGTGGCTTAGTGTAAAATAGAAACACCAGGAAGAGGAAAACTCTGGGTTGAGGAAGGGATGGAAGCCAGGGAGGAAAGAGATAATGGTGACTGTAGCTATTTCCCGCACCTCTCTGTGTTCCACAGATAACTTCAGGGTTTGCAGGTACCCTGCGGTACCCAGAATCAGCCAGGACGCTGGAACGAGGACCCACGCAAGCTCCGCCCACTCCCACCCAACAGCCGTCCCAGAATGCCTTGTCCCAGAGACCGGATGTCCCCGGATTCCTCGCAGTCCCTCAGGCCGGAAGGAGGTGTTTGCTGTCTGTGGGGTTTACCCCAGGCCGCGGTGGACCTACGTCACCACAGGCGTTGTCAAGGGTCACGGGCGAGGTCAAGGACCGGCTGCTGAGAAGCAGCACCAGGACACTGAGGATGCCGGAGGAGGCTGCTGCGTGGAGTTCATGCCCGGCCTACCGCCAGGTAAGCTGCCACAGCCTGTCTTAACTGGCCAGAGTGGGGCAAACACAACGTGATATCCGCGTTACCCAGAAAACCTGATGAGGTTCAAGTTGAAAACAAGGGCCATGTGAGAGGTGATGAGTGGGAAGGACAATAATGGGCCTTGCGCTCCGGAGGTCGTGGTCAGAGACGTTTGCGCAGCCTGTGGGGTTGCTGTGGGAACCACGCCAAGATGCCGAGGCCAGGACGCCTGGGGGCGGGGCGGTTTCGGCTCCACCTTATCAAGTGGTGAGGCTGCGGCCTAGTGACCCTGAGGCCTGGCCAAGCACGACTGGGAGGGAGCATATCTTCCCGCCCCCTGAATACAGGAGCGCACGCTTCCGTTGCCCTTGACAGTGGACTGTGCCCTCTGTAGCCACCAGGGAGCGTCTGGTGATCTGCCGTCCTTGACCTCCTGATCTGGGCTTTTATCAGCTGTGCGTCTTTAGGTCATTAGGGAAACCCTGGAACCGAACTATTGGCGCCCTTTGTTGGCTGGCTGGCCTTAAATGAACACTCAACAACTGAAACTCATTTGCTTCCCTATAAAATGGAAACAATAATGCCCCCTTCCTTGGGTCCCTCTGAGGATTAAATGAGGTAATGAGCCAATATATTGCAACACGTGGCACATGGCTGGGACGCCCAAGGTCAGCTTTTTGGGCAGAAACGTTTTGTTGGGGCGCTGCCCGCCCTGACCACATCCTTGCTCCTTCTCCTCTCCGGCTCCGCCTGCCATCCATCCTATTAAGATCATCTCCCAGAGAAGGACCATTCAGGCTTCCTGGTGGAACTGATATTGTGTAACCTCTTCCCGAATTGTTGCCTTTTCGGCTTTTATTAAATTGTGGAGTGCAAGGCTTCAGGTTCTAAATGGAGTTTGTTAGAGAGGAAGTGTTTGGACCAAGGAACCCTTTCCTGCTGTGGGGAAAGGGGGCGGATCAGAGCAGATGGCAGGTGCAGCCTGAGAGGAGCAGGATGGTGCAGTGCTGGGCACTGGTCTGGGCCTGTTCCCAGCACACGGTGATGCTCTTGTGTCTCCAGCAGTTGGCCAGGAGATGCCTGGGTGCTAGGAGCCGGCCGGCAAAATTACAAGCTCACGACCCTGTGGTCTTTCAGCGTCACACTGCCACAGATGTCTATTCTTGGCTGGGGTGATTAGCCTCAAAGTGGAAAGTTGGCAGGAAGAGAATGTGGCCTTCCTGCAGCGAGGGACTTGATGATGTATATTTGGTACAGTTTTCAGCTGCCAGAGAGGAAAGGCAGCTAATCAGATGAGCTCATCCTACCTGGAGATTTCAGCTGGTCCAGGCGAGGATAGAATCATAGCTCCAGGTCGGATGATTCCTTGTACTGATTTTGATGCAGCCATTTTGACATAGGCATGGCAAAAAGGAAAAAAAGGCCCCCCCCACCCCCACCCCCGACACTGTTGAACCTTAACCCATCTTGAACCTCTTCCTTGCTCCTGAGTAAAGTTCAGGGGTGCAGTTAAGCCAAGGATGCAGTGAGGGTGTGAAAGGGGTAGGATGAGGGTTTTGAGCATATTTTTTTTATTGCAGTATAGTTGCTTCACAACGCCGTGGCAGAAACACTGCAGAGCAAAGTGAATCAGCCATGTGTATTTCTATATTCTTTCCCTTTTGGGTTTCCCTCCCATCTAGGACACCACAGTCTATTAAGTAGAGTTCCCTGTGCTATACAGCATGTTCCCATCAGTTGTCTGTTTTATTCTTAGAATCAGTAGGGGTCCTTAACCTCTAGGATCTGATGCCTGATGATCTGAAACTGATGTAATAAAGTGCACAGAAACTGTAAAGTGCTTGAATCATCTGAAAACCACGCTCACCTCCAATCCATGGAAAAACTGTCTTCCACGAAACCTGCCCCTGGTGCCAAAAAAGTTGGGGACCACTGATCTATACAATATTTCTAGATTTCCACATGGATGCGTTAGTATATGATACTTGTTTTTCTCTTTCTGACTTCACTCTGTATGACACTCTCTGGATTCGTCCACGTCTCTACAAATGACCCAGGTTTGTTCCTTTTTATGGCTGCTTGCATGCGTGCTAAGTCATTTCAGTCATGTCTGACTCTGTGTGACCCTATGAACTGTAGCCTGCCAGGCTCCTCTGTCCATAGAATTCTCCAGACAAGAATACTGAAGTGGGTTGCCATTGCCTCTTCCGTTTTATGGCTGAGTAATATTCAACTGTGTATATGTACTATATCTTTTTAATCCACTCCTTTGGTAATGGACATTTAGGTTGCCTCCATGTCCTGGTTATTGTAAATAGTGCTGCTATGAACATTGAGGTGCATGTGTCTTTTTGAATTATGGTTTTCTTTGGTGAAGTCAAATGGGCCTTAGGAAGCATCACTACAAACAAAACTAGTGGAGATGATGGAATTCCCTAAAAGATGATGCTGTGAAAGTGCTACACTCAATATGCCAGAAAATTTGGAAAACTCAGCAGTGGCCACAGGACTGGAAAAGGTCAGTTTTCATTCCAATCCCAAAGAAAGGCAATGCCAAAGAATGTTCAGACTACCACACAATTGCACTCATCTCAAACGCTAGCAAAGAAATGCTCCAAATTCTCCAAGCAAGGCTTCAAACAGGACATGAACCAAGAACTTGCAGAAGTTCAAACTGGATTTAGAAAAGGCAGAGGAACCAGAGATCAAATTGCCAACATCCATTGGATCAGAGAAAAAGCAACAGAGTTCCAGAAAAACATCTACTTCTGCTTTATTGACTATGCCAAAGCCTTTGACTGTGTGGATCACAGTAAACTGTGGAACATTCTTCAGGAGATGGGAATACCAGACCACCTTACCAGCCTCCTGAGAAATCTGTATGCAGGTCA
Source organism: Bos indicus (assembly GCF_029378745.1). NCBI lineage: Eukaryota > Metazoa > Chordata > Mammalia > Artiodactyla > Bovidae > Bos > Bos indicus. Next base: position 12,594,763 of record NC_091772.1, read on the forward strand.
AGAAGCAACAGTTAGAACCAAACATGGAACAATGGACTGGTTCCAAATTGGGAAAGGAGTAAGTCAAGGCTGTATACTGTCACACTGCTTATTTAATTTATGTGCAAGTACATCACGCAAAACGCTGGACTGGATGAAGCACAAGCTGGAATCAAGATTGCAGGGAGAAATATCAATAACCTCAGACATGCAAATGACACCATGCTTATAGCAGAAAGCAAAGAACTAAAGAGCCTCTTGATTAAAGTGAAAGAGGAGAGTGAAAAAGCTGGCTTAAAACTAAACATTAAAAAAATGAAGATCATGGCATCCGGTCCCAATACTTCCTGGCAAATAGATGAAGAAACAATGGAAACAGTGAGAGACTTTATTTTCTTGGGCTCCAAAATCACTGCAGAGGGTGACTGCAGCCATGAAATTAAGATACTTGCTCCTTGGAAGAAAAGCTATGACAAACCTAGACAGCTGACAAAGGTCTGTATAATCAAAGCTATGGTTTTTCCAGCAGTCATGCATGGATGTGAGAGTTGGACCATAAAAAAGTTGAGCAAAGAATTGATGTTTTTGAACTGTGTGGTGTTGAAGGAGACTCTTGAGAGTCCCTTGGACTCCAAGGAGATCAAATCAGTCAATCCTAAAGAAAACCAGCCCTGAATATTCACTGGAAGAACTGATGCTGAAGCTCCAATACTTTGGCCACCTGATGCAAAGAACTGACTCCATAGAAAAGACCCTGATGCTGGGAAAGATTGAAGGCAGGAGGGAAGGGGATGACAGAGGATGATATTGTTGGATGGCATCACCAACTCGATGGCTCAGGAAACTCAAATAGGGGCTCTATCAACCTAGAGGGGTGGGATGGGGAGGAGGATGGGCGGGGATATATTTATATATATATGTATACCTATGGCTGATTAATATTGAGGTTTGACAGAAAACAACAAAATTCTGTGAAGCGATTATCCTTCACTTAAAACAATAAATTAATTAAAAAACAGTGGACATGAATTTGAGCAAGCTCTGGGAGTTGGTGATGGACAGGGAAGCCTGGCATGCTGCAGTTCCCTGGGGTCGCAAAGAGTCGGACACGACTGAGCTGCTGGACTGAATTGAACTTTCCCTGGTATTTGCCCAGTGGAGAGAGTGCTGAGTCACCTGGGAGTTCTAAGTTTAGGTTTTTAAGGAAGCTCCATACTGTTTTCTATCTTGGGCTGTATCCAAGTAGCCATTTCAATTGTAGGGTTTCATGGGTGTGGGTGGAGCTTGGCAGTCCCCTGGCCTGTGTGGAAGAGGAGCAAGGGAATTGCCTTCACCTGATCGAAATCCCAGACTTTGGTCATCAAGTGGGCAGAGGAGGAAGGTCACTGGGGCGCACGGGCTTTGGATGGAATGTTGCCTCAAGATGTTACATGCCAACTTTCCCAGAGTCCGAGTGCTGACCTCCTTTTGGGGATAGAAGAAATAAAGCCCCTGCATCTTATTAGGTGTTGATGAAAAAACGTTGCCTGCCATATTAGTAAACAAAAGATCCTGTGGCCTTTAAACTATCACACTGCAGCCACTCCCAGCAGTGCGCCCTGAGGAGACTCAGGATGAGAAAATACAGGACACTGGCCCCAGAGAGCTGAGGCGCACGTCAAAGGGGTGATTCTAGTGAGCCCATCCTCTTGCATCTTCCTATACGTAGAAAAGTGCTAACTTTCTTAATTTGAGGTATCTGGTTTTCTTTAAATAACAGTAATCTTTTGATGTTCTGACTACCTGATCTTTGTTGCCAAAATTCTCACATATCCTGGCTCCCCCTTTTACCTCTTTGGAATAGTCCCTCAGAACTGTTTGAGAGGCTGTGTCTTGGACTTCCCAGGTGGCGCTAGTAGTAAGGAACCCTCCTGCCTATGCAGGAATCTTGGGTTCTATCCCTGGGTGGGGAAGGTCCCCTGGAGGAGGGCATGGTAACTCACTCTAGTATTCCTGCTTGGAGAATCCCATGGACAGAGGAAACTGGTGGACTACAGTCCATAGGGTTGCAAAGACTGCAGTGACTTAGCACGCAAGCATATGTGTCTTGGGCTTAAGTCCTCAGTTTTGTCTGCCAAATAAAACAACTCTGAACTTTTAGGCTGTGCGTTTTTTTCAGTTGACACAGGACAAGCCCCTTTCCTTCCTTCGTTTTTCTTGCCTGTTTTATAATTAAGCTGTGTCAGGTTCTTAGTTGCAAATCTCAGGATCTTTCATTGCGATGCATAGACACTGGTGGTGGCGCACTGCTGGTAGTTGCGGCACGTGACTCTGCCGCATGTGGGGTCTTAGTTCCCCGGCCAGGGATTGACGCCATCTCTCTTGCACTGCAAGGAAGATTCTTAACCGCTGGGCCACCAGGGAAGTCCCTCCGCCTTCCCTCCTTTTGATGCTCTTGTAAGGTGAGCCCAACCACCCCCCTAAGTAGTTACCCCCCAGATTCATGTCTCCCACATCTGTTTCCAGCCCTGCCTCCTGAGATCAAGATCAGGAGAGATACGAACATGACATAAACCTACTTGATAACCCACAATCCCCTTCCAGGATTCCCTTCCTCCCTTCTTCTTTCTCTGTATGTCACATTCAGCATTTTGCTATGTTTGAAGTATCTCTAAACCTGTTTTCCCCTCCAGTCTGACTGCTCCTTCCTTCTCTGCTTACCTGAATTATTACATATCCTTGCATCTAGTCTTTTCCTCTTCAGGTCACTTCCCACATTGATCTTCTGATCTTCGCTGGTTGATTGGTTGTTTTTAACATTTGTGCACCTCAGTCCCTGTGGAAGAAATCTCAAAGTCCTTAGTTTGGAATCAGGTCAGATCAGATCAGTTGCTCAATCATGTCCGACTCTTTGTGACCCCATGAATAGCAGCATTCCAGGCCTCCCTGTCCATCACAAACTCCCGGAGTTCACTCAGACTCATGTCCATTGAGTCAGTGATGCCATCCAGCCATCTCATCCTCTGTCGTCCCCTTCTCCTCTTGCCCCCAATCCCTCCCAGCGTCAGAGTCTTTTCCAATGAGTCAACTCTTCACATGAGGTGGCCAGAGTACTGGAGTTTCAGCTTTAGCATCATTCCTTCCAAAGAAATCCCAGGGCTGATCTTCAGAATGGACTGGTTGGATCTCCTTGCAGTCCAAGGGACTCTCAAGAGTCTTCTCCAACACCACAGTCGGAGCTCAGCCTTCTTCACAGTCCAACTCTCACATCCATACGTGACCACAGGTAAAACCATATCCTTGACCAGACGAACCTTTGTTGGCAAAGTAATGTCTCTGCATTTGAATATGCTATCTAGGTTGGTCATAACTTTCCTTACAGAACTGCTAAAAATCTAATGTCAGTCTCATTTCCAGTGCATCCACCGTCTTCAACTAAGCTGTACTCCAGTAGATCAGGCTGCTTACTGCTTCCCAGTCAGGCCCAGTGTTTGTTGCTATCGTTCTCCACTTCTCTGCTTGGTGACATGTGACATCCATATGCATTTGAGGATTTCTGTCGATTTGGCTATGGATTCTCTCCTGAAACCACCACCATCATTAGAGATACTACTCCTTCTCCGCCTCTGGTTCCAGAGTCCTCATTTGCTCCTTGTTCGACACTTTGCATCAGTATCAGTTTAGTCGCTCAGTCGTGTCTGACTCTTTGCGACCCCACGGACTGCAGCACTCCAGGCCTCCCTGTCCATCACCAGCACCTGAAGCCTGCTCAAACTCATGTCTTATCGAGTTGGTGATGCCATCCAACCATCTCAGCCTCTGTCGTCCCCTTCTCCTGCCTTCAATTTTTCCCAGCATCAGAGTCTTTTCCAGTGAGTTAGTTCTTCACATCAGGTGGCCAAAGTATTGGAGCTTCCGCTTCAGCATCAGTCCTTTCAATATTCAGTCCTTCCAGTGTTCAGTCAGAATAATCAGGACTGATTTCCTTTAGGATTGACTGGTTTGATCTCCTTGGAGTCAAGGGACTCTCAAGAGTCTCCTGCAACACCACACAGTTGAAAAACATCAATTCTTTGCTCAGCTTTTTTTATGGTCCAACTCTCACATCCATGCATGACTGCTGGAAAAACCATAGCTTTGATTATACAGAACTTTGTCAGCAAAAGTAAAGTCTCTGCTTTTTAAAATGCTGTCTAGGTTTGTCATAGTTTTTCTTCCAAGGAGCAAGTATCTTAATTTCACAGCTGCAGTCACCCTCTGCAGTGATTTTGGAGCCCAAGAAAATATAGTCTCTCACTGTTTCCATTGTTTCCTCATCTATTTGCCAGGAAGTATTGGGACCGGATGCCATGATCTTCATTTTTTGAATGATGAGTTTTAAGCCAGCTTTTTCACTCTCCTCTTTCACTTTAATCAAGAGGCTCTTTAGTTCTTTGCTTTCTGCTATAAGCATGGTGTCATTTGCATGTCTGAGGTTATTGATATTTCTCCCTGCAATCTTGATTCCAGCTTGTGCTTCATCCAGTCCAGCGTTTTGCGTGATGTACTTGCATATAAATTAAATAAGCAGTGTGACAGTATACAGCCTTGACTTACTCCTTTCCCAATTTGGAACCAGTCCATTGTTCCATGTCTGGTTCTAACTGTTGCTTCTTGACCTGCATACAGATTTCTCAGGAGGCTGGTAAGGTGGTCTGGTATTCCCATCTCCTGAAGAATGTTCCACAGTTTACTGTGATCCACACAGTCAAAGGCTTTGGCATAGTCAATAAAGCAGAAGTAGATGTTTTTCTGGAACTCTGTTGCTTTTTCTCTTGATCCAATGGATGTTGGCAATTTGATCTTTGGTTCCTCTGCCTTTTCTAAATCCAGCTTGAATATCTAGAAGTTCTTGGTTCATGTCCTGTTTGAAGCCTTGCTTGGAGAATTTGGAGCATTACTTTACTAGCGTGTGAGATGAGTGCAATTGTGTGGTAGTTTGAACATTCTTTGGCATTGCCTTTCTTTGGGATTGGAATGAAAACTGACCTTTTCCAGTCCTGTAGCCACTGCTGAATTTTCAGAATTTTCTGGCATATTGAGTGCAGCACTTTCACAGCATCATCTTTCAGGATTTGAAATAACTAGAATTCCATCACGTCCACTAGCTTTGTTGTAGTGATGCTTTCTAAGGCCCACTTGACTTCTCATTCCAAGATGTCTGGCTTTAGGTGAGTGATCACACCATTGTGATTATCTGGGTCTTGAAGATCTTTTTTGTATCATTCTTCTGTATATTCTTGCCACCTCTTCTCAATATCTTCTGCTTCTGTTAGGTTCATACCATTTATGTCCTTTATTGTGCCCATCTTTGCATGAAATGTTTCCTTGCTGCTGCTGCTGCTGCTAAGTCGCTTCAGTCGTGTCCGACTCTGTGTGACCCCACAGATGGCAGCCCACCAGGCTCCTCCGTCCCTGGGATTCTCCAGGCAAGAACACTGGAGTGGGTTGCCATTTCCTTCTCCAATACATGAAAGTGAAGTCACTCAGTCGTGTCTGACTCTTATCGACCCCATGGACTGCAGCCCACCAGGCTCCTCCGTCCATGGGATTTTCCAGGCAAGAGTACTGGAGTGGGGTGCCATTGCCTTCTCCAGAAATGTTCCCTTGGTATCTCTTAGTTTTCTTGAAAAGATCTCTAGTCTTTCCCATTCTGTTGTTTCCCTCTATTTCTTTACACTGATTGCTGAGGAAGGCTTTCTTATCTCTCCTTGTTATTCTTTGGAACTCTGCATTCAGATGGATATATCTTTTCTTTTCCTTTTCCTTTTGCTTCTCTTCTTTTCTCAGCTATTTGTAAGACCTCCTCAGAAAACCATTTTGCCTTTTTGCATTTCTTCTTCTTGGGGGTGCTTTTGATCGCTGCTTGCTGCTGCTAAGTCGCTTCAGTCGTGTCCGACTCTGTGTGACCCCAGAGACGGCAGCCCACCAGGCTCCCCCGTCCCTGGGATTCTCCAGGCAAGAACACTGGAGTGGATTGCCATTTCCCTCTCCAATGCATGAAAGTGAAAAGTGGAAGTGAAGTCGCTCAGTCGTGTCCGACTCTTCGAGACCCCATGGACTGCAGCCCAGCAGGCTCCTCCGTCCATCACTACCTCCTGTATAATGTTAGGAACCTCTGTCCGTATTTCTTTAGGTACTCTATCTATCAGATCTAATCCCTTGAATCTATTTGTCACTTCCACTGTATAATTGTAAGGGATTTGATTTAGGTCATACCTGAATGGTCCAGTGGTTTTCCCTACTTCCTTCAATTTAAGTCTGAATTTAGCAATAAGGAGTTCATGATCTGAGCCACAGTCAGCTCCTGGTCTTGTTTTTGCTGACTATATAGAGCTTCTCCATCTTCGGCTGTCAAGAATATAATCAGTCTGATTTCAATATTGACCATCTGGTGATGTCCAGGTGTAGAGTTGTCTCTTGTGTTGTTGAAAAAGGGTGTTTGCTATGACCAGTGCTTTCTCTTGGCAAAACTCTGTTACATACTGTGTCACTTTACATATGGTGTCATAATTATATACCCCTGTCTCTAACTAGTTGGTAATCTTCCCATGGAGAGACAAGAGCCCTGAAAGGACTTGATTGTCTACCAGTATTTCTCACACTGTAGAACACTGATTCTTTGGATGTAGTCGACATTATATAGTGCTTATATTACTAGTGCTGCTATAAATTTTGAGTTGGCCAAAAATTTTGATCAGGATGTTCCTTAACCTCTTATGGGAAAACCTGAATGAACTTTTTGGCCAGTTGTATACTTTGCATGTAGGTATGTATTTTTATTATCCGTTTTACAGATGAAGAAACTAATGGCTAATAAGTGGGAGAGCTAATTAGGATTCAAGTGCAGCCAGTATTGTTCCAAAGGCCACGCACTTAACCCGACATGATTTGAACCTATGACATCACACTATGCTGTCCCTCAGGTTAATAGATATTATATTGATACAGAGCTTTAAGAATGAATGCCCTATTTCATAAGCATTAGGTTAAGCAAAGTTAAATAGGTGGCTCTTTGCTTCTTGGAGCTTTTTGTATAAATTTTACTACACATTTTGGATTTTTCAAGAGGAGGCTATTTACTGTGTGTTCTCAGTTACGTCAACTCTTTGTGACACCATGGGCTGGAGCCCCCAGGCTCCTCTGTCCATGAAATTTTCCAGGCAGAAATACTGGAATGGGTTGCCATTTCCTCCTCGGGGGATCTTCCCAACCCAGGGATAGAACCCTGGGTCTCCTGCCTTGGCAGGTAGATTCTTTACTGAGTCACCTGGGAAGTTAACAGAATTTCTCACACATTCTTGGCTACCAAACCCTTTTTTTTTTTTTTTTCCTGTAAATTATCTTGCAGCTTAATGTCTGTAGAATGTAATTTGGAAAACATTGCTCTAGATCAGGGTTTTCAAATTCATGTACACTGTAACATCATAAATTATCTAAATTTTAAACTGTGGACTCTTGTATTTATGTGTGTGAATATTATATATTTATATTTATCATATTCTTTTTTTCCCTCAGTTTTACTGAGATATAATTGACATACCCCACAATATAAGTTTTGGAGTAGGAAATGGCAACCCGGAGCCTGATGGACTACAGTCCATGGGATCGCAAGGAGTTGGACATGACTGAGTGACTCAACACACACTATATAAGTTTAAGTTATATAACATAGTGGTTCAACTTCCATGCATTGTGAAATGATTACTGTAGTAATGTTAATTAGCATGTATCATGTTATACAGGTACAATAAAAAGAGGCAGCAAAAATTTTTTTCTCATTGTGATGGGAACTCTTAGGATTTAGTCTCTTAATAATTTTCATTTATTCTGTGCGACTATGTTAACTGTGGTCATCATGTTGTATATTACATCCTTCATACTTATCTTTCTTATAACTGGAATTTTATACCTTCTGACTGTCATCTTCTTCTCCCACCTCTGGTAGCCACAGATCTGATCTCTTTTATGAGTGGTGTTTTGTTTTTTCCTCCAAAGGGAGATCATATAGTATTTGTCTTTCTCTGTCTGAATTATTTCACTTAGCAAAATGCTTCAAGGTCCATCCATGTTGTTGGAAATGGCAGGATTTCTTCATTTTTTTAATGGCTGAATGATACTCCATGGTGTGTGTGTGTTTGTGTGTGTGTGTGTGCGCGCGCGTGTATTACAACCTCTTCATCCATTCAGCTGTTGATGTTTCCATGTCTTTTTGTTGTAAATAATGCTGCTATGGACATAGTGGTGTAGATATAATTTTGAATTAGTGTTTTCATTTCCTTTGCATATATTCCTTGAGGTGAAATTGCTGGATCATATAGTAATTCTGTTTTTAATTTTTTTAGTATTCTCTATACTGTTTTTCACAGTGGTTGTAAAGTTTACAGTGTGCAAGGACTCCCTTTTTGTCTCAGCTCTTCATCAACCATTTCTTTCTTTCTTTTTTTTTAATGGCCATTCTAACAGGCAGGAGGTGTTACCTGTTTCAGTGTGGTTTTGATTTGTGTTTCTCTGTTGACTAATGATGTGCGTTTTTTTCATGTGCCTGTTGACTGTTCATATATTGGATTTTCAAAATTGTCTGTTCAGGTCTTTTACCCTTTTTAAAAAGTTGGATTATTGGTTTTTGTGTTATGGAATTGTAGATGTTTGTGTATTTTGGATATTAACCCCTTGATTAGATGTATGGTTCACAAATATTTTTTCCCATTTGTAGTTGTCTTTTCATTTTGTGGATGGTTTCTTTTGCTGTGCAGAGCCTTTCAGTTTGATGTAGTCCATGTTATTTAGTTGCTCAGTCGTGTCCGACTCTGCGATTCCGTGGACTGCAGCACGCCAGACTTCACTGACCTTCACCAGCTCCTGAAGCTTGCTCAAACTCATGTCCAGTGAGTCAGTGATGCCATCCAACCATCTCATCCTCTGTCATTCCCTTCACCTCCTGCCTTCAGTCTTTCCCAGCATCAGGGTCTTTTCTAATGATATAGTCCATAGTCCCACTTATTTATTTTTGATTTTATTCCTTGTGTTTTAGGTGTCATATCTAAAACATTGTGACCTATGGGCCCATGTTCTGTGTCAAGGAGCTTTCCCCCTATGTTTTTTTCTAGGAGTTTCATGGTTTCAGGTCTTACTTTTAGGTCTTTAATCCGTTTTGAGTTAATTTTGTGTAGGGTGTAAGATGGGGCTTCCAAGGTGGCTAATGCTAAAGAACCCGCCTGCCAGTGCAGGAGACACAGAGCAGTTTGATTCCTGGGCTGGAAAAATCCCCTGGAGAAGGAAATGGCAACCCACTCCAGTATTCTTGCCTGGAGAATCCCATAGACAGAGGAGCCTGGCAGGATACAGTCCATGGGGTCCCAAAGAGTCGGGCATGACTGAAGCGACTTCGCATGCATGGTATAAGATAGGGGTCTAGTTTCACTTTTATTAAACTGGAATATAATTGCTTTACAATGTTGTGTTGGTCTCTGCTGTAGAGTGAAGTGAATCAGCTATAGGTGTACGTATAGAACCTCCCTCCTCCCCCTCCTCCCCATTTCTGTGTCATCTCAGAGCGTCAAGCCGTGCTCCCTCTGCTGTACAGCAAGTTCCCACTATCTGTCTGTTTTATGCATGGTGGTGTATACATGTCTATCCTAATCTCCCAATTTCCCCCACTGTCCCCTCCCCACACTGGGTCCACATATCCAGTCTCTATGTTTGTGTCTCTGCAGGTAGGTTCATCTGTACCATTCCTTTAGATTCCACATATATGCATTAATAGATGATACTTGTTTTTCTCTAACTTCACTCTAGGTCCATCCACATCTCTACAAATAACACAGTTAAGTTTCTTCTTCTTTGAGATTTATTTATTTTTGGCTGCACTGGCTCTTCATTGCTGTGCTCGGGCTTTCTCTAGTTGAGGTGAGAGGGAGCTACTCTTCATAGTGTTGCTTGGGCTTCTCATTGTGGTGGCTTCTCTTGTGGCGGAGCACAGGCTCTAGGCATGCACGCTTCAGTACTTGCATCTCTTGGGCTCTAGAGACTGGGCTTGGAAGATGTGGCACATGGGCTTAGTTGCCCCAAACACATGTGAAATCTTCCTGGACCAGGGATTGAACCCGTGTCCCCTGCACTGGACCACCAGGACCACTGGACCACCAGGAAGGTCCTGCGTTCCTTTTTATGGCTGAGTAACTTTCCATTGTTTATATGTACCACATCTTCTGTATCCATTCATCTATTGATGAACAGTTGTGTTGCTTCCATATTCTGGCTATTGTAAATAGTGCCGCAGTGAACAATGGGGTACATGTGTCTTTTTGAGTTATGGTTCTCTCAGGGTATGTGCCCAGGAGTGGGATTGCTGGGTTATATGGTAGTTCTATTTTTAGTTTTTAAAGGAACCTCCATATTGTTCTCCATAGTGAGTGAAAATCACTCAGTCGCGTCCAACTCTTTGTGACCTCATGGACTATACAGTCCATAGAATTCTCCAGGCCAGAATACTGGAGTGGGTAGCCTTTCCTTTCTCCAGGGAATCTTTCCCAACCCAGGGATTGAACCCAGATCTCCCACATTGCGGGTGGATTCTTTACCAGCTGAACCACAAGGGAAGCCCGAGAATACTGGAGTGGGTAGCCTATCCCTTCTCCAGCAGATTTTCCTGACCCAGGAATTGAACCGAGGTTTCCTGCATCGCACGTGGATTCTTTGCCAACTGAGCTATCGGGGAAGCCCATTCTCCAAGGCTCTCTGATGCCCCTCCAGAGTTCTCCATAGTGGCTGTATCAATTTACAGTCTCACCAGCAATGCAGGAGGGTTCCCTTTTCACACTTTCTTCAGCATTTATTGTTTTTTGTGATGATGGCCATTTTGACAGGTGTGAGGTAATGTCTTATTGTAGTTTTGATTTGCATTTCTCTTAATAATTAATGATATTGGGCATCTTTTCACGTGCCTGTTGGTCATCTGTAGGTCTTCTTTGGACGTCTCTTTAGGTCTTGGGCCCATTTTTTGATTGGGTTGTTTGTTTTGATATTTAGCTGCATGAGCTATTTTGTTTGTTGTCTCATTTGCAAATATTTTTTCCCATTCTTAAGGTTGACTTTTTATTTTGTTTATCGTTTCTTTTGTCATGTAGAAGCTTTTAAATTTAATTAGGTCCTGTTTATTTTTATTTTCATTACCCTAGGAGGTGGGTCAAAAAAGATCTTGCTATGATTTGTGTCAAAGAGTGTTTTTCCTATGTTTTTCCCTAAGAATTTTATGGTGTCCAGTCTTACATTTAGGTCTTTAATTCATTTTGAGCTTATTTTTGTGTGTGGTATTTTAGATAGCATTCTATTTTTATTCTTTTACATGTAGCTGTCCAGTTTTTTCAGCACCACTTATTGAAGAGATTGTCTTTACTCTATTGTATATTCTTGCCTCCTTAATCATAGATTAGTTGACCATCTCTGTGTGGGTTTATCTCTTTGCTTTCTATCCTGTTCCATTGGCCTGTATTTCTGGTGTTTCTGGGGTGTGTGTGTGTGTGTGCACGCGTGCACATGCGTGTGTGTGCACCAGTACCATACTGTAGCTTTGTAGTATAGTCTGAAGTCAGGGAGCCTGGTTACTCTAGCTCTGTTTTTCTTTCTCAAGATTGCACTGGCTGTTTGGGGATTGCACTGGCTGTTCGGGGTCTTCTGTGTTTCCCTACAAATTGTAAAAATGTTTGTTCTAATTCTGTGAAAAGTGCCATTGGTAATTTGATAGGGATCGCATTGAATCTGTAGGTTGCTATGGGTAGTATAGTCATTTTAACAATGTTAATTCTTCCAGTCCAAGAACATGGTATATCTTTCCATATGTTTGCGTCCATGTGTTTGATTTCTTTCATTAGCATTTTGTAGTTTTCTGAGGTCTTTTGCATTCTTAGGTAGGTTATTTCTAGGCATTTAATTCTTTTCGTTGCAATGCCAAATGGGATTGTTTCCTTAATTTCTCTAATCTTGTGTTGGTTGTTAGTGGATGGAAATGTAAGGTGCATTAATTTAGTGTCCTTTGGAACTACAGCAAATTCATCGATTAGGTCTGGTAGTTCTCCGGCGGCATCTTTAGGATTTTCTTTGTGTGGTATCATGTCGTCTGCAAACAGCGATAGTTTCACTACTACTTTTCCAATTTGTGTTCCTTTTATGTCTGTTTCTTCTCTCGTTGCCGTGGCTAGGACTTCCAATACTATGTTGAATAAGAGTGGTGAGACATCTTGTTCCTAATTTTAGAGGAAGTACTTTCAGTTTTTCACCATCGAGAATGAATGTTTGCTGTGGGTTTGTCATATTGGCTTTTATTATGTTGAGGTAGGTTCCCTCTATGCCTACTTTCTGGATTTTTTTTTTTTAATCATAAATGGGCATTCAATTTTGTCAAAAGCTTTTTCTGCATCTATTGAAATGTTCATGTGGTTTTGATTCTTCAATTTGTTAATATGGTGTGTCACATTGGTTAATTTTGCATGTATTGAACAACCAGTGCATCCCTGGGATAAATTCCAGTTCATCATGGTATATGATCCTTTTAATGTATTGTTGGATTCTGTTTGCTAGTATTTTGCTGAGAATTTTTGCATTTATGTTCATCAGTGTATTCTGTGATTTTGTGTGTGTGTGTGTGATATATTTGTCTGGTTTTGATATCAGGGTAATGGTTGCCTTGTAGAATGAGTTTGGGAGTGTTCCTCCCCCTGAAATTTTTGGGAAGAGTTTGAGAAGAATAGGTGTTAGCTCTTTGCTAAATGTTGATGGAATTCACTTGTGAAGTTCTCTGGCCCTGGACTTTCTTTGTTGGAAGATCTTTAATTACAGTTTCAATTTCACTACTTATGATTGGTCTGTTTATATTTTCTATATCTCCCTGGTTCAGTCTTGGAAGGTTGTACCTTTCTAAGAATTTGTCCATTTCTTCCAGGATGTCCATTTTATTTGCATATAGTTGATACAGTAGTCTCATTTTTTTTGTAGTTAATTTATTTGGCTGCATTGGGTCTTAGTTGTGGCACTCAGGATCTTTGTTGCTTCATGCAGGATCTTTTGTTGTAGCTTGTGGGCTCTCTAGTTGTGGTGTGTGGGCTTAGTTGCCCCACGGCATAACGAATATTAGTTTCCCGACCAGGGGTTGAACCGGTGTCCCCTTTACTGCAAGGTGGATTCTTAACCACTGGACCACCTAGGAAGTTTTTGTTGTAGTCTCTTAAATGATCTTTGTATTTCTGTGATGTCAGTTGTAATTTCTTCTTTTTCGTTTCTAATTTTATTTATTCGAATCCTCTCCTCTTTTTTTTTTTTTTCTTTTTGAATCTGGCTAAAGGTTTATCAATTTTATTTTCTTCTCAAAGAACAAAGTTTTAGTTTTATTGATCTTTTCTATTGTTTTCTTCATTTCTATTTCACTTATTTCTGCTCTGATCTTATGATTTCTTTCCTTCTAATAACTTTTTTTTTTGTTCTTTCCCTGTTTGGTTTAGGTGTATGGCTTGACTGTTTATTTGAGATTTTTCTTGTTTCTTTAGGTGAGATTGAATTGCTATAAACTTGCTTCTTAGAACTGCTTTTACTGTGTCCCACAGGTTCTGGGTCATCATGTTTTTGTTGTAATTTGTTTCTGTGTATTTTTTTTATTCCCTCTTTGATTTCTTCAGTGATCTCATGGTTATTTAGTAGTGTATTATTTAGCCTCCATTTGTTTGTGTTTTTTTTAATATAGTTTTTTTTAATTTTTTGCATGTAGTTGATTTCTAATCTCATAGTATTGTGGTTGGGAAAGATGACTGATGTGATTTCAGAGTTCTTAAATTTACCAAGGCTTTGATTTTTGACTCAAGATGTGATCCACCCCGGAGAAATGTTCCATGTACACTTGAAAAGAAGGTGTATTCTGTCACTCTTGGGTGGCATGTCCTATAAATATCAGTTAAGTCTAGGTTGTCTGCTGCATCATGTTTTCCTATTTATTTTCTGTTTGGATGATCTGTCCATTGGTGTAAGTGGCATGTTAAAGACCCCATTATTATTGTGGTAGAGTTGATTTCCTGTTGTATGGTTGTTAGCATTTGCCTTGTATTGAGGTGCTCCTATGTTGGGTGCATACATATATATTATTATATATATTATACATATATACATATATATTATATATATATATACATATATATTATACATATATACATATATATTATATATAATATATATATTATATATCTTCTTCTTGGATTGATCCCTTGGTCATTATGTAGTGATTTTCCTTGTCTCTTGTAATAGTCTTTATATAATACCTGTTTTATCTGATTATGAGTATTGCTGTTCCAACTTTCTTTTGATTTCCATTTGCACAAGATATCTTTTATCATCCTCTATCAGTCTCTATGTGTCTCTGGGTCCGAAGTGGGTCTCCTATAGACAGCATATATGTGGGTCTTGTTTTTGCCTCTACATGTATTTATATGAATATCCAATTTTCCCAGCACCTTTTATTGAAGAGACTGTATTTTTTCCATTGAGTGTTCTTGGCTCCCTTGTCAAATGTTAGTTGACTGTATATGGTTGGATTTATTTTGGACTCTTGATTTTGTTCAGTTAGTCTATTTTTCTGTTTATATGCAGTACTGTACTGCTTTGATTACTGTAGATTTATAGTATAGCTTGGAATCAGAAAGTGTGATGCCTCCTGTTTTGTTTTTGTTTCTTATGATAGCTTTAGTATTTAGAGTCATTTTAATTACATATAAATTTTAGAATTATTTTTTCTACTTCTCTTAAAAAAATACCATTAAAATGTTGATAAGAGATTACATTGACTTAATTGATGGCTTTTGGTGGTTTTGACATTTTAACAGTATTAATCTTTGCAATCCAGGGGCATGAGATACATGTCCATTTATTTGTGTCATCTTTGATTTCTTTCCTCAGTGTCTTGTGATTTTTGGATTTTTAGATCTTTCATCTCATTTTTAAAGTTTATTCCTACATATTTTATTGTTTCTGATGCTATTGTAATTATTTCTTTTATAGATAATTCATTGTTTATAGAAATGCTATATGATTTTTGCATGTTAATTTTGTATCCTGAAGTTTTACTGAATTTGTTAATTAGATATATATATATATATTTTTTGGTGGAATCTTTAGGATTTTCCAGATATAAAATTATGTTGTCTGCAGATAGTCTCACTCCTTTTCCCCTGCACTTTTGAGGCCTTGCATTTCTTTGTCTTGCCTAGTTACTCTGGCAAGGGCTTCTAGCACTGTGCTGAGCATAGGAGCAGTAGAGGTGGGAACCCTCGTGTTTCTACTCGTGTTTCTATTTTTAGAGGCAAAACTTCCGCTTCCCACCACTGATGTGATGTTAGCTGTGATGTAATCATATATGGCCTTTATTATGTTGAGGTACGTTTCTATTTCTAATTTATTAATTTTTAAAAATCACGAATGTATGTTTAATTTTGTTAGATGCTTTTTCTTCATTTATTGAGATGATAATATGATTTTTTTTTTCTTTCCAGTAAGGCAGTGGCACCCCACTCCAGTACTGTTGCCCAGAAAAGCCCATAGATGGAGGAGCCTGGTAGGCTGCAGTCCATGGGGTCGCACAGAGTCGGACACGACTGAAGCGACTTAGTAGTAGTAGTAGTAGTAGTAGTAGTAATGTCACTTCAACTCATGTATTTGAACCACGCTTTCAGGTATAAATCCCTCTTGATCATGTGTTAATATGTTATTGAGACTTTTTGTGTCTGTATTCATGAAGGATATTGATGTGGTAGTGTCCTTTCTGGCTTTGTAAAATGGATTTAGAAGTGTCCTCTTTAGTTTTTTGGAGTAGTTTGAGAAGGATTGGCTGAAGCCTTTTCTAAATGTCTGGTATAATTCACCAGTGAAGCCATCTGGTTCTGGACTTCACTTCACTGGGATAGTTTTGATTTCTGATTCAATCTCCTTATTAGTAATTGGCCTAGTCAGAGTTTCTATTTCTTCCTGAATCAAGCTCCTAGTTTATATGCTTATAAGAATTTTTCTGTTTCTTCTAGGTTGGTCAGTTAGCTGTTGTATATTTGTTCATACTAGCCTCTTACGATTGCTTGCATTTTTATGGTATTATTTTTAGTATTTCCTTTTTCACTTATAATTTTCCTGAGTTGGGTCCTCCTTTTTTCCCTAACTGGTCTAGTTAAAAGTTTGTTGATTTTGTTTGTCTTTTCAAAGAACTAATTCTTGATTTAGTTAATGTTTTCTATTGTTTTCCTGTTATTTCACTTGTTTCTGCTCCAGTCTTACTTCCTTCCTTTTGCTAATTTTTGGCTCAGTTTGTTCTTTTTCTGGTTCCTTAAGGCATAGAGTTAGGTTGTTTATTTGGGATCTTACTTCTTAATACAGGCATTTTGCTGTGAACTTCTATTTTAGAACTGCTTTTGCTGCATCCCATATGTTTTGGTATGTTGTGTTTCCATTTTTAAGATACTTTTACCATGTAATTTCTTCTTTATTCTATTGGTTGTTTAGAAGAATGTTACTTAATTTCCATGTTTTTGTGAAATTTTCAGTTTTTCCCTCATTATTGATTTCTAGATTCATACCATTGTGAGCAGAGGAGACAACTTGATATGATTTCAGTCTTCTTAAATTTGCTAAGACTTGTTTTGTGGCCAAACATGTCATTTATCCTAGAATATGTGTTCTTGAGAAGAATGTTGTCTACTTTGTAGGATAGAATGTTCTATATATGTCTGTTAGATTCATTCGCACTACAGTATTGCTCAAATTCACTGTTTTCTTATTGATTTGCTGTCTGGATAATCTATTCAAAGTTAATAATAAGACGTTAAAAGTCTCCAACTGTTACTGTGTTGCCATATATTTTTCTTTTAGCTTTTTTATAGTATTTGCTTTATTTAAATGCTCTGACGTTGGATGCATAAATATTTACAGTTGGAAAGTTATGACCAACCTAGATAGCATATTCAAATGCAGAGACATTACTTTGCCAACAAAGGTCCGTCTAGTCAAGGCTATGGTTTTTCCTGTGGTCATGTATGGATGTGAGAGTTGGACTGTGAAGAAGGCTGAGTGCCGAAGAACTGATGCTTTTGAACTGTGGTGTTGGAGAAGACTCTTGAGAGTCCCTTGGACTGCAAGGAGATCCAACCAGTCCATTCTGAAGGAGATCAGCCCTCGGATTTCTTTGGAGGGAATGATGCTAAAGCTGAAACTCCAATACTTTGGCCACCTCATGCGAAGAGTTGACTCATTGGAAAAGACTCTGCTGCTGGGAGGGATTGGGGGCAGGAGGAGAAGGGGACGACAGAGGATGAGATGGCTGGATGGTATCACTGACTCAGTGGACTTGAGTCTGAGTGAACTCTGGGAGTTTGTGATGGACAGGGAGGCCTGGCGTGCTGCGATTCATGGGGTTGCAAAGAGTTGGACACGACTGAGTGACTGAACTGAACTGAACTATCTTTTTGATGTATTGACTCCTTTATCATTACATAATGACCTTCTTTGTCTTTTTTTTTTTTTTGCCATTTTCAGGTTAAAGTCTTTTGTCTGATATAACTATAGTTAACCTTGGTTTCGGTGCTTCCCTGATAGCTCAGTTGGTTAAGAATCTGCATGCAATGCAGGAGACCCTGGTTCGATTTCCTGGGTCAGGAAGATCTGCTGAAGAAGGGATAGGCTACCCACTCCAGTATTCCTGGGCTTCCCTTGTGTCTCAGTTGGTAAAGAATCT
The DNA here is from genome assembly GCF_029378745.1 of Bos indicus. Classification (NCBI taxonomy): domain Eukaryota; kingdom Metazoa; phylum Chordata; class Mammalia; order Artiodactyla; family Bovidae; genus Bos; species Bos indicus. Next base: position 12,612,515 of record NC_091772.1, read on the forward strand.
GCCTGCAGTGTGGGAGACCTGGGTTTGATCCCTGAGTTGGGAAGATCCTGTGGAGAAGGGAAAGGCTGCCCACTCCAGTATTCTGGCCTGGAGAATTCCATGGACTGTATAGTCCATGAGGTCACAAAGAGCTAGACACGACTGAGCAACTTTCACATTCATTTCAGCCTTCGTTTGGGGCTTCCCAGGTTGTTCAGTGGTAAAGAATCTGCCTGCAATGCAGGAGATGAAGGCATATGTGATTTCCATCCCTGGGTCAGGAAGATCCTCTGGAGGAGGGCATGGCAACCCACTCCAGTATTCTTGCCTGGAGAATCCCATGGAAAGAGGAGCCTGGTGGGGAACAGTCCAGAGTCGCAAAGAGTCAGACATGACTGAAGCGACTGAACACACATGTGCCCTTGGTTTGTTTGATTTGCTTATGCTTTACTTGAAATAATCTTTTCCTATCCAATCATGCTCAGTCTCTCTGTGTCATTAAGGCTAAAATGAGTCTCCTGTATCGTTGGATTTTTCTGTTTTTAAGGCATTCTGTATCTTTTCTGTCTTGAAAAGTATCTGCTGAGAATATCTGCTGATAATCTTATCTTATGGGGTTCTCTCTTACGTAACTTCTTTTTTCTTGCTGCTATTAATGATCTTTTGTCTTTGACTTTTGACAATGTAATCATAGCACCCTGTTTGGGATAGTTTGGACTTCTTGTATCTGGATATGTACCTTTCGCCCCAGTTTTGGGAATTTTTTTTTTTTTGCTTTACATATAACTTTTTAAAGAAAATATACTTTTTTGCTTTCAACATACCTTCTGTCTCTTTCTCTTCTGGAATTCCCACAATGTGAATATTGTTTCTTTTCATTGTGTCCCATAGGGTTTCTTCACTCTTTTTCATTCTTTTTTCTCTGACTGGATAATTTCACATGTTCTGTCTTCCAGGTCATTGATTCTTTTTTCTGCATGGTTGAGTCTGCTTTTGAAGCTCTCTATTGAATGCCTCAGACAGTTTTTGTATTTTTCAGCTCTAGTATTTTTGTGTATTTCATCTTTTTAGATGGTTTCTATTTCTGTTGCATTTCTCATTTTGTTAACTTATTTTGTTTAATATTTTCTTAATGTAATTTAGTTGTTTTTATTTCCTTGTATTTCACTAAACTTTTTGAGGGGGATTATTCGACAGTTCATAGGTCTTTATTTCTTTAGGGTCAGTTATTTGAACTTTATTGATTACTTTTGAGAGTGTCATATTTTCCTGATTTTTTATAATCCTTGATTCCTTACATTGATGTCTGTGCAGTTTGAGTAAGGGGTCTTCTCTTCCAGACTTTGCAGGTTTTCTTTGGTAGAGATAGTTTTTACTATTAGCTCATTTTAGGTTTCTGGGCATATGTCCTTGGACAGGTGGCGCCTGATACAAGGTTTAATTTTGGTGCTTTAAGCTGTGAGATGGGATAGTGGTGTGTGCCACTTGTTGGGAGCAGCTGGCTGGAAACACTAGCTTGTTCTCTGTCCAGGTGAGGCTGTAGGATGGGCTTTGTGGTCACCTGGGTTCTCTGGTCAGGCTTGGGTACTATACTCAGCTGTAGGTGGGGCTAAGAATTAGCGTCTCTGCAATTTGAGGACCTGAAGCAGGCAAGAGTGTACACTGAACATTCTGGTCAGATGATGCCACAGGCCTTCCTCTGCGTATAGGAAAAGCCACAGCTTTCTGGGCAAGTGTCACTGTAAGTAGGGCTGTTGGATGGGCTGTGCAGCTTCTGTGTGCTCTGGTAAGACTCTCCTGTCTAGCAGGTTGATGGCTGTATTCAGTGATAAGTGGGGCTATGAATTAGTTTCTTTGCCTGGGCACAGAAGCAGCAGCTCCAGCACCACTCAGGCTGTTTGGGGTCTCGGCTCAAGCTTACCCCTGTCTGGCTGAACAGGGCCTCTGGCTTTGCTTTAGGGGTGTTCACCTCTGCCTACCTGCCTCTTGGCTTGAGTGTTGCTGGGTTATACAGCAAGTTCCAGGTGTTCTCACAGCTCTTTCTGTCAGGTGGGGCTGGGGTTATGCTCTGCAATATATGGGCTATGACTCAGCTCTCTGGCCTGGGTGGAACTGAGTGGGCCCACTTTAGGCAACTCCCAAATTTTCCAGAACAGAGTTTCTGGTGTGGGGTTTGTGGGGTGAGGGCCATGCCCTGAGCAGGCAGGGCAGACTCAGCTCTCCTGCTTGGGTGAGAGCAGCCCAGGCTATTTGAGGCCCTGGGTCAGGCAGACCAGCACCTGGCCGAATTCTCTGGTCACTCTACCCCACCCAGCCAGGAAGACATTGCGTCTGAATAGCACCAAGCTCAGTGAAGGACTAGTCTGTGGATCTTCAGTCTATAATAACCCTGCTTGGGTACTGTGGTGACACAGTCCGTTCAGACATGTTGTGGGGAGAGAGGGTTGTGTTTGGATATCTACTCTTGCTGCTTTGAAGAGGTTCTCCTTACTTGGCAGATATGCCAATCAAGGCAGACTCCTGGAAGCAGGGCCATGGACTACTTCTCTTTGCACTACCCACCCTGGCCTGAGTGCCTCACATGGGGTAGCTGCTTAATACCTGTCTTTTGAACAAGTGACTGTTGAGTGGATTGTGTTCTATCTTTGTGGTAGCTGTTGACAAGCTGGGACACATCACGTAGATTCAGGTGCATTTCCCGGATGTCTGGAGCCACACAGCATCGGGGCAGCAGCACGGACTGCCTGCCTTCAGGGCTGTTCTGATGAGTCAGTCATGGTGCTGCTTGTGGGCTGCGTGGCCCTTCCAGCTCCGGGCCTAACCTGGCAGGTTGAACAGTGGCTGCAGCTGAGAGGGTGGAAGGGTGCTGACCGCTTCTCAAGAGTGCCTTGGCAGTCAGTGCCTTTACTCATAGCTTTCTATTGAATTGTACTCGGTTCAGTGGTCTGATCTCTTCAATATTAAACATCTAGGGATAGTCCCTAGATTAAAAAGTGTTCCCGAAAGCGTTCAGAATTTAGCTTAGGAAAAGTTGACAGTACTGCTCAGGGAGTTTGACCTAATTTCAGGAATGTCCTTCCAGTCAGGACCGAGTAGTGATGAGCTCTGTGGCGGCAAGGCAGAACCTGTGTGTTTGGGATGCACAAGCAGATGAGTGTTCCTCGTCCCCATCTGTGCCCCAGGCCTCACACAGTGGCTCCTGACTTCGACCACCAGTTTCCACCATCCTCATCCCAGACTGTAATCAGATTTCTCTCCACAAATATCTCCTGAGTTGTCCGCTTAATAAGGAATGCTTCTCCCAGCCCTAGCAAGACTGCCTGCTGCATTCATCCGTCCACCCGGTGGTTCTGAACACTGACTGCATGGCAGGCACTGTGTTGCGGCACTGGGGATACAGAGATGAATGAGACAGTCACTGCCGTCACAGCTCGCAGTCGAGCAACATGTAAACGCACACAGCAAATAGTGAACGTCATGATGTGTCAGACAGTGAACTATGGGAACACAGAAGCAGTAGAGAGATGAGGGAGGGAGAGGAAGGAGACACTGATTCCGAACAATAAATACATGGCACAGAGCCTAAGTAACACTGACCCTCTCTTAGGACTACCCCCATCTAAAGCAGTGAGTTTTAATCTTTGTGCTTTTAGTAACAAAACTGTGTTTCTAAATAAAATTCTACTTGGATCACCAGTAATCAAAACAAACAGAAGCAGTTAAGCTGGGCGTGGGGTGAAGTGGTTTAGAGAGCTCTGTGCTGGGCCTCATCCAGGCTTCTGAGCCCTGGCCCTGCTCTTCCTGAGGTGCTGAGAGACATACTGGCTTTGGTGCCGCAACTGAGAACACAAGTGCTTTGGAAGGCTTGTTGCAGGCATATCTCCAGGTGATTTCTGTCATTCCCACCTAGGACCTAAACTGGAAAGCTAGGCTTTTCTTTTGGGTAAGAGGTACGCGAGTATAATACTTAGAGGTAGGAAGGGGTGGACTCCAGCGGAGTGTCTCCTTTCTGAGAATGGAGTTCTTACCTGGGGCTTAGGGCAGCCTGCGGGAGGGCCTGCCTCTCCTGGTTTCTTGCAATGGGCCTTGTTAGTGCACAGCCACTGTTCACTGGTCGGCCTTGCTGAGTACTTAGAACATGATGGACCCTTAGCACAAGTGGTTTGTAAACACTGGCTTAGTTAATCCTTCTCACAGCCCTCTGCACTTGGTATTATTCTTGCATCAGTTTTGCCAGTGAGGAAATGAAGACACGGAGAGGCTACATGGGTGATGGGTGCTGGTGCTGGCATCCCCACGGAGGCACGTGGCTCCAGAGGGCATCTAGGCACGTTCTCCACCTTGCACACCAGCCTCGAGACTGAGGGGCCACCGCACATCTCAGAGCTGGGGATTTTTATTTGGGGCTTTAACTATAGTTGATCAGTTGCAGATCACAGACCATGTCTTATGTGTATGTATGTAATGTACATATAGTTTTTATTTGTAAAAACATCCTTCAGATGTGGGCAGGCAGAAGTTGGTGCCAGGTGGCTTTGCTGCCAGTAGAGAAAGTTTCAGAGAAATGGTGCCTTCCCCTAAAGCAGCTCCCACCTGACAGACCCTCGTGCCGTTGCTCTGAGCTGGTCCCCAGCACGCAGCTTTTGGCCGGTGAGTTCTGGAGCAGGGATGATGGAATTGGGGCTGCGGGCTCAAGAGGGGCATATTGGCATTCATCCTTTCTTCCCTGAGGCTCAGAGTCCATCTTCCCCATTATTGCCTTGGATGTGTCCTTTTTCACAAAGAGGATGCTTTCTAGCTATGAGACTGATGGTGAAGGCCACCCATTCTTCAACACCCAAGCCCAGTTCATGTAGACCAATGGTTTTCAAAATATTAACCTTTTAAAAACAGAATCTCTGCCTCAACCTTAAACTGCATGAGCTCCAGCAAGTGCATCAACTTTGGCCCTGGGACTTTGGTACCCTTGACTGTTTCTCTGATCTCTCACTTTCACTGGAAATTTTGGTTTTGGTCACAAATATTAATTGGAGGTTTAGGGTGGGAGGAGGCAGAGACTGGAAGAAGAATTTTGGATTATCTGGGGATTTTCATTGACTGTGCTATCTCTGTCCCTCATTATCGGGGCTGAATAAGGTTTGTTTTATAAAGGATTAGCATGCCTGTGCCATTTTGCAAGTAGAAGTTTAGGACTTTTTCTTCGAATCAAACACTAAGCAAGAAAAACAAATCTAACACAAAACCTCAAAGCAAAAAAGAAAATCCAATAGAAAATGCCATTCTGTTCAGACTTATGGCCCATAGGAAAAATATCAAAAATATTCCTTCAAAGGGCTGAGCAGCAGGCCTCCCATTTAAGCTTTGCAACTGTTATAGGATGTCTCTCTCACATGTCACTTTGAAATTTTACCCTTCTCATCCTGAGTGATCAAACCCCTTCTCTTGCTTTCTTTCATTTTGCAGTCCTGAATAGACCCGCCATTGCTCTCCAGCAGGGTATGGTTTTAGTGTCATCTCATTTTGGAAAAGCATTGATGCCAACCAGCAGTATTCTTGGATCTGCCTTTCTTTCTCGTCCCCTTTCTTCTGAGCCTAAAGAGATCACATTCAGAAAGGCAGTGGGGTTTTCTAGGTCAGGGCAGATTCTGGATGCTTTCCAGGGGTCTCTTGGTGGTGAAGGGATTGCTTTCTTCTGCTGCCTCAGATTTGCCATGGCCACCAGTAAGGGAATGGTTTTCCAGATGTCTCTCACTAAAATACACTTGGAAGAACTCCCCCCACCCCACTCCATTTTGTTTCCAAAGTCAGTTTATTAAATATTAAGTCATAAAGCCAGTGATTATAATTTTAATGAAAAATATCCTGTATCACGCAAGACAGAAAAGAACAAAAATACCCCTTAGCAACACTGCTTTGAAAAATAGTTAACATTAACTTTACACACAACAGAATCCTTTCTTAAGCTTTATTTAAGAAATCGAGTACTATATAGTTCAATATATATAAGACACATCCAGTATTGTGTTCCTGATAGCAAGTGCATAGATTTTGTTAAGATATCATTTTCACTCGATATAAACGTTTCATGGTCACATGAAGATAATATTCCCAGTGATTTTGCCCAAGCATGAGAGGAGAAAACAGAACACAGCAGAAATAGTGAACTACAACAGAGATGAAAAACAAAACAGCGAGTTAGCAGAACAGTCGATTCCTGATAAGTGAATAAGCTGATTGTTTGGTCACAATGTTTTATTCACTTATCAGGAACGATTCACAGTACATTAATGTTCACTGTGTTTCCTAGCCCGCCAGCCCAGAGTGCCCGCCCGAGACTGCTCAGAACTGCTGTGGGCTGTGCAGACGTGTGACTTCTGTCAGCAAAGTCAGCGTTGACAGGTCTGTCGTGTCCCAGTGTGGTCCGTGCGTGGCAGGCAAAGACGCCTTGCTGACACTGCAGTGTTTTACAGAATCAAGAGGGCAAGTGTGAATTTAAGCAGGGACCGGCTTTACATCATACGTGCTTAAGGGAGCTAGGACTTGTGTCCCCTTCTTTGGAGAATTATTGTTTTCGTTGTTTTTCCAAAACAACAAACAATTCTGGTTTGTCTTTCCCTTCTTTTACTTAGCAGGAGTATTTTGCCTTGTGCCAAATGGTGGATGTAGATACTTGTATGACTTAAATATTGAAAAAGTAAACACTCACATCTTGGAAAGAGTTGATCACCCTCTTTACACCCTTCTCCCCTCCCTCACACCCTCCACCCACGCAAAAGTATTTACGAGAAAGAAAGGGAAATCACACCGTTAGCGCTCTTTTCCCCACTACTGTAAGCAGTGGGTTTTCAGAGGCAAACTGATGAAGGCTCTGATGAGGTTTAAGCAGAAGTATTGGCAGGAAGTCAGCTCCCATCTGCGCGGGTCTGGAGCTAGTGGAGGCTACTTCGCTGAGGTGTTTGGCCTATGTGGGAAACTGCCTCCGCCTCAACCCAGCCCCTCTGTGCTGTGCCGCCAACTAGAAAAGAGAGGCTAGGGCTCAGAGGGGCTGCTGAAACCGGAGGGCGAGGGGCCTGAGCACCTGCAGGGAGGACCTCGTTGGCAGCCAGGGGATGGCTGCCGGTGCCGGGTGGCCTGAGTCAGACAGAGTCTGTGCGTCTGAAGAGTTGGAGGGAGAGATCAGACAGGGAGCAGACGTCAGTGGAATCTTGTAAGAGCACTTGGAGAGCAATCAGATTCCTGAGCAGAAGAGATGGGCAGAAAGGGAGGAGGGTCTGTGGCTTCAGCTTTCAAGGGTGTACAAGGAATGGTTTTTTCTCTAGTTTTCTACCTGGGGTTGGGCGATGGTGAGGGACAAGGCTTTCTTACAAAAAGTATACACTTTCAGGGGGGCGTGTGTGGATGTATCTGGCAGTCTTGGTTTTCATGTGGAAATGGATGATGTATTATGAAGACTTGGGCATGAGAAGCTTTACCTTTCCCCCTCCCACCCAATCGGACTGAGTAGAGCTTCCATTTGAGCCTTTGCAAGTATTTTCTCTTCCATTAGTTTTAATAATTAAAGCTGCTCCTGGATTCAGCTAGCTCTTGAAAATAATTTACTTTTCTACACATAGCTATTGATTGATGGCAACGCATGGATTTCAGTTTAATATCTTTCATATCTATTCACCAAGTAAGTAAAGTTTAGTTTCTTCCCTTAAGGAGCTCACCTTTAAAAAAAAAAAAAGTGACTTGTTTCTGAGAAGAGTTTGATGGTAATGATAGGCCTTTGGACTCATAGAAGAAACCCCAGCGCTGCTGCCTCTCTTCTCACGTTTCCTAAGGTTATGCAGCGAAGTGGCAGCCATTGTTATTGAGTGTTAAGAACTGCGTACACATATCAAGAGAAGAAGAGAGGAGCAGAGAGCAGAGGAGAAGAGAGAAAGTGCAATGTACCAGTGTGGTCAAAAGACCGGACAAGGTCTTGGCAAATCTGACTCTGCAGGCAGTTATGTAGGTGGACCACAGACGTAAGTCTTGGAAGCAGTGGTTAAAATAGGCTGTTGTACATAAATCCGAGGTGGCTGGTGTGTAGTTCCCCTTCCCCAAATCAGATATTCACTTAGGTGGAATCGACTGTATCTTTTTACACAACATATAGAAAAAAACAGATACGTGAAACAGTGAGGCGTGTAGATGTATCACCAACATACAATGACTACCAACAATACAACACTCAGAGAGAGAAACAAGTATTAGGAAAATGGTTTAATATTGGAGACAGAAGCAAAAAACTGCATCACACAATAACATACGTTACAAAAATAAGTTTGACTGTTTCAACTACACGGTTATGTTCACAATGAGGACAGAAGAATCAGAAAAAACTTTGATCTAAACAGCAAAAAAGCAAACCCCTAAAGTTTTAACTAATACATTTATCCACTTAAAGTGACTGAGTACTTCTAAATCTAATTACCTTATTGTGTAACTGCACAATACAGAATAAAAAGTGAAACTTACCGCTGTATTTTAAGACAAAATTCTAATGCTAGATATAAGCAAAGGGAAAAAAGAAATCAAGCCAAAGTTTTTAATTCTCAAAAGAAAAGCAACTTTCTTTCTATCAACCAGAAATCAAACTTGAAATCAGTCTTTGTCAGGGGGCCCACTAGAGTAAGCCACAAAAATTTCCATTTTTTTTTAATCTCCAGTATAAAAAGTTCCACTGGTACAAAATGCAGAAGTACAATCAGTTGTAGAAATAGGAAAGCCTGCGTTTTTTTTTGGCTCAAATTCCATCAAACAAAATCCAAATGCATCAATAAAACAAACAATACTCAAATGGTCTTACAGTTTTCCACTAGGTTGCATTAACTTTGGCTTTTCTCAGACAATATTTAAAAACTATTTTGAAATTCTAAACAAAATGATATTATTAATCTACAAACAACAATTCTCACAGCACAAAAAAACACATTTTTTTGTATGACATTATTCAAAAAGGTAATGAAACTACAGGTTTTTTTAAAATTTTATTTCTTATTAATTAGCACTTAAGATAATTAAAAACAAACAGTAAAATGAATCCAGAGTAGCACAAGCCAAAGAACTAGAACCCCTATGGTGAAAGAAAGATGAACTTGTTACGCCTTTGAGGACTGCCATTTGATCGCAATTCTCTAATTCAGTTTAAAAATGACTATTCTCCACACTTGATTTTAAAAAAAAGCAGTTTCCCTGTGTGTTTTCTTCTGGCACAGGCCCTTCGCACCCTTGCAGCTTTTTCCTTTTGATATTAACAGAGAAAGTGAAGAAAAGGACAGCTTGTCTTTGAGGAGGGTTATCTTTTGAGCAATGAAACATGCCCCCCCCCAGAAAAGAAAAAGGACCTTCCCCCTAACGGTACTGTCTTGGTTGCCTGCAGAATAAACAGTTAGCTCTAAGCGCCCGCCCTGAGCCTCTTGTTGAGTGCACTCAGCTCCTCTGGGGGAGGTGGGGGAGCAGAGGGGAGGAGGAGGGCACTGGAGCACTTCTGGCTTCAGTGAAGTGGGGGAAGATAGTTTAAGGTTTATGTATAATTGATGAGATTCTGAATGAAACAGTCTAGGAAATTCAGATGGTGTTGTCTTGTGTTCTTACATGTGTATCTGTGTTACCACCGTATCGTATATACGAGAGAGACGTGTGTGATAACCTTTATTATTCAGCTGCAGGAAGTACAAAATAGCCCTCGAAGGATGAAGGAAGGCCCCAGCAGTAGTAAACACGTGTGAGGATAATACAGGTCGTTTCATTTTAAGTGCATGTGCTGTAAGAAGGAAACTTTTTTTTTTTGCATCAATAGAGGCTAGTCCTTTCCCTCCCAGGGCTATCACATCCACACACACAATAAACCAAACAGGGTGGTCAGTGGGAAATGGAGGAAGTGGAGCCAGCAGTTTCTGAACTTTACAAAACAAGCTTCCAAAAAAGGTAGGAGTTTTGAGTGGGTTGCAGGGATAACTTGGGGTTTGTCAGGACAGCAAGAGACCTGTTCACATGAAGTCAAAGAAATATGGCACTTTAGAAAATGGCAGCAGGAACTGGTGCTGGGTATTTGGTCAGTAACTGATGAAGAACTGAGTTTGCCTTGAATGGTCAGTCCCCTGTAGATGCATTCAGCTCAGAGGAAACAAAAAGGCAGGGACAGGATGGTCAGCGTCTAACTCCAGACACGTTGCTCATTCAGAGGTATCCACTGGGGTCGGACAATCCCCAGCACAATGGCTGATAAGAAACATTACCTTGGGAATAAGAAACGAAAGCAGAATCCCTCCAAAGACTACCCCATCATCACAGAATGGTTTACCTGGACAGGTGCATGATGTTACTGTAAACTGGAACATACTGCTCACCTGACCTCAAAAGCAGACTGAATTTAAGGTTTATTTAGGTGCTTGACTCTATCTACCGTTCCCGTTTATCTCGAAAACTCTCTTCCTTTCTTTTGGATCTCAACCAAAGGATAAAAAAGTAGGAAAGACAGAAACAACTGAAAGATATATGCAGAAAAAGAAATCCAAATTAGAAACACCCCAAAACAAACAGAAATTATGACAGTATAAAAAGTTATCAACATTCCAGATAGCTCTGGGTAGAAAGGGTTAAAAGTTCAAAACTTTCTCACCTTAGAGGTTTCCATATATCATGAAGAAAATACATTGTGAGGTTGCCGTCACAGCATTGATGTGCAGAGTGGTTAAAAAAGTGAGACATGGGCACTTATACAATGTCTTACAAAAAACATCATAGAGAAATAACAAACAATAACAATTTCAGGCAACAAGACCACAGGATAGCAAGTTAACAAACTTTTTAACCTTTTTTTTTGTTGTTTTTTGTTTTTTAAATATTAGGGATTTATACAAAACACATAATAAAATACCCATGTTATCAAATTACTTCTCACAAGAAACACACTGAAGCTCTAGGAAGGAAGTACCTTTGGAATTTGGCACTATATATTTTCACTTTTTTTCTTTAAAAGAAAAAAAAAATCACATTTTGCTGAACACAAACACATCTAAATAGTCCACAATTTAAAAAAAAAATGACATCAATGCTTTACAAGCCAACACAAAACTTATTCTGGAATAGGATTTTTTTTTCCCCTCACATGAAATTTTTTTTTAAGCAAACAACTTTTTTTTTGAAATTCTTTTTTGTTTTAAGTAAACCAATTCTAAACTTGTCTTATCAACAAAGAACATTAAGACCATAAGACTCATGATGAAACCACAACTTAATTCACAGAAGCACCAACGTAACACAGTTTACAGTAACCTTTCTCCTGTACATTGAAACAGTATAAAATATAGGTAATTTCATGTGCATTAAACCATGGATTGTCTAACTGTGAGTCAGTTCAGCAAAAGGTGACACAAATAGGTAGCATTTGCCCCAAAACAGGGTAAATATTTTTCTTATACTAATCTACAAAAGTGGTTCTATATATATATCTTAATGAGAAAGTGAGCCACCTAAAATGGCCTTATCAAAAAACTTTACACTGCCTGAAAAATGTAAAAACTATTACAGACCTCTAGAGACTTAAAATCAGACAGTTTTTTTCTCAAACTGTTTTTGGAAGTAGTCTGTTAGAAACCAACATTCTGTGTCCCTGGACACATATTGCTATTGTTACCAGTGACCGGGAAGAATGCCAATCCCTGTATAATACTTTCAAGTCTGTTTTATGAAAAGAAAGAAAAAATAAGAAAGAAACATTTTTGCCACAGGTTTTTTCCTATAATTAATTTGTCTAATAATAAATTTCAGTCTTGCATGAATGCAGCAATGTTTTTCACATTGACTTCCCAGAATTCATAGCTAGATGAGGTCACATGCAAATTTCAAAGGTCAAACTAGATCAAAGGTCAGTAGGAGAACCAAATATGATGTGAGGTCAGAAAGACATCAGAAACAATGACGGGACGATGAAACTTTTTTGAGACGCCACAGGGACATGCTAGGCAAACGGTGAACTAACGGGCATGAAGATGTCTAGGGAGAAAACAGGGAGAGTAAAAAGTTACACAGAATCTACGCAGCAGCAACAAAATCACTCTTCAGGGTGCAGGAGAGAAACTAATGCAAATCTTAGGTCATTAAGGAGTCTACCAGCCATCCACGTAATTTGCATTTCTTACACTCTTTATCCACAACACAATGGAACCCAAGAGAATCCATCCGGAGAGGGAAAAGGGATGGATTCTGGGTATTTTGGGGTGAGGGACTGGCAAGGGATGGGGAGAAGAGGGTCCAGTTTCAACGAATGTAACAGACGGGAAAGTCAGACGACCAAACTGTAAACTAGATAATGGAGGTTACGAACAAAATCATCAGACAGATACAAACACCGAGAGGATAAAGCATGAACTTTAGGCCCAGGGTTCAACGGTGAAAAAAAGCCCGTTCCTAGAATGATTCCTCTAGAGACTACTTCAGAAGAATCTAGCTAGCACAGAGAACTGCTCTTCAGGTACCCAATAAGTTAACAGTAGGCAATAAATAGCTTCCATTATTTCTGAGGCAGTAAAAATTTTGTACAAAAATAGAAATGCTTTTTTTACAAATAAAATTTACAGGCCTGTGGCTTTCTTTTTTATTTATGTATTTATGTATTATTTATTTATTATTAAATTTATCTTTCAAGAAACATCAAGTATTTTCACTCATTTTTAATTTTTAAACCCTGTAGCTTTAAGAAACAGATCTCTAAATCTTTTTTTACATTAATCCTTTCTAAAAACTAAAATAAAACAATAACAAAATAGACAACCAGTGTAATAATCTGACCAATAAACGTCATGTTTCTTTGAACCCTAAAATAAAATCCTACTTATTAAACCAAATGTAGTGGAAAGACATTTTGTGTTGTTAATTTTAAGTGCTTCTCTTGGCTTTTCTCTGGCGCTATGCCACCACCTTACCCTCTATAAACAGCTGGCGCCCCCCTGTGGGGTGGGCGCGGGCAGGAGGGGCGAATTCTCCAGGCAGTGCTCTGGGGCACAGGGGTCTCAGAGTTAGAATTGCACGTTAGCCTTTGTTTGCCTTGTAAATTCTCAAGATGTCATTTATTGTATACGTGTTTTTCTTAAAAAAAAAAAAAAAAAAAAAGCCAAAAACCCCCAAAACAAAACAAAAAAGGTTAAAGGAGATTCAAATTGCAAAACAAAGGAGAATACAGTGGCAGGAGTGGAGGAGGATTTACTTGATAGAAACAAGGTAGCCGAGTTTAGTTTAGTTACGGCGAGCTGGGTGGGGGGCGGGAGGGGAAATGGAGGCCTTATTGTAAAAATAACCGTCTCTCTTGGTAAAAGTTGGCAATGTGGTCCTCCTCTGCCTTTCCTGTTGAGCCCAGGCTGGCTCGTGGGACTTACCCTAAGAAAGCTAAAATAAGAGCAGGGAGCCTCTGGGGGAGGATCAGTAAGGTTTGCTGTCGTTTTTGGAGCGCTTCAGCTGGACCTTCAAGCGTTTCATGCCAATCTGAAAGCCGTTCATAGCCTGGATAGCAGCTTGCGCAGACACGGGATTGTCGTAGCTAACAAAACCTGGAAGACACGAGGGGAAGAAGGGCGGGAATCAGGATGGAGAGGCAGGGGAGCAGTGCAGGGTGGCTGGAGAATGTTTCTGCAGGTGGGAGTGACGGGGCCCAACCTCGGGGCTCGGGTCAGCTCTACTCAGTTCGCGGTCGTGGTTTAGGGGCAGCACTGGAAACATCCACTGTGAAGCAGTGGAGGTGACTGGCTATCATGAGAACAACCCCCCTCCGCAGAAAGCTAAAACTCACACAGCACTGTCGTGAGTCAGGTTAGTCTGTTGACTAATTCCAGTCAAATCTGTTTGTGCCTTAGAATCCTCCTCCAAGAGTCTCCAGTATATCAGTGCATGCAGGGCCCTCAAAGGGCTCCAGGCCCCAGCCAGGTGAGGTTTAGAGGCACGATAATTAAGGGAAGGCAACTGATGTGCTGCCAAAGACCTGGACTGTTTTCATTCCAGTTCTCCCTGGATACAGGATGGGGTCAGCGAATTAACTCTAGAATAATTTGTACTTGATTTCTACCAATTGGAGCTATTACTGAGAGGAACCTAGGGGCCCAGGGGAAATGTTGGGCCATTCTCTCTATCTCAAGTTCCATTTTCAAAGCTCCACTGAATTCACTAGAATGGAAATTGCTACCTTGTATATCCCCAAGTGTTTCTTGGAGAATAAATAGTCTAAACAGCTCAGGGCTTAACAGCCATCCTAACACATACTTCCCACAATTTTTCTCTGTACCAACACTGAGATGCCTCTGACAACCATCCAAGCTCTGCCAAGACCTAGACACAGAATTCTGACCACATGGTTTGTTTTAGCACTGGGGGTAGGGGTTACTCGCCAAGGCTTCTTCAGTTAATGCTAGTGCAGAAGTGTTGCCCCAACAACTTTTGTTGTTGGAAGAAGTTATACTGATTGGATTTCAACTCTGACCATCCACTGTTCAGAAGGTTTTATACCAAGTTTCTCTATCTACTAAGGAGAACATTCCTTTACGAGTTAGAGGAAGAAAGGGACATAAATATACCCTTAGCAGGTAATAAGAGGCGTATAGTATATAAGGCAGAATAGCTTCTCATAGGCTGGTTGTATGCAAAAAGATGGGTTTAAGTTTTTATTAAATTTAAATTCCCAATAAATGTGATCTTGGATCTAAGACTTTGCTGATACTCTTCTTCTACATCTTAATCCAGAGGTAGGAAGATGATTACAAGAATGGAAATGCATCAAGGGTGAAATGGATAATGAAACCTGGCCAAAGCTTAGGATAAAGAATGGGGTATGGCTTATGACTGGCAAACCTGGGACCCCAAGAAGCAGTCTCACTGAGACACCTACATGTGGGATGCTGTACAACTGAAAACACAGTGCCCAATGCTAAGTACAGTCGTCTGCTACGTGTTATTATACACACGGTGGTTAAGTAATTTGTAGGCTGACTCTTTTCAAGACAGTAAATGTTTTCTCAAAATCAAACTGCAAAGTACAACCCTTTCCAATCACCAAATAAGCTCAGACACTGTTTAGTGATGAGGACCTTAAATGTCTGGCTGGAAGCCTGGGGCAGGGAAGCTTCCGGTGGTGAGCTCTTACAAAACACACGTGCACACCCTCTGTAACGACTTACTTTCCATTTCATTCTCATGAACCATTACAAGGGCGTTTATATACTTGTAATGGGTTCAGGCTAACAGCCTTTCCACTTGGATAGAAACAGTGACTTTAAATGGCTGACACACTGATTCCCCTAACAACAGAGGCTTCAGACCTTCCTGGTGACGGCACAGAAATTAGAAGGATGTTATGATAATGGAATTTTAGAAGCCAAAGCACTCTCTTTAGACGGGTTGCCCCATTACCCATCAGCCAAATACCAAGTCTGAGGTTCTGCCTCTTTGAGAACCACCCCACCTGTTTTTCTTTATACCACGCACTTCATTTTCCACTGGCCCGTATCTGTTCTACTTGATCTTGTTTTGTGCTGCTGTTAGTACCTACGGCGGATGTGAGTCATTAGATTGGACGAGTGAATAAATCAACTGTTACACCTCAGACTGGGCCAGGACTTGCCACAGGAGGCACATATACCCTAGACATTTGAGCCTCTAAACTACTGTGGGAGACACAAGGGTTCACAACATAAAACGAGAACTAAATTGAATGAACGCTCACCTCTTTTGTAAAACATTAGGGCATGCAGGGAGCCTGCCTTCCTCTCTCTGGGAGCAAAAGTCACCCTGGGGAGGCAGAGTCCAGGCTGCCTGGAGGAGGAGGCTCTGACAGCTCAGGCCACAACGGATCAGGGCTTGTCCAAGGTCCTGAGAAGACCTGTGTCTCCAGGGCACTCTGCCTGCCTAGGCTGTGACTGCAGATCCCACCCACCGCCAGACCACAGCCTCTCACGCCATGAGCTAAATCCGCCACCGTCCCTGTGCCCGTGGAGCTGGGGCTGTGGGGGTGGCGTGTGCACTTAGGTGTGTGTGCGTTTACGTACCACCAGACGCTGGACCATAAGCCCCCAGCACAGTGTGCTGCCCACACCCACAGCATCCGAGTCACAGTGAAGGGAGTGGGGTTCGCGCCAAGTGTCTGTAGCGCCCCTCTATCAGGACAGCCTCGACCACCCTACAGTCTCTAAACCATACTTCCATCTGGTGAAGCTCGTCATCTAGACTATAGGGCCCAGAGACCGATGTTGCTCTACAGTGAAGACGTTAGTTCCCAGTAGTGAGGTCCCTGCACAGTACAATATAAAGCATCACCTCCTCTGTGGGCATTCAGTTTCCCAGATCTTTCCTTTTTATACAGCCCCTTTTCCTCTTCCGGTTGAGATGACTTTGCCTAGTCTGCTTAATGGATCTAGAGGCCAGGAACCACCACACACACTGAAGGCCCTGTCCTGGCATCTAGAATACTGCCCATTGTACTTTGCCTCCCAGGACTCCTTACTGGGAGCGCCCTGTAATGTTCTAACTGGGTTTCTTTTGCATACCAAAGCACTTGCTCAGATTGGTCTGTTTGTCAATGAAGACTTTAGCAGAGATAACATTTCCAAAAGGCATGAACATCTGCAGGATGTCCTGGTCTCCAAACTCCTGTGGAAGGTGGTAAATAAAGAGGTTTGCACCCTCTGGACCTAAAGAGGAAAGAAAAAAAAAATCAGAGTAAGGTATTCGTCACTTCTTAGCTTCTTAGGAATGTTTTAACAACAGATGGGCTAAAGCACGTGGCTTTCTCTCCTGTTAAATGAGAATGGAGACAGACAGATGTCCAGTGCTGGTATGTCTTTTAGGATAGGAGTCATGCTTCATATATTTCTGATTTCCAAAGAGACACCGGTTAAGAATGGCATCCTTTTCATCTATAATCTGTGGGTCACATTTGCTTATTGCGCGTGAGCATATTTTCAGTCTTCCTGGGTGTGAAGGTAGCAATCATGGGGTGGAGGGGAGGGCAGAATTCAGGTGTGGGTTTTTCCTGAGTGGCTGTGTTTTGTAGCACATAGTATATGCTGTCTTTTGGAGAGAGTATCCTGTGTATTCTATGCAAATTGCAGCAATTTAGACATAATGGATATAGCAGTAATGCTGCTTGGATTTCTCAATCATTTACCTAATTATCCATCCAGTTTTGATCTGGCAAATCACTTAACACACAGTCTAATCATCATCTTTATTAGAAGTGACTGGCAGTGAGTCAAGGCAGGGAAAAATAGGTAGCCAGAGTTTCACAACTGTGATCAGAAGGATGTCCCTGGGAATTAGCCTTGCACACTGAATGTACGAGGTACAGAAGCTGCTCAAACACTAAGCTGAGCTTCACTCTTAACCATCACTTCCAGAAATACAAGGAAGAAGGGCAGAACAGGGGAGAGCTTAGCTGTACCAGAGAGGAAAGCTCTCTGAACTTTATTTCCATTCCATTCTCCCATCTCTAACTCCCCGCATAAGAAGTATCTGCAGCTTAGAGAAAGCAAAAAGGAGGGACTCCCAGTGACCTGATGCCACAGAGTCACCTTCTAATACGTAACAGGCAAGCATGCTTTCCAGGTCAGAGGGTGCTCAGGGGCATGGCAGATCCTTCTGCAGAGGTTCTGGGGAAGCCCCGCGCTGGACACCTCTGGGATGTTCTGGGCATGGTGTCTGGGAAGAGGGGAGCTCATCCAGCTGGTGAAGTGGCCAAGCCACTGGTTCCTGGGACCTGAACTGACCTTCATGGGAGAAGAGCCAGGACTGCCTGTGCCCCTGGGAAGCCCCAGGGGACAAGGTGCAGTGGGTCCCCAGGGGCTGTGGGGAGTACATCTATCTGAATGGGTTGAAGAAAAATAAAACTGGGGTAAAAAGAACTTTGTAAAAATATAAAGGATAAACATCTTTGCAAAGAAAACTCAAAACAAGTTTCTTTCCACACACACAATCATAGAAGAAAAAAGTATTGTAATGTAGGGAACTTTTCACAAGGAGAGATCTTCTTGGAACAAATTTCTGAAGCCACAGAGATGAAGCATTTCCTTTTATTTATGTGTTAATGAGGCTACTTTAATTTTCTGTGTTGCTCACAATTTCCAAGGGCATAGCCAGTGCAAGAGATGCACTTTGTATTTAAAGGGACACAATTACAGGGTTTAGGTCCCCAGATGTTTCCTGGTTAAAAAAAAAAAAAAAAAAACTAAAAGAAGTCAACACGCAAAACATGCAGAACCAGAAGCCGGGAGATGGATGTTCTCAGAGCCACCAGGCAGCGTGCAGCAGGGGGCCTGGCACTGCCCAAACTGGCCGTGCTTCGGAATAAAAGTCCAGATGAACAGTGAGAATTAATGGGACCCAATCTGAATTGCGAAGTCATCTCATCTCCTCAAGCCCAGGGAGAAAATGCAGTTTTAACGCACTATGACAGATTACTGGCTGCGCACGGCAGCCCTGGCCTTCTCGGATGCAGTGCCTTCTGAATGTGTCTGGGCCAGACAGGGGACCAAGGACATAGGAAGAAAGTAAATAAGCCCAAGGAGGCTCTGTCTTCCCCCTCATCACCAAGAAATAACTTGGATTTTGCCAAAGTCGTTAACACAAAAATGAGAAAGAGGTGACTTGGTATGGAATATCTCTTTAACATTCAGTGAAGGCGGCTACTGCCAGAGATGCCAAGGGCAAAGAAACAATTTTTTGAGGGTTCACCCTCTGTATCTTCCTCCCATCTCCCTTCGGTAAGAAACCTGCTGATCAACCACGCACTCCTTGGACTTCCACTACACCTGACTGACTTGCCAGAGCATGTTGAATTGTGTCATTCATTGGTCCAGCTGCCTGGCACCCGAGTTCTTATTTCTCACAGGGCCCCAGGGCCCCTGATGCAGCAGGAAGCACTGGGGGTGCCAGCGTCTTGTTGGGATCTGGGGGCTGTGTGTGTGTGTGTGTGTGTGTGTGTGTCATGCCTCCTGCAAACTCAGGGAGAGGAAGGTGTGAAAGAGGTCAGAGGCTATTTAGGAATGGCAGGAAAGGTGATCAGGTTGCCTGAATTCAGATCTGTAGGGATGCCTAATGCTTCAAAGTCTTAGCTGGAGAAATATTAAAACCATTTCTTTACAGGGCCAGACTGGTTCACTTTCCTATGGGAAAATATATACTAGGGTACATGACTAAGTACATCAGGTTGACTGCGCTCTCTTGATTAGAGAACTAAGGAATAGGAAATCTAAAACCCTGTTTAGCAGTGGAATTCATCGTGGCATTTTTCTTTCCTTCTCAGTACTACTTGCCTTTTAAAGTATGTTTTAGTTAAGCTAATGTCGTGCTGTGCTTTGTCGCTCAGTTGTGTCTGACTCTGTGACCTCATGGGCTACAGCTCACCAGGCCCTTGTCCATGGGGAGTCTCAAGGCAAGAATACTGGAGTTTGTAGCCATGCCCTCCTCCTCAGGATCTTCCCAACCCAGGAATCGAATCCAGATCTCCCTCATTGCAGGTAGATTCTTTACTTCCACGGTAACAGATGAGGGTGGTAGGAAATAGCCTGTGAGATAACCATGTCTTCGGGAGATACCAGGAAAGCCAGTTCCCCCCGTGCATCTGAGTGCTGGTCACTTCCCCGTCAGCCAGCAGGGATGGCCTTGGGGCAGACCGTGTAACCTGGATCCCATTAGGCACCAGCAGACTAGAAAGTTAGTGGCCACCAGGAAAAGATGGTTTAAATTTGTTGAGTACACGTTAACAGAGTGAGAAGATGATGATCAGAAGAGACATACGAAAACACGGGAGATTAAAAAAAGACCTGACCTGAATAATCCCGAAACAGCACCAACAAAGACTGAGGACTGAGCACTAACCCATGTTACTGGTAGCCTGCACACCTAAATATAAGTAATCTGGGGAGACAGTATTTATTCTGAATTACTTTACATTAATCCCAGAGGGTTAATTATTGCACAAGCAGTGCCTGAAACTCAAGGCACAGAAATTCAGGGCTCTGAGCTGGGGTGAAGCAACTTCGGGGCCCAGACTCTCCTAAGCCACTAACTTTCTAGTCTGCTGGTGCCTAATGGGATCCACGTTACACGGTTTGCCCCATGGCTGACAGGGAAGTGACCAGCACTCAGATGCACGGGGGGAACTGTCTTTCCTGGTGTCTCCCAAGGACATGGTTATCTCACAGGCTATTTCCTACCACCCTCATCTGTTACCGTGGAAGTCAGACCTCAGAAAGAGGGACTGCCACACAGGCTTTCCTTGGGGAAGCTGAGGTATTTATGGCACGGTGTTGGGGGCCAGAGTGAGGTACTCCGCCCATGACAAAGGTCATGAGGAAGGAGGCTCGACATACGCAAAGGCGGGATCGAGCCTCAGGAGTCCCCCTGGAACTCCTCGAGCATCTACCCCCATAACCAGAGCCTGCCTACTTTACTACTTTGTGCTCTTACCTACACCTCTGACTTTACGGGGGGCTGTCCCCCACGACCTCTTTCGGAGAAGGAGTTAACCTAGAGCTCCAGTCAATAAAAACTCTTGGGTGTGACAAGAGTGTTTTAACCTACAAACTCCTCTGAAGGTTCTCTAGCCTGCCTGACAGGCTCGTCGGGCCACATGTGATTGCTCACAGCCTCCCAATCGTGAGAGGCACGAGATGCTTTAAACCTTCTAAAAACAGGTTCCTTAGAAAAGTTAGAAAACTATTAGTATAAGTATAATGGGCTAATTAGAAAATGTGTTGGTGAAGGGTTTTTCATTTGTTGAGCCAATGTTTGTTGCTAAGTCTCCATATCCCCTGCCCTTATACACATTAATGAATATATAGAATTAACCTTTGATATTAATCACGTTAGACCTTAGGCTAAGTAAATTCTTTCCTTAACTAAAACCCACTACACCCTCACCCTGTAGGAATGTAACTTTACTTGGGTGGCGTCTGTTTTGAGAATAATCAGCCCTGGAGAAATAAGTGTCCTGATTGACTGACCACTGTCACAAGGAGAGGGTCGTAAATTGTCAGCAGGCCCCCCTGGCCAGAAGATGATGTAACACCCCTAAGACCTCTGTATACATTTGTGTGAAGCACCTGACTGCACGGGGTCTCCACACACCTGGGAAAATGCAGCTGTCTGAACAGTCATGCGAGCTTTAAAATAAACTACAATAACATCATAACTGAGAGGAAAGAGAGTTGAGAGAAACTCAGATTTTCAAGTTCCTTCTATTTTGAATGCTGTTTACGGATAAACAGAAAAAAACCCTTAAAAAAAACAAACAAAATGACACGATCTTTAGAGTTGTGTCCCTGTTACAGTTCCCAACTTGACAAAGTAAAACCATTCTACTTCTTATTGGAGACCGTGTTTAAAGTCAAAGTCTTCAGACAAAAACCAGTTTGGAACTATGGGTGAGGATAGAACGAAAAGGAATTTTAAAAATGTCTTCAACACTTTATCCTTGCTTCTTTTATGCAAAACAAGTCAGAAAGAGAATAAATATCTCAGTGCAGATTTTGCTTTACAAGCAACTTCAGTCAGGAAGAAGGAACCAAAAGGAGGAAAGAGAGAAACCCTCCCTATTTGGGCCAGTTCATTAACTGCTTTATAATTAGCCTTCATGTATTCTTAGCATTCACTTCCTGATGTTTATTTTGCCTTATTGGCAGAGAAGCAAGGCAATCAATCACTTATTTGCTTCCCCAGAAGACCCTGACTAAACAAAGACCGGGTCGATCCTAGGAGTGGATTTCGTCATTAACCTGGACAACATCGCCAACTGCAAGGCCAGCTTCCCCGTCACGCCCAGGGGGGCGTGGACCCTGCAAAAGCCGGTGAGCCCCCAGGACGCTGCACTGACGACTTGGGGTTCTTCTAACGAGGAGTCTACGTGGAGGGGAGAAAGGAGATGGCCCTTCTGATTCGGGAGAGGGGGCTCCTGGCAGCGGTTTGGCCGCAGCAGCTACCAGGTAACTGTGATATGGCACACAGAGGGTGGAGGTCCAAGACAGCTAGAAAACTGCAACAGAGTGTTCAGGCCTGTCGGATGTCTTAAACCGTGAGCAGGAGAAATGGAGAGGCCGCTCTTCTTAGGACAGCGGCTTATCACAACTTCCCTTGGGACTCTGCTCCGGGGCCGAACGCTGCCCGCGGGCCGGGTCGGGCACCCACCTTCCTTCTGGCTGCCGGCGGCGCTCTGCTGCTGCAGCAGGCTCTGGCTGTACAGCGTGGGCAGCGCCGCGGCCGCGTACTGCTGGATCCCTGAGTAGGCCTGGGTGAGGGCGTCCATGGTGCCCGCCGTGCCATTCGTCAAGCCCGTGGCGCCAAGTCCTCCATTCAGAGCCGCCATACCTGAGAGCATTTGAGCAACTTTACAAAAAACCCAACAATAGAGAAGAGAAACAGCACTTTTCATTAGTGCTTTCCAAAGGAAGTCAGAGAATCATTTGACACAAGTACGACAGCAAGTGCATGCAGCGAGCACACCAGTTACACCAACGTGAACTTAAAGACAAAACCATGAAGGAACAAGTCATAAATAATGGCAGACATACAGACAACCACCACAACCCCCTGAGCGATGGTGAGCCTCACTCACTAGGCCAGGGAGCGAATTCTCCGAGGCACTATAGGTGGGCAGTTCATCTGAACTCCATGCAGGGTGCTACTGGCAAGACTGGGGCTCTCTGAAATAAGAGCCTTCTGCTTATAGCTTGGAAGCACATAAGAAAAAACATTAGTGGCAGAGGCCTGTGATCTGTACACTTAACTCTATTTACGGGGTCTTGAGGAGCCATGGGATGGCCCAGGTGTTGAGAAAGCAAAGGACAGGATGAACCTTCTCACCCTAAGCTGCCTGATGTGGAAATGGCCGGGAAGATGAGCGCTGTACTCAGTGAATCGCCAGTTCCTTTGACTGGCTTCCTAAGCAGCTGAAGGATGCTGTTGGGGATGAGGACCTTAGGGAGAGTCTTGCTGATGAAGAATTAAGGTGCAGGAAAAAATGCAGCTCCCTCCCCTCATTGAGGAGGACTGAAGCCGCTTATTCAGTATGAAAGGCTAGAAAGGGGATGGGACCATTCTCTGAAGCAAACACACACACGCGCCCAAATACTAATTAGTGCCCATGGAACTGGGATTTCCATCAGAGAGAGCATTCCATGCCATGTTTTCCAGTTAACTGAAGTGACCCTGCGTCTGGAGCTGGATCTTGGCTATTAACCCATGTGAACTGGGTGGCGGCCAGCACACTTTTGATTTTTTCCCTTGTCTCCTGGCTGCTCTTTTGCTCTGTTATGGTTGCTGACTGTGTCACTTTTTCCTGAATACTGAGTAAAAACAAGTATACTTTAATAGAGTGTGAACTTTTCAATGAACTCAGGAAATGGAAGAGGTGACATCATAATTCCTTTGAGTTCCCTTTACGATGAAGACTTTTTTTTTTTTTTTTTTGGTAAAGATCTGTTTCTGCAAAGAACTCAGTGAAAACATTAATGAAAATCGAAGGAATTAGGGCTATTGATTAAGGATGTTAAAATAGCAAAGATGATTAACTGAAAAAAAACTGTAATAAGCAGTCTGGTGAGAATAGAGGACAGCAAAATAAGGATGCTTAGCTATCATACAGAGGAATCAGATATCAGAATCGCCTCAATATTTCCATGCATACTTTTGCTTGCCATCCACAGGACACAGGGGAGAGGGGACAGGTACTTACTCCATCATGCTCTGTTCTTCTGACACCTTCACCTCTTAGAAGATTACACACAAGACAGGAATGAGAGCATGGCTTAACCGTGGAGGAATCTCATGGTGCCTCAGGGCTGGCATTCTCCCTGGGGGGCTGAGGGGACAGTGCTGCCCCTGGGTGATGTTTGGGGTGAGGGTGGTGTGTCCAGGAGAGCCTGGGGGTCATGAGCATGGAAAGCCAACTTCCTGAAAAAGGAAGTGATTTCAAGCAGCTCTAGCTGATCCCAACTAAGCTCGGGAGGCGCTGGCCAGCAAAGGCCTGCTGACTCTGCTTCAGGTTTCTTTCCATGAAGGAATTTATTCTGACCGTTTCTGAGGTGTGTGTGCTAACGCCAAGGTGGAATGGGTAACTGATCACCAGGCAGAATTCAAAGAACCATCAGAGAAGGATTTCAACTTCTGAGAGTTATTCCTGTTGATGATTTAATGTTATTCTGTATTAAATAATCATTATATGACATTAACACTTGTCAGTTCAGCTGCTGGTATTTGATTCCACCTAAGCACGTTGGACAACAGAAATAGAGGTTTGAAGGTTAATTGCATAAAATGCTTCCCCTTCAAAGAACAGGGCTTTCTTCAAAAAAGCCAAATGGATTGATCATTTCATCCCAGTTTAATCGAGATTCCCACAGGTGCTATTTGTGTGAGGAAGGCTGGAACAAAAGGACAGGTGTGGCAAGCTCAATGAGGGCGGGAAGGCCTCTGCAAATGGTCTAGCGATAAAGTTAGTGCACTTCCTAGTTGAGCTGTTAGTGACACCTGCCTCACATAATCCAGGAGGGAAAGCTCCTGTCAGTGAACTGCCCATGTTCCTTCCTTCTCATCTTGCCGTTCTGCTTTTAGCTTTAGAGTAGTGTCCTCCGGTTTAGTCCCTCCATCCATGCATGAACTTACACAGGAAGAACAAGGATATGGAGCTCAAATGGCGTAGCTGCTTGTTTACTAACCAAAACTTCTGTTTTGTGGGGAGATGAGGAACCCTCTGGGAGGGAAGGGGTAAAATTTGGGAATTAACTGGATCCATCTACCACCTACTTTGTCCCTCGCTCCTTTGTCTGTGGAAAAGAGTTGGTTCTACTCAGAACCCCAGAAACCTCTCCTTACGATGGCAGGGAATGGTTCTTAGGTGCAGTGGGGGAGCAAACGGTAATGACACGGAAACCGCTCTAGTGGCCTCTGCCCAGGTTCCCGTTTCTTGACTTCCTTTTCTGAGGACTGTCCAGTGGGACAGGTGGCATCACTGTCTGTGAAGGAACGGTCTGAAGGAGGACCCTCTACGTTAGGTTTTCTCTTGCTGTCTGAGAAGCAAGTATAAGCTCCAAGACAGTGTTGGGATTGTGAAATAGCTTTGATGGTAATTCACCCCAGCAGGCAGAATGTAGTTTTCTTTGTGCATGACTTTGGGTTTAAACATTTTCCTAGTTCATACTGTTTAGCAGAGGTTATTTGAGACTAGAAACAGTCTTAATTTCCCATGAACTATACACCTATGTTTATCCAGTGGCTAAGTATTTAAAAAACACAACAATAAGGCCGTTGTTCTTGCCAGAAGCAAAATTGAGTAACACAGACCCCACACAAGAACCAACCATGGTCTCTCTGCCATTCAACAGAGTCCCTCCCTAGCCGCTCACGGTAACAACGGGAAATCCCAGCAAAGGGCAACAGGACAGGCTGAGGAGGCGGACCACACGGACAGGACGACACACAGCAGTCAGAGCACGCGCTGAGGAGGACAGCCACTCCCACTGGCCTGGTACTGTGCAGACCCAGGACAGGCAGGCAGTCAAATCAAATTCCTTGTTTTAGGGGAACTAGGTCCTGGGGCTTAGAAGCAGCATGGAGGGGTGTGTGCAAACACTCGTCTGCAACCGAGGGGAAGGACAAGTGAGTTGGAGCGTCTGCAGAACAAGGTCAGAAACAGGAGTCAAGGCCATGAGGGCTGCTGGCAAGAGGGGCGCTGGAGGCAGCTTTAGTGGGGTGCAGTACTCTGCTGTCACCTGGTTACCACTGCATTTACTGTCTGCTCGCTAATCAAGAGCCATCCAGTCTGGAAAGAAAAAAAATCTTTTTCCTTTCCGCTTTCTTTGGCCTCTGGTCAGATAACACTCAGTCCAAGTTCCTGTTTGTTTTCCCCAGGGCATCTGCATGAAAGGATTCCATAAAACCCGAAACAATTCCCTACCTCTAAATGTGTGACTTGTATCTTCTAATCTGGGTGATAACAGCTAGTCTTCATTTGGGTGAGTTCTAGGTTCTTCTTTACAAAATAAATTACAAGGTATTCTTTTGGGATTTTAGGATATAGAATTATTCACGTTTTTGTTTTTTCTTTTAAATAAACTGTACTTCTTGATCACCCTTTAAAAACTGTTCACTTAAACTGAATTGTGGCCAAGAATAAGGAAGCTTGTCAAAACTCTTTTTTTAATACTTAAAACGGGCAGAGGTTGGGTGGCCTGCTAGGTAAATGGGTCCCCAAGTCAGATCTCCTTAGGCTGTCGTGGGCCTACTGGGTGTGGCTGTTGTCAGGCACAGGGTGTGGGGACCGAGCTGCAAGAAAGGCAGACCCGGGGTCCCCTCTGTGGACTGAGGACCATTCCCTCTAGTGGAGGAGCCGAGGCTGAGCTCGAGCCTCAGCTGTGACTCATCTTCTGGTCAGGAGCCATTCTCCCCACAGATGTAAAGCACCGGAAGTGGGCAGGCTGTGTAGACAGAACTTGGAGTTCTTTGGTCAGTCTGTGTATTTCAGAGCTGAGGAATTCTGTAAACAATTTGCCTCACTCTGCTTCCACCTGCCGTAGGGGAATGGGGCCCTTCAGGAGACGCACTGCTGTAGGGTGACCCCGGCCGCCGGAGGCTTAAGAAAGACCCTAGACGTTGGCTCCAGGGGTGACTCCTCTCCACTCAGCCTTATTTCCTGCTTCCCAAGGCCTCTTCTCTCCTCCTCTATGACTGACATAAACCTCTGGATTTTAGACCTGGAGGGACTTTAGACCTTTAAGATCACCTGATCCAGAACGTCCCATTTTCAGATGGGACCCTGAAGTCCAGAAAGGGGGCAGTGACTGGCTCAGATTCCTGGGAGACTGAGAGCAGACTGGGAGCTGGCCCTGTGGTCCTGACCTCCAACTCATCGATTTCTCTTTTATAACTTATTCACAGCCTCTCAGAAGGGCACCAAACCAGAACCCACCCAGAGTCCCGGAAACCTGCGGCTACTGGTCAACCACAGACACCTGTGACCAAGTACACAACCTGCACCCTGAAGACTTAGGGTGGCGAGGGGGCTGTCTGTGGAGACACAGAGTGCACACAGGCAGCACGCCCGTCTAGGCGTGTGCTCCTGCCCCTCCTCCCAAGCTTTAGTTCTCCCTGTGATGCAGCCTTTGCAGGCTGTCTCTGGCTGAGCACTGTCTGTGGAGAATTTGGGGGAAGGCTGTCCACCAGAGCAGCAAATACTCACTGTTGATGGTACCTGCTAGTGCATTAATGTTATTCAGTCCGACAGTGGCTCCTGCCAGTCCTTGCAGAGTCCCGAGAGAGGTCAGAGAATTCATGGCTGCACCAGCAGTGGAGTTGGGGGTTGAAGCAGCCACTGTAAGACAAAAGGCAGACAAGGGAGTGGGGAGAGAAAGGCACTGTAAGTGAGAGCCCGCTGGCCCAGGACGCAGTCTGTCCCGTCCTAGTGGACACAGCTGGGGGCCTTCAGTCACGGGACGACCGGGAACCTCGCTTAGGCTTTAGTGTGAGAGACATGGCCTGGGCTTGTAGCAATTGTGACCGTGACATTTAGTGAAAAAAATCATCATGGCTCTGCTGTGCCAGCCAGCGAACATGCGCTCTGCTGGCTAGTGGGGGCCAAGCCATGAGAAGAGGGCCTTTCCTCCTGAGTGGTGGGTCCTTCATCAGCCCCACTTTAGGAACCTCTGAACAAATGACCAGCACAAAGTGGGGGAGGGGGAGTGAAATGGCAATTCTTGGCTTTCTTATTCTTTATGCTTCAGACATGGCATTTTCTCAATGAAGTTAAAAAAAAAAAAAAAAAAAAGTCATACACATTCCTGGGTTTGACAGAAGACTTCAAGATCCAAGTAGTGGTGCTTATAGAAGGGGAGATAAAACAATTCCCCACCTTTAACTAACAGCTTCATTGGGATATAATTCATGTTATAAAAGTTACTCCTTGAAAGTATGCAATTCCCTGATCAATATGTTCATAGAGTTATACAACCAGCACCATAGTCTAATTTTGAGAAACCCATACTCATTAACACTCATTCTACATTCTCTCCCCTCTCCTTGGACACTGGCAAACTGATCTACTTTCTATCTCTGTGGATTTGCTTAGTCTGGGTATTTCATATAAATGGAATCATAAAATATGTCATCTTTTGTGACTGGCTTCTTTCACTGAGCAAAATGTTTTCAAGGTTCATCCATGTGGCAGCATGTGTCAGTACTCTATCCCTTTTTATTACTGAATAATAGTCCACTGTATGGAAACACTCCACTTTGTCCATTCATCAGCCGTGGACATGTTGATTGTTTCCACTCTGGGGCTGTTATGAGTAATGCTGCTGTGACCATCTGTACTCAAGCTTCTGGGCAGACATATGTCTTCGGTTCTCTTGAATACGTAGCTAGGAGGGGGACTGCTGGTCATATGATAAAGCTCTGTTTTCCATTTTGAGGAAATGCTAAAATATTCTCCAAAGTGGCTGTCCTCCCTATTCATTTTTAAATAATTTTCATTAGTTATGAATGTTTTCCTGGGAAAAAGTCCTCAGATGTCCTCATACTGAAGACCATTCTGGAAGCTCTTCTCTGGTGTCACCTGAAATCATGTGAAAGCTCTTCAGGGCTTTACCTTTTCATTTTCTTTCCCCCAGGCCTTTACTACTGGCTGAGAATCAGAACATGCCCCAGGGATAGTTTTTCTCCCTTACTCGATGGCACATTAGTTTGGTAAGAGCTGTCACATGTAGGCTGATATCAGACTAAAATGCATTTCTCCATGGGAAATGCGGGGGGCTTCTGTTTCTAGTGGTTAGGTGGTCTAGGTACTAGAGAGACTCTCCCACTGAAACTAAAGTGCTCAATAAGGTATTTTAAAGGATGCTTTAAGTTGCATCAATAACTGACCATTTGGTAAGAGATACTCAGAATCAATGATATAAATGAAAGTGGGAACCAGGAAGATAAGCAGCACACTGAAGGTAGCGTTTGCCTTAAGGCTATTTGGTGAGCTAGACGAACTTAAGCTCCAGTTCCCAAAGCCTTCCAGTGCATGACAGATATGAGAAGTCTAGGGTCCACCTGAGGTGAAGTGCTTAAGAAGAGACCCCCCCCCCGCAGAAAGTCTGGAACCCTTGAAGGCTACACAAGCAGTGTAAGCACGAACAAGACACACTTCCTGCTTCAGAAACTGTAAGGACAACTGCCTGTATCAAAACAGTGCTGAGCAGGGGGAGGGGATTCCCTCTGATAGTATATAATAAACTAGCCCTCACATAAGTCTGCAGAACAACTTTCTTTTATCTGACTGGTCAAAACCCATCCAACCATCAATTTAAAGTGGTCCCTAGCTTGTACTCTCTTCTAGCACCTTGTAGAATCAACTGTAAGTCAACCTTGAAAGGGCCCATTTTCAACAAAGAACTCTCAGAAATAAGGCTCCAAGACAGTTAAGCTCACAATTAAAAAAAAATAAATACAAGTAAACCAAGTACCAAGAGTAAGAATCAGCAGAGACAGAGTTAGACCCTATATTTAGATCGACCAAAACTTCAGATACTGGAATTACTGGTGCGCAATAGAAAGGAAGTGTATTTAACATGTCTGCACAATATGAAAGGGTGAAAAATGAAAAAAAAAATGAGGCTACAGCTATAAATTACACACCATCACCATTTCATTGCCCTCTTTAAAAAAACCAGAAAACTGGAAGCAAGTGGGGTGCAGTTAAGACTGAGAGCTTTACAGCAATTATTTATAACAGTGAAGATACGGAAACAACCCAGTGCCCACTGACAGATGAATGGAGAGAGGAGACATGCTGTGTGTGTGTGTACATGCGTATACATACAAATATATATATAAAATGGAGTACTGTTCAGCCATAAAAAGAATGAAACAGTACCATCTGCAGCAACATGAATGGACCTACAGACTGTCATATTCAGTGAACTAAGTTGGGCAGAGGAAGGCAAATACATATCACCTATATGTGGGATCTAAAAAAAACCACACAAATGAATTTATTTATTAAAAAATAGAGCCACAGACATAGAAAACAAGTTTAGGTTACCAAAGGGGGAAAGTGGTGCAGGGATAAATTAGGATTTGGGGGTTAACATACATACACTGATATATGTAAAATAGATAATCAGTAGGAAAATTCTGAAAGAGATGGGAATACCATCTGACATGCCTCTTGAGAAACCTATATGCAGGTCAGGAAGCAACAGTTAGAACTGGACATGGAGCAACAGACTGGTTCCAAATAGGAAAAGGAGTACGTCAAGGCTGTATATTGTCACCCTGCTTATTTAACTTCTATGCAGAGTACATCATGAGAAACATTGGGCTGGAAGAAGCACAAGCTGGAATCAAGATTGCTGGGAGAAATATCAATAACCTCAGATATGCAGATGACACCGCCCTTATGGCAGAAAGTGAAGAGGAACTAAAAAGCCTCTTGATCAAAGTGAAAGAGGAGAGTGAAAAAGTTGTCTTAAAGCTCAACACTGAGAAAACGAAGATCATGGCATCTGGTCCCATCACTTCATGGGAAATAGATGGGGAAACAGTGGAAACAGTGTCAGACTTTAATTTTTGGGGCTCCAAAATCACTGCAGATGGTGATTGCAGCCATGAAGTTAAAAGATGCTTACTCCTTGGAAGGAAAGTTATGACCAACCTAGGTAGCATATTCTAGATAGCAGAGACATTATTTTGCCAACAAAGGTCCATCTAGTCAAGGCTATGGTTTTTCCAGTGGTCATGTATGGATATGAGAGTTGGACTGTGAAGAAAGCTGAGCGCCAAAGAATTGATGCTCTTGAACTGTGGTGTTGGAGAAGACTCTTGAGAGTCCCTTGGACTGCAAGGAGATCCAACCAGTCCATTCTAAAGGAGATCAGTCCTGGGTGTTCTTTGGAAGGAATGATGCTAAAGCTGAAACTCCAGTACTTTGGCCAGCTCATGCGAAGAGTTGACTCATTGGAAAAGACTCTGATGCTGGGAGGGATTGGGGGCAGGAGGAGAAGGGGACGACAGAGGATGAGATGGCTGGATGGCATCACTGACTCCATGGACGTGAGTCTGAGTGAACTCCGGGAGTTGGTGATGGACAGGGAGGCCTGGCGTGCTGCAATTCATGGGGTCGCAAAGGGTCGGACATGACTGAGCGACTGAACTGAACTGAACTGAAGGACCTACTGTAGAGCACAGGGAACTCTACTCAATACTTTCTAATAACCTATATGAGAAAAGAATCTGAAAAAGAATGGACGTATGTATAACTGAATCACTCTGCTGTATATCTGAAACTAACACAACACTGTAAATCAGCTATATGCCAATATAAAACAAAAATTAAAAAAACATATGCAAGTTGGAGGTCTCTATTTTGCTTTTCTATTTATTTAAAACCCCAGAAGACTGGCTGTAGTGCACTGTGGTCTTGTGCCCCCTTGTTGTGCTGCTCTCGGGTAGTCCAAGTAGACAGATGGGGCGAGGAACCAGACATGAGATTAACGGAGCTGAACAACTTGCCTTAACGTGAGAAGACTCCGTGTGCGCCAGTGCTTTGGACAATACTCTGAAAATTTACCCCAGTTTAAGTCTAAATTGGAAAAGATATCTCAGTTGTGTATCTGGCTGCCTTTAAGAACATTCTGGGTTCTAGAAAATAATCTCTTTAAAGCAAAAGGAAAACTTAAATTTGTCACACAACCAGTCTCAATCAAGTACTTCAAATATTCAGGAGAAACACAACAGAGAAGCCCCTCTACACAAAACAAAGAGATGTACTAAATGCCATCGACATGCCTGTTTTCCTTATTTCTGTGCTGGCAGCCTGGCAGGAGGCTGCCTGCGTTCTGCCCACCTAAAATTAAAATTCCCTTCTGTCTCCACTAAGAACCGTATCCTCTGCTTTCTCAATTAAACTGTTTACAAGGTGGCACAGGAGCGTTTCAAGAGAAGGTGGTAAA
The DNA here is from genome assembly GCF_029378745.1 of Bos indicus. Classification (NCBI taxonomy): domain Eukaryota; kingdom Metazoa; phylum Chordata; class Mammalia; order Artiodactyla; family Bovidae; genus Bos; species Bos indicus. Next base: position 12,644,485 of record NC_091772.1, read on the forward strand.
TGTTGGTTCATCTTTGCCCACGGCATCTCTTTTAGTCAAAGGATGCTCCATGCAGGGGATAGGCTGTACCTCAAAGCCAGAGGAGTGTGGGGTGCAGGGGGGAAAGGGGGGCAGAGCTGCCTCACTTTCCACGCAGTGATGGACCGACCTGGTCACACGCCATGTTTCATGCCTGCAGTACCGCCGGCTCTCAACCACCAAGCAGGCCAAAGAGGTGTTGAGCATGGCCAGCCAGCAGGCGAAACAGCCACGTGACCCATCAGAGCCATGTGTATGTGACCCCACATGGCAACTCGGTTCCGGGCCTTCTGAAGACAAGCTGGGAGGGGTGAGGGTGCTGGAGAGGGAGGGGGACCGGGGCCAGGTCAGGAGCAGAGAGGGCCCCTGATGCAGTTTCTGCGGAAGGAACCAGAGTCCCCTGAGGTTTCTGAGGCTACACGCTGGCGCAGCCCCTGGAAAGGCCTGAGCCAGTCCTGACGCCCTCGTCCCCCTTTCCCTGGACTGTGAGCAGGGACACAGAGGAGGTGCGGCTTCCTTCTTATTCTCTGCACGAGGCGGGGTGACAAGCAATCTGGCGGGAGGCCCACTGCTCAAAGGACAGAATGCGGCTCTTTCCCCTTTCACAGATTTCATATCCAGCCAGAGAAGTAGGAAAGTGGCCATTTGGGGCACCAGCCTCTGACACTGACCACGTCTGCACCATCCTTCCTAAATGAAGGGGAACCTTCTCTCCTTTGTTTTATGGGCGCCCTGGCAAGTCCTGTCTCCAGTACTTGGTCCCAGAGATGATCATGCTTCCTAGGAACCCAGTGCCTCCATCTCCACCTGTGAACCCTCTCCCCACTTTTCCTGGACTGCAAGATTTTTTTAACTTTCAATTTTGTATTGGGGTATAGCCAATTAGTAAACAATGCTGTGAAGAGAGAAGGGACTCAAGTGTACATACACATATACATGTATCCATTCTCTCTACAAACCCCTGCCCATCCAGGCTGCCACATAACATTGGGCAGAGTTCCACGGTGGACCACAAGAGTTTCAAAAAGCTACAATGAAACGACATCAACAGAAGACACCAAGAATCTGCCTTCAGCGTATGTGCAAGACACTGAAAGCACAGTAGCTTTGTGGTTTAGGAAACACAACAACTGCAAACAGAAGAGAACACTGTCTGCACTGACCAGACGCACTCAGGACAGCCGAGCCTGCAGGCACTGCTCTGCGTCACACAGCGCTGATGCTCCCAAGGGGGCACTGACCAGACGCACTCAGGACAGCGGAGCCTGCAGTCACTGCTCTGCGTCACACAGCGCTGATGCTCCCACGGGGGCCGAGTGGTGAAGCGGCGACAAGGGCGCCTCTGTCGTTAGCTCACCACAACCCGAGGGGGAGCCCGGCACCTCCTCTCCCGCGGGGCCTAGTTACTCCACAATAACCACACCTCTTACTTCCATTTCTTCCCTAAAAGGATTTTTCAGGGGGAGGGATGGGGAGAGGAGAGATGACAGGGTGGGAGGAGGCTGTTTGCCTTAGAAAAGGACATTGAAAGCTGCTGCGGTGTTCTGATCTCAGTGCCCAGCCATCTGTAATGCGCATGCCCATTACCCCACAAACACCCGCATCATCTTCTTCCTTCACTAACCCGCTTCCAACTCACAGGGAGCTCAGTCAGCAACCTGGCTTGTGCCACGCTGGGACAGACAAGTTCTGCAGATGGGCCAGAGGAAGCCTCCACGTCTGCAGGGCTGGCTAGAAGAAGTCCCTTGCAGGGACTCTGAGCCCCTTTTGAGGCGTTACTCTACGACAGGGGATGTCTCCAAAGATGAGAGAGTGGTATGGGAATGGACGTGGGCAGTATCATCCCCTCTGTGCCCACAAAGGTCCCACCGTTTTCCTCGCTTTAGTTTCATCTCCAGTGCTCCCTGGGGCTGTCACTGGGGGGCGCTATTAAGAAAGCATGTACTCCAGGGCTGCCAGCCAGCTGCGCACCTCCTCACCTCAGCTCGTCTCCAGGGTCCTCCCCCGTCCGTAAAGAGGGACACGAGAGTGACGGTGTCATTTGGGGCCATAAACTTAAACAGTTTTATATAAACTCCAGTCTACCTGGATCAAACAAGAATGGAGCAAAGGACAGGACAAATTGGACCTGCTTTCTCATCTAGTGATATTTTGCTTATGAATCACCAAACTAAAACCACACCCTTCCTGTAGCTGGCCTCAGTATTTGCCCCCCTTTTTTTTTTAAACAGATGGTCATGGACACAGCTTGAAAAAAATTCATGGTGATTTCAACCTGAAATATAATTCTAGGTGCCCAGGAGCTCCTGCTTTTGAACGTTTCCTGGGGCAGCAGGAGCGGTGACCCCTCAGCTGCGGTTAACAGCCTGTGTTTCCTCCGCAGGTCACTTGACCTTGCAGGCTTCCGTTTCCTCGTGTGGATCACAGAGGGAGGCACCTTCATGAATGAATGATCTTAAAGATTCCAGGTACTTATGAAACGGGTCAGATTACTGTTTGACCAGGCTCTAGAGAGGAAACATGAGGAACACAGATTTCTGTAGAAAGCAAGTCCCTGGGAGGGTCCTGGAAGACCTGTCTGGATGCTGGTCTTAGGACGTCCTGGAAAGAGGCAGCTTTCCCTGAGGATAATAGGAGCACACGGCTGGCGAGAGGCTACCCGGCAGAGTCCAAGGTCTGAGATGCTGTGAACCACCCGTCAGCTACTTGCATGGTTTCCTTGGGAAATGACTGACCACAGAGCACATGCTCAGTATACTGCCTGAAAAAAAGCCACCACTCACCAAGGGCTTTACCCTCAGTGACGACAGCTATAAGGAAATGGGTCCGGTCAAAGTTACCATGCTCTCTTTACTCCCACGGTGGCCATTCTGTCTTTGATAAGCAGGGTGTGTTGATTCTGTGACCTCAAATCAAGTTTGAAGTTCACAGCCAACTTCTTCAGTGAAGTCCCAGAGTAGAAAGAAGGAAGGAAAGGCTCTACTCCCTGCATTTATAGTCTAATATTTTTAGGAACAGTGGGGAGGTATTTGCTTTCCAAAGTCAAATGTTCAGAGAAAAAAATATCACTGGGGCTTATTCCAGGTTTAACCAATTTCTTATTGTTCAGAGGAGCAGAATTTAGTGTCATTCCAAAATAATCATCTTCCCCATATGATACTTTAATGCTGTCTTAAAAAGCAATAGCATACATTATATACACATTCCCTCGATAATTCAGTAAATGTAGAAATGGACAATTCGATTTCACAGTGGAGAAACTAAACAAAGATGAAATGACTTGCTCTAAGTCACAGCCTTCCAGCTCTTGGTCAGGATGGCCACGTATTCTAAATGGAAGTGAAACTGTAGTTCCTCTATCGCATTCTTTTAACAATTTTTTTAAACCTCTGCACCGGGCATGAATTTTTTATGGTTTCTAGCCCTAGACATGTACATTCTTGTCTTGCGTGTGTTGTGAATACCTTTCTGTCTCAAATCCTTCACAGCCTCCCCAGTCCTGTGGGTCTCAGTGGTGGAGGTGTTCCCTCTCTTCAGGGCGCCCAGTCCACTCACTGAGCATCCTCTCTGCTCTGTGCCCTGTCCTGTATATGAGTGTCTAACCCAGTGCTAGGCGACAGCTCTGAAGGTGGGATGGGGATGGGGCCTCACACAAGCCGCTGTTTCAGGCACCAGAGAGGAGGGTTTGAGTCCTTCCCCCTTCAGTCCATCAGTTTTTGCCTCTCTTTGGCTTCTCATCACCTCTGTTCCACCTCCTCTTAAGTCTAGAAATATGTCTTTCTCCATCGTAAAATTTCTCCTTCTATTGACCCTTCTAGACTTAAAAAAAATCACTACACTGCAGGAAGATGTCATCTATAAACACACAGCTCCTGGCTCCAGTCTCACGCCCCCTCTCACAGCCTCCAGGACTGTGACATTCCTTCCACTATCACAGTGAACCAACCACTCGGGGTGGGAGGTGAACTGCCCGACCATGGCCAAACTCAAACACCTCTTCTCTGCCCTCATCTCGATCTCCTTCCTGCTTGAAACTCCCACGCTTGGTTCCCTGAAACCACGCTTCCTCAGGGCTCCCTTCCCACCACATGGCTCCTCCCCTCTGCCCCGCAAACACAGGCGAGGGTCAGGGCTTCACCCCCCAGCCTGCTGCTCTGCTGTGCTTCTGGCTCGATGGTCCCCCTCAAGACCACACTGACACCTGCCCACCTCTGCAGCTCCTCTGGGACAAGCTCAAGGGTCAGGGACCCTGCCTGCGGGATGTATTTACACGACACACCAGTTCACGCGTGCCATTGCTCAGCGTGCCTGAGTACGGAGCACCTTCCTCCGCAAGCTCCGCCTGCTTCCGACCGCCCTCTCTGCTGATGAGGATGCTGCGTTGGGGTCCCCATACTCGGCACACTTCCGTCCGCACCTCTTTCCCTCTGCTCCCTCACATCCAGTCAGCACCCAAGCCTCGCTGACACCCCTGCGCTCAGAGTCCTCACCTGGCTCTTTACCGCCTGCAAGAGGAAGTCCCAGCTTCTCAGCCACGGCTTCCAGGGCTCTCCCTCTCTCCCTGGTTCCTATTTCCCGTCTATCTCACGCTGGTGAAAAGGGAGATGGATTTCCATTTGCTGAAAGAATGCCTTTTCTGTATTTTCTCACACCTGACACATCTGATAAATCTTCCATTTCTACCTCAGAAAGCTTAACTCATCTTAAAGTTCTGGCTCCAGTGCTGACTCTCCTGTTAAAAGTCACCCATTAAGACAGGATCTTTCCCGTCACTCACACGGTGGACCTTATCTGATTCCCGCTCTTCCACCGGAAGAATCCAAGTTGGGGCATCCTGCTTGTTTTGTGCATGTGGCCACTGCATCCAGTTTATAGGACTAAGCCACCTACGAAAGTAGCATTTATATTTTGCTGCTTTTAAGTCTTAAAGCACAGACCTTAGGTCATAAACTTCTGAGAAGTTGTGACTAAAAGTGTTGTTGCTTTTTCATTTAATACAAAACACAGGCAATCCATACACGCTTTTACCAGTGGCAGTGGTGATACCAAGGTTATGTCAGACAGTGGGAGAGAGAGTCTGGGGTCGGGTGGGGGGAAAGGTCTCACCGAGTGCTTGTGTTGTGCAGCAGACATACCTCTGAGCTCACACACGCCTCACAAGGGCCCCACACACGATGCCTGGGACCGTGCAAGGCAACGTTTATACTGAATCATGGACACAGCATGGTCTCCAGAGCCTCTAAAGCAGGGAACGAAAGCCCCTATCTCAAATACTGAGAACGTGCACCCCAAACAAAGTAAGAGCAAGTCCTAAGCGAAGCCACAGCTCTATGAACGCACGACAGGGAGCGTCTGCGCACCCAGGGTCAGACTTGCAGAAAGTCAAGCTCTGCAGCAAAGGGGAGGACCGTATCTACTGCCACCCCCTGGGCCGGGCAGCTTTCTAAGTGTTAGCTCAGCGCCATGAAGACACAGCGCAGGGAAAAGGGAACTTCACCCAGTGGGGGTGTGTGGGTGTTGGAAGAAAACAGAGAGAGAAAATCGACTGGACACGGTGACCGATTAAGGACAGTGGACCACAGGCTGGCTGAGAAGGTCCTGCAGGGGCCGAGGATGGGTCAGCGAGAGAAAGACGATGTCTCCATGCGGCAAGAACAGGCTTGTGGAAGAGTGGCTGGCTTTAGTCTTCCCGAGGTTGTGGCATCACCACAGCAGCCTGAAGGACGGCCTCTCCCAGAGCCTGCTGTCTGTCTGTCCTTCTCTCCTGTCCCTCCAGGCTTCACCGACTGTCCCTTGCATGCAATGGACCAGAGGGGTGGCGCAAGTCCAACCCCTTCTCATGGACTTGCCTGGCCAAGCTCTCAGAAGGCTCGGGAATTCAGGTTAAATCAACCTCTTCCAAACGAGGCGAGCTCTCGTGTGACACACGTGTGAGGACCCTTGGGGGAAGGAGAGGGGGAAGCCTCTCATGACACTGAAGGGCTCTGGGATGACTCGGAGGATGACTTCTGAGTCCCCACCACTCAGCCAGCCTGGTAACGCTGGTGGATGACACACCACTCGCCAGCCCTTCTTACGTGAGGAGCCAGGGCAGGTCTGAATCTCATAGGAACATGAGATTCATTTCCCTCAAGGAGTCCGCGAGGAAGTGTCCCCCTGTCCCTGGGACGCAGTGTCTGTTGCAGCCTCTGAGGAGGAGGCCATGTCTCAAAGGTGGGAAAAGACGCTGCCTAGACTCCACAGAAAAAACTCAGGGGAAAGCCAACGGTGGGAATGGGAGAATGTGCCCAAGTATTTAAAAATGTGCTTTACCCTTGAAAGAAATGATCTGTTAGCCTGAAGTGTGCACTTGACTGAATGCACTTACAGAAAGATTAGAGAATTTTAAAACATATTTTTAAAAAAGAAAGTAGAAGGGCAGCAGGATGATGTACACAGACATGACGTTAGGCTTTGGACAGAAAACGCCAGAGAGATGCTCGCAAGTGGGAATACTGACGCGTATGTCCACGCTCTCAGAACCGCAGGCCAAGGCAACAGACCCACAAGCCGGGCAGACATTAGTATCTTTAAGACCCAGCCACACACCTTACACTTTATCCCTTTCTACCAATACTGAGACTCATGTCTCAACAACAGGTTCGAAATGGGGTAAGAAGAAATGACCTAAGAATTAATTAAATACATAGAAGACCATAGTAAACAAAAGGGAAAATTATCATACCAAAATAAAAGACAAGAAACACGATTAAATCAGGCTTCAAAAGACCCATAAGAAATGCATAAAAGGCATAATAATGCATTTACCTGGTTTTTATTCTTTCCTGATTTTTAAATTTTACTCCTTACCATCTGATAACTGCATGAAACACTTATTCCAACCAAGGGCAACTGAGACTATTTTCATGTTTATTGCAAGGCCAGGAGTCAAAGAAACCTATATTTATTGCCTAAGGGGATCTTTTTTTTTTTTTTTTTTTAACAAAAAAATAATGCTTAATCTTTCATGTTTTAAAGCATAGACTGTTTAAAATCATTTGTAATAATGCTTAGGGAGTTTGTTCCTGGGTGTACAGAACTGAAATGATACATTAACAATTGTTAAAAAATGAATAGTTTGCGGGTGCTGAGCTGTCCCTGTACTTCCGAGATGGATTTGTCTGAAGCACAAGAGATGTCTCAAGAACAGCTGAACCAAAACCTGGGCAGGCCGGTAGATGAAGCTCTGCTTTCCGTTTGAATGGACTGGCTGGTTATGCATGGTTCAACAGGAAGCACCCCCCCCTTTTTTTTTTAATTATTAAAAAAAAAACAACACCACAAAAAACACACTGGCCTTGGGACTAGCATTCCATCCCTTTTATTTCCTGGGAAATTGTTCTGATGAAGTGGAGAGTCATGAATTGTTACTAACCATGTTTTCTGTGATTTTGAAGAGATTTACTTTCACTTAAACACCAGATTTTCTTAGTTACACTTAAGATAAATAATTGAAATGTAGATTTAAATCGCTTCTGCTGCCCACATTTCAGGACTCTAATGAAACATTTTCGGCTCTTATGCAAAGCTCTGCTCAACACAGAAGAGAGAAACCCATCTCCCTGACACAGTGCTTGGCAGGATTTCTGGTTGGGCCGGACGCCATGTGAAGAGCAAAGGGAAGGATGCCTGGCTGGGGTTGGAAGAAAGAAAATACATCTCAGGACACATTTTCCCTTTCATTCAGGTCTCAGGAAAAAAGCTGAAAATGGCCAAGTATGTTTCAAGTTTCCTTACATACTCTTCCTAGGCTGTTCGAGTGCTCTGCACTTTAAGAAGGTCACTACGTCCTCGCATTCCTGACCGTACTGCATGGAATGAATGTGGATCTGCAGACACGGACCTCACCTCTCACTGTTTCTTCAGGATGGCGTCACGCCAGTCCTCCTCCTCCTCCTCCTCGCAGCCTATTCCTGCTCGGTCCTCTGCCTGGACACCCCTGCCCCGGATCATCTCCATGCTTCCATCACCTTCCTCAGGTTTCTGCTCAAACGCCACCTTTCAGAAGGGGAAAGCCTCCTTCCACCCCCTCTCTCCATCTTATTCTGCCTGCGAAGATCGCAGCGCTTGCCTGGCATACACATGGCACCCGTGACTGCTCCCTGTTCGGATTCCCGGAACAGACAGGAGGCCCCCGGGGGCGGGAGTGTGTCCTGCTCCTGGCTGTGTCCCCAGCACCCAGGCCAGCGCCTAAGGCTGCACAGTCACTTGAGAGCACTAGCTATCAATTACAGTATCAACACTGATGAGCTGACAGACGCTTTTGCACTTGGCTTCCTAAACCCACGAGCCTTCTACTAAAGGAGAACAAAATGGTGGAATATTAATTCCGATTCCCTGGAACCAAGGCACATTCCCAACCCAGCTATCACAATGGAAGAATGTATTTTCATAAAGTTGAATGAAGCTTCCCAAGCAAACAACAGGCCACATACCCTTCACCAAAATGTCCATTTATGATACTGGTTGCTTCTGGAACAGGAGAATAAGTTCAATGTAGTGACAATGTTAAACTCTTTAAAGCCTGGTGAACCAAATAGCAGACTGCCTCCTCGCCATGTAAGGAAGAGTCTTTACGGGAAAAAGTGTTCTTTTTTTCCCCTACCTTGTTATCAATGATGTGGTTTCTTCTTTTTACTCTCAATAAAAGGGAGTCAGCCATAGTTAGAAAAATTACAATCATCTATTTCTGCCAAATTAAAGTTAATAGTGTTTTCTCTTAAAAAAAAAAAAAAAGACCTAATCCTTTTCCTTTTTATATAAACAAATAAAACACCCCTCAGATCTTGAGAAGTGTTTAGTTTTTTCACTCCAAATAAAATATAGTTAAAAATATCAGTTAAAAATGCTGACAAACGGTCTATGTATATAAAACCATATACAGTGTTTTTTTTAAAAAAAATTTTATTGGGCTAAAAATTTTTATAGTTGATTTACAATATTGTATTAGTTTCAGGTATTCAGACTGCTGTTTTAATATAATCTTTTCACAGTCCTCACAGGGAGATGTTTCTTTTTTTTTTTTTTGGCCTCACAGCATGCAAGATCTTAGTTCCCCGGCCAGGGGTCACACCAGCACCCACGTAGTGGAAGCACAGAGTCTTAACCACCGGACTGTCGGGGAAGCCTGAGATGGTTAATTCTTATTTTTCTTATTTAGCAAAACACTCTTCAGTCTAATTTCTAAAACAAGGACACTAGTGAGGTCAAATACTTGTGTTTTTAAGAAAAAAAAAATCACTGTTATTTTCGTAAGGGAGAATACACTATGTCAAAAACGCATATTTCTTTAAAAGGATGTATTTAAATAACCAGTTTATGTTTTGCATTAGTTATAGCTTAGTCTCTTGAAAAAACTACAAAGCTGATTTTTCAGGAGTATTATCTGTTGTGTGGAACGAGGCCCACATGTTGTCATGGTATGTTTTTGAAGACATTTCAAGAATGAAGGCAACGTCCCACATGCTGTTGCTCTGAGATGAGGTGATGGATACACTGTCCAGCCTTTCCTCAACATCTCTTAAGTTCCTCCCTCAACACTGAACTCAGAGGGAAATGAGTTAGAAACGCAGTGTTCAGTAACAAATTAAGGGCTGTGGGGCGTCTGTCCTCCCTGAAGGTGGTTGCCTGAAGAAGGCTGGTCTACTGGGCACTGTAGTGTTCCTTCTCTATTCTTCTAGAAGAAAACCCTGCATTGTTACAGAGAAGTGTAGGGGCCAGTTAGCTCGTCTTTTCCGAGTGGCCGATAGAGGGCCGTGGGGTTGTTAGTTAGAAAGGGGCCTGGATGTTGTCCAGGCCAGCGCCTCCGCGTACCAGAGCAGAAGGTGAGATCATCCATCAAGGCCCAGAAAACCCAGAGAGGAAGGCAAGCCAGCAAAACACTTTTTAAAAAACAAATCCTGGTGTCTAAGCAACCACATTTGGTCTGGCTCATATGAAAAAGAAAACAGCATCTGCCTTTGAATAAGGCAACAGAATTTCTAAGGAGGGGGGAAAGAAAACCTCACTTTAAATGACATGGCCCAGAAGGGGACCACAGAGGAGCAACAAAGACGGTCCCCTCTGGACCTCCACGCTGAAAACCACAAGTAAAGGATGAAGCTGGTGTGAAATATCACAGATGATGATTCGGGGTTTTGAGTTTTAACAGGGAATTCTTACATTGCTAAAAACAAACCACCACCACAAAACCAGGAGAAAAGAGCATTCCTGAGGGAATGAGGCGCCTCGTCACTGGGCAACTTCACCAGGATGGAAGGGACGGCACAATTTTCAAACAAAAGGAATGTGTGAGAATTCCCTCACAAAGTTTTTCTTCTCATTTTATCCTTGGAAGATAAAAATGCACATGCTCAAACTTTTGTTTCTTTAAAGGGTAACTGCACACCTGTGTTCGTAACAGCACTATTCATAGTAGCCAAGACCCAGAAACAGCCCAAATGCCCACTGCCGGCTGAATGGATAAACAAGACATGGTGCATGTATACAATAGAACAGTACTCAGCCATTAAAAAAAAAAAGCCATCTGCAGCAGTATCGACTAGAGATTATCATACCAAGTGTAGTAAGTCAGACAAGACGCAACTAGAGGTTATCATACTTAGTCAGACAAAGACAGAGACCACATGCTGCCACTTATGTGTGGATCTAAATTAGGGCATAAACGAACTTACCCATGAAACAGAGACAGACTCACGACACAGAGAACAGACTTGTGGCTACCAGGAGGGGAGCAGGGTGGGAATGAACTGAGTTTGGAATTGGCAGATGCAAACTGTTCTGTATAGAATGGATAAGCAATGCGGTCCTCCTGTACAGCACAGGAACTATATTCAAAATCCAGGCATAATCCGTAATGGAAAAGAATATAAAACAGAATGTCAACATATGTGTAACTGAGTCACTTTGCTGTGCAGCAGAAACGAACACAACGTTGTAAATCAACTCTATTTCAATAAAGATACATTAAAAAGACAAAGTAAAGCGGTAACTAAGTTGGTGCCTGGCGGGGTCTGGGCATGTCCACTCTGCACCTGGCCCTGCCCCCGCGTCCTGTCTCCCAGCGGCAGGACCACCCCTTACCGGGACTGGTGAGAGCTCCCAGGGCGCTGCTCGTGGTGGACAGAGGATTTGCATTGGTGGTGGTGGCTGAGGTCTGGGCTGCGGCTGCAGCCGCCGCCAGCGTGGCCAGGTTCTGTAACTGTAAAGCATTCATGCCTGCAGGGGGGAGAGAGAGGGCACGTCAGCAGCAGGCCCACTTTACCCGTTTCCCAAAAGAAAAGGCAGGTGATGAGCACAGAGGGCCCTGGGGCTGGCACACTCACCCAGCTGCCCTGAGGACTCGTGCGGTACCACATGTCCCGTCCCAGCCCAGGACCCTCTGCCCAACTGCCCCTTCCTGGGCGGTGCAGCTCAGCACAAAAAACAAGCAAGAGGTTTCTGTGTGGACCACGCACTGCAGGGCCTTCCACTGCGAGGCTGTCACCTGGAGGGAGGGCTTCAGGGTACACTCTCCATCCTTAAACTCCACAGGTGTGCATTCGGGGCATGACAGAAGAAATGATGCTTTATTGCTCTGAAGTTACACTGATCTGTATTCCAGGATCTGTAAGCTGTGTGACTCTGGACAGATTTCTTAACCTCTCTGATTCTTGCTTCCTGAATGAGTAGTAACAGTTACTTACCTCCTCACTCACGTGGTTGTTGTGCAGATTAAATAACTCAATGATTGAAGTGACTCAGCACAGTGACTGGCATGACATAAGCCCCCAAAATCATCAGCAACTACTGTGAGTGTCACTGTCATTATAGACCCCCAAACTTCTCTCTCGGTTTATTCAGGAACTCAAATAATATTTGCTGACGAAAAGAATGAAGAAAAATGGCAGTGCCGTGATATTTCTACTTGCAATATCTGTATTTTAAATATATTTGTATCTCAAAGAGGAACTACTTACTAGAATGAATTGCGGGCTAATGAAAATCAAGAAAAGAATGGAGAGAAACGAAACTCTGCTGACAGGTCTGGGGGGACTAGCCAGGCACAGACTCCATGCCTGAGTCCCCAGAGGTTCAGAGATTCTCTACACCGAGTCTTTTTTCCATGATTCATTTCTCCGTCATGTACATTTGAGAAGCAGGCAACAGCAGTTCCTTCCTCATACAGTGGAATTTTGCACAGAAAGATAATGAAGTTATCAGCCTCATTTTACCTTTTTCTCATGTCTCAAATCCAGGCATTTGATACACATTTACATAGTGAATCCAACCCGCTTTTCAGACAGTGGCCTGATGACAGGGCTAGGGGATGGGAGATGGAGGAGGGGCAAGAGAACATTCTAGGAGCACGCCTGCTGGAAGCCCTCAGCCACCGTGTGGAGCCTCAGCTGGACTCAGAGCCAGGCTCTCTTACCTACCCTGCTCCTCCACCCCAGGTGCCTTCGTCAGGACTTAATCCTATCAGGAAAGAGTTCCTCAGGTCCATACTGCGATCTGGGTTCTCATTTTGCTCACAGTGATACTCGGGCTCCTTCTGGGAGGCATCCAGCCCTGGTGGCTTAGGGAGAAAGCAGCACCTGTTCTGCAAACCCACACAGGTCCTGGGGGTGCTGGGAACAGGACAAGGCACCAGCGGCATCCTGCCAGCGTGAAGACGTTGCTCCATCGAGCACGTGCCACTGGGGACAAAGCTCTGTCCCCGCCTTGGGTCAGGGGTCAGGCAGGGGGGTGCTGACGGGACCCTGTGAAGGGAAAGCGCAGGGCCTATTTTTTCAGGTTTGCCTGAGGAAAACAGAGCTGGGGGAACATGAACTGAGCACAGATCTCCCTGGGGTCCCCTGGGCGTGGCTCCTGAAAGCGGTTGACCACAGGCTGGCTTGTGTGCCTAGGGGCTGGGCTTAGGGGGATGCTGCAGGGTGGGATGAAGCGCACCAGCAAGGACCTGCCTGGTCCCCGCGGCCCCTCTAACATGCTCAGGATGTAATGCAGACGACCAGACACCGGCACGGACAGACAGCTGTGCACACGAGAAGGGTTTAGCACCGATGTTACAGTCTGCACATCTGGCCACGGGTAACCATCAGCCGAGCACCCTCCTCAGCCTGCATTTCCCAGGACACCTGCTCTGACCCGCACTGCGGAACCACGGCCTGGTGCTGGGGTGGAGGAGCTCAGCCTGCTCCTCCGGGTCAGAGCCTCGCAGGCCCTCCCGACACTGAGGCTCTTCCCCCTGGAGGGTGACTGACGGGCCTCGTCCAGTGGCACATTTACTCGTTACCTGTCATCCTCCGGCTCGCTATCTAACTCCCAACGCGTTCATCGCAGCCTGCTTCCACATCATAGACACTAAGCTCCTTGAGGACAAAGCTGTTGTCTTATTTGCTTTCAAGCCCACCTACACACACACAGAGCCATGTTCATTCACAGTAGGTGAAAAATGGAGCCCCAGGAGATGAATGAACAGGGCAACCAACAGCATGAAATGTTCCCATGCTGCTATAAAGAGCATTGTCTACAGACCCAAACGAGGTTTTTCTTGTTTGTTCTTCGTTCTTCAGTATTTACAACAGCTTCAAATATTGACTATTTCCCTCAGTCGTTAATTAATCCATTCTGCAAATATTTATTAGGTCTGTGCGTTTTCTTTTTCTCACCCACCAACACTCGGCGTTGCCCTGGAGTCCAGCCCACCACCCTTGGGTTCTGTGTCCCCCCCGTCCTCCCCGGGTGTCCCCTTCCCCCCTCACCCCAAGGGGCTGCCCTGCCTCCACTGTGAAGGCCAGGTTCTGGGGCGCCACACTGGGAGTGGCCAGCTCTGTTCAACCACCGACCGCTACGGAGCAGAACATGGACCCTAGCAAAACAGAGATGAAGGAGGGGAGGAGAGGCGTCGTGACTCCAGCATCAGAGCGTTTGGGGCAAGGAGGTGGGGCTTAGGTGGAGAGAAGCAGAGGCAGGACCTACAGGTGCTGCCCAGCTCGCCAGCTGTCAGCACGCGGCCACGACAAGACAGACCCCGGGACCCAGGCCGAGAACTAAACCTCCCATCCGAGCGGAGCGGAGCCAGGGACTGCGGGAAATTCTATCTGTTTCTGGAAATAAGACTCGGACCCAGAAGCTCATTCTCACGAAATGTCCTAAAAGGGCTGCGAGTCCTGGTAGAAAACCATTCAACGACAGCCCTGGGCTTGGCGACAGCAATTGGGAGGAATCGAGAAATCTGAGCTCAGGAGTGACAGCACAGAGACTGGATCAAAGAACACAGCTCCCCCCATCCCAACACCCCCCTGCCCCCACCGACCCCGAACCATGATGCATACAGTCAAGCCAGACATTCTCCGAGAACATCGGAGCTGCCGGCTAACACAGGGCAGGGGCCGTGCTGAGGCCGGCCCTAGGAACCTGCGGGCAGTGGGCGTGAGGGATGTGATGGGCGCTCCTGTCCACCTCCCAGGGGCAACACGCAGCTGTTCCCTGCAATGTCCTTCTGTCCAGCCAGGTAGCGGCCTGAAGCCTGTTCCCCAGACCGTCCCTCCAGCAAGAAAGCCTCCTAGCGGGGACACCCCGGCCACGGCTGACATCGGCACATCGCAGGGACACGCGCGGGGTGTGGGGAGAGCCCTGGACACCGGTGGGGCAGGATCCCACTGTCTTCACAGCAGGCGTGCAGGGCCCCGGGGACAGACGCTTTGGCTCTTCTTGCCCCTGGCGCTCCTGTAACCAGAGGGTCTCACCTGCAGTGTGGACATCTCCCCTCCCCTCCCGTTCAGGGCAGGGGCTTGGGGGCCTGGCGGCCCCACTGCTAGTGGGAAAGGCCTCGGACCTCAGCTACGAAGGCAGCTCAGGAGGCTCCGAGGGGACGCACCCCGAGCTCCGTCCTCTGCCTGGTGAACTGCACAGACTTCCCGGTACCAGCATCTTTCTAGACCTCCAGCTGCTGCAGGCTTAGCCCCCCACGGACAGTCAGTCCTGGCCACCCCGTCCCTGCTCCGGCTGTCTGAAAGGGGGTGTTGCTTCTGCTGATGTTGAACTCACATGTCTGGTTCCTTCTCCATCATTTTGTGTTTTCTGTGTGTGTGTGTTTAAGGACCCTGTCCTGTCCTCCTCAGCTCCTTTCTCCACCCCCCAGGGCCCCCCATCTCATCTCCGGTCTCCGACACAAAAATCCTCAAAGGGCATGGGATGGAGGAGGGGTGGCCCAGGCCCTGGGGGCAGGGGGGGGGGGGTGGGGGGGGCGAGGTGATGCTGTTTCTGGTTGGCAAACAGCTCTTCCTTGAGAAGAGAACCACCCTCTTTTAACCTCACAAAGCACTCTGCTCGGGTGGACATCCTTCAAACCAGGGGCAAATAATCTGAGCGATGAGAAATGCAAAACATTGAGATAAGTTTTAGGAAATCCAACAATGTGCCAAGATGGCCGGGGGGTGGGGGGAAAGTTAGGCATACAGGGGTTCCACTTTTCCCTCATTACTCTGGAAAAGACAACCCATCTCCAAATGAGGAAAGTATGTACCGAAGAGTGCACACTGTGCCTACTTGAAACTGAAGGTTTTTTTTTTTAATTATTTATAAGGAGAAGGGCATGAAAATTTAATTGAATGTTCACCTTAGGTAATTCTGTGTCTTATTGTTCAGAGCAATTACCATAAATCTGCATTTCAATAAGCGAGAACAGATGTCAGTTGTTACCAGCGCTTGCCAATCAGGTCTGTTAGAAAGTGACAGATGGGTGGTTATGGAGCATTCTCGCATTCTCCTAAGGACTATTAGCAGGGAGTGCGGGGTGTGGAGGAGGGGAGGCTGGGCTCTGGGAAGAACCCGGGGCCTTTGTGGGTCCAGTCTGCACACCTCCCAGGTGTGTCCCCAACGCGAGGTCCAGTTTTGGCCAAAGTCTTCCCTCTTCTCCGCTCGTCACAGACACGCTGAGACCGTCTTTGCTCTGAGCCGGATCTCCGACCAGTACAGAAGTCGCTATGTGGTTCTTTCAGGCAGACACTTGCCCACTATGATTTCCCTCTGACTTTGGAAACTTAGGCCAGAGATTCTGAAAGCAAATTACTACACGCTTCTGACTGTCGGAAGTCAAGCGAAGCAGTTTTCCCTTTGTCATCAGATCTTCTTCTTAGGCCACCGCTTCATAACCTCTGCAATTTCTTACTAACAAGCCCCCCTCACCCTAGAAAAACATTTCCTCTAGCAGAAAACCACCCCGATAAATCTGTGACGCTGTCCAGAATGAAAGGAGGTTTTTCTGCGGCCGACACTGGATTGCTTCTCTTGGAGCAGTTTTGGGGTTCTTGTGCATTGTTCACTGATGGCTCAGATTTGCTTCTTGGTTGGTCTCCTCATTCGTCTGAGTGATTCCATACCTGGATTTGTGGACGCGCAGTGCACTGAGTGGCGGCCGGGGGCGGGGGAGGCGACAGGGAGCTCAGGCCAGTTTGAAATGCGGACCCGCCATTTCTTACCTTGGTGACTCTGGGCAAGTTTGTTCATTAACTTCTCTCACCCTCAGTTGCCCCACCTGTGGAATGGGATGCTAAGAGTCCCTATGTCACAAGGCTGCTGCAGTATGTGGGAGTGCTGTAGTGGTGGTTTTCTCCCTGGCGTGCCGTAAAGTGTGAGGATGAACCCCAGGCTTATTTCAAGGTGCTCTGTGAAAAGCAAACTGGTGTAATACTACCCTCGTTTTTCTAACATGATGCTTTTTTCAGATGATCGTTGTTATAAAGAAACGAAAGACCGAAAAACCAGTTTCTCCTTATTCTTTCTTTTCTGGAAAAATCCAGACTCTTGGCCTGAACTCAGACCCCAAGTTAGGGAGATTTCAAAAATTCATGGAAAAAGTATCACAGTTTGAGTGGGAAATGGACAAATTTTTATCACAAGTGATAAGAGGGAAAGTAGAATCAATCAACTTGAAGGATACACAAAAAATAAAAAGGATGCACATAAAAGCAGTCAGCTTATAAAGATTACAGCCTTACTGTTATATTCTCTGCTTTTTATATGTCAGATTTAGGAAAGGTTCCCTTTCATAAAATGGTAAAACACTTCTGAAGTTACTTTTAATTTGAAAGGTAAATGGTTTTGGTTTTTTTTTTTTTTAAGAACAAATAAGTATATCATTGATGTCTCATCTGATTTTATTGATGTAACTACTTTAGAAACTTGTCACCTAATTTTTGTTGTTGTTTTGCTTTTCTGTTTTTTTTTTTTTTTTTCCTTTTCCAGCTTTATTTCCTCCTCAAACAGAAAATGTTTCCTCATTCAGATGAGACATTCTAGACGGTGGTGAGACACCTCAGTTTCCTGTAGGACAGACCCTGTTTTCAGAGCTGTTCACAACACAGTATCCCTGCTTTCCCAGATGACATTCACCGTCTGTGGACGCTGCTCTCAGCTGTAGCGCTCGAGTCTGCCCCGTGGAGCTGGCTCTCTGGACATGAACGTGGGGCTTCCCAGGTGGCTCTAGTGGTACAGAACCCACCTACCAATGCAGGAGACATAAGAGATTCAAGTTCAACCTCTGGGCCGGGAAGATGCCCTGGAGGAGAAAATGGCCGGCCACCCATTGCAGTATTCCTGCCTGGAGAATCCCACGGACGGAGGAGCCTGGTGGGCTACAGTCCATGGGGTCGCAAAAGAGTCGGACTCGACTGAGCGACTGGGCACTGCTCTCGCTCCTCCACAGCCTCGCTCGCTTACAGGCGCTGTGGCCGCAGGAGGGGTCTGGGATGAGGCACCTCTTGGTGAAAGTGTGGTGAGAAGCACGCTCGTGTGTAACACGTAGGACACTGTACCCACCTGCTGACCCCAAACCTTCCACGACGCATTCTTCTTTCTTTGTTTCTTTTATTTATTTTTTTAACAAGTCATTCTTAAAGATACTGCCGTTAGTTTATGGAACGGTGTGTGGCTTAGATGTCCAGCTAAAGTCAAATTTCTTAATTCAAAAACCAGGCATTTCACTTAAGTTTCATTGGGACTGTATGCAGAACGTAAATTTGCACCTGCGAAATAATAAATTTACTCACTTGTCGGCAGCCCCAAAAGAGTCCACAAATGCCACTGAGAGGAGGCCACACCCTCTCAGCGTCGATGCTTCAGGAGAATTCACAGGTGAGGGAGGAGGGGAAGGAAGTGAAGATTTTTAGGGAAACGGGGAAGAGCGGCCCCCTCCCACAATTCAGTGCGTGCGGGAACCTTCTTCCACGAAGGGACCCCTATGATCCCTCTGCTTTCCAGGATGGGTTTAGGTGACTGACGGTGAGAAAAGCCCTACTTTGGGGAGACAATGAAAGAGCCGGGGGCCATAGAACTTGGTTGAAAAAAAAATAACCATAATGCTTCCTGATTTTCCATAAGAATGAAGGGCACTTGTTACAGAAATGGCGAAGCAGAAGAACCCTGACACCCCCATCCTCAGTCCTCACTACTCAAGGTGACAGCAGAAAATGGGACACTTGGCCTTTGACTGCACAGCCTGGGCAGCCTTGGTGCTGGATTTCACACTAGAAGGTTCAAGAAAGGGGTATTTTGGAAGGCCGAGCGCATTTACAGACTGACTTTAAATTAGCCATCTGCTCCACACACCTTCTAAGGTGACTCCCAGGTACTCTCCATTGATAAATGACTGCGTGGTGTACACACACCAACATCCTGACCCGAGGTGGTGCGCCGCGGGCTCACGGCCTAATGAAGAGTGGCAGGGCGCCCTGTCCACCGGGAAGACACGCCGGGCAGCAGCCTCGGGACCCAGTGACCTTCTCTGCATAATTTAACCACGGCAATGGGAGAGCCTGAGGCTTCCTCTAAGGGAAGACTCTTAATTCTGAATTTGGGGGCGGGGGGTTCCAACTGATTAGAAGAAAAATCCTGCCTTGGTGGAAAACACGATGCATCTTGACATTTCTTTCAGAGGGTGCAATCCGGAGGTTTTCTCTTTTTTAAAAATGTAGAAAACTCCTTGAATATTTAAGTTCTGTCTCTCCAGCCTCCTTTCACAGAACTAAAAATAAATCAACTGTTCAAGGAGATACTTAGCTCCGAGGCCAGCTTTCTCAACTGTGTTCATTAACATTCTGTTGAATGATTTCACTACTTTTTATTTTAACATCTATTTTTTTCTAATAATCCCAAAGCTGTCTTATGACAGAATAGGTGGGCGGTGCCCGCAGATTTAAAGGGCCACGAGTAACTGAGCGCTGCTCTTACTGCAGGCCAGTCCACCCCGTCAGAAAGGTCACAGTTTAGCCCCAGGGGCCACCACGGAAGGCAGGGCTAACGGCCACAGGACGCACAGGAGGAGGGATCTGAGTGTGCTCATGCCAAGTCTCTCCAGTTCCGTTCAAAGTGACACAAGGAGAAGAAAAATAATAACACAGGCTATGGATTCAGGAGAAAAAGAGAAAAAAGGAGTTTTCACAGTGACAGATAAAGAAATCAGGCTTAGAGTCTGCATGTCCTGGGTTAATCTCACTGACTCAGGGTGTCACTGATGGAAGCAACTGGGCTTGCCTCTAATATGCCAACAATCTGTTCTCCTCGCCCACTCTCCTCGACGTTTTTGGAATTGAGGAAGAAGCTTCCTGACTGTTCCTCGCGGCAGGTTACTGGCCCCTACGTCCTGATTCACCGCACGGGTCAGGGTATCAGCCTGGAAGGTGACTCAGCGGGACCCACCTTTCACTAATCACTGCCCCTAGGTCACTACCAACACAGCTCATTATCAAAAGAAAACCTTCAGGGGCTGGCTTTCACATGCAGTCCCACTGTGATTCCCACCCCGCCCCCCACCTTGCCCCCCTCCCCCCCACAACGAAGATTTCCACTTTCCCATAAAAGCTTCTGATGCACAATTCTATCAGCTAGGATTCTTTTAAATTAAAAAAAATAAAAATAAAAAAAGGCACCCCTGTTAATTGTGGTTATCAAGGGACTGAAATGGTATCAGTCAGAGATAGGTCTGCAAGCCTGGCTTTCATTATGGAGGACAAAACATTTTTATTGACTGCCTGTTATTAAAATTTTAGAGGGACGTCAATCATGGTGGCTGCCCTGGATACACAGCTCTTGCTGGAAATCCACCCCCTCCCCCTTCCCCACCTTCCAGCAGTCAAACCCTTTAAGAAAAAATAAACACAACTCTGGAGGGTAAAAGAATCTGCCTGCAATGTGGGAGGACCTGGGTTCGATCTCTGGGTCCAGAAGATCCCCTGGAGAAGGAAATGGCAACCCACTCCAGTATGCTTGCCTGGAGAATCCCATGGACAGAAGTGCCTGGTGGGCTACAGTCCATGGGGTCGCAAACAGACACAACTGAGTGACTAACACTTTCCACTTTCTCGAGGGTACTATGCAGGAATTCTCAGCCCCCAGTTTTCTTGTTATAGAACTGTTGGAGATGCCAGGGATAGAAAATCAACTTCTGAGCAGCTTACTCTAAGGTGTAACACCTAAGCCAACAGGACAGGTTTGTGGTTCTTTCCCCCATCTTCTTCACCCTCTGAACCCATCCCAAATTCAGACAACAGAGCGGTCCAAAGGCCAGGCAGGCCTCATGACTTACCCGCCATCTGCTGAATGCCACTGAATGCACCCAGGTTGCTGGAGGAGGTGGCCTGCTGCAGAAGCTGAAAAAAAAAAAAAAAAAACACCAAAAACAGAGAAACATCCTGTCAAAAAGAAAGGCAGCTCAGGACAAAGGAACTTGCCACGTCCACAGGGGCACATCCAGTTCCCTTTACATTCAAATAGTCAGCTACTGCTGCCTCTTAACCAGCTAAAGGTTCCCAGTGTTGGAGCCATAAATCCATATTAATGTCTAATCTCTATTAAGTAACCAGACACCGGGAGACTCAATAACGTCACTGCCTTAAACAATTCATCAATTTACAATTTTTAACAACCAGGTGTTAAATCTATGGAATCCAACATGGCGTGACTAATGCTATCTCTCTGGAGCTTAGTAGTTCTCGTAACTCATCTCTGTCAATCAGGGTCCAACCCTGGGTCTCCTCCGCTTTCCTTCACAGCTCCCTGTCCTACAACCTTCATTAGGAATGCACAGATTCCCCGACTCCTGGACTAACAGAGAAACCGCTGAGATACCTACAGAGATAAATGTATCTATTCACAGCTCCAAAGCTACAGTCATAACTGTAGGATAAAGACAATGGTCAACCATTTTAAGGTGGACTTTGTGGGCACAGAGGAACATACTATTTGTCAAAACTTAGAACTATCTGGTGCTTTATATCCTGACGCTATTATTAGAAATATATTAGCATCTTCTAAAAAGAAATGAAGACAGCTGTGAAAAGGTCTCTGCATTTTGTCTCGGGAGCTTCCAGAAGTACATTTATCCCGCACGCAGAAACAGCGGGCAGCACAAGGTAAGGCGTGTGATCACCATTTGAAAGCACGCCTTTACTTGTCCCAGTAAGTTGAATTACAGGTTAACTTAGGGTTTCTCTGGTGGCTCAGAGGGTAAAGACCTGACTGCAGTGCAGGGAAACCGGATTTGATCCCTGGGTCGGGAAGATCCCCTGGAGAAGGAAATATCAACCCACTCCAGTATTCTTGCCTGGAGAATTCCATGAACAGAGGAGCCTGGCGGGATACAGTCCATGGGGTTGCAAAGACACGACTGAGTGGCTTTCACTTAGGTGCTGCACTAAGTGTGTGACTGGACTTACTGATACCCTCCTTCTGGTAGATCAGTATAGCCACAGTCTGTACCCTGGAGCGGGTGTGGGGCCGTCTCCTATACTCAGAAGTCCATGGATGTCAAAAGCATAGACTCACCAAATCTATTATTAAAAAACTGCCACAGTTCTATGAGCTGAGGAGGAACCAGAAGAATTCACTATTTACAAAATAGGCTCTCATCATTCACTTGGAGCTCTGCGCAGCCTAACGGAGAGTGCTGCCACTCGGGCAGGTTAAGTGTCGGTTTCCTCTGCTCTAGGAGGAGGAGACTCCACCATGGTACGGGACTCACAAACGGGCATCCAGCAGCTGACTCCATTCTACCCAAGTCCTAGTTGCAACGATACTATGGGGATTAATGTGAGCAGTTATCAGAAACAGGAATACACCTTTCACTCATCCTTCTGGATTCGGTGTAACAGATACCTAGATATCAGACAGACAGAGACACAGAGTGAGGAAGAGGGGAAGCCAGGGATGATTCGCTTTGACTGAGAGAAATCCCTTCTCTTGGTTTGATTTCTCAGGTTTCCCATTCTCTTGTGGTTGCAAGAGAATGCAGCTCTGTACCATGTTTTAAAAACTGAAGTTTAGTCAAATTAAATTAGCTTTGAAGATACTTTGAGGGATTAATAATTTCTACTGGAGGAAGTTGCAATACCTGGAGGGTCATTAACCCGAGGATTCTTTCCACTGACAACCACACTCTGGTGAGCCAGAGTCAGAATCTACCCTCAACACAATAAAACAGGTGCTGGGTGGTGGGGCCAGAAGACTGGGACAGGCACAGGGGTCCTGGCTCCTGGAAACAGTGGAACACAAAGCTGGATCCTTAAAAACTCTGAAAAGGTGAGCTTGCCATCAACCTATGATAGAAAACCTTGTTTTTATTTTTTATTTCAGCAACAAAAAATTTTTATATTTTATTTCATATTTAATATATTATATAAATACATAATTGATATATAAATACATAACTATATAAATTATAGATTATTTTATATTTTATTTCACCAATTTTACTTCGGCAAGACATGAGGAAATTTCACACGGGGTCCCTGTGGATAAGATGGAAAACTGGCTAGAAGGTGACAGCAAACTCGGTTACTGCTTCTATCAGTGATTCAGGGGAAGGCAGGAGAGGCATGCTTCTCCCGCAAGACACGCAGACGTGTCATGAGTAGTTACTGCTCGTCAGACCCTGACAGGCCTGAGGGTGGGTAAAGGAGGATTATCAGGGACTGCCCTGGTGGTCCAGTGGTTGAGAGTCTGCCTTGCAATGCAGGAGATGCAGGTGTGATCTCTGATCTGGAAACTACAATCCCACCTGCATGGAGCAACTAAGCCTGAGCACCGCAACTGGAGAGCCTGTGTGCGGCGATGAAAAACACTGCGTGATAACAACGAAGACCCCACAAACCTCGACTAAGACCCAACGCGGCCAAACAAGTAAATATTAAAATAAAAGGGGAATATGAGTCACAACTCCTTGGAGAAGCAGCCAGGCTGGATGGAGAGAGCACACAGAGGGTTGAAATCCTGCCTGACCACCAGCGCCATGACCTTGGGGGAAGTAACAAAACCTCTTTAAGCCTCTCCTTTCCCTCACCTGCAGCAGGGGGATCACCTTTCAAGGTTAGAGGGAGGGCTGTTTTGCACAACAGTATGGGTTCTGCTACAAAGGACAGCTCATGGGTCATACTATACTGAGGGCAACAGTTCAAAGGTCAGGACAGAATGAGGACACACATACACGGACAGACAGCGGCTAGAATCAAAGGCCCAAATGCACAATATAAAATTACATTAATTAATGTGTAGCCCGGCAGGAAAGGGGGTAGAGAAGCATGGTTCGGCACTAGATCAAGCAAAAGCAAGCGAAACCTTAGGGGAGTGTGAGCTGCCTTCCACCACTTTCAAGCTACGTTCAGATGCTTTGAAGCTCACACTAGGGCTCGCTCCTCATGCTGTTTCGATCTTACCAGGGGAACGGTCCTAGGTTTTGACTCTGGCATTTTAATAAAGACAGTGGCAAAGTGAAATGGGCAGCACAAAGGTGCAAATAAACAAAAAAGGAGGTGAAAGTTTAGCAACAATGAACTGTAAGGGATGGCTGGAAGAACAGGGGCTATTCGTCCTGAAACGGGATCTGAGTTTCGGGTTTCCAACAGATAAAGGAACATCTGAACTGAATCAACATCCCTCCTCTGGGAAGACCCAGTGAAGGACAGTTCCACGAGGCCTCCCTCCTAAGTCCTGCCAAGGAACACCCTGCCCCGGGCATAGAGAGCGGGCAGACCACGGCTGCCTGGGGACCTTAAATCACGGTGCGGGGAGCATGCCGCACCCCTCCTGATGCAGGAGTTGATGCTGGAACACTGGTTAACACCCAGCCTTGTGGAGCCCAGCTCAGCCTACATCTAGCTAGACCGAAGGGTCCATCGTTATGCTCATCAATTTCACCTGGAAAAACTCTGCATCGAGGCCAAGAATTTCCTGGCATTCACAGCGTCCCGAGGCTGAGCTTTTGGTGTACTGAGGGAACAGGAGTCTGGAAGAGTTCCAGGGGCGGGGCTCTCTCTCTCCTCCTGGGGACCCCACGTCCCCACCCCCAGGAACTTACCGCCAGGTACTGCGGGGTGAGGCCGCCCAGACCCGTCAGGTTCCCCCAGGTGGCAGTGTTGAGCTGCTGCATCTGCTGCGCCAGTTGCTGCTGGAGGCGCCTTTGCTCCTTGTCCTTCTGCGTATCCGCGAACTTCACCACGATCGGTGAAGAGCAGCCCTGTGGTCAGACACAGCGGAAAGTGAAGAGGGGGTTACAGCCTGGTCCACTGGGCTCGGGACACTCAGTCAGTGTGGGGCCTAGCTTTCTGAATGACTGCAGCAGAGGGGCCGAGCCGGGCTGGTTTTTAAGTGGTTTGATGGTCCTTCGTCTTCTCTGAATAGCACCATCAACAGAATATTATTCCAGGGTCTGTCACTGGTGTCTCTGGGGCTCTGGTGCTTGAAGAAGCCATTCTGCTCTCGTGATCTGCTTATTACACTGCCTCGCCTTCTCTCTTCAGGGGTCTTCCTTCCACCATCCCAGGACCTCCTCAGGGACAAGAGACCTGATCACTGGCCCTTAATTAAGCTTCATGGTTCATTTGTCTGAAAGATGGACTTGTCGTGGTGTGTCTGTCTGTTGCTATGTGTAACCTGGGCACGAAGAGGGGGAGACGTAATGGGAGTGAGAGTGCCTGTCATTCACGTCTTTTTTTCTTTTTTGTTCACTCTTTCCAATGCTCAGTTAAGCATTTTTTAACTTTGGAATGGTGGGAATTACATCGACCCAGTAATGTAATCGGGAGCAGTGGGTTTCATTTTTAGGAACGTGGATGAAGGAAGGAGATATTCAGGGAACGCAGGCATGAACCCATGTCCCTGTCCCCATGTTTTTAGAAAGGTCTCCTCCTTCTCTACCACATCTAATCTATCACTAATCCCAGGTTACTGCAAATCAAAAACGAACTATCAGGATTGTGTTCTAGTCCAGGGAGGTGGAGATTTCAAATGGGAGGTGGAGATTTCTACTTGGCTTCTTTTCCTAATCAATCTTGCTGTTCTAGGAGCTTCTTTCCATGTTCATTTCCTTTAAAAGGCAGGATCAGGGGTAGTGAGTGAGAAATGGCCATAGGTTATATAACAGGACCAGCATCTTTGAGATGGAGGTGGTCCTTAGGGAAAGTAAGGGCCTAACACCCCAGGCAGGAGGACTTCCTTTTAAGATCACTTTTCAACATTCGCCACTTGGTAAACACTCAGTGGAAACCAATTGGTTTCCCTCTCCATACAGCTTACTACACATTCCATCACAATTAAAGCTGTGAAATTTTGCTGAGAAAAAAGAAGTTAATTCTACCCAAGTGATTAAAAAAAAAACAACAAACTTTTATTGAAACTCAGCATGATAACAGACCTCTCTCTTCTGTCAGAAATTTAATATTCCTATTTAAATGAGCTTTCCCCTTCCCTTTGGGTTAATTTTTCTTTCTCTTAGAAAACAAAGTTGCATTTTTTTTCTTGTCACCTTGGGTAGTTCCTGGGGATGGAGCTATGCATAGATGAGGCAATCATGCCCGTTATTAACCCCCAAAATGTGGGAAAAGTGAGGTGACGGGCTGTTGAACCTCCAGTGGATTGATCTTCAGCTCTGGGGGTCACAGTCACAACCCAGGATGTTAAGAGTCAATAAACTAAATAAAAGTAACCATTAGGAAAAAAAAATCTCTACTATTTTTCTTTGTCTGCTCTGTATTTTAGTGCTTCATCATTTTAAAGAGAGCAAAACCACTCTGAAGATGGAAATTACAGAGAGCAAGGGTTTTGCATGGAAAGGGTTGTTATTCTATCAAATTCATTCTGTAACAAATTATAGCATCTCCTCCTAACAGTTCTCTTATGGTTGACTTTTTTTCTTCCTTAAATACCAGAAAATGATATAAAAGCAGAAAATCAGGCCAATGATTATAGCTCAAAAAATGACTTGTATAAATTATGAAAGGGAAAAAGAGGGTGGGCAGAGATTGGAGGAAGGTGGGAAAAATCAAGGTACCATATAAAATTAATGACTTCTTTTTCTTTAAAGAATATGTTCAGTTAAACTTTAACAGTCACGTCATTTTGAATTCGTATCTCTTAGATCATACATCTTGGTTGAAGATGTGAGCCAGAGTCCTAAAAATAATGCGATTAATTAAAAAAAAAAAGAAAACAAACTTCAGTTATACAACTCTAATGAGACTGCATAATAATCTTCCATTTAAATGTCAATATTTTTGAATTAAACAATAAATTTAAGTGTCTAAGGGCCTCTCTGATTAAGCATGGATGTCCATATTTAAAAACAAGTGCATCAGATCTGATTTCTGATAAGAGTGATATTAACAAAGGATCAACGACTTCTGAAGAATAAATACGCCCCATTCTCTATAGCAAATTCTTTTCCTTCTGAGAGCCTGTTATTTTTTTGGTTTGGGTTCATACCCAGTTCTGCTGTATTTTCTCGTGTTCTCCGTCCGTAGGGACGTACAGAACACAGTCCTCCCATTCGGGTCGGGAGCCCTGGGTGAGGGTACTGGGGCGGCAAGTGTTTCCAACAGGGCTGAAATAGCTGGGGTGAAAAAAATAATCTAAGGTGAGACCCATCAGGAACAGATCACTCCATCACAGGAAATAAAAATGTTTAAGAGTAAAACACATGTATATCAAGACTTTCTTTTTCTTAACAGTCCTTTTGTTTTCATTTCCAGGCTGATCTGCAGCTGGAAACCAGGCTGATCCACCGCAGTGGAGCTGCCCAAGGTAAGAGAAGGGCGGGGGACGAGGGTGGGAGGGGAACAAACACATGATCACATGTGTAACTGCTTGTTGTTTGAGACTGGATTCCTAGATATTTCAAATCCCGCTAATTCTCTCTTATTGTGGCCGACTTTCACCTGAGCTTGCCTTCACGTAGGGGGGTGTGAGTGCCTTAAAAATGCATTGCACTGAAAGGAAAACACAGTGATTATATAAGGTATGTTAGGAATACTGAAGTCAAAAGGAAGTCTGAAAAAGACAATAGGCTTTGCAATGCTATCAAAACTCAGAAAAGTAGAGTAAACACTGAATGACAATGCCATGCACACTCTCGTCCCCCACACTTCCACCCACCCTTCTGCTCCCTAGAAAAAGTCTGCCCACAGAACAAGACTCAGAAAGATCACTGAGCTCCCGGCATGCTTCGGGAGATGCAGCATGGCCAAAAAAAAGAAAACAAAAAAACCGAACAACAAAAAAATTAAAACCCCCCGCAAAAGTGGAGGCAAAAAAGAA
The DNA here is from genome assembly GCF_029378745.1 of Bos indicus. Lineage (NCBI taxonomy): Eukaryota > Metazoa > Chordata > Mammalia > Artiodactyla > Bovidae > Bos > Bos indicus. Next base: position 12,672,109 of record NC_091772.1, read on the forward strand.
GCTCAAACAATAGAGAACTTTTGGCACGTTAAATAAAACTGAAAAAAAAAAAAAATTCTTTTTTTCTTTCAAAAGATGAAAAACATAACTTGAGGTAATAGTACAAAGCCACCTCCAGAAAAGATCACCCATACACAAAGATACAGTTCACATGATACAGCAGAACATGCACTCCCAAAGGATTCTATCAGACAATACAGAGTAAGGAACTGCATATCACTCTTGGAATGCTTTTGTGCAAAATCCTGAAAGGCCATGACCCGAATCACAGACTCAAAGGACAGAGCCGTCGTCTACATTTGTGGGCCCATGCCAGCGTATTTCTCTTCCCCCAAAGCCACTGTGTCTCTCGTTAGGAGATCACATTGGAGCCTTCGAGTTTCTTGGTTACTGTTCTTATTTTTTTTTTAGCAAGGGGGCAAATCTAATTTTGGGGGTGGGTGGCTCTCATACATGAACATTTGCGCTGGTTTCATCTTGTAGGAGAAGTCTTAACTTTCTCCGACACTGCTGATGCCAAAACAATTCTGTTTGTCTTGATTAAAGGTCACTTGACCTCACATTTAAAAAGAAGACAAAAAGAAATGAAAGAACGCTGTGACTGAGCACGGGGCCCACTGCAATTTGGAATGGGGGCTGTTAGCGTTCAACCCATCCCACCCTGGCGGCTGGCCAATGGACTTGTTCCCTGAGGGGCACAAAGATGCCCGGGTTAAATGGCATCATGAACTTTACACAGCAGGACCTGGGCCACCGCCACAGAAGGCTCAGCAAAGAATGCAGAGCAAGTGGAAGGTTTTACTAGGTGTGTTTCCAGTCATTAGGGGAGAAACTCAGAGAGGAGAGCGAGCGGGAGGGAGAAGAAAGGGGGGCGGGGGGAGAGAGATTAAGGGAGGGGGAGTATGAATGAATGAAGAGAAAGGTGGTGAAAGTTTACATCTGTGATTGTCATGTGAACAATCCACACAGGAGAGAGTCGCTTTCCATCCCCCAGCATTTGCACAAAGAAGACGAAGAGCGGGCAGATGATACAGTACCTCCATGGTCTGAGACTGGTGCATGGCTTTGATTGCATTCTGTGCCATTGCCCTTGTAGAAAACGTGACAAACGCACAGCCTGTGGGAAACAAGGGGACAGGGAGCAGGAAAGACAAAAACAACAAGACAAAAGGTTTGGACGCTTGTTAAACCAACACAGTCTACGAGAACTGCCACAGGACGACACTGTTCTCAGTAGTACATAAACTCAACAACTTCTCTCTTTGGTTTTAATCTCATGTTGCTTTTTTACTTACAGTGCTGACTTGCTAATCTGACCAAAGCAGAGAGATTTACTGATGGATTAGTTTATTTATTTTTAGAACGCAGTCCAGGGAAAGGAGGCTGGGTACTCTTTTTTTTTAATTTTTAAGTTTTTTTAGCCACAGGTTTGAAATGCGCAAGACCTACTTTGCATTTTCTAAAATACAGAGTTGCAATTTTACATTTTCTCCTTGGCTGACTATCTTGACTGAGGGCATCCACCCACTCTGGTTCTATATTTCAAATGGGAGCCTTGATTTTTAAGCAGCCAATAATAAAATCCTCACACCCAGGGCAAATTAGCAAAGAGATTCCAATAGCTTGAAATGTCAGCAAATAAATATACTTCATCTTTTCTGGGTGGTTTAAAAATTAGATATATGTATAAATACACATTCATGTTACTTAAATGCAAATAAATATACCCAAATCCTGTACGAACTACTTAGTAACTGTTAATGATGAACAAAAACAAACCCCCTATTAACAAATGCGCCATTACTCTGGGAATATTCAACAGTGCATAGAAAGTAAAATGTAAACATGTGCATTGGATTTGTTATTTGTATCAAATCTTCATGACTTCTGAAAGTTGCAACTTGCGGTTTCCATCAGAGACTGGACCTCAAGTGGAACATACACAAGACAAGGCACATTTCTCTGAATGACTCCCCTGAGGCCCACTGAACCCTCCTTGGCTATTTTTTCTTTTTTTTTTTTTCCGGCTGTAAAATAACTAGCATCCATAGGACTCCTTGTAGCAGTGTCAGCTACCATGCAGGTCACCGCTCCAACTACATGGCTCACTGCCCTTTCCACTAATAAAAACACTGCCTTCTAAAATTTACATTTTATTTATCAGGCACCCTTGGGCTTCTCAGAGAAAAAGACTGTGAAATTAATGCAGATTCAGGCTGATTTTATAATAATACCACAGCACACTAAAAGCTTAGCTAAAGCAATGCAGACTATTTCACTTATGATCTCTAATGACTTTAAAAGTGCATTGATTTTCAGCTTCTTTAGCCTTGCACAGTTTGAACTTAGGTATCAGAGAATAATTTAGTGTTCCACTCAATTGCCTCAAAACATTATTATTATTGCTACTTAAAAAGATTTGCAAATGAAGCAGATCTAAACACTGAGGGGCCAAAGCCTGTCATCTCAGAGTGAGTGCACAGAAGTGGAATTCTGGCACCCACTGCATGAGATGGGTGCCTCTATGGCCAAGAAGCCAAGCAGAAAACTCTACATCTCAACAACCAGCGCATGGCTCGGTGCATGGGAGTCACTGTGGGGGCCATCGAATACATTTTCTCTGTTTGCTCTGCATGTGTACCTGGTGAGATTATCAAGTCAATACTGTATTAGCACTTTTTCATCCAACAGCAATAAGAGAAAGCAATGCCTGCCCACACCCCCAAAGCACAACAACATCCAGTCATGAAAAAAAGTCAATGCATTTTTTTTTTTTTTTGCATCATGCTGTAAGTTTTAATACACAAAAACTCTTAGTACATGGGAGGTTCATCTCATTCACCTCTACGTTAAGCTGTCCTAATGAAGCCTGCAGTCTAGCTCACTAAGAATGCCACGCGATTTCTTAGTTCTTCCGACGTTACAGCAGCTGGTGACGCTGTTTGAGTGTGGTGCCTCTATCTATACTGGCTGTGGTTTCTGTCATCAACAGAAGCAGCTGGGCGGCCTCCTCTAAGGCATCTAGATGAGATGATGTGTGTAATGCCATGAGAGACCTACGGCGGGACCTCTGCTGGCTCCATACTGAAATGTACTCAGCTCCAAGATGAGAGAGTCCCAAATTCACCATCCGTTTCAAAGTAATATCTCTTGAAGACTGTGATTATCACTGACACTATTAGCAGGGGAAATAAGACCGGGAGACTTTTCTTTCTTATCTGGAGACTGCAGGAGAGGCACAGGAAATCATCTAATGGAGGCAGATCTGAAACCATGGGCTAACTCTGTTTCATTCACTTTGCTTTTATTATTTGGGGGCACGTGCCAAACTGAGTGTCCAAGCGGAGGTTCAGAATGCATAAAAAAAACATGTAAAATGTCAACAAAAATCAATAAGGCACAGTATATGCATTTACTACAGTTTCAGAGCAAGCGAACTTTTGTTAACTTCAGGAGAAAGATCTAGCAATTAACAGGTCTCAAAAGAAAACTCTAGCAAGAGAACAATGAAGTGATCTCTCTATAAACTTGAACCATTCATTGCCCTTTGCTCTATGAAACCTGCAATTAAAAGCTTGACTGATGCCTCTAATTATACAGTCCTCATCCCCTCCCAAAAAATGATCTGACAAATCTGATGACTTCCTTAACCTTTTAATTCTGTCGGCAGCAGTGCAGTGAGAGGAAACCTGTCTTCTAGGGGCTCTGTCAAGTTTCACGTTCTGTGCTGTGCTCAGTTACTTAAGGCAGAAAAACGACCGTGTCATTTATAAAAGGGGAGCACGTGTCTGTTTGCTGCTCTGGATAAAGTCAAGCAACTTCAGAACCAGATGTTCCACGGGCTGGTAGCTTGTTAACCTTTGCCACGTCTCTAAAACAGGAGGGTGTGGGTAGTCCTGTGACTAGATTCATTTTGTTTTCAGCACCACTGAAGCCACTGGCTTTGGAGTGAGCCCTCACATCTGCGGCTTTTCACTAACACAGGGTCACTCGAGTGCCTACGGTCAAGATGGGATGGCGCCTTCTTCCACAAGGCAATCAGATGACTTTCCACTGGACAGAAATGTCTTAGGTGCACTGTCCCCCTTCTCTTTCTACAAGTGAGCTTCTGGGTACAGTGGAGTCCACTGGGTCTCAATAGGACAAGTGCTCTGATTTTACAGGGTCAGCCCTCAACTGTTCTAGGCTGTCGCACAGCTGGCAAAATGCAAGAGAACTTAAGATTTTGGGGAAAAAATACTGGTACCAAGATAATGAAGCTACTTTTGGTGGTGGTGGTAGGATGGGTAAGACAGCCTATATATCTTAAAGCTTCCAAATACATAATAGCAAAAAATAAATAAATAAAGGCAAAAATTCCATCTGTAAATGTATCCAACCTGTAATTTACCTTGCCACTATTTATTGTCTCCACTTTCAGAGTGTCAGAGATTGCTAATAGAAAAGAAAGGAGTTGGATTTCTCTTATGACGGTGAGGCTGTCTTCCTGCCACTGGAATAGATGAATGATTGACTGGGGAAAGGTTTCTCAGAGTGATTTCCTCCTACAGACAGGATCTAAGGGGAGCACAGAGCCCTGTCGCCGAGTGGGTTTTGGTCCCCGTCTATTACACTTGTCATTTCAATTGAAAGGATGTCTTATCTCAGGTGTTCTACCTTTTCTCTAGGGTGCAAAGGAATTTTGAGAGAACTAGATGAATTCTTGCTGTGTACCAAAAAGAGAATGAGACAGAAGAAAGAAAGAAAGGAAAAAAGCAGAGGCACTAGCACTTCTAAAAGCACATAAAATGATGCCAAGGCCTCTTGTTTTCTGCTGCTTCTTTGAAAGAGCAGCAACAGCCACTTTATTTCAACTGAAGGAAGCATAATTTAAGATAACTTGTGTGGCATGAGAAGATGTCAGCTTATGGAAAACCTGTTTATAAATTCCTCTTCAGCTGTAGGAAGATCTTAACACAGCCAGTTTTCTTCTCTGTATCTTCTGAGCAGGATTTAAACTACTCCATGAGTAAAACACTGGAGCATCAGAATTAATACTATGATGCACAACCCCAAGGTCAGGTTTGTTTATTTAAAACTGGCATGGAGAGATCATTCATTCATGGCTCCCGAGATTGAGGGAAGGCTAGGACTTCAGAGTTGGCAAAATCTCACCCCTGAGATGAGACTGGAAGAGTATCCAGAATAGGATGACTGCGTGCTCAGTCAGTCACGTCTGACTCTGTGACCCTGTGGACTGTACCCGCCAGGCTCCTCTGTCCATGGAATTCTCCAGGCAAGAATACTGGAGTGGGTTGCCATTTCCTACTCCAGCAGATCTTCCTGACCCAGGGAGTGAACCCACATCTCTTGCATCTCCCGCATTGGCAGGTGGATTCTTTACCACTGAGCCACCTGGGTAGGATGACAAGATGCAGCTAATAACCCAGGAGGCCTTTGGCACAGGTTCCCATGTATCTGAATGCTTGGGCACTACGTGGACATGACTAAAATGTCATGATCAAAACTGAGTCCTCTCCCTGTACATGTTTTAAAAGTCAAAAGCCTACCCCCACATTTCAGATCAGATATAATAAAAACAAATGAGGACATAATGGCTGCATCCTGACTGTGCTCACCAACATCCCTGAAAATATCGCCAATTCCTTTGTCAAGGGTTTTGGCAGGAGAATGTTGGAACATCATAAACACAGCTGGAATATTCTTAAACAAGCAGAAAGTTACCTTAAATGGCAGTGAAGATCTGACTGCAGTTCATGGGAAAGAAGAACCAAATCAACCCCTTCATTGTCTCTGAGTTAGATATTCCGTTGCCAGGGTGTAGCAAGCCCGGCAGATCGTACCCAAGTCATTCAATCTGACCGTGGGATTGCAGGTGAGAACGTTTGTATTTTAGGAAACGGACATGCTCAGGTTACACTGTCCAGGAGATGTGTTGGTGGAGCAGTCTGAGGCTGTGCTTCTAACAGCAGACGTCTTGTTCAGCCTGCCATGGGTGGGCTTGTGGAATCTGGCCTGCTTCTCAGTGAAGGCTCACGTGGGGGCCCTGAGAGGCAGATCTGCCATTGCAGAAAGATCTGATATCTCATGAGGGGCTGAAAAGCATTTCAAACCAGGTTTTCCAAAATGGCAGAATGGGTTACTGCCCCCAGAGGAGAAGATGCATGTTCAGATGTGGGCACACGGTGTAAAGTGAGCAGAGTCCTGACGTCTGTTGGGTCATTTCAACAGGCCTGGCAGGTGCTGTCCACGTGCAGACACGACAGTTTCCCTGGGGGACAGGGCAGCATGGGAGGTCCTGTCTCAAAACACGGCACAGATCTGGGTGCCAGTGAATAACTATGGGGCCTTTAAAACAGTCTTTCCTGCCTATATGGAAGTCATGATTTTTTCTTTTTTAAACAGTGATTCTAACTGAAAGTATCGTAGGACTTGATAAGTGTGAGTTCTGGCAGCTACTCTCACGTAGGGCAGGGATACTGAATCAACAAGCCTGGAGGAACCTCAGCGTAACACCTGCCAGGTAGGAATGTCAACTACTGACATGGCAGTGGAGGAGGAAAGACATTGGACACCTATTGGAGACCCAGGGCTACTAACTGGAAATGTGCACGACTCAAGGGCATCTCTCCCCTATCATAATCATGTGGTTTGATTTAAATCCTTTTCTACTGACTAGTTTATACCCTGGTTTAGTATTAAAAGGTGCTTTTCAGAGCAGCCAATCTCTCATTTCGTTTTTATTTATTCTATAAACAGCTGAGCCAGCAACAGGCATGGAGACCGGAAATGCTGAGTGTTCCTGCTCGGGAGTGCTGCTGATGGGAGATACTTATTAATATTTGATTGAAAACTGCAATTCATTAATGAAAGCAAAATAGTAGCATGAAAGAGAATTGTTCTTTCAACAAATACACTAATTTAGGAGCAGTCCCCAGTACCCAGGAGTCCCTGGGTATTGCTAATTGAAAAATGCACCACTGTCCGTCTTTATATTTCAGAACAAATGACTATAAATGAGTATTTTCTTTTTGCCATAGGGGATTCTCATCAGTTTTCTAGAAATTCAGAAATTACTTTTCTGTTGGAAAAAAGGGGGGGCAAGGAAGAGGAGTCTACTCTTTATATTAAACCGGTATTTGCATAAAATATTGAAGAAAGTGTAACTTGTTTCAGAAATAGGCTGCTTCTGGTGCCAAGTGCTGGTTCATCAACCGAATGGCAGGTTGAACTGGCCAACGTCTCTCCTCAAGTACGGTGTCTTGGTGCTCTTTTCTGTGAAAGTTTTGGCTGCTTTAAAATCTCAACTGCAGAAGTATCTACCATATGCTTGAGGATCTCTAGACACCAGTGCTGTTCCCATCACTGCCCCCACTGGAGAGGTGGAGAAATTGAGTCAGAGACTCAGTTCATAAATCAGTAGGGGGAGAACAGAAGTCCAGCATGCCTACTTCATAGTCGAGGCCTCCATGACACCCTATGAATGGTCTGCTTCTACAAAAACGTAGGAGCACTCCCTGGCGGTTCAGCGGTTAGGACCCCACGCTTTCACTGCCAAGGGACCAGGTTCGATTTCTGATTGGGGAACTAAGATCCTGCAAGCTGCAGTGCGGCCAAAAAAAGAAGAAGATAATAAAAATGTGGAAGCTAACCATGCCCTATTCAAAAAGGGCACATATTTTGACTGCTGCCATCTTTTGGGAAAACTGAGGACAGAGACAGGAAGAGGAGTGGACAGCACCCCATGAGTTTCTCTGGAGAAGTTCTAGGTCCGGACCCCAGGGCCATCGACCTCCAAGGCACTATACAGTTCACTACGACTGTCTGTTCCTCGTCCATGCTGTATACCTGAGCAAATGAAAAACGCAAAGTAACACGGAAACGTGCCTGAGAATCGTAATGGGGGAGAATGGTGGTTCTTAGGACTAAACTGGCAGCAGAAAAGGGTTCACAAAAATACTCTCATCTTTCTTGCCTATTTAATTCAGCCATGCTGTATCTCCCCCAGGCATCTGCCCTCCCAGACTGTGTGCCTATCTGCCTCTCCCGGCTGCAGCGGGACTGGATGATCCGATGTGATGATCAGCTCTCCTGGCGTGGGGGCTGCTGGGGTGCTGCAGAGGGATCCAGGATGCAAACCTGGCAGCCTTCTGCTTGCGAGGCCATCCGGGTCCCCAGCACAGGGAGCCAGCTGGGGTGATGCTGGTGGAGGCACAGGTGCTAAGTGACAGATGAGCTCAAGGCACTGGGTCTGCTACACAGGGACCCCACTTGACATGGTGTCTTGCTCAGCTTTTATACTCCCATCTTTTCAGGGAGCGCTAAGCGTCATTTCCAGGCCTCCTCCTCCTCCTCTCTCTCTCTTTTTTAAAGCCACCTTCAGAAAGAAATGTAGGGATCACAAGACTAGAGTTATTCCTCCTCCTCCCATAGTTTTTCTCAACACTCCCTTTGTTTTGGGGCTCTGGGGGTGGAGGCAGGTGGAAAGCTTTTGTTCCCTGTGCCTTCGAGCAGCTGACATCGTGAAGTTTTATGTCTACAAGTCTAAAGAACACATGTTCTTCTTCTCAGGGTGGAGAGTTTAGGTAAGACTAGGGAGGTTGGTGAACACTAGGGCCTTGATACTCAAGGCCCAAACTTTTCTTTCAACACAGGGTTCAGGACAGAGGCAGGCAGTGCAGTCCTAGGAACCAGAGATGGGGACCCGAGAGACGCTTCTAATTATCCTTGTGGAACCTGCCTTGGAAACTCCACTAATTGAATGAAATCCTCTATGTGTTGCAAAAACAGCTTTCTTATGAGAATGGACAAACGTGTTTTACATGCATGGCTTCCCGAGGGCCTTGCTGAGCTGACTCAGGGGACTTAGATGACTGGGGACCTGGTGACAAGCCTTATGAGTGGTTTAAGGAAGGAGGCGTATGGCCTTGTCAAAGGGGGAGGTAAGTGTGGAAACAGAACAGTCATCTCCAACCACCTTGCATCGCTGTTGGCAAAAATGCTGGTTTTCATCAGTGCTGGAAAGCCCAGCCTTTGCCTCTATCCTGGTGACAAAGAACCTGCAATCTTCTGGATGAATTCATTTCTCTGTCACTTAATGGACTCTCTATGTGTAGGACTCCAGGAGGTTTGCTCCTTGCTCTAAAACCCTAACACCCTGAGACAGGCTGGGTTACTCGAGTCTGTATCTGCTCTATGCTATGCAGGGCAATTTTTTTTCTTGCTTTATTTCTCTGTTTAGATACCCACACCCTCAACACCTCTTCCAGGAACAGGCGGAAAGTCAGAAAACTAAGATGCAAGCGGCACACATTCTCTCTCACCCGCCAAGTCTCTCCCCAACCCGTCCCCAATCTCCTCTAATCTGAGACTGAAAAGGGATGTGTAATGACAGGGCGGCCTGAGGCCTCCTGTCTGACAGTGATAACCTGAGCTAATATGCTGGCACCAGGACCTTCTCGACTCAAGAAATAAGAGGTGATCACTCCCGCCACGGTGAAAAGTTCGGGCTGGCTAAGTTCGTCCCGTGGGGCGTGTCTCGGGGCGACTTCCGGCCGTGCGCGGGGCTGCATCTACCTTGGCTGGGACGCGGGGCTCCAATTAGTGCGGAAGGGCAGAGACGCTGCAGACGGCACACTCACCTCGGCTCAGCCCGTCGGGCCCCCGGAGGATCCGGCATTCTTCTATCTGGCCAAACGGAGAAAACATCACCCGGATATCATTCTCGTTACATTTCTTCGAAACCATTCCTATGAACAATTTTCTGTCTTCCACGGCTAGGAGATAGAAATAATGAATGAGCCAGGGCCATTTCATCTTACTCCTTGCAGGCAACGCTTCATCACCACCTCCGACCGGGCCCTGAGGCTAACTCTTCAGACGCCCAGGCCACACACAGGCCACCTCTGCCCTCCCACCCGGCCCTTCCTCAGCGTCTCAGCTCCTATTCCGACGCCAGGAGTTTGTACACTAACAAAACATCTCCAAGGGACATGGAACGCTGTTTTTAAGTCCTTTCCCTCCCATTTTTAAGCAAACAGTAATATGTTCACTAAAACGGTAAAGTTCTGGGTAACTGCTAAGTGATACCCTTGCATAGCGGTATTTAGGGACACAAATTTTGTTTTGTGGTTGCGGGTGGGGGATAGATGTTCTTCTAACTTGAGTGACAGGGAAAGAGAATGGTCAGGAGAGGAAAAACAACAGAAACCGAGTGAAAAAGTGGTCAACAAAGCTTTTAACAAAGCGCTGACGGAAGAAAGCATTCTCCTTCCCCGATTTCAAACAGCTTCGTCCTCAGGGGTCCAGAGGAGAACAGGAGAGAAGGGATGAGAATTTCAGGGGGCTGGGCAACGGCCTTCTGTCCGTAGCACTGGCTACACAGCCCCACCCTGGGCAGCACACGTGGTCTGCACGTTATGATTAAAGACGAAGGCAACTGCAGTCAGGTGAGTGGGGCTGCAGTTGAGAATCTCGTGTTGGGGGTGGGCTCTGTCTCAGGGTGAAATGCATCAACAACAAAAAAAGTACAAGGAAGGAACAATATTCTGTCCATTTGGAGGTACAATTTTTTTTTTTTTTTGTGGCTGCACACAGCATGTGGGATCTTATGGGAGACCTTAGTTCCCCGGCCAGGAATCGAACCTGTGTCCCTTGAAGTGGAAGCGCAGTCCTAACCACTAAACCACCAGGGAAGTCTGGGACGCAGGATTCATGATGAACAGAAATGCATTTGGGTGTCAGGGTGACAACGTGCAAATTCTAACCTTGGAAGCTGACAGTGGGTAGAGATCAGGGAAGGTTTATTCCTGATGACCTAGGAGATTTTCCCCCTAAACCAATGTGCTTGAGCTCAGGGTAACAGGGTATGCTCAGTCTCAAAGGCAGGACTATTATGGATTTCAACACAGCCTTCTGTAGGAGAGTGCCAAAGATCGTCCTAGAAGCCCTCAGGGAGAAGGCTTGCTTATTTCCCATGTTTCACTTCATCTCTTAGAATAATAATAATAAAAAATAATAATAAAAAATGGCCAGCTACAGCAGCACTTCAGAAAGTCCTAGCTTAAGGGATCCTTTTATATCTGTATTATAATCTTGTCATTGCAATTTAATTGGCTTTCATTCCTGTTTCTCTTACTCTTTCCCTGGACAGTAAGTATCTCATTATCCTCTAACTGGCAAGAGTGTATTTGAGACTTGCCAGGGCCAATTGCTTCAGGTACTGAAGTCAGACTCCATGGTCTGTGTCTTCCAGGAGCTGGGACGGGCGATCTGTTGATGTAATGGAGAGAGACTGGTTTCCTCTGAAGCGACGCCACCCAGGAGAGCTCGGCAGGAAGGGGGAGGTCCGGTCTGTGACGTCCACCCCAGTAGCTAAAGCCGCCTGTGGCCACTGAGCACTCTGAAAGCTGGCCAGTATGCGCGAGAAGGTGAATTCTTCCTGTGACGTAATTTTCTCTAATTTAAAAGCTGCATGTGACTGCTACATTGGACAGGGTGGCGCTCAGGGGCTAAGAGCTTGCAGTCACAGAATCCCAGGCCGTAAGTAACAGCCTTGAAAGATGTGTTGTGTGACTCTAAAGAGACGCCCGAGGCCCAGCAGGGGGAAGGGTCCAGCCAGGGGTCCTTCCACAAGTGGGTAAGCCTGACCTGGACCAGGATCCACTCCCCTCTCCAGCATGGGGTTCCGCTCCCTCCACTGTGTTTCTGCTGAGTCTGGAGAAGGCAGACGAGGCCAGGAGAGGAGGCCAGTGCTGTGACTTGGGGACCCTGGTCCTCACTCCAGGGCTGCCCGGAAGGCGATGGGTAACCTTGGGGGCTAAGCAGACCTCCCTGAACCTTAGTCTTATCATCCACAGAATGAAAGTTTCCATTCTTTTTCTTCTTTTCTTTCCTTTCTCTCTCTCTCAAGTGATAGAAGGCAGCCTGGTTATATGGTTCACCTACCATGAAATTAAAAGACACTCCTTGGAAGGAAAATTATGACCAACCTAGACAGCATATTAAAAAGCAGAGACAATTCTTTGCCAACAAAGGTCTGTCTAGTCAAGGCTATGGTTTTTCCAGTGGTCATGTATGGGTGTGACAGTTGGACTATAAAGAAAGCTGAGCACCAAAGAATTGATGCTTTTGAACTGTGGTGTTGGAGAAGACTCTTGAGAGTCCCTTGGACTGAAAGGAGATCTAACCACTCAATCCTAAAGAAAATCAGTCCTGGGTATTCATTGGAAGGACTGATGCTAAAGCTGAAACTCCAATACTTTGGCCACCTGATGCAAAGAGCTGATTCACTGGAAAAGACCCTGATGCTGGGAAAGATTGAGGGCAGGAGGAGAAAGGGATGACAGAGGATGAGATGGTTGGATGGCATCACTGACTCAATGGACATGGGTTGGGTGGACCCCGGGAGTTGGTGATGGACAGGGAGGCCTGGTGTGCTGTGGTTCATGGGGTCGCAAAGAGTCGGACACGACTGAGCAACTGAACTGAACAGAACTGAAGCACTTGGGTTTGGAGGCTCGTGGACTTCAGAATCCCTTTCTACCAGCCCCTCTTTCCACACTGGTTGTGGCTCCTAAGACAATGAAGAGAAAAGAGGGTTCCAAGGAATTCAGGCTGAAAACCACAATTCCACAATCCCTGTGAACTATGAATTGTGCTCCAGAGCTTGAGAAAGGCCTGATATTAGATGTGGAATTGAAGCTGGACTTTAAGAAGCATTGGCAGGGTCCGGATGGACTGGTAGTGGGCTGGGGACATCACATATTAACCAGACAAGGCACAGAGTTAGGGTAGAACAAGGCCGGTCCTTGGGGTGCGCAGAGGCAGGCAGCCTTACTGAAGCATCATGTGTATGACTTTCTGCTTGGTGGGCAGAGACGGGCTCAGTGCGGGAGGGAGGTCACCAGTGGTCCAGGGCCCTTGACCCTGTTGAGCCTTGTCGAGGAAGCAATAGGGATCACAGGCTCTAATTCTTGGGCAGAGGCTGTGGAGAACCCCAGTTGCTTTGTGCAGATGAAGATTTTTTAATTTAAGAAATCCTTTTTTCTCCTGTCAGAGTAAGTGGAGTCCCGGTCACCTAGTAGGAGCTGGTGAAGCTCAGTTAAGTCGAGGCTTGGGTTGGCCCAAGGATCCAAGCATTTCTAGAAGCATCAGATCCCAGAGAGGATGGTTTCTTGCCAATGGGAGCTTCTGAGCTCCAGTGTGAGGACCCTGACAGCATGAGGCATTCCCCTAAACCAGAAGGGGAACACACGGGACTGATGGAAATGGGACCGAGGAGGGAGGGGAACTTAGGGAAGGAGGGAAACCATCCCGACCCCTTCCCACCCTCAGGAAGCTGTGGCTGATATCTCGATGAGTAAAAAACTAATTTCTGTTGTATTTCTTCTTATCCAGAAGAATCCAGTTTTGGTTCTTTCAAACAAAAGCAAAGGATAAAGTCCCAGTTGGTCCTTGGTTTCCCTGGTAAACCTATAATTACGGTATTTAACCAAAATAGTTCTCAGGGTTTGAGCTTTGTTGGGGTGGGAATGCTAAAGTCATCTAAACGTGAAGCTCCTGAGAAGTTCAAAAGTGATTTCTTTCTATAAGAATATTAAAAAAAAAGGAAACCACTTAGGAAATCCTGACTTCCTGGGCTCAGTGGAGGGTAAACTCCCACAAGCAGAGGGAGGAAACGTCACTGTCTCTTTTTTCAGCAACAAGTGTCAGCTTAAAAGAAAAGCTGCACCACCCACATGCTACCGAAAGTGCTACCTTCCTGCCCTGTGTGTGGATGTGTGTGTAACGTATGTGTGTGGACACGTCTGTGTGTATGCACGTGCGAGTGGACACGTGTGTCGCCACATGTGTGTATGCACGTGTGAGTGGACACGTGTGTCACCACATGCGTGTATGCACGTGTGAGTGGACATGTGTGTGTCGCCACATGTGTGTATGCATGTGAGTGGACACGTGTGTCGCCACATGTGTGTGTGCATGTGCGAGTGGACACGTGTCGTCACGTGTGTATGCACATGCAAGTGGACACGTGTGTCGCCACATGTGTGTATGCATGTGTGAGTGGACACGTGTGTTGCCACATGTGTATGCACGTGAGTGGACACGTGTGTCGCCATGTGTGTATGCATGTGCGAGTGGACACATGTGTCGCCACATGTGTGTATGCATGTGCGAGTGGACACGTGTGTCGCCACATGTGTATGCACGTGCGAGTGGACACGTGTGTTGCCACATGTGTGTATGCATGTGTGAGTGGACATGTGCGTATGTGTTGCCACGTGTGTGCATCTATATAGGAACCTGAATGGCAGCAATCTCTTGAGCCAAAGCTGCTCTGTGGTTTTAACAGCTGGACCTTGTTTACTGCAATGGCAAAATGGGACTAACTACAAATACCGAGCTTTCCTTGAGTTCGCCTGGATCTTCCAGTGAAAATTTATTTCTGAAATTTAGTCCTCAGATTCCCATTCTAAGGACTGCCGAACAGTTCCGTCGACATGTTAAATAAACATAATCATCCTGAATTCACTTAACTTTTTCATCAACGTTAGAGGCATTTTCTGCTGGGCCGTGCCTAAGCACTCCCAAGCAGTTACGTAGCTCACTAATTTTTTTCCATCCACAAGAATGCCAGGTGCTTAAATAAACCTACCACATCCATAATGTTCTGCTAAGTGCTTTAGGGAAACTAAAAAAAAAAAAAAAGAGATTTAAAAGATAACGTCTTCGCCCTCTGGAGGAAAAGTCCATCTTCCTTTAGGATAACCAATGAATGAATGAGGGGAAATGCTTCATACGCCAGGGGCTACACAGTCAGGGTGGCCACGAACGCTGGCGGCCAAGCTGAAAGTGGATTCACAGCAGCGACCACTGCCAGCTCCCCTTCCACAGAGTAAATGAGAAGGTTAATATTACAGGTACATGGGGACTTTTTAAGTTCAGGGACTAGAAACTTAATTTTTAACGTGCCCCCACTCTCAACCGTAAGTCTGTGCTAACACCCTGGTGTACAACCTGTCAAAGTTGCACCTGTATTTGGGGCGGCCTGAATTCATTAACAACTTTCCAATGTGTTGGTGCTAACACTCGGCATTTAATTATGGCCTCTGAATCCCAGAGTCTACTTTGAATTTCAAAATGATTTCTTCCTTTCCAAGTGTATCAGCAAGTGACTGCAGGGGATCCAGATCCCCATCTCTCCAGGCCGCACCCTCCCTGGACAGACAGTGTCCCCTCACACTGGCTCTCACAAGCCTGGAACTGGATGCCCGGTCACTGGAGGTTTCAGAGGCCTTGAGGAAAGAGATGGGGGCTTACATGGCATTTCTGGATGCGAGGCTCTCGGGACCCTTGACAGGCCGTGAGGCTGGAAGTTAAAGCAAAATGAACCTGACATTCTGTCCACAGAATCAAAAAAGAATCCTTGAAGCTAGGAGTGTGACCTCACAAGTACACACGGCTCCAGCCCCTGGGACCCCAAGCCCAGAACCAAAGGCGACCACCACGACTTCCTCATCGCCCACTGCTGGACTGCCTGGAGACCCAGCAACTGCCTTTAACTTTCAATCCTGCACAGTTGGTTGACTTTTCTACATGGCGATGGAGGATTAAAAGCTGGAAACAGGCCCTCTGATGGGAGACAGAATGAAGAAGAGTGTGTGTGTGTGAGTGTGGCTGGTCCCTGCAATAATCCACGCCTCCTCAAACGCTCTTCCTGTACCACCCACTCAACTAGGTGCAAGGGAAAAAGGGCCACAAAAGGTGGGTGCTGTTGAGACCCGGGCATATGTTCAGTGCGTTCTTCTCAAAGTCCCTGATGTTTTATTGCTGGTCCAGAGTAGGATCTTTTTTCTGGATGCCTGGCGCAGTAGAAGTGCAAGAACGTGAAATACTGATGAAACGCTGGGAGTCTGCATAAATGTGCTGGAGGCTACAGCTGACGCCAGAGCCACTGGAAGCACAGGTTCCAGGAAGGGTGGAGATCTCGCAGGTTTGTTCCAGAAAACATTCAAGTGCAGGGAACATACAAGAGCAGACTCACATTTCTGGCGGGGGCGGGGAGGCGGGGGGTGCTTCCCTGCCTGGTGGCTCAGTGGTAAAGAAACTGCCTGCAATGCAGGAGACCTGGGTGAGATCCCTGTGTTGGGTAGATCCCTGGACAATGAAAGGTCAACCCACTCCAGGATTCTTGCCTGGGAAATCCCATGGACAGAGGAGCCTGGCGGGCTACAGTCCATGGGATCATAGAGTCAGACATGACTTAGTAACCGAATAACAAACCACATTTCTGGGCTCAGCAGAGGTTCCCTCTGTCAGAATCCCTGAGTGGACAAAAGCTTAAAGGAGCGATTGCTTTTCTGGAGTTCATTTGTCCATCACTAATGAATCTGTGATGAATCTTGCTCAGCAAATATGAAGTTGGAGAAATCTGAACACACTGATAATGAAGAGAGTAACTGTCTCACTATGATGAGTCCTTTGTGCCATCCATAAATGTCAGCAAACTCAGAAAAAAAAAAAGTGCAATTACAGCTCATTATACTTCTTTCACAGCCACAGGAGCTATTTTGAGCATCTGAGCCCAAGAAATCTTGATGCTCTCTGAGCTGCAGAAACTATGAAAAAGTAAAAAGTTAAAGTAAAAGTCTCTCAGTCGTGTCTGACTCTCTGACCCCATGGACTGCAGCCTGCCAGGCTCCTCTGTCCATGGAATTCTCCAGGCAAGAGTACTGGAGTGGGGAGCCATTCCCTTCTCCAGGGGATCTTCCTAACCAGGAACTGAACTGGGGTCTCTGGCATTGCAGGCAGATTCTTTACCAGCTGAGCTACCAGGGAAGCCTCTCAGAAACTATGCTTACCTGTTAAAAATGCCATGTGACATCAGAAAAGGCCTGCAGCTTGTATCCCTGGCTTTGGGACATAATACCTTTCTCCTTCTTCCACTCAGGTCCAAGGAGAATCCTGAAGTCTGCTCATGACTATGCAAGGCGGGAGCCTCTGTGAAGAAGAGCTCTTTAAAAGCCACCTTCGGTCCCTTTATACTATTTGACTTTTTGTTTCTTAACTGAAAATTCAGAAAATGAAGTTCAATCTGCAAGCGAAGGGACCGACGGCCCAGAAAGAAGGTTTGTGGGTTTTCCTTTGTGTGTTCAGAACTAAGCTTTGGCAGGAAGAGCCCAGGGCTGGAAGGGCCGGCCTCTGCTCTCAGGAGGCACCAGAGAAGCTGCCTCTGAGGGCTGGAGTTAATGTCCTCAGCGGAGCAGAGTGGATGCTCACCTCGCGCCAGGTGTGACCCTAAGTTCTGCAGATGTCAACCGCGGGATGACGCCGTCAGGTGGGCCGTACAGGCAGAGCACAGACTAGAAGACCACAGCCCCTCTTACAGCTGGAGACGTGGAGGCTGGGTGAGGTTAGAGGAACTTGCCCAAGGTCACAGCCAACAAGTGCAGGGTCAGGGGTCAAGTCCGGGCTCCTCGAAAGAGGGCTTGAGACCTGGCATTTTTGGGTATTTGCTCATCTTAGTAACACAGTACCCAGTCCTGCTTGGCTTCTGAGACTGTGCAAAATAGGGTGTGTCCCTGGCAGTTGTATCCTGTTGCTGTGGTTCCAGACCCAAGCAGACACCACCTTCAGTGTCCAGAGGACAGTCACGGTTTGTACCTGCCCAGCAGAAACTGCAGAAGAAACCTTCTCTTGGTTCAACTCTTCAGGTATTTTAAGTCTCACGTTTTTAACTCAGTTCTCTGTCCGGTTTCTCACGATGGCCTAAGGCTCAAATGAAGCCTCTTCTGCAGACTCTGATCCCATGATCGGCGTCCTGACAGTGTGGAGGATTATGGAGCCAGAGGACAGGGAGCATCTCCTGGTGGCTGGACACTCCAGCATGACCTTCGCTGATTCATCCCACAAATACCAGCTCCATCCCTCCCCTCTCCCAGGAGGAAAAGAACGGACTGCAGGCATGCCCACCTGGAGCATGTGGGCTCAGGGAGCCCGCCTTCTGCCTGGGCAGACACACGGGGTGCAGGGTCCTAAGGGCCAGGGAAGAGTGGGGGTGGGGACACCAGGCACCACTTTATGCAAGCGCTCAGTCACTTACAGCACTAGCCCAAATATCCAGGAAAAAAGATCAGCTCTGAGAGGCAGTTACCTTTATTCCTATTCTATGAATGAGATTAAAGTCCAATCTCTCCATGACTGTCAGATACTGAAACCAGTGACAACAGACACGAGTTCCAGGAGGGAGTGGACAGTGTCTTTTGTGTCCTTTTCTGCTTTTAAAAATTCACTGCTGCAGCCCCGGCCCCTGGCAACCTGCCCGGCACAGAGTAAGTAACTGACGAAGAATTGTCAAACAAAGGACAAAGCGAGTGGACTAAGACCCAAAACAAAGCAGTGGTGGGTTTTAGGCCCTCTGACACCCAACACCACGGCTGCGATAAAGAACTGTAGGAAAAGGAATCAGACCCGAAGAGAAGGGTGTGGCTGCTCAGGATGGTGGTGAAGCACCAATGTTTACTCCCCAACAGGCGAGCCCAGTGCCTGCAGCATCCCCATACGGCAGGGAACTTCCTTCAGAACTTTCCAGTTGATGGGGCCAGAAAATGGGATGCACTACAATCAGCAAAAACACACCTCGTGGAGAGGCAGAGCCTCATCGTAATTTACACACGCAGATATGCGGATCTCCGAGTGCGTGGCTTCTGCCCCATGACTAATTAATGAGGTGCAGAGATGCCTGGAGGCCGGAAACCACGCTGATTGTGTCAGTCTTGTGGGATGGGGGTGCTGAGCTCCAGGAAGGCAGGAGATTCCTCTAACACACATTCAGTCAATCCCAAGAATAAAACGAGGAGAGACAGTCTGCACAAGTTGAAGCAGAAACTCCAGAGAGAAATGTGCCCATCAACCCTCTGGTGTCATGGAGAGGCAAGTCAATTATTCCACGGACGTCATCAAATGCATACATATATATATTTTTGCACTTAAGTGTGTGTTTATTAACCAGCAGACTGAATTCTGAATGAATATAGATTCAAATGCATGGATACAACCTAGAGAAAAGTGCAATCAGACACTCTCAAAGCCAGAGGACCAAAGGAAAGGGGGGAAAAAAAGACAGCCCAAGTCCTGGTGGGCGAGGCCCTCCTCACCTGGCTTCTCTGCCTGGTGTAAGGTCATCCCTCCCCCTTGGGTGCCTGTGCGGCTGTCAGAGGAGACAGACAAGAGCCAAAGGCCATAGGGTCACCATACCAGTCACATCCCAAACAGAGGGACATGGAAAACCGCCACTTGTAGCATCTTCACAGGTCTTTACACCATATACAGGAGGGAGGGGGACTGAAGTTCACGTTTCTCCAGAGGTGCCCACCCCAATGGAAGCTCCTGGAGCACATCTCTTTGCCTTCCCCAGAGAAACAGCCAGCTCCTCCCCACAACCCCTCCCCCCACCAGCCTCACTTCTGTGCTTAAGAAAACAGACATTAATAGGAGACAATTGGTCACCACCTACCGTTTGATTTTTCACTATCTGCAGGTTTCATCTGAATGGGATGATGCATCTAAAAACAGAAAAGTGAGAAGGTAAGGCAGACTGAACAACAGTTCAACAGTCTCAGAACCCCATGCTGCTCAACAAGACTACGGATACCTTCATAAGGCATTTAAATAACAACGAGACCTCTCTCAGTTAACAGGAACCATTATATATTAAATGCAAGCATGTGTTTGATGTTCAGCAACAGGATGCTTTTAAGTCCCAGGGCTCTGTGACACGGTATCATAACACGTGAGCTTTGCAGTCAGGTTCAAGTTCAAAATCTGGTTCTACCACTCAGTGTGGTTTCTGCTAGGATCTGACAGGTGATTCTGGCTCTGCCGTTCATTATAGCAGCGTGACCCTGGGCAAGCATCTCCTCTGAGCTTTAGTCTCCTCTTCTGTAAGATGGAGGTGACATCTATACAGTAGGGCTGGAGAGAATTATCAGAGAAGACGCATGTGATGTGCTTAACAAATGAGGCATAGGAAAAAACAGCTATCGTTATTTTGTGTTACTACAAATGATTACAGATGGTCCACTTTTCTCCTGGTCATTCTATGTCTGCTGCATGGCTGTTTCTTGGGTTCTAGAGTTCTGAGTAATTTGCAGGTTGACCCATTGATTGATTTAGGTGTCATCATCTAATTTTTATTAAACGTGAAGTATGAGACAGGAATGCAAAGGCAGTGAAAGAATGGACAGAAGGCGAGAGGGAGGGAGTAAAGGATGAGGGAGGGGCTGACAATCCCATTCAGTGCGCATGTAGGTGGAGGAAGCACCTGAGACAGCGTGGGACCAAGATCCTGCATCTTGGAGGAACAAGATGCTCCATGCTCTTTAAATGATGCCAATCACACTCCTGTGCGTGATCTGCAGAGTTGACTCCAAGCACAGAAAGCTGCCACCGTTTCCAATTAAAATAAATTCCTCAAATGACTTTCACGGGCTCTCTCGCTTCATATTTCATCCTACCCCAAGGACTGTCGACGCCACGGGGTAGATGGAATCAGTGGCTGTGCAAATGCTTTTATTATAATGGGTCCCATTCTGTCTGAACCTTTAATTTCCCCAGTGGACTTCCCTCACTTGCCAGCCACAGCTCTGGGTTTTATCTAATTTAAATGAAAGGGGAATGCTACTTGGCTCTGGCACCGAAATGATGGGAAGTGATTATCGGGCGGTCGAGACCACATGCACCTAATGCCTGCCAGGGTCTTCCAAACACTAGAGGAAGAGGACGAGAGAGCAGTACCGGGGGATGAGAGGCTAAATAATTCAGAGCTGCTTCGTTTACGCTCCAAGGCAAGATGCTCTTACGCACAGAACACAGGCCTTGAGGTGTGGGGTCCACTTGTATTCCCACTCCACTCATTAATACGTTCAATTTGTAGAGAAGAGACCAGGATGAGAGTGGAATGCTTAGGGGTCAGTAAGCAGACTTGTCTTTTCAGAAAAGGGGCTGTGGGAGTCCAGGGGAGCAGGCACTTCACTCTGCCTGGTGAGGGCCGTGGGGGTGCTGTGGCAAAGGGCCCGTCTGCTTTGAGTCCTAAAGGCTGGCAGACTTGCCAGCAGAGGAGGGGGGCAGCCGGTGGACTGTCCCACACACAGAAACGGTGGTAAGGAAGCGCCCGGCCCTCCTGGAGGCAGTGCAGTGTGAGTGTCTGTGTCAGTGTCGGGGGCACATGAGAAGGGGTGCCGGGGCAGCTGGTGTCCAGGCTGCTGACCATCTTGGAGGCTGCTGCTGCTGCTGCTAAGTCGCTTCAGTCATGTCCGACTCTGTGCGACCCCAGAGACGGAGGCCCACCAGGCTCCACCGTCCCTGGGATTCTCCAGGCCAAGAACACTGGAGTGGGTTGCCATTTCCTTCTCCAATGTATGAAAGTGAAAAGGGAAAGTGAAGTCGCTCAGTTGTGTCCGACTCCTAGCGACCCCATGGACTGCAGCCAACCAGGCTCCTCCGTCCATGGGCTTTGCCAGGCAAGAGTACTGGAGTGGGGTGCCATCTCACAGGCTAAGGCATTGCAATTTCACCTAAAAGTCAGCGATCAGGTATATAATGTTTAAGCAGCAAAGCCATGAGATCCCATTTGCTTTCTCGAAAAGCCACCTTTGGCTGCAGCGTTGGAGGGTGGAGACTCAGGAGTTGAGGGGGACAGTTCAGAGGCGACTGACTACAAACAGTCCCCGGAAGCTGGTGAAGGCCTGAACCTCAGAGGGAACTGGCTGGTGGTGGCAGAAGCCCAGGCCTGGACAGCTGAACGTGCAGCGGGACCCCGGCCTGTTCACTTCACCTCTGTGTCCTGTACACAATGCTGTGCCCTACAAGTAACTGCCTCAACAGGGGAAACACGAGAAAGCTGGCCGGGGAGGCGGTGGGCAGAGACTGAGGGGCACAGGTCAGGACGCCCTGCATTTGGTGTGAAGCTGGAAACATGGGTCTCGACTGTCAGGACGGCTCTGGGAGCGGGCTGATGCCACAGGTGTGGCTGAAACTGTCCAGAGAAGAAAGTGAGTGAAGGGAGATGACAACCAAGGGCGGAACCAAGGGACAGCGGGAAGACGAGTCGTCAGAGGCAGAGCAAGGGCCAACCAGAGAAGCAGGGACAGAACCGCGTGCCCCACAGGCGCCACGCAGGGAGTTTCAAGAACAAGGTGGTGGTCAGAGCGAGTGCTGTTAGATGCTGCGTCAAAGTGCCCCATGGTCCTTCTGCATCTGGCAATACGGATTTTTTTTTTTTAATTTATCAAAACAGCTTCTGTGAGGGTAGTGAGGGCCAGAATGCCAACTTGCAGGTGGTGGGAGGGTAACAGGAAAGGTAATGGTTGATATGATAGATGCAGATAATTACTTCGAGATTTGTTCTAAGAGGCGGCAGGGAGGAAGACAGGAGGCTTGGTGGATGATGAGGGTGGACTCTTCCCAGACAGGAAACACTTGTACAGGTCAATGAGCTGAAATGACTCAGATGAATTTCACGGGTTAAAGCTACAGGAGAGATAAGAGCGCCAACATTACACACAGGACACAAAAAGTCAATGAATAGGACTCTCGCCTTCAAGACACTGCCAACCCAACATGGCGACTGACATGCACGTAACTAAAGGAGAAAGCTGGTGACGAGGATCAGAAAAGCAGTACAGAGAGTGCTGTGAGCCCTCAGATCCATCAGCGATGTGCACAGAGGGCTGCTGCTGCTGCTAAGTCGCTTCAGTCGTGTCCGACTCTGTGCGACCCCAGAGATGGCAGCCCACCAGGCTCCCCTGTCCCTGGGATTCTCCAGGCAAGAACACTGGAGTGGGTTGCCATTTCCTCCTCCAATGCATGAAAGTGAAAAGTGAAAGGGAAGTCGCTCAGTTGTGTCCGACTCTTCGCGACCCCATGGACTGCAGCCTACCAGACTCCTCCATCCATGAGATTTTCCAGGCAAGAGTACTGGCGTGGGTGCCATTGCCTTGGATGAGGAAATCTGGGAGCTGCAAGGACAGAATCATTTGACTAAAGCTGCCAAGGGCCCTGGGAATCACCTCATTCAATACTCTCAACATCTGAAGGGAACAAGGGACTCCACGAAGGACACACAGCTGGTTAATGACACAGCTGGGATCAGAAACTAGAGTTCCCTGCTCTTCAACCAGGACCAATTCCCACAAACTGCATGGCTTCCCCCACAAATGCCGAACACGGTGTCTGGACTCCTGAGCCTACGAGGAGAAGCTGCAGGCGCCAGAGAGACGCTCGCTTGGAGGCGCCAGCAGTATCCCCTTGGGGAAAAGCAGTCTTTCTCTGCCTTCCCAGCACGCTTTACCAACAGAACTCCACCATGGGTATTGTGTGAAGACTTGACTCTGGGTTTTCCTGCTGTTGCTGAGAACTGACCCTGATTCTGATCTAAGACTATCCAGAAGGCTCAGGAATGTACCACCGGTAGCAATAAAACAGCCGGGGCCACTCTGGACTTGAATTGGGTTTGTTTGAACTTGAACTCCTGGATCCGGAGAGAAGGGGAGATCTCCTTATGGAGATCTGGATTGTCAGACCAAGGTGATTCTAAACAGGTAGTTACCCTAGTCCAGGGATGTTCTGAAACCAACTGTGATAACTGTATGTAAAGCGCCTTGACCTTCTTGGAGAGAGGTGTTCAATCAGGACTGTATTAGGAATGGCTCATTATCACGAACAGTTCATTTGAGTTTCAAATTCCTGATCAGGTACAGGATGTAAATGTCAAGGAAGACAAAAAAAAAAAAAAAAAAAAAACGGTTTGGAGGAGTTATTCTTGTAATGTTATGTCACTTCCTCAAAGTCTTATGATTCCAAGAACTTTGGGAGAACTTGTTGAGTGGAGTAGGGAAGTTCCTGCAAAGGAGGGGGCATTCCAGTTTAAAGTTTCAATATAATATAATATTATAATATAGGGAGATTCCTCCTCTGTAACAGGAAATGGTGTCAAAGATTCACCTCAGTAGGGTGCTAAGACAACTCACACGTTCACTTCATTCCGCTCTGTCACATGGTGGGAATAACGGGTAAACAAGAGTTCTCATCACAACAGAGTGTCTGACGTAAAGGTAGAGAGAGACACACCAGGTGTTTTCCACAGGCGGCGTGGGGACTCAGACAGACGCCCGACACAAAGGAAGGGCAAGTGCAGAACACATCTCAGCTGGAGCGACGGTCAGGCTCAATCCTGAAGGGACCCTGAGGCCACCCAGGACTTGAGTGAAGGGCATTTCAGGGGAGGAACAACCTACTTGAAGGAAGAGAGTCAGAGAACTGAGCCGCACCGCTCCTAACGAATGATGATGACGCATCGTAGCCGACAGAGGGGGCAACGGATGTCGCCAGAGACCATTCATTCACCAAACCCCAAAGGACAAAGCGCTGCAAGACCCGCCGTCGGGGATAAGCTCACGATCAGAGAAGTTCAAGCACAGAGAAAGCAGCGCACATCTCAGCCCTGAAACAGAAACGGCCCTGGGTTGGCGGCCAGAGGCCACACCCTCACTGCCTTCCTCAAGGACTGAAGATGACACCCGTGGCATCAGAGCTGAAGCTTGGCAACACAGCTTTTGTCACGATGGGGACACTGACCACCTCCACCGCCCGAGCTGGAGGGTGGGGGTATGCACCGTGCTCTGCAGTTGGGCAGGAGACAGCAGTAATGGCAGGAAGGGCCCAAGAGCTTGGCCGTCCCTGTTCCAGTCTCCTGCCTGAATCAGTTACGCGCGTGTCCACTCTTTTTTAGATCCTTTTCCCATCCAGGCCATTACAGAGTATGAGTAGAGTTCCTTGTGCCATATAGCAGGTTCTTACTTTATATACAGAAGTGTGTGTATGTCAAACCCCATCTCCCACTTTATCTCACCTCCTTTCCCCCTTGGTAACCGTTAGTTTGCTTTCTACATCTGTGACCCTATTTCTGTTTCATAAGTAAGTCCGTTTGTACTTTTTTTTAGATTCCACATGTAAGCGATCGCGATGTCTGTCTTTGTCTTACTTCACTCAGTACGACTATCTCTAGGTCCATCTATGTTCCTGCAAATGGCATCACCTTGTTCTTTTTAATGGCCGAGTAATGCTTCATAGTATATATGTTAAGAGGCATGTTAATTACGCCAAGGCTGCATCTCCATTGTTACACAGGATCAGCTGGGTCTGAAGAAACCGTCACTGGTCTGTATTGCTATGATCTGTCTACACAGAGGAGCCTAGGGATTTACAACCTCTAGCCAGTGGCACTGACAGGGCAGCTTCCTTGAGGCCTGGAGGAACAGCAGCAGTGAATCTAAGCACTCGTGCTAAGTCAGTAAGTTGTGTCCAGCTCTTTGCGACCCTAAGGACCATAGCCCGCCAGGCTCCTCTGTCCATGGGATTCATTCTCCAGGCAAGAATACTGGAGTGGGTAGCCATTTCCTTCTCCAGGGGATCTTCCTGACCCAGGGATTGAACCCTCAACTCTTCATGTCTCCTGCATTGGCAGGCGGGTTCTTTACCACTAGTGCCAGCTGGGAAGCCCAGTGAGTCTAAGACTTGAATCCAGCTCAGCTGCCCTTGGAGCAGAGACCACAGCAGGGCCCTGGCTGTCCTACTCCAGTTTCCCCACAGCAGGGGGCCTGTCCAGGGAAATGGCAAAATCAAGTATTTTGGAAACATATCTGCTTCATGGCAGCGCATTTAACAGAGTTCATCGAGTTTATGTTTCTATGAAGAAAGCCTTCTAAACCCATTTCCTTGAAGACTGCTTTGCATGTGACTTTGTTTTACATTTTATTACCGAACAGTGACATCATATCTCACGTTCCACAGTAAGGTATTGGGTAACTTGTTGGTTTCTATTTAGTCCTACTTAAAGGCAAATGAAATCTATAGATAAACAACTAGGATTTACTGTATATTACAGGGCATTATGTTCACTATCTTGGAATAAACTATAATGGAAAAGAATAAAGGAATATATATAATTACACATACATATATATGTATACCTGAATCACTTTGCTATATACCTGTATATTACTAATGTAATACTATCAACTATATTTCAATTAAACAAACAAACAAATGCAGATGAAGTCTGATGAAAGGGGGATTAGTCAAGCAGTTTCGAGAGAAACTGGCTGTTACTTTCAGTTACATCTGGGTATTCAGTATTGATCATGAAAGCAAAGGGCACTGTGACCGCAGCCCACTGAGCTGCTGTCTCTAGGGGGGCCGATCAGGGCCTCTTGACCTGGGGGCCCTCCTCTCTGACGTGGGCTAGTTTCATCCCATGCCCCCACTCTCTCAGGAAGCTGTCAGCGTCCAGGGCTCCAGCCTCCAGGAAGCCTCACCCCGTAGCCTGCCTCCTAAAGGTGAGTGCACGGCCCCTGGCCCTCCCTCAGCGTATCCCCCACATTCACAGGGGCCCTAGATCTGAGGCCCTTACTGCTGGCAGGACCTGCTGCTTCTCACTCTGGAACATGTCAGCCTGGGATGTGTCACCAAGAGCCTGGCTGCAGCTCACAGAAATGAAGATGAGGACGTAACTATAGGGCAAAGGCACCCCCCAAAGGCTGTGGAGGTGACGGCATGGGGAGGGAGCTACAGATGCCCCTGGCGGCAGCCGTCACCACCCTTGCGATGAGTCCTGTCGCATCCCAGTGACAAAGACAAGCCTGGACCACAACCACCAGCATCCACGAACCACACTCTATGAAGTCTGAGTCATTTCCCCAGATCTTTCTGCCTCGATCCTGTGATGGCTAAGGAGGTGATTCTGAGCTGAAACGGCCAGTGTTAACCCAGATGGAGGCTGGAAGACCCAGGACCCTGTTTCTCACACCAAGGAGAATTTGTATTGAAACTTGTTTAACCCTGGCCATCACCAAAGGATGAGTGAACCACCTTTAACACCAGACTCAGTATAAAACATGCCATTTTTTAACCTGAAATGGATTTTACAGAGTCACCACCACGCACCTCATTATTAACCCCATTGTGACCCCTAGAAAGAGCAGCCGTGATGGCACATGTTATAAGCTTACTGCCCACAGAGTATTTAAAGGGAGGAGGAGAGGGGAGGGAGGAAGTGAATGCATGAAGGAGCCATGTGCCGAATGAGAAAATTAACAGACTCCGCTCAGGAGAGATGAACTGGAACTTCTCTTGCGCTCCCTCCCTGACAACGCAAACCTGACTCATGGAGAATATACGTCGAATATTGTTGGACAGCAGACTACGAGATACCAAAGGCATCTTCGCTTCCTCAATTTTTCTCCAAAATGTTTTGCAAATGGGCAAAATAAATTTCAGAAGAACTGCCACCAGCTGGAGGCAGCCCATCACCCCAAAGGCAGATGTACTGTCAAGGGATCTTCTACGACCATAAGGAACTCCCAGAGCCATAGAGGCTCCCCCATCTCTCTAGGAAGGAAATTCTGCCATTGCCATCACTGCTTTTTATACTCTGCATAAAGGAGACTGGGAAGAAAAAAAGGGAGTTTTAGGAATGTTGACCTCTCAGTATTGAATAAGGACCTTTGAATTTCTCTGATTTTTGAAAATGGTGATGTATCGATAAACTTCCCAAAACATCTTTTAACAGAGTGACGCCTCCACAAGAATACAGGTGACCAGAGTCACATGTGGGATCCGTCTCCAACGGATGAAGCTGGGCTTGGCGCTCACAATTGTGTTTGCTACGTAAGTAGAGCATTTAGGCAATTTTGGTGAAAACAGAGGAAATATCACCCCTGTGCTCTCAGTTTTCCCGAGCTAAGCACTGATTGCTGTAGGCTCTTTATATGTATCCTAACTAATTTAATTCTCACAACAACCCTGAGATAGGTATGAATAAGGAACTAAAGGGACAGGGTTGGGGGAGGGATGGAAGGAGGAAGACAAAGAGAGATTAAAGAACTTGGCCGAGGCACAGGGAGCAGTGTGGAGCAGGGATTTGCGCTGGGGCTGTCTCAGGCTGCAGCACAGACTCTCAACCCCTCCTGCATACTGAGCCTCCCCTTAGCATATCCAGACAGCTATGCTGTGAGATGGTGGTTGCTAAGAACTGAGAGGATTACCAAAATCTCCTCTTCCACGCTAGACATAAAGACTCTCTCAGTCTGGAGGGTACCTCCCAATTAGAAACTTATATATGAAGGTGTGTATGTGTATATATGTATACATTCATATATACTTCACATGCACATATGAAATACATACTTTAAAGACTTATTTAAACAAAGACCCCAGTTCAGCAATTTTTCCCACCTCTTACTCTCAGCCTCTGGCAATCACTTTTCCTCTGTATCTGTGAGGTTTTTTTAAAATTAATTTTTAGATTCCACATATAAGGGAGATCATAAAATATCTGTTTTTCTGTGACTTATTTCAATTTAGCATACTACCTTCAGGGTCCATCATTCGTCCAAAGACAAGATTTCATTTTTTAAATAGCTGAATGATATTTCATTATGAATGTATACATGTGTATATATACATATACATACATACATATTTAAATATGAAACAATCTCTTAATCCATTCATCAAACACTTTGGTAGCTTTCATATCTTGGCTATTGTAAATATACGCTGCAATGGACATGGGAGTACGGGTTATCTTTTTCAAGTTAATGTCTTTGTTTCTTTCAGATAAATACCTAGAAGGAGAACTGAGGTATCATATGATAGTTCTATTTTTAAATTTTTGAGGAAATTCCACACTATTTTTCAAAGTGGCTGCATCCATTCACTTGCCCACCAACAGTGGACAACGGTTCCCTTTTCTTCACATCTTCAGCAACACTTTTTTATTTTTTATCTTTTTGACAACAGCTCTTCTGACAGGTGTGAAGTTATAGCTCACTGTGGTTCTGATTTGCAATTCCCTGAAGAATAACAATGCTAAGCATCTTCTCGGGTGCCTCCTGGCCATCAAGATGTCTTCTTAGGAAAAATGTCTATTCAGATCTTCTGCCCATTTTTAAATCACATTGTTTTTTTTGCTACTGAGTTGATGAGTTCCTTATATATTTTGGATATTAATCCCTTGAATATATGATTTGCAAATAATTTTCTCCCATTCATTAGATTGTCTTTTCTTTTTGTCAATAGTTTGCTTTGCTGTGCAGAAGTTTCTCAGTGTGATGTGGTCTCACTCATTTATGTTTGCTTTTCTTGCCTCTGCTTTGGTAACAGTTTCAAAAAAAATCATCACCAAGAGCTATGTCAAGGGGCTTGCCACCTATGTTTTCTTCTAGGAGTCTTACGATTTCAGGTCTTACATTAAAATCTTTAATCCATTTTCTTAATTTTTGTGTACTGTGTGAATTTTGTGTCCAGTTTTCCCTACATCATTTGAGACTGTTCTTTGCCCACTGTGTATATTCTTGGCTCCTCTGTCATAAATTAATTGACTATATACGTGTAAGTTTATTTCCTGGGTTTCTATTCTGTTCCATTGATCTATATGTTTGTTTTTAATGTCCATACCATACTCTTTTGATTGCTACAGCTTTGTAATATACTTTGAAATAAGGGGCATGTTGCTTCCAGCTTTGTTCTTTTTCAAGACTGCTTTGCCCATTCAGGGTCTTCCGTTGTTCCATACAAATTTTACAACTATTTGTTCTGTTTCTGTGAAGCCTATCAGTGGAATTTTGACAGGGATGGCACCAAATCTGTAGCTTGCCTTGGGTAGTATGGCAACTATAACAATATTAATTCTTCTGATCATGAACACAGAAAATCTTTACGTTTATTTATGTCTCCTTCCACGCCTTTCAATTAAGGTCCTGTAGTTTTCTATATACACTCCTTAGTTAAATTTATTATTTTAGATGCAATTGTAAATGGAACTGTTTTATTAATTTCTCTTTCTGATATTTCATTATTAGTGAATAGAAACACCACAGTTTTTTTGTGTATTCACTTTGAATGCTGTGACTTTACTAAATTTGCCTATGAGTTCAGTGTTTTGATGGAGTCTAAGGTTTTCTCTATATAATATCATATATCATCTTCAAATAGTGAGAATTTTTATGAAAAAAAAAAAGATAGCTTAAGGGACTTACGAGACAACACTAAAAAGGACGGGCATTCATATTCTAGGGATCCCACCAGGAAAATAGACAAATGGCAAGAATAATTATTTAAGGAAATAATGGTTGAAAGCTTACTTAACCTGGGGAAGAAAACAGACATTCAGATCCAGGAGCCCAGAGTGTTTCAAATAACTCAGAGAGATCCACACAAAGACAGATTATAATTAAAATGTCAGAAGTTAAAGACAACAAAAGACTATTAAAAGCAGCAAGAGAAAAAGAAGAAGCCCCCATAAGATTACTAGCAGGTTCTTCAGCAGAAACAATGAAGGCCACAAGGGAATGCCACAATACGTTCAAAGCGCTGGAAAACAACACAAAACTCCCAACCAGGACTACTCTACCCAACAGATGTATCGTTCAGAACTGAGAGTTTTCCAGACAAGCAGAAACCAAGTGAATTCAGTAGTACACTAACAGAGTCGTGTGCCATGATCAAATAGGATTTGCGCCAGGGATGCAAGGATGATCCAACATCCACACATCAGTCCGCGTGACATCCCGTTTTAAAATGAAGCTTAAAAATCATGTAATAATCAACAGATGCAGAAAAAGTGTTTGACGACATTCAACATCTATTTGTGAGAGGAAAAAAAAACCTCTCAACAAAGGGGGTACAGAGGGAATGCACCTCAATCTAATAAAGGGCATGTATGACAAGCTCACAGGTAACACACTAAACCGTGAAAAATGGAAAGCGTTTCACTTCAAGCTCAGCAACAAGACAAGGAGGCCCGCTTCTGCCACTTTTATTCAACATAATACTGGAAGTCTTAGCCACAGCAATGAGGCAAGAGAAAGAAAGACAAGACATATAGACCGGAAAGGAGGAAGTAAAATATTTTAGGCTCAGGACAAAAATGACTGTCCAGGTTTTCTCTATGAAAAAGGTAGGAAAGAAAACTTAAAATGCTGTCGTGAGTCAAAGAAAAACAGCCTTACGGCCATACTAGGAAAGTATAGCTCTGATCTGTGTGCCATCTGACCACGAACTGTATGCTCTAATTCAGACAGATTAAATGTTAGTTCTTCTACAGTTCCTTCAGGTCATTTAAAATACATGCAAAATGGAAGTAGACTGTGAAGTTTATATTATGGGCCAAGTTATCCAAAATGTTCTATACCTATGATGATGAGAAACAATTGATAAGCAAAATTAGCTCTCAGTCTACGAGAGAATAATAGTTTTGAATTACTGACAACTGATCTACAGTTTGTGGTTTCTTCACAAACTGTTAGTGGGAAAAGTACACTGGAATCTATAAAATGAATCAAGTATAGACCACTTATTAGATAAGTCAGCATTTACACAGGTAGGCATTGGTATTTGGCTTTATGATAGTTGACTGAATTGTACAATGCCTGTTTCTATTTGAATGTGTGTGTGTGGTCACGCTCAGTTGTGTCCAACTCTTTGCAAGAGGAGCCCACCAGGCTCCTCTGTCCATTGAATTCTTCAGGCAAGAATACTGGAGTGGGTTCCTATTTACAACTTCAGGGGATCTTTCTGACCCAAGGATCAAACCCACGTCTCTTGTGTCTTCTGCACTGGTGGGTGGACTCTTCACTGTAGTACCTGGGGAGCCAAGTAATCATCTGAATACTGATTTGGAAGGCAGCTACACTCACCACCACACCACCCATGCTGAACACTGCTTGGGAAATTCTGGAGGACACCGTGTAGACAGTGGCCTTTTGAAGATGCAGATTCGCTGGTGCAAGCAGAGTGAATGGGATTCCTTTATGCTTTGAGTCACAGTACTATTCCAAATTGCTCTTTTATGCATCTCTGCTGCTCCTGCTGCTAAGTCACTTCAGTTGTGTCCAACTCTGTGTGACCCCATAGACAGCAGCCCACCAGGCTCCTCTGTCCCTGGGATTCTCCAGGCAAGAACACTGGAGTGGGTTGCCATTTCCTTCTCCAATGCATGAAAGTGGAAAGCGAAAGGGAAGTCGCTCAGTCATGTCTGACTCTTAGCAACTCCATGGACTGCAGCCTACCAGGCTCCTCCGTCCACAGGATTTTCCAGGCAAGAGTACTGGAGTGGGGTGCTATCGCCTTCTCCATTATGCATCTCTAACTAAGTTAATAGAGAAGGCACACAGAAAACTTTAAATGAATATTTGCCAACGTATATCTTTACAAAAGTGATCAAAGCCAAGAATAAAAGGGGATGTGAATATGACAATAACAAAGAAACATGTTATCCTTTCTCTTCCCATGGCAAATCACAACCAGAGGAAAAAACCTACAGTGGAAATAAATGACTATTTCGTCCTAATAGCCACTGATACATGTGAAGTGCTTAAAGCACTGCCTGCATAATATGTGCCCAGTAAAGTTATCATTATCATTGTCAT
Source organism: Bos indicus (assembly GCF_029378745.1). NCBI lineage: Eukaryota > Metazoa > Chordata > Mammalia > Artiodactyla > Bovidae > Bos > Bos indicus. Next base: position 12,704,598 of record NC_091772.1, read on the forward strand.
TACTATTTGACAAAGCAAAAGGAGATCGCTGAAGGAAAAGGCCCCAATCGAAACACGCTGCAAGGAACAGCCTTTCTTGGTCACATGGGAAGTTTACAGTTAATACTGCTCCCAGCTTTTTCCATATATACTAACAACCCAGTGAGAGAAAACGATCTACAGAACCCAGAATTATGTATCTGCTTTTGCCTTCTCGGGCTCCAAAGGCAGCCTTTTTTTTTTTTTTGCTGTAATGTTACTGGCTATTTACATTTCAGTTACAGTCGTGTGGTACACGAGAGGGGGAAAGTCAAGCGGCATAACCATTTAGTCCTGGCAAAAAATAAAATAAATAAAATATTGCAGGAAAATTAGATTACTCTGGGTGGAATTACAGGAGGGGAGCTAGAGTCTGCTCTGGTGATTAAGTCATCATTTCTGACAGATGACTCTAATCGCCTGTCAAATAGCATTCCTCAACCCCATCTGTAACTTGGCGTCCTCGTTACTCAGCCCGTGTTACCTTCTGTATAGGAAACACACACAAGCAAGGGGAGGTGCAGCCCGGCGTTTATTACACTCATTAGCTATAATTAGGTTCTGTGTTTTCATACTAAGTAATAACACGAGCTTCCATTTTGCTTTATTTATTCTTAAAATTAGAGGAAAAATGAATAGGCTCAAAATAGGAGGCACAGAACGTGAATGAAAAATAATTGTTATAACAAAGTGCGAGCGTAATGCTTTTCGAAGCATCCCCATTGAAGAAGGATGTTAATCCTTTCTTAATTTTTCATGGAACTGTTGTAAGCATATTACTTAGAGAGGTAAATCTATGACACTTTTTAACCCTCTAGTCAGATGCGGGGCCTAATTAGCTGTGATTTCAGTAGAAGGTATTATTACTATGTTTAGTCTTATTTTTACAAACAGAAAGCAATTTCTTTGATAAGATTTTGTTTCTTCCCTCTGTCACTGACTCTCTGGGATAGAGTATAAACAAATGATCCAATTAGCTGCGCTCCCAAATAAATACAATGAAAAGCAAAGCAGAACCAGTTAAAATCGAGTGACTGTACTTAGGCTCTCTGGAATCCTCTGTTTAGAGCTGCACGTTTTAATGACGCAAGACTGGAGGGCCTAGAACAAATCCAGAAATGGAGGTAAGTGGAAAGACAACGTGGGAAGAGGCGTGCAGGATCACAGTGCCACTCAGGCCACAGGACAACACCCATAAGCACAGCAGAGGACCACACAAGTCACACACGCACGGGACGGAGTGCAACAGCCACTCCTGGTTAATAAGCCCAAATTAACAATAGACAGATATGCTTTCTAACCATGACTTCCTTCTGACAGTGGAACTGTCTTCCCAAACCCAGTGATGAATGTGCCAAGAGTCACTCTTCCAGATGTTACCCAGACGCTCCATTAGATACGCTCCCGGACTGAGCCAGGGAAAACACAGATGGAAATAACAGGGCCTGACCTGGCCACAGAGGAGTGACTTAATGACCTGGTCGTTTCCCTACATTGCCAGTATGATGGTCCTACAGGCCACAAACTTAGTATCCTCTCGTATTTTAAGACAGATGAGTCTGGTTTAAAAACAAATTGTCCTCTTGACATTAGCCTTGACCCATCACGGCCACCTTTGGGCTCGCCTCTCACATGGCCGGGGCCTAACCCCAAGGCCAGCCCACTGGGCTCGCGGTGGCCCCCTGCCTGACAGCTGTCATCCAGGTGGTCACGGTTACCCAGGTCTCAGCTCCCTGGACTGGGGGCAGCGAGGCCTGTGGGCTCGTGAGCAGAGGGTGGTCCACTTCCCTCACTGATGTGCCCTCTGGGGGGAGATGCCCGTTGTGCTTAACTGGCCCTTCTGCTGGGTCCACGTGTCTGGCGGACTCCTCATCCTGTTGGGAATCTTAGTCAGACTGGGAGCATGTTTCCTCCTCGATCTCTCTGCCCCCTTCCCAGGACCCAGCTCAGTTCATGACGCTCCCTGGTACAGTTTCCCAGGCTTCCCTCTACTCAGTTTCAGCCACACTCCTGCCTCACTCTTGCAGGAAGCAGCCCTTTGCACAGTGAAAGCTGCCCACACTGCACTGGGTTTCGGTCGGTCCCGGGAAACACCAGTGTGGGGTGAGCCTGGGGCTGAAGCAGCATCAGCCCAGGACTGGCAGCAGCTGTCCGCTCTGTGTTCCCAGACCCCTCGTGGGACCAGTACCCGGGCCACACTGGCTTACTCTTCTGCTTCTTGGAATTCTCACTCTAGATCTGTCTCTGTCAAGTTTCTTTCCCACTCCTGCTCACACAGATGCCTGTAATGGACTCCTTGCATGCTGCTCCTTGCCTCCCAGAGCATCGTACACGCTGCTGCCTTTTTAATCCACCGAAAACGCAGGTGTCATGATGTCTGTGCCTGGCTCAAACACTTTCAATGACCTATCAAATTACATTCTGGCTCCTTGGCCCATCTTTCAAGGAACTCCATGCTTTGGTCCCAAATTACCTTTTCAGGGTGACTTCCCACGATTGCTCTACATTTCCCATCTCTTCTAGTGAAACTGAAGAACCTCTTCTTCCTGGTTCTTCTGCCACAGGCTCACCCATAGAAAGGCATCATAGTCCTTCCCGTGCATCTACAGAGTATTTTCTTTGTCAATAATAGCCTCTGTATATTTGTTACTCAGAAACACCTGTATGTCAAGTTACAGGCCAATCATATGAAATTGCCATTTCTGTAGGTTAACAATGGTTGACTGGTGAGATGTCATACAGTATGACCTCCCATCCTGCACAGCAAGGAATGGTATCATCTTCTTTTCAGATGACCCATAAGAAGCCCTAAATATTCAGGTCATGCAGGATACCTCCTTTGCTGGGCTTGAAGATCTTTCCAATAATCCATCTGCATATTTACAAGTTGTATCAGTTCAATTAAACATCGACTTGATAACATAAAATAAGACGACCCTCTAAACCAACCTTGGACTTGATGGGTATTTGGTGTGCAACCCAAGACACTTTTTATCTGCTCTTAGTAGCTTCCATGCTCTCTCAAGATCACTGATGCTTTATCCAGTAATCTCCAGTTTCCTTTCAACTCTAAGGCAAACCAAAGCCACGACACCATGATGCCCCTCTAACAAGCAAATCTTTAAAACCTCTGGTTCAAAACTAACTTGGAAGATTTAAGCCAACAGTATCTTATCTTGAACCTTCTGACAGGGAAAGGCGTTTCATCTCATCAGCAGAAAAGCATCACTGAAGCCTGTATTCTAATGACCCTGCCAGAGCTTAGCTTCTCAGTTCTGAGTGTTTGAGTTGCTCTGCCAGCCACGTTTATTAATTAGTGTATAACATTTCCATCTCTCTGCAAGTTGCAACCTCTCATAAAAAATGCATGATTTGATTGGCTTAGGAATGACAACTTCATTTACAACAGTCAAATAAATACCATACCTCACTCAGCAGTCTCTTCCCATTTATTTATTTAACTACCTCCATGGCCTTTGGGATTTGTACTGACTCAGTGAATGAAAGGAGATAACTAGTGTAATTTTCTTTTCTTAATCATGTTTAAGCAAAAATGATTAAATCTCTTTTTTTAAAGAAACGAGGACTGGCTAAAAAAAATTCCCTACTAAAAATAGATGGCAAATTTGAAAAAATGCCTTAAGGGCTATTTCATACTACCCATGTTTAAAATGCAAATCCATTAAACATCTGAGCAAGACATCTGATATTGTTTTTAGCAGCTATATTTATTCATCTCATCTTCCGCCATGGTACTAAAGTTCGGTTGATACTTTGCCAAATGAGGATCTCTCCTCCAGTGCTGCTAATTCTTTATGAGTTTAAGCTTAATTTCACGGTCTTGTTTTGATCTCCACCTTCTATTCTAATGTGCAAGATCATTTACCAACTTTGGAAACGACTTGTTGGCAGAGCTTAGGGAAATTTTGACGGTTCGATTGTTCTATAAATACCTTCCCTGAAGCTCAGTCTTCTAGAGATTAAATTCGAGGCTTGGGCCTTTCAATATATGGCATGTGACCAAAGTTTAAATGGCAAAGGGAAACTAAGAAAGGGGATCCACAAGATAAGACTTTCCTAGGAAATTTATTCTAAGGAAATAAAGGGAGAACCCTTCCCTGACATTCCATCTGCAGGGGCAAATCTACTCTGATGGTTTTCTGCTTCTCTGTATGTGCTGTACTGAACGTGGGTCTGGGAAACTGTGGTTGCTTTATGTTTGCTTTGTAATGGAAAGAATACCTCAGTCAGAATCATGAGGTTTGGGGGGGGGTCTGCATGTTGGCTTTGCCAATGCTAAGCACCTAGAGTCGAGCCACTTGGCCTCGTTAAACTCCAGGAAACTCATGTTGGAAGCAAGGATCGTATCAGCAAATTCACTGTCCGGTCTTGGATGTATGTTTCATCTTGTGCTTCTAGTCTTTAGGGTAGGAGTCTATGTGACCCGAAGGAGTGTGAAAGACCACGGAAGAGCTGAGGCTACGCACACTCCTCTTACTGTCACCCCACCAGTGTGTAAAGAACTCTCGAGATTATCTGATACTGTTAGAGTGTCTACGAATAAAAGCTATCCCCTTGGGAGTTTGTTTACTCAACAAACATTTGCGGAGCCAGAGCGAAAGGTACGAGGCCCCACCCTGGCCTCTGAGAACGTTACTTCTGAAGCTGGAGCTCTGTGTGGGAGACACTGATGCATAAGTCATAGCGGAACAGAACACAGCAGTGGGGAGGGTGAATTTCAGCACAGGCGAAATTACGCACCGTGGACCACAAAGCGGGAACATTCACTCCTGCCTTCTGGAAGCGTGAGGCTGCGTTTTCATGGCGGGAACACTGTGTGAGCCAGGATGGCAAAGAAACTGAAGACACGGTGGAGACACGAGATGGAGTTCCCACCTCAACCTCGAGAGTCGACAGTTGTGTTCATTTTTTTTCAGCCATAAGACACAATACAACAATGTTCACAGACTCCCAAGAGCAGCTAAGGAAACGTGAAGCCCCCAGCATCCGGTGGTACTTCCACCATCCGCTCCCCTGCAGGAAAGCACTCAGAAGACTAACAAGTTTAGCTCTAGGTAGGATAACTCCAAAAATTCCCCTAAGCCCATCTGTGCTTTTATTAGCTGTGATGACAACTGATGAGACCCAAGTGATGAAGAGGCTGAAGTTGCAGAGCTGCTTCTCAGGGAGAACACAGACCTCCCCACTGATGATAAATGGGGCCCAGGCAGGGGGAAGACACAGGATGAGGGGAAGCTGAGGATGATCTCAGCTTCTTGTCCTGGTTGGCCCTCATGTCCATGTAGGTGACGCACAAGGAGGGCTGGGCTTTTAGGGGGAGAGGACTTCAGTTTTGGAATTTCCTGTGGGCCATCTGGATGGAACTTCCCAATAACAGATGCTGAATATCCAGGTTTGGGGCTTGACAGAAAGGTCTGATGTCAAGATCAAGTGTGGGGATCCAACAGCCTCCACGGGGTGGAGGGAAGCCAGGACAATGAATGACGGAGACACAGTGAAGTCGCCCCATATGAGAAAGTGACCCTAAGGCGTAGTCCTCTGCTTTGCCATCTTTAGGAGAAATATACGTTTTCCTAAGAACATCGTTGATCATTTCTCTTCACTGTGTGTGGGAGGCACTGGGAAGACACAGCTTGAGACGCCTTTCCGTTCTTGTCTGCACTCAGCTCTGTTCTGCTCCAGCTTCGTCCGTGTTCCAAGCTTTAGGCCAGACCCAGCCTCCCGTCCATAAATCAGTATCAGGGCAGCCAGCTGGTGTATTTTTTTTTCCTTTCATTTCTTAGAATTTTGTTAAAGTCTCAGCTACATTTTCTCGTTCCCAATAAAGCTTTTAAAAGATACAATGGAAATGTTGATATTCTGCATTTCCATAAAACTCATCTTTGAGCCTATCATGTTTAGAGAAGAGAATCAAACTAAAATGCTGACGAAAACACCCCAAGAATCCAACTACCACATCTGTCTAGCCAAATGCTGCCAAAGAGACTGAAGGTCATGCTCAAATGAGACTCTGAGATGTTATTCTGGGAGCCGGACACTCAGCACAGTTGCGGTGGAAAGACCTGCCCTGTTGGAGCCCTAACCTGTATGCAAAGGGCTTTTCATTTTCTTTTTATCATCGGTGACTGAGTGACTTTCACCTGAGAAGCAAATGATACAGAAATACGAGGGTGTGTCTTTAAAATTAGTACAGAGAGAATACTTCTTTTTGATCTGCTTCATCGGGGTACCTCTCAGGAGGTGTCTCAAGGATTGAAACCTCCTTAGCCTTGTGTTCTCTCTTCCTTCCTGAAGGATAAGAGGGGTTCATGGTTAGTCAGCTGCATCTGGCTTCTGATTGTTTCCAAGACCAAAGATAAGGGGCTCAACTTGTGGGACTCAGAGCACAGTGAGCACCAGAGAGAAAACAGTAAGGGTTATGAACCTCCAAACCGCCTAAGGAAGAAGCAGAAGCTTTTTTTTTTTCTTTTCCTAAAGCTCAAATCCAGCTCAAATCAGAGACTGAAATAAAAAAAAAAACAGGCAGAGGAAGGTGAGCATGACAGAGTAGGTATCAACTGTACACAAACCCAGCTGATGCAAGTTCTTCCTCAAGGGCTAGTCATTTGCTTGCGCTAAAAACGAGCAGCACAAGGTGCGTGCGGCAGGTCCAGAGGAAGCCTGGTGGTCTCCCTCTTGCATAGCATGTTCTCCTTCTGGGCCCCCTTTTCTCCCGGGGTCTAATACACCATCAGCAGCTGTGACACCGAACTCTTCTTCCTCTGAGCACCTCCTGTCCCGTCCACTGCCTGGCCTCCTGCTGCTGCTTTGGTCAGTCAGCCACGATTCATGCTTTGATGCTGGCCTGACAAGTGACAGCTGTGACTTCAGGAGAGGTTGGCTGTGGATTCCATCCTTTGTGGTGACAAGCGACCCTGTGCAAAGAGACTGCTACCGAGGACTCTTGAGGATTAGAAATAAGCCAAAATGCGAAAAACGTCTTTAGATTTGTAAGAAGAATGGATGGAAAACGAGAACCCCGTCAAGGTGAGGTCTCACAACGACTTTCTTTAGGGCAGGTGACCGTCCTTTCAAGCCTTCCAAACTGCAGAAACGTAGGGACCTAAAGCATCTCTTTCCAGAAGACAGTCAATACTCTACCCTAGCATTCGGGTGGTGGTTTACAGCTTCTTGCCTCTCAAGCTGTGATTCCAAGAGAAACAGGAGAGTAAGCCCCCTGCTTTCCTCTGAAGGCGTTTCAAGTCCACGAAGGACAAAGCAGCAGGGATTCTAGAAGCTCCTGTGAGATGGGGCTGGGCTGATGAGTATTATGGATTAACTCTTGGTGGCAGAAAATCGCTATTCTTGCTTCAGAATAAAACAGGGCTGAAAACAGCACCCACTCCACTCATCCCCTCCCAGTCTGGGACCCGTGAATTCTGCATCAGTCTCATCTATCTCATCTGTGGGTCTTTTGGGTGTTGATGGGATGGAAAAATACAAGTGCCCAGAAACAAGGATGCTGGAGAAGGGAGGGTCCCTTCCAGCCCCAGTGGAGCTGCCTCTTCTTCACCTGTCCTGGATGGGCAGGTCACCCCGATGCACTGTTAAAGAGTGTCCACAAGGGCACCAGGGAAGGTGTCCGTGTCTCTGCCTTCTCCAGGACTCAGATGAGTGGAGAGACAGACTGAGCGGTGGCAAGAGGCACGTAAGCACACACATTCGGCGCAGCTTAAAGGGAACTGCGATGGCTTCCCAGGACAGCAGCACTGATGGGCCTGTTTCTACCAGTGCATAAGCACCAAACTTCACACACTAGGTATTCACATCATCCAGGGATCTAGTTCAAACGCAGGTCTGGGGTGGGGCCAGAGGACATTTCTAACACGCTCCCAGATGACGGCCATGCCTCTGCTCCACAGACCACAGCCTGAGTAGCAAGCCTATGCTGTACTTGTGGCAGGACAACCAGCAGGTAAGGGACTCGCAGGCATCTGGATGGACGGCGGAAGAAGCAGACTGTTCACCACCACCACACGCCTCTGCGGGCTGATGACGATCCCCCCAGCTGCCATTCTCAAATCTGCCTAAACACAGGGCTCGCTGGGGGGACTTTAAATACATTGAAGCTAAGCTACCACCCTGAGAAATTCTTAGCTAATTTGCTCGAGCTATGGCCTGGGCATTTGCAGTTTCAAAAATTCCCCGGGTGAGATTGGTTATCAGTCAGGGTTACTAATCATCCCCAGCTGTAGATGCAGATGGACTTCATGATTAAGGACTTTCCTTTTTCTTCCTTCCATTCTTCATAAGTTCATCTCATTCATCTGTCATTTTAGGTAAGGGGCCAGGAAGAATATTGTCATTATCTCTCTGGGTCTTGCTCGGAGAATGGAAATGAGAAAAGGAATCACCACATTCGCTTGCCTCACATCACAGAGCGTAATCCAGGGACAGACTGGTAATCTGGGCTCTGAATTTCTGATTCCTTAAAATGATGTTTTGGCGTCATGGCAAAGAGAAGTTTTAGGGAACCGAGGAAAAAACAAGTGCAGAACTGGGAGACGTGAGTTGTCCCACCCTTCCGCACGTCACCTAATGTCTCTGGGTTTCTGTTTCCTCTATCATAAAGTGGGGGCACTGAATGGTGTTGTTTCTAAGTGACTGACACTTATGATAAGATCTGGTCTTTTTCCTCTGCATGCCCTGTGTTCCTCTGTTTACTCAGAGAACAACATTCAAATAAGCAGAAACCTGCTGAGATTAGCCATGGATTTCCTGAGTCTGTGACTCTTACTGTTCTTTTCCTTACTGATGATGGTTAGTTTTTGTCAATGACCTCCAGGGGTTTATCTAGACAACTTTGACTTAGGAGTGATTTCAGTAACTCAGAAGTGATTTGAGTGAGGAAGATTCTCTGATAAATGACTCAGTGGTACCTGTGAGTGTTTTTTTTTTTTTTTTTAGGGGTTGTGATTATAGTTAATGCCTCCATGAGCAGAAGAAATGTAAGTGAGAACTCACTGAATTTTGGGCTAATGCTCTTCTTTCTCTTTAAATGATATCATAAATATTAGGCTATCATAAAGCAGGTATTACCAATGGATGAAGGTGACAAGGAAAAGTTAGCCTGAAATTAGCTCATAGCTGTCTTTCCCATCCAACTTGTATCTAGTACAGGAGGGAAATTATTAGCCATAGAGGTCAATAAGCATTCACTATTAGTATGATTTTTATTAACTGAACATTGATTATCTAAATTCTGAAAGCCAGTGAAAAATATCAGGTTTATTGAACCAAAACTTGCTAGAAACCTAATCCTTCCAGGGTTCCCACTATGGGTCTGACTTCACACTCAGGATGCAGGATGGAATGAGGAGATACCAACGGATTTTCTCTTTCCTAATCCACACGACTTGTTGACAGTTCATCAGCAGTACCCTGGACCCCATGCAACACTTAATGCAAAATATCTGGCACAGTTTCCTGGTATGTACTTAAATATATGCTCTCCTGAAGAAATGACGATACAGTCTCCACGTGAGAAGGGCATGATGCGCGAACTGAATATCCCAGAACATACTCCATGGACCTTCCAGGGAAGGAGGTGAGTTTTCTGGGGAGCCTGCTCTTTGCTCTTTTGTGGTCCTTTCTGACCCTGAGGAAGGGGGCGGGGCAGAGAGCACAAGACTTTGGGTCTCATAACCTCACATGCCCAGGGTCACATGTTTCCATGACCAAGACAGCGGCAGAGGTGACATGTGTCTAAGCCTGCACAATAATCCACTTACCCCCCCTTCTTAGCCACACAGAAATCACAGCGTGATGACTGCACAGAATTTCCCACATCCCCTGCCCTCATATCTTCATCGATCCTCCAGCCTTTGATCCGAACTCGAAGGGGGAAGACAGAGCCAATGGTGGGGGGGCTGGGGGGCGGGGTGCAGACAGAAGGGCAGCTGTTTCCGAATCCAGGGCGAAGCAGCCGTTGGCCTGGCCTCCCTGCCCTTGACGTGCTGTAGCCACAAGGACAGTACTGCTGGTGTGGCTGCTTAGGGAGGCTGTGCCACCCGCTCATGGCGGCTGCTGTGGATTAAAGTGCCCTTGTTTGGGGGGAGTCTGGTCCCTCGTTTTCAGAAGCAGAGGATGCAGATGCCTAGATGGTTTTGCAGACTTCACCCCCCAGACCCTGGTTCCTCACCCACGAAGTAAGAGGGTGGGTGGGTCTGATTGTTCTGTTAAGGCCCCCAGGTCTTGTCGGGGCCACAGGGTGGGTAAGGGCGGCGGGCCTGGAGCTCCTCCGAGCTCCCCCCGACTGGCCCACAGCTTTGGATGGCACGTGATAGGGTTTATGCTTCATCTTCGGAGATGAGCCCTGTCCCCATCTGCCCTCGCCCCTTGGACAAAGAGCCCAGAGATGGAAGAAGACAGGGAGGCCAGCTGGACAGAGACAGGACATTAGAATGCAGATTGTGGAGTTAGGGCTGAGAGCCTGGGGTTGCAGATAAAGAAAAGAACCCTAATAACCTGAATGTTAATGAGCTGACGTTGGTGAAGCTACGCTCCTTTGAAGAGAGGTGCTGCATTTATAATCATGTCTGCAAAGCAGCTCCTCTTCAAGTAAGGACCGCATCTGATACGTGGCTCCGTCTCAGTGAACCTGGTGTCAGTCACCTTGGACCCAAGTGACCAGGAAAATCCGCCTCTCACACCTGCTGTTTGTGGGAACCTCAGTCAGGGCCTGAGAGCGTGGTTTCACGTCTTGGGCAGGGTGAGAGGCTGAGGCCTCATGCCCCAACGCATGGGGTGTCAGGACTGATCCTCGGGACAGGGGTGCTTGGCTGGCTGTGGGGAGGGCAGTCCTGGGTCCAGGGGCTCTGGCCCTCAGGTGGGACCCCCGTGCAGCACCACGAGAAGGGGTGATGGGAGTGCTGAGGCTTCAAACTGGCTTAAGATGGCTGCACAGGGAGCCAGGGTGGTTATCGGGAGCTGTCGGTGAAGCCAGGGACCGGCTGGGGACACATTTCCTGCTGCAGGAATGGGGGTGCCCAACGGGGCTTAGGACCTGTAAGCCTCTGCGAGCCTGCAGAGTGGGGTGCAAACTTGACAGGTGCCAGAAGTACTGGTCTGAACCCGACTGTCTGTCCACTCCCCCTTATGGGCTGTGCCACCCTGGACAAGTCGCTCCCTTTCTCTGAGGTTCAGCTTCCTTACTAGCAAAGGGGCTGGGTGATGCCTACCTCGTGCAATAGCTGTGACAATGCCAAGTGCTATATCCCGAAAGCCTCCGTCCATCGGGGGCCTGACACCGGGGCCACTGACAGCTGTTACTACGTAGTGATTTTCATCGTCGTGCGGCGTTAGCCTCTCGAGTCTGACTCCCTAGCCCCTCCGAGGGGGCAGGCATCAGATCAGAATCTCCCATCTGGAGCCCAGGCTATCGGGGAGGCTGAGGGACTGTGACTTTAATTCTGGTGCCATCAGTCCTGTGCCAGGGGAGGGCAGAGAAGTTAATTTAATCTTCCAGAGCCTCCGCGTCCTCCGCACAAGGTGAACGCTATCACTTCATCCCGAAATGTTTTTAGGACAGGCAGCAAATAAACAATATCAGAAAGCCGTCTACAAACACAGCAACTCACAATGCATGTGGACCAGGGACAGAGACCAGACAGAGGAAACCCACCTCCATTCTGGAGCCTTGGCAGGTTAGACACCCTCGTCAGGCCAAGACCGACCTGCTGGCGTTCATCGCCTTCCCTGTCCTTTCTCTGTTCCCTGGCAGAAGAATCACGAGCGCTAAGCCCCTGCTGGTCCTCACGCAGAGGGGAGCAAATGGGCTGGGAGCCTCAGAGTGGAGCATCACATGTGGGATGGCCCGCCGCGTCTGCACCAACTCCTCTGCCATCGCCACCCCACAGCCGCAGCAGGTCACTCAGAGACGTTTACGTTCCTACCTATGGACCCACGCTCCTACCTAGACAGGTTTCCTTGATTTCAACAAGACGTTAGTGCAGTCAACGCACAGGCGCCTGAGAAGGGCTTTAAGGGTCACAGCAGTCTGACCGCTTCAGCCTTTGGATGAAGAAAGGATGGACTTGCGAGTGTTTCTGGAGTACTCGAGGGGAGGGGGTGGCAGTGCAGACATGAATTTTGAGTACTGATGGCAAGTGAGGACGTCAGAACAGCAAAGGAGACAGACGGGAACACGGGTCACACTGCACCCTGCCCCGCCCTGTCCCGAGCATCCCGCAGCCGCTGCCCTTTCTCCTTTCGTCTCCGTGACTCGCGGGTGGTGAGAGCAGGAATGATCTGGTCCTGAAACACTGCTTTGTTATCCAAACTTTACTAGCCCTGTCGTAAGATGCTTCCTGAGCATCTGTGCACTGTGACACCACGAGCAGAGGACACGTGAGGTCCCCCACCGGCCCCAGGCGTTGCTCTCCTTCCCTTGCTCCCAAGCAGACTGGCTCCAGCCGGCAGTGGAGAGCCAAGGCTCCCTCTCCCGGCCTCCCTGGCCCCAGGTCAGCCACTCTGTTTCCTGGTGCCTGGGGAAGACCTCTGGGCTCCTGGAGAGCGCTCCTCACAGCTCCCCGTGTCATACACACTGTTCGGTGGCCGAGTTGGAGGCTCTGAACTGGCCATCCCAGCTCCCCCAGACGTCTCGTGAGTTGGGCTCGCCCACCCGTAAAAGAGCAGAGGACTGCCCAGCTTAACGGCCCTGTTTCGGGTGATGTGTTCTCACACAGACCGCCCACTCTAACGACGGAATCCGGACTCTTGCCCAACTTTTAAACATTTCCCCTCTCATCTGACTGTCATAATCCCTTCCTCCACAGTTCCATCCAGACCTTTAGTCAAATTCATGGGTTTCCCCCCAATCTTCTCTTGAATGAAATCTTACCAGCCTTGTGGGAACAGAGATTTGTGTAACTGAACGGAATACTGTTAAGTCCCTGACACACGGGGGGCTTCCTGGTGGCTCAGCGGTAAAGAATCTGCCTGCAATTCAGCAGATGTGGGTTTGACCCTTGGGCCAGGGAAGATGTCCTAAAGAAGGAAATGGCAACCCACTCCAGTATTCTTGCCTGGGAAATCCCATGCGCAGAGGAGCCATGGCAGGCTACCGTCCATGGGACTGCAGAAGAGTCAGACACGACTGAGCGACTGAACCACCACCACCACCTGCATAGGAACCTTCACGGTGCCAACTTCCGAAGATCCAAATGTGTGCTGACACGTTCAATCGCGTGAGTGAGTCTACGGGTCTGGGGTACACTGTCACACGCGAGCACCGTCTACAAGTGGCTGTGCTTTAGTGTACCTCACGGTGAAGTACTGCGTAGAGTACGGCAGCATAGTATCTTTATCTCAAGCCCAGGATGTCTGGAAGCAAGTGCAAAAGCAGTAGCCTACAGTCAACTGTGTTAGTCGGGTATCTAGGCCAACTTTCTTGGACTTACCTACAAATCGGGCTTATGCAAGTGCTCCTGAAATGGAATGTGCTCTTGGAACAGAACTTGTTCGTACGTAGGGGACTTGCTGTATTCCCAAATGATAAACTCTGAAATCTAACTATGACTTCATTTTGCCCTCCATTCCCTTCAGACCCCAACCTTTCTCAAACAATGCCGTAGGCGACAGTGCGGATGTGGCCGAACACCTGTGCTATGTTACCGGCGTGCACACTCGGGCAAGCCATTTCCTTCTCCAGAGGATCTTCCCAGACCAGGATCGAACCCGTGTCTCCTGCATTGGCAGGCGGGTTCTTTACCACTGAGCCACGCAGGAAGTTGCTAAGCTCTCCGAACAGTCCTATTAATTAGGACTGTTAATTAGGTCCGTCCTATTAATTAGGTCGGTGTTTGAGACTGTGTTGTTTGCAAAACAAAACTGGAAGGCCTCCCACTGAGTTCTGTTACCAAAAAAGTGGTGTAGCTGTTTCCTGATTTAACCCTGGGCTTCGCACCTCAGCCATTCTCAACTTGCCACCATTAAGGATCCCTCATGAATCACCTCTCACAGGCTTCCTTGCTTTAAGGAGGCCATATTCTTTAAAAAAAAAAAACAAAAAACTGATTTTTCGCTTAAAGTAATCAAACCCAAACACCAGGAAATGCCCAAAGTTACTGAATGGATTGTTGGCCTGTCCAAAGCAGAAGCGCCCACTACACAGGTAGCTTGTAAAACCTTATGGTGGGTAAATGGACAGTTTCCAACAGCCTTAAAAATTTTTTTTTATTGGAGAATAGTTGGTTTAAAATGTTGTATTAGTTTTTGCTGTACAGCAAAGTGAACTAGTTATACATACACATCTATCCACTATCCCTCTTTTATTTGAGATTCTTATCCCATGTGGGTCATTACAGAGTATTAAGAAGAGTTCCCTGTGGTATACAGTAGATCCTTATTCGTTATCTATTTTATATACACTAATGGACTGTTGTCTGTTAGTTGCTCAGTTGCATCTAACTCTTTGCGACCCCATGGACTTTAGCCCATCAGGCTCCTCTGTCCATGGAATTCTCCAGGCAAGAATACTGGAGTGGGTTGTCATTCCCTTCTCCAGGGAATCTTCCTGACCCAGCGTCTCCTGCATTGCAGGCAGATTCCTTATCATCTGAGCCACCCTGGAAGCCGAATAGGGTTTTTATAAAGTATTAAAACATACCTTCCCAGATCCCCTGGGATTGGCCTGAAGCCTGTAAAGAACCAGGCCAAGGATTTCTTCCTCCCTCCAACTTTCTTGGGTTTAAGCCAATGAGCTGGTCAGCAATCCTGCCACACCAGGCTGAGATCCCTTCGGGGCTGGTTCTATACCCTGGACCTGTTTTTACACTGGCTTGGCTCTGGAGGTGCAGGTGGTGGGGTGGGGGCTTCTGCACCCACCCCTCCCAGGAGCTCCTCCGCAGTCACACGGTGGTGCTCTCCATCACAGGCCTTTTAAAGTGATTTTATTGATAAAAAGGACTTCCCTGGTGGCTCAACCAGTAAAAGAATCCACCTGTAATGCAGGAGACACAGAAGACATGGGTTTGATCCCTGAGTTGGGAAGATCCCTGGAGGAATGGAATGGCTACCTGTTCCAGTATTCTTGCCCTGGAAATCTCATGGACAGAGGAGCCTGGCGGGCTACAGTCCCTAGTAAGAAAGCACAGGCACAGTAGGGAAAACAGCCGCTCAGGGCTAGAAAGGCCAAATATCTCGGCCCTGACCACATTCTGCAAAGGTGAAGTTTGAAGAATGTACACCCAACGGGTGTCCTGACATCGTCCCCAGCAAAATACATGTTATCTCTTGGGTTGCTCCCCGCAAAACTTCACACCTACAGAAACTGTCAAGCAGAAATAATGTCTTATAAGTCTATTTCTTCAGGGGCTCAGAAAGCTTTACATACATTATCTCACTCAGCACCTACTCTTCTCTTATGGAGGTGGAAGGCAGGGATTATCATCATTAAATGGCAGTTGTCAAGTGCCGTTCTACTTGTGCTGTGAATCAGTTATGATCCTAAGCTGAAACAAAACCCAACCAAACAACAAACGTGAAGAATTACACAGCTTGTGAAGTCTAAGTTAAGAAAAGTGACTACCAGGTAAGGAATAATATGTGGGCAGGCCAAACAGAAAATGAGATTTTCTATTTCTTCCTGTCTTTATTTGACTGAACTGATAACCACATGTGGATGTGTGTGAATGTCTTTCGTGTAGGAATACAGAGATGTACATAAATATATAGATCTCTATATGTGAACCAAACTATCATTATATACACAATTCAGTTCAGTCACTCAGTCGTGTCATACTCTTTGCGACCCCATGGACTGCAGCACGCCAGGCTTTCCTGTCCATCACCAATTCCCGGAGCTTGCTCAAACTCATGTCCATCAAGTTGGTGATGTCATCCAACCGTCTCATGCTCTGTCGTCCCCTTCTCCTCCTGCCTTCAATCTTTCCCAGCATCAGGGTCTTTTCAAATGAGTCAGTTCTTCACATCAGGTGGCCTGACTCCCCTGTTGAAACTCCATAGGAACCCTGATTTCCATGTGAGAACTGAAGAGGAACCCTGAGGTTCCTGCCTCAACTCGAGATGAGGCCCTTGTCGACTGCACCAAGTCGCGAGGTATCCTGAGAGGCCCCTCACAACTCGAAAGGATTCCTGACTTCTCAGAGACAACATGAGAGGCTCCCTCAGATCCCTGTGGCAACTCGAGGGAACCCGCACTTCCTGCGGCAACTCGAGAAACACCTTGAGATTCCCCCTTCCATGCGAATTGAGGCCTGATTCCCCTGCCATGACTCCAGAGCACTCCCGTGCTCGCCCTTGCAACTTGAACGGAGACTTGACTTCCCCGAGGTAACAGGAGAGGTTCCCTGAGTTCCCCGGCAGTGACTCGAGAGTGAATCCCTAAGGGCCCCTTGCAACTCGAAAAGAGACCTGACTTCTCTGAGGCAATACAAGCCGGTCCCTGAGATCCCCGTTGCAACTCGAGAGGAGCCCCACGGCAACCCCCACCCCTCCCATGATCCTCCCACGATCCTCCCACCAATCTCCCACCACCCTCCAATCCACCCTCCAACCCACCCTCCCATTCATCTTCCCACTACCCTCCCACCTTCCTCCCACCATCCTCCCACCACCCTCCATTCCACTCTCCCATTCATCTTCCCACTACCCTCCCACCTTCCTCCCACCACCCTCCCAACCACTTTCCCATCCATCCTCCCATCCATCCACTCACATCCTCTCACATCCTCTCACATCCTCTCATTCATCCTCCCATCTACCTTCTCATCCTTCCAGCACCCTCCCACCATCCTCCCAGCATCCTCCCACCACCCTCCCATCCACCCCCCATCCACCCTCCCATCTCTCCTCCTATCCACCCACACTCTCATCATCCCTCTCATCTACTTTGCTTCCCTCCCTTCTTGTCTTTCCTTCCATATAGTATTTATTGAGGGTCTACTGTGGGATGCAGTAGACCCTGGTGATGCAATAATGAACATGGCACAGTGATCCTTTTTCCAGAGGGGTGCAGATAGGGAAGCCATATGGTGTCCCTCTATCTTTCTTTGGATGAAATCTCACCCAGAATCACAACACAGAAAGCCAATAAATCCTAGATACACTAGAGCTCCAAAAGGTCAAGTTTATAAACCACAGATCGAGCTAGATCCTCCCATTTTATGTATAAGAAAACAGGTTCATCCTACTCGACCCTACCCAACAGGGGTGGGAAGATGAATGGGAGGGTGGTGGGAGGGTGCTGGGAGAGAGGTGGGAGGGAGCTGGGTGGGTGCTGGGAGGGAGGTGGGAGGGTGTTAGGCAGATGGTGGGAGGGTGGTGGGCGGGTGCTGGGAAGGTGGTGGGCGGGTGCTGGGAGGATAGTGGGAGGGGTGGGCTTTGCCGTGGGGCTCCTCTCCTTGCAAGGGGGATCTCAGGGACCGGCTTGTATTGCCTCAGAGAAGTCAGGTCTCTTTTCCAGTTGCGAAGGGCCCATCAGGATTCCTCTCGAGTCACTGCCCGGGAACTCCCAGATTGTGGCCAAAGTTTTGGAGTTTCAGCTTCAGTCCTTCCAATGAATATTCAGGACTGATTTCCTTCAGGATGGACTAGTTGGATCTCCTTGCAGTCCAAGGGACTCTCAAGAGTCTTCTCCAACACCATGGTTCAAAAGCATCAATTGTTTGGTGCTCAGCTTTCTTTATAGTCCAACTCTCACATCCATACATGACCAATGGAAAAACCATAGCCTTGACTAGATGGACCTTTGTTGACAAAGTAACGTCTCTGCTTTTTAATATGCTATCTAGGTTGGTCATAGTTTTTCTTCCAGGGAGCAAGCATCTTTTAATTTCATGGCTGCAGTCACTACCTGCAGTGATTTTGGAGCCCCCCAAAGTAAAGTTTCTCACTGTTTCCATTGTTTCCCCATCTATTTGCCATGAAGTGATGGGACTAGATGCCATGATCTTAGTTTTCTGAATGTTGAGATTTAAGCCAACTTTTTCACTTTCCTCTTTCACTTTCATCAAGAGGCTCTTTAGTTCTTCTTCTCTTCCTGCCATAAGGGTGGTGTCATCTGCATATCTGAGGTTATCGCTATTTCTCCCGGCAATCTTGATTCCAGCTTGTGCTTCATCCAGCCCAGTGTTTCTCATGATGTACTCTGCATATAAGTTAAATAAGCAGGGTGACACTATACAGCCTAGACATACTCCTTTCCTGATTTGGAACCAGTCTGTTCTATGTCCATTTGTTTCTTGACCTGCATATAGATTTCTCAGGAGGCAGGTCAGGTGGTCTGGTATTCCCATCTCTTTAATACAGAGATACACATAATACATAGATATACATAATATGTAAATATATAGCTCTCTCTATATGAAACAAGCTATCATTATATACACATGGAATCACAAATCTGCATGCATCTTATATTTTGGAGTGTTTGGGCAAAA
Organism: Bos indicus; assembly: GCF_029378745.1. Taxonomy (NCBI): domain Eukaryota; kingdom Metazoa; phylum Chordata; class Mammalia; order Artiodactyla; family Bovidae; genus Bos; species Bos indicus. The sequence continues at coordinate 12,723,077 of NC_091772.1, forward strand.
TCATTTTTTTGAATAAAACTCAACTTGTCTACAGGTATTTTTCTTTAACTCATTTGGGTATTAAATATCCAAGAGCAATTTATTAAACACTAACTATACATAAGCACATTGGCTGGATTTGTTTCTTAAAGATTTAGTTACAAACATCACAGTAGCTACTATAGGTCTCTGGAACCTAGAATGGCGCCTGACCAACCATAAAAATTCAGTAAATATTTGTTGAACAAAGGTATGAATATTTTGTGTGTTCTCCATGGCACAGGAGTTTGAGGACTCAAACCTGTTCATACTGATCTTTTGCCCTTTTTTTTTTTTCCCCTCTCTAACAATTTTCAATAAAAGGTACCTTAGGGGGAAAAAATACTTTGAGCACAACCTCGTCAGGCTTTGATTCAAATGGGATGGTTTAGGGGGAAATTTCCATGATAGGAAGAGATGGAGTTTGAAATATTTTTATGACAGAAATAACGATGATGATGATGATAAAATAATCACTGCAGCTCTGAGAACAAAGACATTAAGTACATATTAATAATCAGAAGAGGTGGTGCAGAGTGAGTCCCTGGAAAAGCATTACGGTGGGCAAAGTGAATTCGCTCCCAGTGCCAGTCACTGCTGCTCTGCTGCAAGAAACGAAGCCCCAGCACTCCTAAGAGGACACTGGGGGACAATTCTATGGAGGGTTGTGTTCCAGGCCATCGGGGAGGGCTGCCCGCCCACACAGGGCCAGCCAGGAAGGGGGGCATTCACGCCATGCAGGCGAGCACATGTGGCCCAAGAGGGCATTTCATTTACAGCTTCCTCCTGGTGGATCAAGCCCATTGGTTTTTATCTCTCAGATCTACGTGTCATTCCCGTCTGCCACGGCTAACATGCAGCGCTCTGAACAAATGTGCTCTTAGGGCAGTAACTCCTTAATATAAACTGCATTTAATAAAACTGGTAGGGACTCTTAGGAAGGAGGGAGGCAGGCTTGGAGAAAGTGGCTGGAAGAAATTTGCAATTAATATTCCAATTTCTCCTTGCCGTTCAAATTTAAGAGCTTTTTCAAAACTGTATTCGTCTCTGTTATTACATCCTTAATTAAATTAATTTATATGGTGAATGCTCTAACGATGCTGCTGGAGATTTTCAATCAAAAAGCCTTATTGCAAGAGACAATGTGTGTGAAGACCTTGAAAAAGAGTGGTGCTAGGCCTGGAGCAGGGGGATGTTTGGCCCTGACACCTGATTATTGAAGAGGTCATAGCAGTTTTCCTGGGCCTCCACTGAGGTCGTTACTTTATTTTTTAATTAAGCTAAATTAGGTCAGGGAAAACAAAATGAATCTCGAGAGTTGCCTTCACAGGGTTTTTCTCTCTGGGAAGCACCATGGCAGACGTTGACATTTCTATTGAGTACTTCTACCAGTGAGGTTGTGCCTGCCCGAAACCCTAAACAAAGACAGTACCTCTCAGCCTGCTCGGCTGTATCATCAAAGGAGAGGCAATCAGGATTTGTCCAAGGACACAGTGGCTCAGCTATGGAACACGTCAGGCTCAGAAGTTAGTACCAAGGCCAGTGACGCATCCAGTGGTCCTTTCTGCACAGACATGGTCATAGACTCACGAGGGGTTTCAAGGTCACGTGCGTGCTGTAACTGTAGAGCTTTGCTGCCTGGCACACCAGAAGCACCCGACACTCATGAGCGGTTTGTTAACCTAATGTGCCTGTGTGCTCAGTCGTGTCTGACTCCTGGTGACCCTTTGGACTGTAGCCCGCCAGGCTCCTCTGTCCATGGGATTCTCCAGGCAAGAATATTAGAGTGGGTTGCCATTTCCTCCTCCATGGGATCTTCCCGACCTGGGGATCGAACCTGTGTCTCCTGCGTTGCAGGTGGATTCTTTACCTGCTGAGCCATCAGGGAAGCTCTAACCTAATGAAATGTTAGTAATAAATCATGCCCTGTGTGTAAGATTTGATCTCTTCCTTAAGTGTCAAACCACTATCTCTAGAGCAGAGTGTCATCAATCCAGAAGGACCACCCAACCCTCTGAAGCTCATTTCTTGCTCCCTATGTAGAGCTGCTGAATTTGCTCCCTTATCTTCTAAGAGTGTATTTCTAGGATTTATTTTGAGCATTTCAGAGGATGTAAGCCCCTGACAGACCCAGTGTCTTTCTCAGTCACACAGTAAGAGATAGGCTTAAGAGATGTGTCCTTGATGACTTTGTGGTGCTAAGTAACGCCCTGATGCTTCACCCTACACCCCACCGAGGAAAGGGTCTCTATAATCCACACATTACATAGGAGGAAGAGTGCATGAAAGAATGTTCAGCTGCATACAAGAATGGCCCATCAGCTTTTCTTTCTTTTCCATATGAACCAAGTTCTTTGTTTCTCTCAAGAATGAAAATTCCTTGACATTCACCAAGTTTGGTTGCATGATGAAAAGTTCCATATGACAAAACACATCAACTGCAAGAGAAAATTAAACAGGAAAAAAAAAAAAAAAAGGCAAACCAAACACCCAGCACTATTTGATCTTGTTTTAAATGGAAAGTTTTGGACACTTTAGAAAAAAAAAGGCAGCAAGTGCCTTTTTAATGGATTTTATCCACAGGAGAAATGATTACAACCAGAAAAGCTTTAAAGTGTCAGCTGGTGATGCATTTTTCTTTATCCTTTTTATTTTTATTCAGAAAGAAACTGAAGGCATATGGCAAAGTGCATCATTAATTTCTTATTAATTTCATAATAGGAAGGCAACCAGTTAAAATAGTAGTGCTACAACTTTAAATTACTGAACTTGCTTGGTATTTAATGAGAGATTTAGCACAGCAGGGATTCTATTAAATTAAGTTGTGCCTTCACATCACAGTGGGAAAACAGGTGTATATTGGTTTAGAATTATGGAAATGTTGACTAATTCCAAGGCTTGTAATCAAACAGCAAGGCACCCTGTAATATTTTTTCCCCAAGAATATGCATTAATCTTTTATGTCTGGTCCCATTTCTTCCCGTCCACCAAAGCTCCCAGCTGATAGGAAACCACTTTCATGTTCTTGCTGGAGCTGTTAAGGGTGATGCTGATCAGATAAAGCAATACATAAATGCGAGATGTGGGACTCTGCTCCCATTCACCTAATTTGAAATGGCAGATGTAGCAACAGTGTGTGTGCTGTGAAGCCTCGGAGCTTACAAATCAGACCTGACTTCTCAGAATTTTCACTTAACCTGCCTCAAGTAATTGGGCAGAGGAAATTGAACCGGATGAAAAGAAAGCTGAAAACAATCTACAAACCGTCTTTTCCAACCTCAGAATTCTTGTCCTTAATAATGGGTTTCCAAAATCAGCAGCCCTGACTTCTGCATGCAGAAAATTTTAAAGCAAAAAAGAGACATGGGTAACGATTTTTTTTTTTTTTTTTAAATACAGAAGATGCTATGTGTTTGCTGAGAAAGGGGTCAGAGTAAAATGTCCGATGTCCCAAACAGAAGCAAGCTCATCAGTCATTTGTACGAGTTTCAACACAGCCCATTCATTAACTCTGGGTTTTGAGGAGCATCTTCATGCATGAAAATGGCATGTTAGGAGTTGTGCTCCTTCCAGTGGAGGGGATAAACTCAAATGAACCAAGCTTCACATTAATTTAAAATAGGATGAGATTTGGCACCGATAGACCCTAAATGCTATAATAACAATTCATCATCTCAAGTAATTTATTTAAACACATAGAAGGGATTTTGCACACTAATTACTGGAAAGTATTTCATTCTAAAGGAAGGAATACCAAGTGGTCTCTGGGTTGGATTAGGAGCCTGGGAAATAAAAATTATCTTTTTTTTCTACCATAGACAGTAAATATTTACCTTGGTTGCTTCATTCAGTAATGTAACCTAACACCGCAACCTCCTAGAACTTACACTGGAAAAATTCCATTTATCCAGGGAATGAAGCTGAAATAATACTTAAAAAAACCATCAGACAAAGCACTTAGACCCAGGAAAATCTTCCCTACTAAAAAAGTACCTAAGACGTTTCAGAGAGAAGTAGTTAAATTAAATTAGGAGGGAGAATTCTGGTATTACACTTGCTTTTCTGAATCCCAGTCTGTCTGATTTGCTCACACAAAAAGGGGAAAACCAAAGCACTGTGGTTTGAGACCATAGTTCATAATTTACTACTTTTTTGTTATTACCAAGTTAATGTTTTGAAAACCTTTTACTGAGTATCTTGCCACTAAAATATATGATTTTCAATGGAGCTAAGGTGAATTAAATCTTCTCTGGGGGTGACAGGGTATCAAATGACTTGTGTACATAGGTTTGCATGACAGATAAATGATAAGACATTACAATTATACCCTGAAAACATTAGGGACATGATGTTATTTTTCTTTTACTCTTATCAAACCAGGTTTCAATAAAATCATTAACGCAGCACTGCTTACCAGAGGTTCTTCATTATCAGCAACACACATTCTGCCATTAAATAAATTCATCCCTGATATCTGAATCAACGGGGAAAATATCCCAACTAGCACAGAGAAATTTATACCAGCATGCACTAGATAAAACGGTCCTAAACCCCCAGAAATCATGTATTCTGATGCAGCAGCTACAGCCAACATTAGTTCATTTCTAGTGAATGGTACCAAATGTCCAGTATGACTGGGAAGGAAATGGAAACAAAAAATTGTAAGCTTTGTATTTTCTGTTCTCTATCGACATGAAGCCGCAAATTGGGCATTAAAACATTGACTTTGTTAACCACCACTGACTGTTTAGAAGCCATTAGGAGGTTGACTATTACGGCTGTGCAGAGTACATTTTGTCCTTTCAAAAGAAAAATCTAAGGACTAAATTTGAAAAGAGGCTCCTGGTGAGTAAAAGCTTTTCCTTTTCCATTTGCTCCTCTGGTGTATTGCATGCGTGTGTGCGTGAGTTCTTTTTTTTCCCCTTTACAATCGCTGCCCACCCAATCCTCTGTAGCAGCCACTGTGACCCAGTGGGGTCATTCTGATTTTCTGACCAGGGGACACACTCTCTGAGAGGTCTTTCTGTCAGCATTAATGCCAGCGCTTCTTGAGGGGCTGGCCAGCCGCTCTGGCTGCTGCAAGGGCGACCGGGGGCCAGGTGGGGGTGGGGGCTAGTCAGCACACCCTCCTCAAAAGCCCAAAGTCATTTTTGGTACTAAGAGCCCATCACTAGAACCTTCAGTTGAAAGGACCATTTTCAAGCAATAAAGTGATTTTGGTACAAAAGTAAACCGACTCACCCCAGGTAAAGTTTTAATATTGTGCAGTGCATTCTGGGCCTCAAGTGCAGCTTTTCTTGTATAAAATGTTACGAAACAACAACCTACAGAGAGAAATGAAAAGGTTTTAGAAATTTCTGTGAATGCTTTGCTTAGATATAATGGAGACTGGGGCGAACGAGTCAACTACTTAAAAGGATGCACAATTTAAAAATAAGGTGCACGGCAACAGTAATGACAACAGCTCAAGCATTTACCCAGCGCCTTTCATCCTAAATCATATTTATTAGCTTTTCCCCACGTTGGGGAATCAATTCATAACTGCGTACCAACTACTGGGAACCCGGGTCTTCAGGAACCGGGGTGGGAGGCCGTGGGTGAGTTGTTAATGGGACTTGTGGTGCAGTCACAGCATCAAGTGAAGTGTTTAATCACAACCACAAGAGCAGACACTTATATTAACTATAATTGTCTTAAAAGATATCTCTAGAACATCACCCTTTTAAAACACTTTCTCAACTCCGAGGCTTAGACAACTGGATGATAAGCTACCTAGGAGCTGAGAACAAGCCCTCTTCTTTCCAATTTCCACCATAGCACATAATGTAAAGTTCCACACACAAAACATGCAATATTTGTTTGCTGAAATGAAAGACTCTATTTTAGCCAGTCGAGAAAGTGAGCTATATGTGGTGGGCAGATGCTGAAACAGATGTTTGCACTCTCTGTGCTGAGAATGAAACATGGCCATGGGACGTCAACCACTAACCTCTTGATTCCTCATTTTTAAGAGGTGATGGGAGTCCAGGCTGAAGGCTCCTCCAAGGGAGACTAGCCGATACACTTCTCCAAACCACCTCCCTCCACCAAAGAAAATGGTCTTGAAACCTCTCATTCCTTCTGTATTCTAAAGCAAGGCTCACCCCTTCTTCAACCTGTGCCTAAAGATACTGGTTAACATGGTTAAACCAGATGAAGACACTGGTTAAGAATCTGTTAATTAGCATAGCATTTCTTAGTATAACCAAGTATAGATAAAAGGGATAAAGAACTTTAGAAATTAAAAGAAAAAGACGCTCCCTCTGACCTGCCTGTCTTGGATGAGTTGGGTTGAGAAAAAGAGGCAGAGAGATGCAGTCACACTCAATTAGCTCTGATTCTTATCCTCATGCTTAGAGAGATGGGGAGAGCCTCGAGAGGTCCTCAAATGCCAAGTACAGCAAGTGGCTGGAGAGAAATTCAAGGCACTAAGGCATCGACTTTGGTTCTATTTAGGGGAATGATGTAAGACCACGGACAGAGACAAGTGGCACATCTGGAGAGTAGGAAGTTGACACCACAAACCATCAAAGGCTCCGAATCACACATTAGCATCTACTTTTCAGAACAAAAAACTCATTGGAAGGAGTAGGAGAAGACAAAGTACTGTACCACCCCTACAGCATTCCGAAATACATATAAGATGCTTCCTCCTTATTTGGAAAAAAGAACAAAACTTGGAACCTTGTCATATACTATTTCACTGGAGTCTACTGAGATTAAATATGCAAATCCTTCACCTTCTGGATAGAGTAGAGTATGATCCTAGCTTTTTGGCATTTAAAAACCTCCATGTCTCCAAGGATGGGAGACTCTTCACGTGTTTAATTTGCATGATGGGAGGAATACGAAAATTGTGAAGGGTCTTTAAAGAATCACAGATGGACAGAGTGGGCCTTTATATATGAGGTTTCCACTTCAGCTGTTTGACTTTTTTAGACCAGAGTGCATTTGGTCATGCTGCCTGGTGGTAGATTATTTTTCCTAAACTGATCAAATTAATGTGTGATTTTCAGCTCCACTGGCATAACCTAAGCCCAGAAAAGCTATAGGAATTGCTTTAAATCAAGGAATGATTTTAAACAGCAAAGTCCAGTTCCAGCTTCTGGTATCCACTGTAATCACTTTAAGAGGAGGAAAAATACCAATTATCTTCTATTAGACTTGATACAGAAAGAATAACATGGAGAAAAAAATCGTAAAGGAAAAGAACACATTAAAAAAAGAATGTATAACTGAATTGCTATGCAGTACAGTAAAAATTAACACAACATTGTAAATCAACTGTATTTCAATAAAACTGAAAAGAGAAACAGAAAAAGACATTATCTCTGTCTTCTAAAAGCTTTTAACAACCAGACTCTCAGGAAGTTCTCCTTTCTCTCTTCTGGGTAAGCAAGCAATGGGGATGCTCTGAACTTCGACTTCAAAACCAAGGCCTCAGAAAGGGGCAGAATCCGATGCTTTCAAGCAGGTAGATTTTAGGGGTGTGATACTTAAAAGAGAGATGCTTTCAGATGCAGTAGAAGTCATAGAGCAGTTTGCTTGCCTGGCAAGAAGGCAATTAAGGAAGAATTTCCTAAGCAGAAGGAAAACAAATGCTAGTCCGGCCAAGTTCAGAGATAAGGAGAAAAGCCAAGATCAACCTGAAAGAACAGTGGAATGACAAGGGAACTGAAAAGGGTGACTGACATGCACGGTAAGACAAAAGCAATGAGGAACAAAGATGATGTAAACCAAGGCAGACTTGTTATGGGGCCACCCTGGACCCAGTGCAGTGGGCTCAGGAATAGAGTGGTCTCCACTCTTGCCCTAAACACTCAAGCAAAATTCCAATCACTTTCCATGGCCTGGAAGTCCACCGGGAAGGTGTAGTTCATCTGCTATTGAAGCAATAAAACGCTACCCTTAAGGAAGGTAATATTTAATTGTTCCTAGCTCTTTACACCTTAGTATGACTTTGGCAACTCCAAGTGTTTCCGTCTTGAACAAGGTTCTTGGTGAACAGACAGTGGTTTCTGTGTTTGTTTTGCTTTGAGAAAGTTTGAAGCTGATGTCTGAGCAGCATGGGATGGGGTGAGGAGGGGCAAGAAAGCAGAGAAGAATCTAAGGAGTGAAGGAAAGGTATTTCAAATTTCTAACTCTCTCCAATTTCATGCAGGGTCCACTCTGCCTGTACAGCTGACAGGTGACCTCAGGGATCTGCCATGACAGACCTCTCTGGGAACTGTGCATACCTCTTAACTCTTCTACTGGGTTGGCCAACACGTTGGTTTGGGTTTTTCCACATCTCAGGGAAAAGCCCAAATGAACTTTTTGGTCAACTCAATACTTTAGTCCTATTGAAACAAAGACTCTGGAAGAACATGCCCCTCAAAGCTCTAGTTCTAGCTGTAATACAAAGAAGAGTATCCTGGACACGACTGCTGACTCGCCTCCCCTTCACTGCTCACTGACTTCCAACCCGACAGCTCATCCCTGGGCACCACGCACTTAGGACCTTTGAAAGAGGCAGCCTATCCCCATGTGGGCATGGCCCCCGTGGCTTGGTGACTTAGAGCTTGGGCTGAATTTCTGCCCCAAAGTGTAGCCTCAGCTGGATGCCCTCACGCAATGAACAACTTGCACCAACGTGGGGGCTCTGGGGGAAATCTCACCCCAAGACTCTTCTTTCGGTTTCATACTTTCAGTTCCTGAATGCCTTGGTGGAAAACACCTTACTTCCTCTATACCTGAGTTACTTGTGCTGCATCACCTCGAAATCAATGCACAAAAAACAGGGCTGCCTACCACTACTTCCTCCCTGAAAAAAAAACCCTACCTGGATATATAGCCAAAAGGTTTCATTCAGAATAAATTTAACAGTCAAAACTATTCCTTCCCTTTCTTGGGCTAAAAAATGTCTTGCACTTCACTCCACATGCATACTAATTGATTTAATAAAAATAGCGTTTGATTAAGTTATCAGAAAATCTGCGGTAGAAATAGAGAACTCCCAATTTCAACATTCATCTTTGAGGCAGCCATTTGTGGTTTTCCCCCCGATGAGACTTGAGTCTGGATGCTTCCAGAATAAGAATGTGTTTCAGAGACTCTTGCTTCTCTGAGTCCTCTCCCAGCTAAACAACCAGACTTTTTAAGCAACCAGTCCACTTGATATGCTCATTAAAATCTTAAGATTCATTGACCTGAGGAAATCATTTCAACACACGAAGGGAAAAATATCGTTAGTATCTGCCCTGAGGTGGCGGTGATCACCATGGCAAAAGTCGGGGAGAGACTCCAGGTCCTAGAGAACTCATGGTGATGTAACAGGGTGGGCATTTTCTTTCCTGCCTACCCCACCTGGATGGACAGCTGTTAAGGGAGCCACGTGGCTTGTGGACTTCCCCATGCCAGCTGTAACTCAGGTGTGAGTTCAATGGATTTGTCTGCAGGTCAGCTGTAACACCAGATGGCCCTGCAGTCTGATTCCGGGACAGACCTTTCTCCCTTACCAGGTTCTGCTCCCAACATCCTTGAAGGTGGGTGGTTGAACACCGACCACAGCCCTGGGCGCCCTTCAGCGGTCAGCGGCTGCACCGCGCCCGAGGGGACCACCCTTCCGGCGTCAGCATCAGTCCTGGCACCTGCTTTCCCTGCTGCCCATGAGCGCAGAGCAAGGCTTGCTCTACACCACAGAGGGGAAGTGACCTGCCAGGGAACTCCAAGGATGGGTAGTGCGGAGGCTTCAGCCAGGCTCAGCCCTCCTGTTTCTGCTCTGGGTGGCTTCGCATTTCTCTACTCTGCCTGTCTGACACAGTCTCGTAAGCACTCACACTTTATGATTCTTGCCACCTTTATCCTCTGGCTCCAGAGTTTCTGCCGGTGGCAGCAGCCGGCTTAGAAAAGATAAACCTGCTGTCCCACGCCCAGGAGATTTCAAGGCATCCCACTTTCCAAGAGTTTCAACAATTCATTGTGTTAATAAGAGCTCTGGATTCTGGAGTGAAAAATTTAAAAATCCATCTTTTGCATGTCTATTTATCAGCCCCACCCCTTACTCCTCACTGAAAGTGAAAAGTGAAAGTGAAAGTTGCTTGGTCGTGTCCAACTCTTTGCAACCCCATAGACTATAAGTCCATGGAATTCTCCAGGCCAGAATACTGGAGTGGCTTGCCTTTCCCTTCTCCAGTGGATCTTCCCAACCCAGGAATCGAACCCAGGTCTCCCACATTGCAGGCAGATTCTTTACCAGATGAGCCACAAGGAAAGCCGTGTCTGACTCTGTGCGACCCCATAGACGGCAGCCCACCAGGCTCCTCTGAAATGGGTTTGGGGGTAAAACCTGAGAGGTGATCCCAGAACCAAGTGTTGGTGTCTCAGGTTTGTACAGAGTCCGCCAGTGACGACCCCTCACTGACCCCCAAGTGCTGCTGGGTCTGTACACACTGCTGGGGGTGTCACATGAGAGCTTACTGGCCATTACCATCTCCCGTGAATTCTTTTTTGCAGCTTAACTGTGAATACCTGGCTAACCCCTCAGACGGCCACTTAAGCCAGATCCATTTGGATGGTAAAGAAGGTCTAGACAGAAAGGTCCTGGGGTGCAGAGCACCCACGGTGAAGGTGACCGGTATGAGGCCTTGCTGTGGGCATCTCTGGATGATCAGGAGGTGGCCAGGGGGCGCTGGGCCGGGAGAGAATGAGTCGGGGTGGGGCTGGGAGCTTTAGAGGGCCCCAACTCCCAGCGGTCAGCAAGTTCAACAACGTGGCTGCGCATGCTCGGCTTGTCATCAGTATTGTAATGGTGAGGTGTGATTAGACCATCTCGCACCAGAAGTTGAGAATGGTAATTCCCAGAGACGCCATGAGCCACCTACTCCAGATAGGGATGCTGGTGTCTGACTGACTGCCTCTCCTCACAAACAATTTCTGCTGCCGTTAAAGGTTCCCTCAGGGACTCTGCCAGCTTTACTGCTGCATGACCAGAGACATGGTGGTGAGGTTTTTGCTGTTTCCAAAGATAAAGCCTCAGATGAGATGGGCCAATGGTACCTACACACAGACACAGACGCACACAGACACACGCACACAGACACACACAGACGCACACAGACACATGCACACAGATGCACACAGACACACACAGACACAGAGCAGTAGTGTATTTAAAGACATCAAGAAGACGCTCAACTTTACTGAAAGACTTTAATTTTAAATGATCAAGTAGACTTATCCTCAAAGAAACCATCTGGATTATCACCAATCCTTTCAAACCACAGCTGTTTCCCTTGGAAAGCTTGACTTGGAGACTTGGTAAAAATATGCTCAGGGGAAAAAAAATGCACCGCTTATGTAGAGATAATCAGTCTATATCACGGCCTGTCCAGAGTCAAACAGCACTGAATTCACATTCTTCCATGTGGAGGGCTGTGTAGACACTGCCTGAGAGAATAGATCCTGAGATTGGATTTTAAAATTAGTTATGCCCTGAAGAAAACTGACCCCACACTTAAGGAAACTTTCTCTGAGGCTACCAAACTGGGGAGGAAGGAAACTGAGGTCTGATGCTCTGAAGACACCATTTTACTAAAAGGCGGTTTTCTTCACGTCTTTAGCTCTAAAATATGAACAAGGTAGTTTTTTGCTCTGTGTGTTTGTTTTAAAGTATCCAGGTATAGAGATGGGAAGTCAGGGACTTGGATGGTTTGCAAATATTGAAAGAGTCACTTGTCAGCTGTAGGGTATTTCAGAGCACACGCCAACAATTTAGACTCTCAGCAACACGGGAAGCTGGTCATTCCCTACGATTCTCCTCGAGCCACCAGCCTGGATGGACGATACATTCTCCTTGAAAGGCTGCTCCCATAAACGCGAGAAAGGGCCTCTTAGGAACATTCCAGGCCTGACTGAGAATTCTTCAGTAATATCTTAATATGGGAAATTATGGGACGTTTTCTGAAATACAAACAACAACTTGAGGATGGATGTGAGAAGGTGTGGCCAAGCTTGTAAAATAAATAAGTGCGGAGCTGCTGGCCTTGCACACCTGGACAGCTGACCCTCCAAGTCAACTCCATCCCCAGCGTAAAAGAGGGGTTGCCCACATCCTCAAGGTCATTCCACATCTCATTCCAGAAATTTCCATCACTGTCCAAACCCACACAAATAAACACTTGAAAACGACCACAGAAAGATCATGTGCAGACCGAACCTTGTACTTATTTCTTTAAAAAAAAAAAAAAAAAGGGAATAGTCCTGGCGGACAGATTCAACTCAAGCTATATTTGAATTCAAGACAGCAACAGAGTCATCCTGTAGTGAATTGAAAATTCCCTTCAAGTCTGCCTTTGAATTCTAACGGGCCAACAGATCAAGAGACCGAGGCCCTGCAAGGCTAAATTAGTGAACCCTCTATGGTGTTTTTTTTCTTTCTTTCTTTCTTTCTGTGAATGAAGCTCTCTTTTGTCTACACATTTGCAAGCCAAGCAGGCGCCTCCTTCACACAACTGAATTGCTACTGGGATCTTGGCTTCTTGGAGAGTCAGTTGTCAGTTTAAGTCAGAAGAGAGGACAGGCTCCTCCTCCTCCCGTCATCGGCTTTCTCCCTCCATCTCAGCCACTATGTAGAGAATTTCATGCTTCTTTCACAGTCCAAAGGTTTTTGGACTTCGTGGGGCATGCTGTGCTCTAAAGAAGCTCTCGCCCAGTGAGACTGTCAACCATGGGCCTTACCCCTGCCAAGACGCTTGACTTTCGGTTTCTACAAAGCAGTTAAAGGCTCAAAAACCCCATCAAAAATCCCCTGAATTAAAATTGTAAAGTCAATGTAGCTTTGACCTTAAAAAAGTAGTTTTCCAGTGGTCTAGCAGGTAGCCCTCAGCGTCATGAGGAAAAGGACAAGAACGAAACCCTGTTCTTCCAGCTGGTCCCCCAGGAAGTGCAGATGGCACGCCTTCCTCAGCCTGAAGTCCGCCCACCGGGAAGAACCGGCACAGGTAGAAACCACACCTGGCGCACTGTTGTTAACTTAGGGCCCCCACGGCCCTTGGTCTTTATTCTTTCTACGTTGTCCTCCAAATGTGCGTGGTTTACGTGTAAGATGGGGCATGAAATGCTATTGACATCACAGCAGTATTTAAAATTCAGTCCCCTGGAACCCTCCTCCACTGTTGGTGGAGATGTAACCTGGTGTAGCCAGCATGGAGAACAGTATGGAGGGTCCTTAGAAAACTAAGACTGAAGCTGTCATATGGTCCATCTATCTATCTTCTGGGCATGTATCTGGAAAACACTGGAAACTCTAATTCAAAGATACACGTGCTCCAATGTTCACAGCAGCACCAGTTACAATAGCCAAGCCATGGACGTAACCTGTGTCCATCAAAGATGAAGGAATGAAGAAGACGTGGTACACACACACAATGGAATGCTACTCGGCCGTAAGAAAGAATGAAACGTAGCCATGTGCAGCAACATGGGTGGGCCTAAAGATTATCACACTGAGGGAAGTTAAGTCAGACAAAGACAAATATCACAGGATACCATTTATATGTGAAATCTAAAAAAATTATGGAAATGAATTTATTTACAAAAACAGAAAGAGACTCACAGACATAGAAAAGAAATTGATGGTTACCAAAGGGGAAAGGTGTAGGGGAGATAAAAATTAGGAGTACAGGACTAACAGATACACACCAATACATACTTAAACACACACCCACCCACCCACACACACACACACAATAGACAAACAGGATCTACTGTACAGTACAAGGAACTACTCCCAATATCTTGTATTAATAACTTATAATGGAAAAGAATCTGAAAAAGAATCTATGAACTGTCAGTCCGTCTACCGTCTATCCATCCCATCCATCCATCCGTCATCCACCATATGATCTATGCGTCTATATATGTATCTATCTATCTGGATCACTTTGCTGTATACCTGAAACTAACAAAGTACTATCAACATCAACTACAGCTCAATAAAAAAATTACAACATTCAGTCCTCTGGCTGGTAGACACACTTATGTATTCCAGAGTACGATTTCCTCAAGGTGGCTCATCTGAACTGCTGCACCAAGGTGGCTGTAATAACACCAACTAAGATACAAGGGAAAAGAATTTTAAAGAGCAGCAAAGCAGAAATTCCTTATGGGAAGCACCTGCAAGAAGATGAAAGAATTTTCTATCCTATTTTTTTTTTTGGCTTTAAACGCAAAAGAAAAGTAAAACTAGAGGAAGTCAATGCCTCATCTTTCTGATTCCACAGAGTCACAGATTTTTACAACTATTAACAGTTAACTCGAGTCACCCAACTCTCCAGCTCCCTTCCATCTCAGGTGAGCCAACTGCCCACAATCACGCAAGAGGTTCAGAGCAAAGGCTAAGTCATCCGCATCATTAGTGGTTGACAACAGCCTTCAGAGTCAATGCCATCACAGGAGCGCCCTCCACCAAGCAGTCCTGGTAGCTTCCGCTTTCCTCTGAAAGATTCCAGAACTGCTTCAACCTCCTCCCATGTCACCAAAAATGTCTTTTTATACCTGAAATCTCTCTTGTTTTAAACCAGTGGTCTCCTAGGACAAGCCACTGTCTCCTTCTCTATCTAAAAGTGAGACTCCAGAGCAAGAATAACAGCTCCCCAATTACAAATGCCACATCCTGTAGAAGTCAGCTTTTAATGAAACTGTGATAGGCACCCTGATGTAAAAAGTAATGCCATCTGGCCACCACCTAGGGAGCAGAGACGGAGCCACTGTTCTGCTTTCAGTACTTGAATTACGTGGACACCACTGTCTGGCCCACCAACTGCAATCCCAGGGAATCCCCTGGGAATTTCTCTGACAAAGGAAGAGCCCTGCCTATGATTTGTGGCTGCCTGGGGCAGGGATCTGATGTTCCCTCCAAGAACCCTGGCTCCTGTCCCCAGCAGGAGGACTCCAAGACAGTACATCAGTGCCAACCTTTCAACCAAGGAGAGACTGCTGATCTCACCAGGCTCCATGCAACCCCCACCCTGAGAGTCTGCACCTGGGGCCTGGGACCACACTCAGCTAACTGGCCTCAAGATCAAGGCCATTACCAGCCTCCCTCGGCTGGGGCACTTTTCTTGGAGGAACCATCTCCTGATTCTCCCATGGCTCTGTTAAGTCAGGCAGGCTTTCTAAATCTTCTGCCAGGAAAACGGAGGTTTTTTTGTTTTTTTTTTTGTTTTTGTTTTTGTTTTTTTATCTAGATTAAATCTACCACATTTTTAAGCCTCTTGGGAAAGCAAGGAGGGATGTGCCTGGCTCTGCACATACTGCAACCATTCCTCACCGATTATGATATAAATCCCAACTGCAGGACACATGGAAAAGATACCAAGGGCAAAACTGGGATCTGCTGTTTCCCCCTTCCCCAGGCCTCTGAGATAAGCCACTAAGGTTAAAGTATTTCAGTGTCATAGCTGTAAATGTATCTGGAGAACTTTAACATCACCCCTTTTCCTGGATGGGACAATCACTGCAAACCGTGTTCCTTAAAGGCCTGCACTCTGCTCTAAGCATCGGGAGGTGAGTTTATGGTGGCCTGAGTCTTTGTCAGGCTTCCCAGGCGGTAAAGAATCCACCTGCCAATGCAGGAGATGGAAGAGACACGGGTTCGATCCCTGAGTTGGGAAGATCCCCTGGAGCAGAAGATGGCAACCCGCTCCAGTACTCTCGCCTGGAGAATTCCATGGACAGAGGATCCCGGAGGGCTACAGTCCATGGGGTTGCAAAGAGTCAGACACGACTGAGTGTGTACACACACGTTTGTCAAGGAGCCGTGGGGACAGAATGGAGAAAGCAAGCAGTCTCCTTTGTTAAGAAATATAAGAGAATAAGCAAACTGTGAACTTGATTAATTCATGTTTTTAAAATGTTAATTCTAGAGTGTGGAAGAGGCAAGGCAAGAAAAATAACTTTCCCTCAAGGCAAGAAAAATAACTTTAGGATGAACATGTCAAGACAAGAAGGCCATATAGTGGTCTGGCCCCAATTCCTGGGCTGCTCAGTCCCCTACCAGTGTGGGTGGCTGAGAGGGTCCCAGAAGGCCATGGCAACAAGTGCTTCTTCTCCAAGGGGCCAGAGGATGGAGCAAGGCCTCAGGCTTAGCTAACCAAGACACCCTCACATCGATTAATCTGGAAGGTGTCCCAGGGTTAAGTGTGGTAGGAGGTAGTTCCATCTTGAATCCAATTAAAAAAGGATTTTAGTTTCAAAAGCACTGAGGGACCTCATTAAAAAGTTTTTAATATAAGGTTATTGGGTACATACATTCTCTTGGGGACAGGACGGCATTATAATTCAGAGTGGTTGTGATGAGAGTAGGTTACAATCGTATCTATCTTCCTGTGATTCTCAGTTCAGTACACTGGGCCATAAGATGTGGGCCTGAACACCGTCTTAAGTCTCAATTTCATGATCCTGCTTGGATGGTGGGGCAACCTGTATCTGCCAAGTCTACACATATTGACCCCTTATGTCACCTGGAATAAAATACAGTTCATCACTTATTAGCAGCATCACTGACGAAAACGTATGGCCCTGTTTTAGGTGCGGCTGGCTCTTAGAAGAGTTTTTCAATTCAGAGGAGAAGCAAGGTATTTTTTCTGTTATGGAGGGGGTGAGGAGAGTCATGTTGACTTCCTCATTCTGGTCTTTTGGGGTCATGCTGGCTCAAGGAAAGATCTGACCTTATTTCAGACTTTCTTCCTGGCAGATGGCTCCAGAGAGCTGATATTTATGGCCAGTGTAACTGCTTAGCCCACTCCCACAATAACGAAGGCATCTTTCATGCGCATGCAGATCAGGGAGGGAGACATTTTTATGAATTGCCTGGGGCAGTGGAAATCATATAAGCAAAGCACTTTTGTAGCCAATTGTGTAAATCGATGTTCATAACAGGCAAGCAGCCCTGATCCCAGAGTTCTCAGGGCAGAGACTACGACAGGTTCCAAAGTGGCTGTGGATACTCCCCTTCGCTCTGCTCATAAAGCTTCGCTGAGTAACAAAATCGTCCTTTACCAGCGCTTCAGACAGACTCGGGATTGGACACATTTCTCTAAGCCTCTTTTCTTTACTTATAAAATGGCCTGAGTAACAGCAGCTCTGTCCCAGGGTTATTATATTAAAAAAGGTAATTTATGAAAATGTATATGTAACACAGGTCCTGGTATATACAACTGACGTGGTTAAATAAATGTCAGGGATTACTGCCCACTGTAAACTGGTTATGTTCCTCCATAGAGCCCCTGGCCCACGCGGACCCTGTGCAGGTTTCCCACGAGGCAGATGAGGGACACTCAGCATTACCCTGATGATTTAATATGCACCTCCAACCCTGAGGCGCAGAAAGGCGGCATTCCCACGCCAGCCATGCCAACACGTGGCTCGCCACCAGCCTCCGGACGGAAGGGGAACAAGCCAGCCTCTTTGGTAAGTGATGCCCCCACACCCTGTAACAAGGCTTGGAATTGATTTTGTTGTCTTGCTTTCTGGAGTAATTACTCGGAACTGGCCAAGTGCACCCATTTGCATGGCCCTCGAGGAACCTGGACATCTATTTACATGGCTTCTGAGCAGTCGATCCATTTTAATAGAATCATTTTGAGGACATTTCCTATACAGGGTATCACAGAATTTCCCCCAACTCTATGGTTGGCGGCGCTCCCCCAAGAGGCAAAAGCTTTTAGAAATGAGCCCTGTGGCTGTCTAATGAGCAAGCCTGGGTTTCCTTCCTGAAAAAGGAGCCGAAGCACAGACCTGCCCTTTCTCTGTATTTTACTACAACAAAGGAGGGAAAAGAAGAAGAAGAAAGCAGCGACACTGGGCTCTGCATGAAGAGGCGGGGTTCTAAACATCACGGTCAGGAGAGCAGAGAGGAGGACTGCAGGTGCGTTAGGTACCCCCTGAGAAAAGGGGTTCCCAGGGGTGGGATTGCATTTTGAGAGTCCCCATCACAAAATGATAAAACACAAGGGGAAAAAAAAAGCACTGCCTGCTTGATGAACCACTGTCTCCTACAGTGGTTCTGCTATTACTTCATTATCTGCCATCTAAGGACCATCTTGAAAGGCAAGAAGCCACGTCTGAAGGCTCCCTGGTCCCCTTCACAAGGCTCAACAGGAAGTTGGGCTCGTGGGTGCTTCTGAAATACCGATGGATCGACTGTCCTTAGGGCCTTTGCCCATCTGCTCGCCCCACAGCCAGACGTCATCTGCCAGGAGTCTTTCTGATACAGGCTACTGGTGATGAAGACGGTCCATGCAGTACTCCTGAATCCATTTTCTGACAAATGACCCTGTATACTTGTCGTCTACCTGTATGTTTCCGACCTAAGTTTGATGGTCAGGTCAAACAGATTTCACTGGGTTCCTTTAGCAAGCTCATGTATACACAATGCTGCTGCCGCTAAGTCACTTCAGTCATGTCCGAATCTATGCGACCCTACAGACGGCAGCCCACCAGGCTCCGCCGTCCCTGGGATTCTCCAGGCAAGAACACTGGAGTGGGTTGCAATTTCCTTCTCCAATGCATGAAAGTGAAAAGTGAAAGTGAAGTCGCTCAGATGTGTCCGACTCTTAGCGACCCCATGGACCATAGCCTACCAGGCTCCTCCCACCATGGGATTTTCCAGGCAAGAGCACTGGAGTGGGATGCCATTGCCTTCTCCTGTATACACAATATTAACCTCCAAATTGGGCACGCAGAAAACTCAAATGAACAGTCTCAGCTTGCTTTCTTCCTTCTACTTTCTGACCTCATTCTGGGGGTACTGTGAGGGCTTCTTCCACACCTAGAGTGACCAAGAATTCATTATCCAAGCGGGGACACTTTGGAAAGTGGAAGGGGGACTATCAGTTATTATTCTGGGACAACAGATGAAAATCGGGCTGCTGCAGAGAAACCCTTCTCCACAGGCTCTCTCCCAACTCTGCCCCTTCTCCTTCAAGCTTCATCCTTATGACCTGAAGCTCAGATTTGTATTAAAACAAAATTCCCTTAGAATACACAACACTATGATCTATTTTCCCAGTGATTCACACTGGAGTATAAATCAGTCTCTGGCTACAAGCTTTGAAAAGAGTTTATGCAGTGAAAATGCTGTGGTTGGGGCATGAATTAGTGTCATGGAAAATACACGGTGACCAGGGGAAAGAAACTTCACTTATGTTGTAATTTTGACAAGGGTTGGTCCAGATCTGACTGTGATCCAGTTTAAATCCTGGACTGGAGCGCGGAAAGGGGCCTTAGTAATCCATCTAAGTCCCTACTGCCAGCAGAGAAAGAAACCGAGGCACAGAGAGAAAGTATTTGGATTGGCAAAGCCTGAACCCCAATCTCACTCTTGACAAAGACCTAGAGATGATCATACCAAGTGAAGTAAGTCAGACAAAGACAAATGCATATATTACTTCTATGTGGACTCTAAAATATGATACAAATGAACTTAGTTACAAAACAGAAACAGACCCACAGACATAGAAAGCAAACTTATGGTTACCAAGGGGAAAGGTGGGGAAGAGGGATAAAGTAGGACTTTGGGATTAATAGATATACACTATTATATACAAAATAGAGGAGCAACGAAGACCTACTGTATAGCACAGGGAGCTATGCTCAGTATCTTGTAGTAGCCTATAATGGAAAAAGAATCTGAAAGTGTGTGTGTGTATAACTGAATCACTTTGTCATATACCTGAAACTAACACTGTAAATCAACTCTACTTCAATAAAAGTGTTATGAAAAAAAAAAAAAAAAGACCATCATGCTTCCTCATTGCTCTAAATCTCAACCTAGATAAATACTGAGCATGGCTTTCCATTTGTCAGGAAATTAAATAAGTATAACTGATGATGGATACAAGAAAAATATAATACACGGTCCCCTGGACTTGATGTGTTTAATATTTAGCTACAGAGTTAACTGCTCATTCTTGAGCAGGTAGAGAGAAGATTCATCTTCTTTGCCAGAGAATCTATCCCGAGAAAACCTCAGAGGGAAAAGTGAAATATTGCCTTGATTTCAAGAATATGGAAAACTCTACATACTGCACACTGATTGGCAGCCACTGGGCTTCACTCAAGAATAACACGCCATCTACTTGCCTTCCCCATGCTGCACGGATGCCGAAGCAATATTTGATCTAAGAACTTTCATTTTTCTCTATCACTGCCCAATGATACTTATTCTTCTGTTAAACCTTTAGAAAACGGAGAAAGGAAATAATGCCCCACAGGCTCCCATTCCAGCCTCCGATGACTAGATGAAGATAGATTTTTAAGTCTTTAGTCCCTTTTGAACGGAAGGGCTTCTGCTCCTCTGGATTTCAAACAAACACAAATGATATTTAAGATGGGGGTGGGAAGAAAGGCAGGTTGTGAAACACTCTGCAAGGAGCTAAAAGGCTCTAGGCAACAAAGATCACTGTACAGAGAAGCCTTTGCTCCCTAATCGTGCAGATAACGGATGATAATAACACTGCTTTGGAGTTACAAGAGATGTTCTTCCACCACTAAGGGTCTCATAGTCAGTTCTCAATTTTATTGTATCACGACCAGATCAATACCTCAAGTGATCTAAAACAGTGGCTGTCACAAATATCTTTTCATTATTGTCCTGTAATACTTTTTATGTTAGTGACAGGACAAGTTGTTGTCGTTCAGTTGCTAAGTTTGTCTGACTCTCTGCGACTCCATGGACTGTAGCACGCCAGACTCCTCTGTCCTAGGAGGACAAACTATCTCCTGGAGTTTGCTCAAATTCATGTCCATTGAATCGGTGATGCTATCTAACATCTCATCCTCTGTCGCTCCCTTCTCCTCTTGCCCCCTTTTCCTCTTGCCCTCGATCTTTCCCAGCATCAGGGTCTTTTCCAATGGGCTGGCTGTTTGCATCGGTGGCCAAAGTATTGGAGCTTCAGCATCAGTCCTTCCAATGAATATTCAGGGCTGATCTCCTTTAGGATGGACTGGTTTGATCTCCCCGCAGTCCCAGGGACTCTCAAGAACCTTCTCCAGCACCACAATTTGAAAGGACAAGCTACCTTCCTGGATATAACTGTCTTAGGCTAACCTTAAAGTTGGTTTCAACTTGTCGAAAAGGACATGATCCACATCACTGCTGGGGAGAGTGAAGAAGGCAGTCTAGGCTTCAAATGCACCATGGAAAGTACCCAGTGGAACTCCCCACACCTGTGTCATTCTTCTGGAACATTCAGAAGGCTGAGTGGAACAGTTTTCCAGCCTTCATTTCTGGACTGAGGTCACTGATAAATAATTCAACCACTACCTGTCAAACATATTTATACTTTTAATTTCCATGATGGCAGGTTTCTAAAGGATTCAACATTATCACAAGAGGGGTGAAATCCTAGGAGTTCTTTCCTTGTCAATCTTATACACTGAATTATGTGTTAAAGACCTGTCATAAATGGATATATAAACCATAGAATAACTGTGTCGAAATGACGGGTGAACTTCATCAACTAAGGGAGTGTTAGTCACTCAGTCATGTCTGACTCCTTGTGACCCCACGGACTGTAGCCCATCAGGCTCCTTTGTCCATGGAATTCTCCAGGCAAGAATATTGGAGTAGGTTGCCATTTCCTTCTCCCAACTAAGGGAAGCAGTCGACTAATTCAAAGAAAAATTCGGGTTTGGACAAGTGTGTAAGTAGTACACAGAAGAGTCACTGTATAATCTAGTCTACACAGCAAGGCCTGTAGCTAAACCTGAAGACTAAAGACACTTAAACCAGGATGCCAGGGGTTGGGTTTAGCACCACTCCTGGGCAGCTTAAGTGGTAAAGAATCTGCTACAGTGAGGGAGAGCTGGGTTCGATCCCTGGATTGGGAAGATGCCTTGGAAAAGGGCATGGCTACCCACCTCCAGTATTCCTGCCTGGAGAATTCCATGGACAGAGGAGTCTGGTGGGCTACAGGCGGGCCATGGGGTCTCAAAGAGTGGGACATGACTGAGCAACTAACACTTTCACTTTCACATAACATAGCATTCTCAGCCTAAGACTGCAACAGGGACTTCCCTGGTGATCCAGTGTTAAGACTTTGACTTCCAATGCAGGGGGGGTGTGGGTTTGATCACTGATGTTGAGGCTGAAACTCCAATACTTTGGCCACCTCATGAGAAGAGTTGACTCACTGGAAAAGACCCTGATGCTGGGAGGGATTGGGGGCAGGAGGAGAAGGGGACGACAGAGGATGAGATGGCTGGATGGCATCACCGACTTGATGCACATGAGTTTGGGTGAACTCCGGGAGTTGGTGATGGACAGGGAGGCCTGGCATGCTGCGATTCATGGGGTCGCAAAGAGTTGGACACGACTGAGCAACTGAACTGAACTGGGCAGCTAAGATCCCAAGTGCCTCAATGCCAAAAAACCTGAACATAAAAAACAGAAACCATATTGTAACAAATTCAATTAAAGACTTTAAAAATAGTCCACTCCAAAAAAAATCTTAAAAAGACTGCAACAAATGTTCAAAGAACCTTTCCCACTATCCAATTACATCTTAAGACAGTGTTTCTCAAGCCTTCCTGAAGATAATAATCACTTGCTTATAAACTCCTTGGAACTAACCCAGGTCTTGGGATCTGTAAAGTGTCCCCAATGATTCTTATCCTCTGGGAAGCCTGGGAAACACCACCTGTGACAGAGCTCACCAGCTGCCACCCAGATCCATCCTCTCCTCCCACAGGGACAGGACTGCATTGGAGGGCGTGGTGAGCCCACGTGGGCTGGCTTCTTGCCACGTGACAAAGCACAGAGACTAAAGGGATGTGGGTGGAGCGTTACTTGCTGCTCCAGGGCTTTTAACAGAGCAGATGGAGGTCTTCCGCATTTTCCTTCCTTTACTTCTGGATGGAGGCACATGGCCAAAAAAAAAAAAAAAAAAAAAAAGAGGGTATTCTCACCACAAAACTGTTAGTTACACATTTAGAAGCACCATCACTTTATTTACCTGATTTTTAATAACAGCAGCAGCAACAGCAAACCAAGGGAAAGGCCAGGGCACAAGGTGAAGAATGCTGGTTCCCTGTGTCACCACCAACCCAGAACTCCCAGGAAGGATTCCAGACATGAGCAAGAAAGAAAACTGCCACAGTGTCTGAAGTCCTAATACCTTTTTAGACCTATTACAGCAGTTCAGCCTCTTCTGGTGACTACAACATCTAACGGTAGAAAAATACACGTGTAGAAAGATGACTGACACGTGGACAGTCACGTGAGTGCTCTTTGTCCTATCCCTTTCACGCATTTTCGAGGTCCTGACCAAAGTGGCTGTGTTAAAAATACACCAGAAGGGCTGAAATGAGGATAGTTCAGAACCTGGTTCCAGAAAATGAGAAGCTGGTGGATGGCTATAGAAGAATCAGCTAGACACAGTGAATGATGCATTTAAACTCATATCTAATGGTTTTGTGGTGAGACTACCCTCTTTTTTTAATTTAAATCACTTACTAAAATTGACTAGACTGAGCAAAGGATGTAACTCTTGATAAGCAAGTCTATCTACATTTCAACCCACATCAGTAAGCAATTTCTAAGTTCATCTGCTTCTATGGTGAGGTTTAGTTCATAAGTTTTTTTTTTTTTTTTGTCTTCTCTTTCCATCTTTGCTCTTTCTTCTTTCTGTTACTGCTTTTCAAAGCACTGACCCAACAACTCAGGTTTGTGCCCTACTCCCTCCCTTAGGTGGCGCTAGTGGCAAAGAACCCACCTGCCAACGCAGGAGACATGAGACAGGGGTTCCATCCCTCGGAGAAGGCAATGGCAACCCACTCCAATACTCTTGCCTGGAAAATCCCATGGATGGAGGAGCCTGGTAGACTGTAGTCCATGGGGTTGCTAAGAGTCAGGCACAACAGAGTGACTTCACCTTCCCTTTTCACTTTCATGCACTGGAGAAGGAAATGGCAACCCACTCCAGTGTTCTTGCTTGGAGAATCCCAGGGACGGTGAAGCCTGGTGGGCTGCCGTCTATGGGGTCGCACAGAGTCAGACACGACTGAAGTGACTTAGCAGCAGCAGCAGCAGTTCCATCCCTGGAGGAGGGCATGGCAACCCACTCCAGTATTCTGGCCTGGAGAATTCCATGGACAGAGAAGCCTGGCGGGCTATAGTCCAGGGGTCGCAAAAGAGTCGGACACTACTAACGCAACTTAGCATGCACCCTTCCTCAACTGCTTCTTGAACCGATTAGCATCTCAAATGGGTCTGGGGCCCAGAAAGGGCCTGCTGTGCAGGTAGGTACAGAAATCTGACCTGGAAAGGTCTCGAGGAGTCTGGACCAAGTTGGCAGAAAAAAAAGACAACCTCCTGTAACCACTTTCCTGTGTTAAGTTACAGGAGAGCAAGCATGTCTCCGAATCCTTTCAGTGCCTAGGTAGATCTGCAATTTAAATGCCTCCAAAAAACCCATGAAAATAAGCACATGCCCAAGTAAAACTGAATATATGATATCAACATGTAGGTTATGAAAATCTAGGGAATGGGTATTTTAAAAATTTAATAAAAAGCACCTTTTTATCCCCATTGGTTGAGAATTCATATAAATCTAAATCAGGATATAGAATACCAAGTGTCTCTGCCTAAGAAGATGCTTTGATGCCTAAGTCTTAACATTGTGATACAGGAACAAATTAAAATTAACACTTGGAATGGAGGTGAGGGTGACGCTGACTATGAGAGATACACCTACATGTGAACATGACTACTAAACAGTTTGCAGGCAGCATGAAAATCATATAGGCTAACTGGTTCTTGCAAACTATCTGCAAAGCTTCCAGGGTGGCCCTACAGAGTTCATGTGCTCCCTTAAAACTCTCATAGGACTGCCAAGGTGAGAGCTGGAAAGTACTGATGTTATCTGAACATTATTCATTGTGAAACCTGGAAGGTCCCTCAAAACCTGTCCCTGGAGGACCTGCCCTAAACCACATTCTCTAGAACGTACCTCTCGTGACCCAGTTTCCAGACATTTGTGCCAGGGTACCTCTGGGTGCTGACTGCGTTGGAACGCTCCCAGGTGGGAAATGCAGGCCATCCAATCAGCACGCATCTGGGTTATCCGGAGCCTGAGGATTCTGGCTTTATCTCACCAGAGTTCATCATATCCCTTGTTCTAAGCCTTCCTCAGAACTGCTTCAGGGAAGCCATGCATAGATTGTAGAGAGAGTTAAAAAAGTTCTGAATCCCCCATCAAGGTGAACTTCTTGCCTGTCATCAGCTTTTCAATTATTGATGGCTTCTTCCCCTAACAGACAAGCCATGGTTTTTCCAGTAGTCATGCACGCTTGTGAGAGCTGGACCATAAGGAAGGCTGAGAGCTGAAGAATTGATGCTTTCAGACTGTGGGGCTGGAGAATACTCTTGAGAGTCCCGTGGACAACAAGGAGGTCAAATCAGTCCATCCTAAAGGAAATCAACCCTGAATATTCATTGGAAGGACTGATGCTAAAGCTCCAATACTCTGGCCACCGGAAGGGCTGACTCATTAGAATAGACCCTGATGCTGGGAAAGAATGAAGGCAAAATGAGAAGGGGGCAATGGAAGAAGAAATGGTTACATATCATCACCAAATCAATGGACATGAATCCAAGCAAACGCCAGGAGATAGTGGAGAACAAGGGGGCCTGGTGTTCTACAGTTCATGGGGTTGCAAAGAGTTGAATACAACTTAGTTACTGAGTAACAACAACAGGCAAGCCGAGTGGAGTCTAGAGGGCCTGCTCTTAACTGTGATTAGAAATGGACTCAGTGTAATTAGATATATGTTTCAAGAGAAGACGTACTCAGGAGAGGAGGGGAGCAGGGATCATCAACCCTCTTTCCAGGTCCGATCTGTCCAATGCAGACTCTAGACAGTACAGTAATATATAGGCTGGTTCTGCTCACAAGCCTGTCATCTACTTCTTTTTTTTTTTTTAAATTTCTGGCTGCATGATGTGGCATGTGGACTCTTAGTTCCCTGACCAGGGATTGAACCTGTGACCCCTGCACTGGAAGCGGGGAGTTTTCCTTGATACCTGCTTCTGATGTGTCTAATTGGGGAGCAGTGAACTGTGGGGCTGAGTTCAAGCAATGATGGAAGTAGTGTTTGGCTGGAGGGACTGGAGTCTGCTTGGGAGTGACTTACTGTATATTCAAAAGGGAGAGGAGAAGCAAACAGGTGATGAGCAACTGAGTCAGGAAGCATAAATCATCACAGAAACGAACAGGAAGCACCTTGTACTGCCATCTTAGCCAAACAGCTTCTCACTGTCCCCAGCTGAAGCGGCTGGTGCCAGAGAGAATATTCTGGGATTCTAAGAAAACTAGAATTTCTTTTCTGATTATCTTTCACCTATGAAAAACAAACCCATGACCGTATGTCACACTACACCCACCACAACAAATCCCTCTCCACGAGGCATTCCTCCTCAGCCAACAGAGGAACGTTTTGGGCCACAAGATGAGAAGTGCCCTCAAATACAATTAAGTCATTGTATCCTTTTTTCCCCACAAACTGAAAAGCGTACATTCTACTTTCGGTTCCAGACAGGTTGTGTAATTTCATCAGCAGACCTTTATACACAAGATTTTATTCTCAGTCTTGGGTCTTCTTTGAAACATCAATAAAATGTCTGTGGATTTCCTTTAAAAACATCTTTATAATGAGCAATTATCCCTGGAGACTACATAGTTTATGGGGGGGGGTGGTGGAAAACTATGATGCTTTTTCTTCAGATGAGCTTTGCAGAAAATGCTAGGTCTGAAGCTGACCAAATGACCTCTCCCTTTCAGGTCTTTTTCAATAGATGGCGATGAAAGGAGAATGCTAAAAAGTGGATACTGGTCTTGAATTTTTTTTTCAAATCCCCTTAATTTTAAGTATCTTCTGATTACTTTCAGGACAAAAGAAAACTCTAAGAATCAGTAACCTTACTTCCAAGGGGCCTACCTACATCCAGATGAGTGAATTAAAGTCTAATCAAGTTCATCTAAAAACAAAAGGTCAAAGGTAGCAAGAGCCACTGACAATAGATTAAGTGTTCCTACTCCCAGGCCTTGCCCTAAGCTTTCAGGCTCCCAGGAGGTCTGACCATCACAACCCATGTTCTCCCTCTAAGAAGATAACAAAATAGAACTATTCAGTTTGCGAAAGGACTTGCTGAATGCAGTTTTATATCAGGGGCTGCATTTGGCTCCCACGTTTTAACTACAGCAGAATAATTATTTTGGAGATTGTACACTGCCAAGCGGAATAAGCTGTAATGCTGGGAGATAACTGACTGATTACATAGCCATCTTTTAAACATTTCATCAGTCTTAGAACAGCAGATAAAACAACTATTTCATGTGTACCAGCAGGCTCCAGATTAACCCTGCAGAGTTCAAAACTGTGGAACCAAACATCAGCTGATTCCAATTTAAAGCCATAAATCACTGGTGAATGTTGACACAGTTCTATGGGGTCTGGTTACCAGGTGACAGTTACTGTACATTTTAATCCAGCTTGTGTATTTAAAAAAAAAAAAAAAGTATTTTGCAACTGCCTCAAAGCTGCCACAACAATACATTTTTAAAGGAGCAACAACAACCAAATCCAAAGAAATAGCCTTAATAAAACTGTCAACATCAAAAAAAGATACAGAAGAATCCTCGTAAAGATGTGAATTAAAATCAGCAGTAAATATCTACCCATAAAGCAGGCAGGAACAGATTTTGTCCACATGCTCTGAAATATCAGATACCGCTTGGGAATAAAAGTTTTAAGAGTTGCCCCCACCCTACCCTGCCATTGACCATGTCAGTCAAAGAGAAGTGAGCTTCCATTCAGCGCATTGAGCACGCTGGTCCAAAGGCCAGTTTGTGTGTCTTCCACCACGCATTGTTTAAAAGCAAAGTGGCTCTCTGAGAGGCAGCCGCTAAATGCTACACTGCCTTCCTTGGAGGTATGGTACAACCTGGGCCCCAGCTGGGTTCTGGACAGCACAGAGAGTGAGCTGTGTTCCTTTTTCTTCCCTGTGACATTTGATAAGGGACGCTTTGCTACCCACTGTCCTTTTCATGGGAAGTAGAACTCGAGATGACAATGGACGCCTCTGAAACCACAAAGCCTTTTCGACTCCTTCGTGGAGAAAGGAGGTGTCCCACGTGGTGACGGGAGGCCCCAGGATGAAGCTGTCCACCTGGTGGGACAGCAGGAGCACTGGCCTGAGTCCAAGGTGGTGGCCTTGGTCCCCAGTCTCCCATCTGGGCAAGTCCCTGACCGCCTCCGACCAGAGTCCCATTCGGTGTAACGCCCGGATGCTAAGCCCAACATGTTCACTCACAGGGTCCTGATGGGGGATAAGTGCGGTGATGACGTGGAAATGGGGCCTCTACAGATGGAAGTTGTTATCAAATAGGGTGCTAACTCGCTGCTTTGTAAACCTGGACTGGCGGCTTCAGAGGCTGAGCAGGTCCCGGGAAACTGTGTTCCATCCTTCCTTGTTGCCTACACAGTGGTCCCCAGGCTTTCTGGCACGAGGGACCAGTTTTGTGGAAGACAGTGTTTCTACCAACTGGGGGTGGGGGGATGGTTTCGGGATGACGCAAGCGCATCCGTTCATGGTGCACTGTATTTCTATTATCATTACATCAGCTCCAGCTCAGGTCATCCGGCATCAGATCCCAGAGGCTGGGGACCCCTGCTCTACAAGGAGGCCAACCACAATCATGGACTTCCCGGGTTCGCTGTGGGATGACAGGTCCAAATCTCTCTAGATGACATCTTTCTGGGTGTTTATGGTCACATGCTGCTGACCCCAAGAAACAGCCCACTTACAGATTCGAACCATATGAAAACGGGAAGGATAAAGCCATTTTCGAGGGGCTAATTTCTTCCCCAAGGTTCGGGGAAGAACCTCTGTCCCCACAGACGTGGACAGAGCAGGTTTACATGAAGACTCTGACCTGCCACGGTGAAGGAAGAGCGTTAACAGGTGCGGACCACGTCTGTGAATGAAGATGTCCAAAGAGCCATTATGTTTTCAACGCAGGTTAATAACAAGGCTATTTTTCCACCCACCCTTTGGCACGGTCATACTGTTTCTGGCCTCAAGTCGCAGGCGATGTGAAATGAAGGTTTGGAAGATAAATGATACACAGTTACCGGTGCCAGTTTATATAAAATACTACCAGACTGGAAACAGGCTGTGTATCGTCTTAGAGATCATGGCTCCTTTTTTCTCCTCTTTCTGAGCAAATGCAGAGTTGTGATGCCAAGGCCTACCAACAGAGCCTAGTTTGCAGTATCGAGGTAATGGTGAATTAATCTGTGTCCTAATTCCGATCTGATGCCAGCCAAAACCTCAAACATGATTTAGCTCCCATCCTATTCTCTTTGGTGACACTGCTTTCTTAAGCTCTGCTGTTGGCCTGCATGGGTGTGACGGGGGCAGAACCAAGTCTGATGATTACGAAAGAGGAAGGGATAAAAAGCAAGGCTATCAGGCCTTGTGACCCAGTGCAGGGAAAGTACAGAAGCAGGGGTCAGGAGATGCTGAATTTTACTGGCTGCTGTTCAGAACCACCTATTGACTGCACACTAAATCTCCCGGTGCCTGGTGTGCTTCTGCTCTCTCCAGTGCAGAAAAAAAGTGGCAAATAGCAGTTAACACCCTCGGAGAGCACTTTGGGGATATTTGAGGAAAAGGACAGTAAAAGTGCCAAGTGTGACATTACTCGGTTGTGACAGAAAGAGAAATATTATCACACCTAGAGGTGTGATAGGAGGTGACTTTAAGTTCAGAGTGGAACACTGACAATAAATATCATAGATTTCTATGGCTTCCGCAAGGACACTTCAAAAGCTCCTTCTGAACCGTGCAGGGGAAGGCACTGAGGTCACCGCTAAACCTGGATGAGACGAAGGAAACAACAGGCCTAAAAGTGACCCACTGAAAATCTCAGCTCAGGGCAGAGACCACCAGGATCAGAGCTCATCCCCATTCCTTCCTGAGATTACGGCTCATCCAGCTAAGAGTCATCGCACCATAAAAAATGATGGTGTGTTGTTTGATGTGAAACAGACAGCAAATTAAAACTGGGTTGAACTCCTTTGGGGTAAAGAATACCTCTGAAAGGAAGTCAAAGTGTTAGTTGCTCAGTTGTGTCCGACTCTGCAACCCCATGGACTGTAGCCCGCCAGACTCCTCTGTCCTTGGGATTTTCCAGGCAAGGACACTGGACTTTGCCTTTCCCTCCTCCAGGGGACCTTCCAACCCAGAGACCAAACCTGGGTCTCCTGCACTGCAGGCAGATTCTTTACCATCTGAGCCACCTGGATAAGCCCAGAGATAATATGTATGGGTTTCTGCAACCAATGGCACTTTCTTCTGGGTTCAGACACTGCTATCTGACTTGATGAGAATTAAAATTCAACACTACTCCTAGTAAAACAATGTAATATAGTGTCACTGACCTTTGCTAATAATTACAAAAAGGTGGGGGGCAGGGTTAGGAAGAGTTTCTATCAAGGATCCAGGCATTTCATGCAGCCTGCTTTCCTTTTCTTCTGACCTGTCTACAATCAGTTACTTAAACCCTGAATGCTGCAGGAAACCCTTTGCAGAAAAAGGACTTTGATGATTCTCAAGGGCCAGATGAAGGCAAAGGTAGATATATTTTGGTTACCCGGCAAAGGAAGGCTGCTTTTCTTTCTCAAAATTTTCAATTTCCTCATTCTTTTACTTCAAAATGAAAACCTGACTTAAAAATCTTAATTTTTAAAAGCACAAAGTAAAACCATAGGAACATTTATAAGACAGAAAAATCACGAAAATGAGAGTCTTAAGATGAGTCCAATGAACGGAGGACCTAACTTCCAGCCTGCTGCTGTTCAGCTGCCCAGTCGTCTCCAACTCTTTGTGACCCATGGACTGCAGCACGCCTGGCCTCCCTGTCCCTCACCATCTCCCAAAGTTTGCCCAAGTTCATGTCCTATTTCCAGATATGTGACCCTTATTTCAACAGTAAATCTCAGTTTTCTCATCTGCAAAATGAAGATGACTGGACGTCTCACAGCCTCTTCCCAGGATCATACTAGGAATTAAAGCCCCATAGAAGCACATGTATTATAGCATTTCTTGGAAAAGTGATTCCATCAACAAAGTGATACAAACACACATGAAATCAAACAGAGCCTTAAAAGATCATATTCTGTTAAATCTGTATTTTTTTCCCCTCATAGCAGAAACTGTATTAGACCCTCACTAGGTGTTATGTCTTCTGATGAAAATCCACCCCCTTAGCTGGGTTTGATCCACACACCCACCCCAATCCTTGAGTGGAACCAATAGGAATGCTCTGCTGGAGGCTGCGCTAACTTTAATGTTAATTCAATTATACCCCATTGTGGAAAACCTTCTTTAGTTAATGCAGTTTGTGGTGAAATTTTCTACTGAGCTCATTTAAATACAATTACGGCACTTATCTTGTCACTGTGAAACTCTTCAGTTTTTCTTTTCAGATTCACATAAACCTGTGATTTCCTGCAGACCCTTCCTTGTAAGGTTTCTAGGCTGAAATTAACCAACTTATCCATCAAAATCATTTTCTCCCTTACCCTCCTGTTTGGCATCTGTCTCCTTGAAGATGCCCCAGCGATTTCCAACCAGGAAGCAACTTCCTGGAGTCCCAAGCCTGGAGAGGCAGCGTGGTCTTTCCCGGTTCACAGTAAAGCCACGGTCTCCTAGGGAAGGGCTGTTATGATGTTCTATGAAAAGCCACTGCAAGACTGGTGAGATGTTCAACACTGGGGGTGTTTGTGTCTCGGGCAGCGAATTACCTAATCCTCACTTGAAAATGGTCTGCGCTGGGTGTTCGAAGGAATATTAAGAAAAACAAAACCAAGCCAGGTCATGAACGATTATAATGGCATTATATCAGTTGGGTTAAGTTCCTCAGTCATCACCAAAACAAGCAGAAAAGGCAACAGTAACACCAGGTAGGTTTGCTGTCAGAAACCCAAACAGCATATTAAAAAGCAGAGATATCACTTTGCCAACAAAAGTTCCATCTAGTCAAAGTTATGATTTTTTCCAGTAGTCATATATGGATGTGAGAGCTGGACTATAAAGAAGGCTAAGAGTTGAAGGACTGTGGTGCTGGAAAAGACTCTTGAGAGTCCCTTGGAGTGCAAGGAGATCAAACCAGTCAATCTTAAAGGAAATCAACCGTGAATATTCACTGGAAGGACTGATGCTGACACTCCAATACTTTGGCCGCCTGATGCGAAGAGCTGATGCTGGGAAAGACTGAAGGCAGGAGAAGGGGGCAAGAGAAGATGAGATGGTTGGATGGTATCCCTGACTCAATGGACGTGAATTTGAGCAAACTCGGGGAGATAGTGAAGGACACGGAAGCCTGGTGTGCTGCAGTCCATGGGGTCGCAAGGAGTCAGACATGACTTAGGGACTGAATAACACCACCACCACCACCAAATAAGTTAATGGAGTGCCTTTCCTTTTTTCAAAGTACCCTTGTCCCATCTAACCTGGTCCTCTGAACTTTGGGGCACATGCCAATCCCTGAGCATCTTTAGTTGCTGCCCGGGCCCTTCTGGAGAGGAATGAAGTCCGCATCCCTGAGGGTGGAGGGTAGGCACTGGTGCTTCGGCTTCTTAGTCTCTCCAGGTGATTCTAACAGGCACGTGTGGATGCACACACATGCACACACACACACACGCACACGCAAATCACTGCGTCTTCTTTGAACCTCCTGTCGACTTTGTGAAAGGGGCACTGAGAGGGCAGGCGACTTACTCCAGGCCACACAGGAGACTCATTCTGAGTCTTGATCAGAACTCAGAGTCCCTGACACATTTCCAAAATAGCAGGGCTCACTTGTCAGGGTTACAGGAGACTGTCAAGCGGGTGTTGTGAGGTTCAAGAGCAGAGTGACTGGTTCCATGGAATCCCAGCTCCCCCCAAATCTAGTCTGTGGGTGTCAGCGGGTGACACAGCCTCCCTTCCAACAGTCAGGCCCCTGGCTGCAGGGAAGGCAGGACTGTGGGACAGATACATTCTGCCCCCGGCTCCTCGGCAACACCAGCTGGGGCCCTATACCACTGCCAGGGTAACCTAGCAGCCGGCCGGGCTTCTAACCAACTGCAGTGTGCTCTCTCGCCTCCAACCCTGCCTGGACAAAGGGGTCCTCATTCGGGGGTGGCTCTTCCTCCACGTTCGGAGCTGGGCATCTGGGGATGTGCTGGAGCCCCACGTAAATCATCATCAGCGCCCTACTTCATACAAGTGAGTTTGACAAGATCACAGCCCGAGGGGCGCACAGCTGTACGCCTGGGACAGCTGCTGCTTACAGGTGATGGACAAGCTTGTACAAAGGCCTGTGCGGCCGGAGAGGAGCAGACGGCAATCCCTCACCACTAACTGGCTCTTTCGGGCAAACTGCCACCAATCAAGTGACACTGACTCCACCCTCCCCCAGAAAATTCCTGGACTGTCGATTTTGTGAGAGACTGAAGACACACAAGAGTCAAGACACTTGCATGCGAGGGGGAGGGCGGGAGACTATAAACCAGAGGAACAGAAAAACAGTCCTCCTGCCCTCTTACTGGAGATTTATTTCCCCATATTCAGACTTGGATAATTGCTTTGATCAGACATCTGAACACTAACAAAACCACCAGTCACTACTTCTTATTTACAAAATAAGCCGAGTCTGATGACTTGGGAATGATCTAAGCTTTGGAAATGAGGATGCTTGGGGGTATACAACCTGGGCAGTCCACGCTGAAATGAGGAACCAGGAAGGCAGAGGGGTACCCAGCAGGGGCTCTTACTTCCCCTAGATGTTCAGTGACTTGAGATGGTGTGTCCCCCAACAGGTCACTTTCCTGAGACTGCCCTTTGGGAGCTGTTCCCATGGAGTCCTGGACCAGAGTCCACGGTGACACCTGGAGCCCAGGGACACCTCCTAAGACCCCAGTCTCAGGGCTCTGTGGTGTGGTTCAGCCTCTCATAGACATGTAGACTAGGTGAGCAAAACCAAACACTGCATTTCCCAAAGTCTCGCCCCCTGCATCTTCCAAGCCCACGACCAGGACAGGAATTTCAGAGTCAGAAGACATGCATCAGAACGCTAGAAAGGGAAGAGCAAGACAGATGTCTGTGAGTGCCCACTGTGTTACAGGCTGGCTTGGTGCTTCTAAAGACCTTAGGCCTCATTTACAGACGAGAAAACAGATTCAGAGATGACAAACTGCTGACCCAACATCACACAGCTATCAGAAATGTAATTTAAACTTCACTTATGATCTTTCTATAAATACACCCAAGACCTCAAATTCTTTTTTTTTCTTTGAGATTGTGGCATACTATCAGAATAGAATCCACCTGGATTCTATGTGGGAGACCTTGGTTTGATCCCTGGCTCAGGAAAATCCCCTGGAGTAGGGAATGGCAACCCATTCCAGTATTCTTGCCTGGAGAATTCCATGGACAGAGGAGCCTGGTGGGTTATATAGTCCATGGGGTCGCAAAGAGTCAGACACAACTGAGTGACTAACACTTTCACTTTATGATCTTTTCATAAATATGCCCAAGACTTCAAAAAAAACCTTTTTTTCTTTGAGATTGGGACAAACTATCCGTAACTTAAACTGTACCAGTATAACCAATTTTAAGTGCATGGCGAGGCACTGAGCACAATCACATTGCCGTGTAGCCATCCCCACCATCCACCTTCAGAACCTTTTCATCCTCCCAAACTCAGTCTGCACCCACAAAACAACAACGTCCCATTTACCCCTCCCCCAGCTCCCGACAACCTCCAATTCCACTTGTGGTCTCGGAGCATCTGACGACTCTCGGCGCCTCATGTGAGGGGAATCATTTCAGTCGAGTTTTATAAAGAGAGAGAAACTGGGGTGTCACAATCTAGTTTTGTGCCTTCTCCTTCCTTGAATGCTTTCAGTATTTCAGACAGATTTTGGAAGAAGACAAAAGCTCTCTGTACCACATCCAGGGTCTAGTCTGCTTTGCGGAAATTAAAAAAAAAAAAATTCTCTTAAGAGGACCTCCTATTGGGAGTTGATGCTGTGATTAAACAGCTATTTCTTGAGCCAGGTATAGTACTAGGTCGCAGGGAGACCAAGACATGGATATAAAAATCCCTGCCTTCAGAATCCTTATTTCAAAGGGACAAGGGCACCTCTTGTGAGTAGGCCGATACACAGAGAAGAAAGAGGAGGCTACATGAGCTCAGGGAGGAGTGGACTGTAGCATCCTACAGACGTTAAACATCCCAGTTATTTTTACTGAGGATATTCTTTATCACTGGGTTAGAATTTCATCACCCCAGTGTTCATTCCTGATTCCCCGTAAATGGGTACTGAATGGCCATTTCCAGATTGCCTTAATGTGTGCACATTGTATTATTTCTAAGAGCATCTGCAGATGACAGATAACCTCAAGGGATTTAGACAGACGAGATAAGACATGTGTCTACATAAGCTAATACACATTAGAAGGTGATAGGTTGAAGAAAAGAGGCACATACAAGTTTTTATAGGAGTCTGGAGAGAGAAGAGATTATTTTCAATCTGGAAATTTGATAAAATTTTGTAGGAAATGGCAGGTCCAGAAGTCAAGCTTCTATGAGAAAGAGATGGAGTACCGGAATTCTACCTTATAAAGGAGAGATCTGTAGGAATGAAAATTAAGAAGAGAATTAGAAAAAGCAGAATGGTTTACATAAGTCCTAAAAAATACAGCCAAGGAATCTGAGCTTTATTTACTAGGCTATGTGAAGCTAAAGCTCCAATACTTTGGCCACCTGATGTGAAGAGCCGACTCACTGGAAAAGAGCCTGATGCTGGGAAAGATTGAGGGCAGGAGGAGAAGGGGGTGACAGAGGATGAGATGGTTGGATGAAATCATGGACTCAATGGATAGGAGTTTGAGCAAACTCCTGGAGATAGTGAAGGACAGGGAAGCCTGGCATGAGGCAGTCCATGCAGTCACAGAGAGTCAGACACAACTTAGCACGTGAACAGCAACAAAGCACTATGAAGCATTCATGTACCATAACCGGTGTTCTGTCTCCTCTGGACGTACCAGAGGGCGTTCTGAGGAAGGAAAAAATCAGGGATAGAAAGTATAACCCAGAAGAGCAGACATCTGCTTCTGGCTTGAGATGCTAACTTTCCAGCCTGAAACAGCTGACTTCCCTAAAGAGTTTCTGGACTACAGGACAAGGAGAGGGAGGCCAGGTAGAATATGGTAGCCATCCTGAACTGATTTAAGCTGAGAGTGTAGGGGAGACAAAGCAGTTAGAATTCACAGGAAAGAGGACTGGAGAGAAAGGAGCTACACAGAGAGAACCCCAGATATCTGCAGAGGGTCCCTGGAGTATTCAGTAGAGTACTGATCAGTCCATGTGAGAAAACAAACTCCTAAATTCTAAACAAAATCAACCCTGAATACTCATTGGAAGGGCTGAAGCTGAAGCTCCAATATTTTGGCCACCTGATGTGAAGAGCCGACTCACTGGAAAAGATCTTGATCCTGGAAAAGATTGAAGGCAAGAGGAGAAGGCGGCAGCAGAGGATGAGATGGTTAGATAGTATCACTAACTCAATGGATGTGAATCTGGGCAATCTCCAAGAGACAGTGGAGGACAGGGGAACCTGGCGTGCTGCAGTCCATGGGGTCACTAAGAGTCAGACATGACTTAGTGACTGAAGAACAACAGCAACAGCAAAGACCAGGAGTGAAAACATTATCCAAAGGATTAAAAGCTAAGAGTAGTGCCATTCCCAGTAGCCAGACTCCTAATTCATGGCACACTGGTAAGAGAAATAAGGAAAGCCTTACCTTCAAAGCATGAAATAATTAGCCCTAGGCTGGGTATTGTTTCAGACCTGCCTAATACATCAAAAAGGCAAAACTCAAAAGAATTGTGTTGCTTTCAAGTAACTTAACTGCATTGCAGAACAAACCTCAAAAACGTTAAAGGAAGGCAAAAGTCTGTAGTACTGAACAAGATGGATTTCAGAAGGTATGGGTATCTTGGTAATTAGAGATTTCTAGCCATGCAAAGAATAAGGTAACCACAGTCTGTAGACAGAAAAATCAACTAATTTAAAGCAACCTAGAGATAATACAGATGTTAGGATTAGCAGACAAGGACATTAAAATAGTTATTATCCCTGTATTTGGTATGTTTCAAAACATAGGCAGAGATTTGAAAGATATAAAAAAGGTCCAAATGGACTTACAGAGATTTAAAATTATAATATCTGAGATGAGAGAGGCTGGATGGGATTAATGGCTGATTAAACATTTTAGAAGAAAAGATTAGTGAGCGAACTGTGTTCAAAGTGAAACACAGCAAGAAGCGAGAATTTTAAAAGAAGTGGGAAAGCACATTAGTGAGCCATCGAATGATTTCACATGGCCAAGTATGTGACTAACTGGAGCCTCCAAAGGAGAGAGAAAAGGGGGACAGAAATAATATCTGAACCAAAGGAGGGCTGGAAAAACTGCAATTTCTTGAAAACTATATAGTTCATAGATCCAAGTTCAATGAAGCTCAAGTAAAGAAACAGAAGAAAATGAAATCAAGACGCACTTTATAATCAAGCTGCTTAAAACCAGTAATAAAGAGACATGCTTAAAAGCACACCAGAAAGCCTCACATATACATGGAGAAACAAAGGGAAGGATTTCCTTATCAGGAAAAACACACGTTGAGAAGATAGTGGATCTCTAAAATAATGAAAGAAATGAACTCTAGTTACAGAGAACAGATTGGTGGTTGACAAGAGACAGGAGCTGGAGGGTAGGTGGAATGGGTGAAGTGTTGATCAAAAGTAAACCTCCACTTATAAGTAAGTCCTGGGGATGAAACACACAGCCTGGTGGCCATGGTTAGTAATACTGTATTGTATTCTTGAAAGTTGCTAACAGTAAATCTTAAAAGTTCTCATTATAAGACAGAAAGCTAACTATATGAAGAGACGGGTGTTAAGTAAACTTATTGTGGTAAGCATTTCGTGACGTGTACATATGTCAAAATGCCATGCAGTACACTAAAACTAATACAATGTTTTATGTCAATTAAATCTCAATAGAACTAAAAACATAATTTTAAAATACTCCAAGGAAAAAAAATACATGGAAATCTATATCCAGTGGTAATACATTTCAAGAACAAAGGCGCAATAAATGTTTTAGACATGCAACAGACAACCTATGCTGTAAGAAATGCTAATGAAGTCCTTCAGTAGAAAGAAAGCGCTACCAGAGGGAAATAGGGGTCTACACAGATGAATGGAGAACACCAGAAACAGTAACTACATGGGTAAACAAGTAGTCTTTTTTTTTTTAATTTACATCTCTTTTAAAGAAATCTCACCACCTAAGCAAAAAATTATGTATTGTGGGCTTTGCCACATATGTAAAAACAAAATTATGGCAATAATAGCATAAATTGTGGGAGGGGGAAAAATGGAAGCATACTGTTGTATAATTGAACTATAGCAAAATTCTCAAACCATATGGAAGTTGTACACTATTATTTGAAGGCAAATTCTAACAAAGTAAGAATACTATAAACCTAAGACAACCCTTGAAATAACAAAATAATTTGATAGTTCATAAGTCAATAAAAGAGATAAAATGGAATAAAAATAATCCTAGGAGGCAGAAAAAGAGGAAACAGAGAAGAACAGATGAGAGAAATAAAAAGTAAACATTGAAAAGACGATCTACACTCAACTTTATCAGCAACCACATTAAACGTTAACTATGTAAGTGCTTCCACTGAAAGACAGAACTTGCCACAGTGACTTAAAAAGAAGTCTGCTATCTGTAAAAATGCACTTTAAATTATACTAACACCATGAGTTAAAAGTGAAAGAATGGAAAAAAATATAACATCATAACATGAATTAAAAGAAAACATGATCAGCTTCATTAACATCAGTCAGAGTAGACACAAAGCAAAGGATAATATAAAAAATAAAGAATAGCATTTCAAAATGATAAAGGAGAAATTCATCAAGAGGACAAAAAAATGCTAAACATTTATGCACCAAATTACAGAACTTCAAAATAAATAAAGTAAAAGCTGATAGAAGTGCAGTAATAAACAGAAAACTTCACCATAATATTTTGAGAGTTCAACAGCCTGCCTGATAGAATATACAGAAAAGCAGTAAGGGCACAGAAGATGTGCATATCATCATCAACCAAACTGACATTTATGGAGCACTCGGCCCCAAAACAACAGGATACGTATTATTTTCAAACACAAATTGAATACTCACCAAGATAGGCCATGTTACAGAGCATCAAACAAGTTTCAATAAATCTGAAAGTCTGCAAGTCATTCAAGGTATGTTGTTTTCCCTAACCACAATACAATTAAATTAGAAATCAATAATAGAATATCTGTAAAATCTTTGAATACTTAGAAACCATATAACACGCTTTGAATAACCACAGGTCAACGAAGAAATCAAAAGAAATTCGAAAGTATTTTGAACGGAATGAAAGTGAAACCACAACATATCAAAACTTGTGGGAGGTAGCTAAGGCAGAACGTAGGTCAAGTGTTTACCAGCAGATGTGATCATTAGAAAAGAAGAGAGATTTCAAATCAATGACCTCCACTTCTACCTTTAAATCTAGAAAAATGAGACTGAATTAAACCCAATGTAGGTAAAAGAAGGAAAGTAATAAAAATCAAAGTGAAAATCAATAAAATAGAGAAAACAATAGCAACGGAGAAACTCAATAAAACCAAAGGCTAGTTATTGGAGCAGACAAATAAAATTGAGACACTTTCAGGCATATGAAGAAAAAGGAGAGATAAAGCACCAAGTATCAATATCAAGAATGAGAGAGATGATATCACTACACAATCTATAGATAAAATAAAAAATACTATATACAGCTTTGCACAAATACAGCTTGACAATTTAGATGAAACAGATACTCTCTAAAGGAGAGAAACTCAAGAATATATAAACTAAATAGACCTATAAGTACATATATATATATATATTTAGTACATATAGGTTTATAAATACTAATGAATTGGTGCTTAAAAACTTTCTCTTTCTCACAATGAAAACTTGAGTTCCAGATGATTGAGGTGATGAATTCTACCAAACACTTAAGAAAATAATAATACAAGTTAATAAACTTTCCTAGGAAATTGAAGAGGGAGTATCTTCTAACTCACTCATGAGTCCAGATTACATTACACCAAAATCAGCTAAAGAAATTAGAAGAAAACTACAAAACAATATTTCTCCTGAGTAGAGTAGCACATGTTCTGAATAAAATTTGAGCAAACAGAATCCAATAACACAAGGCCTGTATCTTACAATAAAGTCGAGTTTATCTCCCAGCAGTGCAAGGCTGATTTAATGTTGAAAATCAACGTGCTGTAAATTGGCTAGCCAGGAGTGCTGTTTGTTCTACCTGAGGTCCTCACTCAGGTCCTCAGACCTTCCTTTGTTCTATTTTCGCGGGCTTTTCCCTTTCTTGCCTTTTAGCCATCGCCATTCTGGACTCCTTTTTCCTGTTCTAACTACCTAACAAACCAATGCAATTCACTTACAATCTAAAAAATAAAACCATGCAATCATCTCAATAGATGTGGAAAAAGCAAATGACAACGCCCAACATCCATACTTGATAATACTTTCCAGCAACATGAGTAGGGAATGTTCTCAACTTGATAAAGGGCATCTGTGAAAAACCTACAGCTTATATCATACTTAATGGTAAAAGACAGATTTTCATCTAAGATCAAGAACATGATAGTGATGTCCATTCTCACTTCTTCTACTCAATTCTGACCTGGAGATTTTAGCCAGAAGGAGGCGGAAAGGAAGTAAAACTCTTTTTGTGACTGTGGGTTAGGTTTTCCTTGATACAAAACGAAAAGCGCAATCAGTAAAGGAACAAATTAATAACACTTCATCAAAATGGAGAACTTTGGCTTTTAAAAAGACATGATTAAGAGAATGAAAAGACATGGCACAGACTGACAGCAAATATATACAAAACATTGATCTGATAAAAGGACTTGTATCGTCAAAGTTCAACAATGAGGAGACAACCCAATTAAAGACAGGCATAAGACTTACACAGATAGTTGAAAGAAGATACGCAGATGTCAAGTAAGCTCATAAAAATATGCTTAGCATCTTTAGCTATATGAAAATTAAAACCACAATGACATACACCATTACACCTTTTAGAAGGTTAAAACTAGAAACAGTGATTATACCCAGTGCTGGTGAGGCTGTGTAGGAACTGAAACTCCTAAACTGCTGGTGGGACTGTAAAATGGTACAATTACGGTAGAAAACAGTTTCTTAAAAAGTTAAATATACCACCATCTGATTCAGCCATTCCACTCCTAGATGATCAAGAGAAACAAGAGCAAACACCACTTGTGTATGAATGTTCATACCAACTTCATTTCTTAATCATCAAAAACTGGAAACCACCAAATGCCTATTAATGGGAGAACTGAAAAACTGCAGTATATTCATTCAGTAGAACGCTACTTAGCAATTAATAGGAGTGCATTACTGATATAAGCGAACCACTAATATTAAACCTTGAAATAATTATATGGCGTGAATGAAGCCACACCAAAAAAATTTTAAAAATCACACACTGTATGACTGCAGTTCCAAAAAATTCTGGGAAATGGAAATGTACGGTGACTGAAGGCAGATCGGTGATGGTGGGCAGGGCAGGGGAGAAAGGATTTCTGTGGAAGATGAGCGAGTTTTTTGGGGTGATGGATATGTTTGCTATTTTGATTGTGGTGGTGGTTTCAGAAGTGTACACCTATGTTAAAAATGATCAGATTTTATACATTCAGTATGTGAAATTTATTGTATACTAATTGTGGCTCAACAAAGCTGCGAAGGAGACATTTGAAAGGTTACTTGCAACGTCCCAAGGAAGCAGGAGAAACAGTAGTGGTTGTAGGAAGGAGAGAATAGCTGTCAGAACACAAATGACTCAAATTCATTTAATGTGGATATGAAGGTGAAGATTTGGAAACTAGTTGAAAGGAAGGAAGATGGCACCATGAACAGAATACAGATGGCCAAAGAAGAGCAGGCGAATCCACTTGTGGAGATGCTGTGTGCAGCCAGATCATCTCATTCCCAGGGGACAGTTTAAAAACCTGGGAGTAGAAACGAGGCGAGAAACCCAGCCTGGGGACTCTCCACCCTTTCTTCAGTTTTGTACTGCCCCCTCATCCCCCTTGGGTAGGATACAATTTCTTTTATGTCATAATCTTGAAGGAAGAAAACCCAAGTCTGGAAGATTTCCATTCACCTACGCATGACCTCTGGGGAATTTCTAGGATCACAATCACAGGTCCTCATCTCACAGAGTTCCAAAATGCGCTCAGCTAAGTGGAGCTTTCACAGCCTCATAAAAAGGTTGTGCATGTGCTGGCACCAAGTGAACAGAGTGATGTATGAACACTCGACGGGGAAAGGCAGTGCACACCACAGGATCTGAGAAACTCGGAACGGAGGAGACCTATGAGGTCATTCCTCTCCTCGCTGCCCCACTCCCTGTTACGCCGCTCCCTGCCAGAATGGAGCTGAGCCTGAGAACCGCGCTGTGGCTTGTCGACCGGAGCCAAAGGAAACATCTGTAAGTCTGGCGGGGTTTCAGGTGAGCATGCGGCTGTGAGGGCGCCGAGCCTTTGCTGGCAATAGATTCCAACCGCACAGTGAACTGTTTTTCTCCTTCCCTATTTTACTTCAAATGTCAAAGCTCTTCACACTACACTGACACCCTAAAATGATTCTCTTACTTCCGTGGCTCCAGTTGAAACAGTATTTTTTCATGCTCCATAGACTGCCCACCAGCTGACTCAAAACTAGGAATGTGACGGGGCACTCTATCTCAACGTGCCATGAAAAGAAAAACAAGGGAAAAAGGCAGAATCAGCTGGCGGGGAAAATATTCCTTTCTCTTGAGCCTCTGGCACTCACTCACTCAACCGGTGTTCATTATAGTTTTACGCACTCTATTAAGTGCTATACTATATGGACATGAATTTGAGCAAACTCTGGGAGACAGTGGAGGACAGAGGAACCTAGCACACTGCAGTCCATGGGGTCTTGAAGAGTTGGACATGACTTAGTAACTGAACAACAACAATTAAGTTCTGTGAGGTTCTATGAGGTATACCAGTTGACTAGAATAACCCCTCACTTTCAGAAGCTCCAAGTTCACTTAAGACCACTGCAAACCCAACTGCAGCAAGACACAGAAAGCAATGCCATACAACTTTCAATGGAGTGGACATTACTCTTTGAAGCGGTGTCCAGAAGGAGCAGTCATGAATGTCTACTTTGAAAGACCAGGATATAAGCATTGGAACTGGCAAAAAGAAGAAATAGTATGTCCAGGTAGAGAAAACGGATACAAGAATACACAGAAGAACTACACAAAAAAGGTCTTAATGACTCAGATAACCACAATGGTATGATCACTCACCTAGAGCCAGACATCCTGGGGTGCGAAGTCAAATGGGCCCTAGGACGCATCACTACGAACAAAGCTAGTGGAGGTGACGGAATTCCAGCTGAACTACTTAAAATCCTAAAAGATGGTGCTGTTAAAGTGCTGCACTCAATATGCCAACAAATTTGGAAAACTCAGCAATGGCCACAGGACTGGAAAAGGTCAGTTTTCATCTGAATCCCAAAGAAGGGCAATGCCAAAGAATGTTCCAACTACTGTACAACTGCACTCATTTCACATGCTAGCAAGCTAATGCTCAAAATCCTTCAAGCTAGGCTTCAACAGTACGTTGAATCGAGAACTTCCAGATGTACAAGCTGGATTTAGAAAAGACAGAGGAACCAGAAACTGAATTGCCAACATATAGTCAGACAGCAGAAAAAGCAAGGGAGTTCCAGAAAAACATCTACTTCTGCTTCATTGACTAAGCTAAAGCCTTTGACTGTGTCAATCACAACATACTGGAAAATTCTTCAAGAGATGGGAATACCAGACCACCTGACCTGCCTCCTGAGAAATCTGTATGCAGGTCAAGAAACAACAGTTAGAACCGGACATGGAACAATGGACTGGTTTCAAATTGGGAAAGGAATACGTCAAGGCTGTATATTGTCACCCTGCTTATTTAACTTATATGCAGAGTACATTATGTAAAATGCCGGGCTGGATGAAGCCAAGCTGGAATCAAGATTGCAGGGAAAAATATCAATAACCTCAGATATGCAGATGACACCACCCATATGGCAGAAAGCAAAGAACTAAAGAGCCTCTTGATAAAGTGAAAGAGGAGAGTGAACAAGT
The DNA here is from genome assembly GCF_029378745.1 of Bos indicus. Taxonomy (NCBI): domain Eukaryota; kingdom Metazoa; phylum Chordata; class Mammalia; order Artiodactyla; family Bovidae; genus Bos; species Bos indicus. The sequence continues at coordinate 12,767,544 of NC_091772.1, forward strand.
TGGCTTAAAACTCAACATTCAGAAAACCAAGATCATGGCATCAGGTCCCATCACTTCATGGCAAATAGGTGGGGAAACAGTGGAAACAGTGAGAGACTTTTTTTGTGTGTGCTCCAAAATTACTGTGGACAGTGACTGCAGCCATGAAATTAAAAGGTGTGAAATTAAAAGATGCCTGCTCCTTAGAAGGAAAGCTATGACAAACCTAGACAGTGTATTAAAAAGCAGAGATATCACTTTGCAGACAAAGGTCCATATAGTCAAGCAATGGTTTTTCCAGTGGTCACATATGGATGTGAGAGTTGCACCATAAAGAAGGCTGAGCATTGAAGAATTGATGCTTTTGAACTGTGGTATTGGAGAAGACTCTTGAGAATCTGGTGGACAGCAAGGTGATCAAAGCAGTCAATCCTAAAGGAAATCAACCCTGAATATTCACTGGAAGGACTGATGCTGAAGCTGAAGCTCCAATCCTTTGGTCACTTGATGTGAAGAGCTGACTCACTGGAAAAGACCCTGATGCTGGGAAAGATTGAGGGCAGGAGAAGGGGATGACAGAGACTGAGATGGCTGGATGGCATCACTGACTCAATGGACATGAGTTCGAGCAACCTCTGGGAGATGGTGAAGGACAGGGAAGCCTGGTGTGCTGCAGTCCATGGGCTGCAAAGAGTAGGATGTGACTTAGTGAGATGAACAACAACAACAGAGGAAATGGAAAAGACACAGGCATGAAATCCAAGGAGTGTTCGGGGAATAACTTGTATATCACTTAACATTATTAAGCATCTACTGGATACAACATACTTCGCCAAGTGGTAGGCATACAGAACTGTCAAACACAACTCACACTCCAGAGGAGCATGCAGTCTGAGGAAAAAAACCCAGACTTAGTTAATTAGTAATTTCAATTATAATTTATAATTAGTAATTGTAAGTACAAAGAATACAGGCACACCCAGAGTGCTGGAGGAACTCAGGAGGCAGGGCAGTGATGGTTAGGAGCACGGACTCAACACAAACTATTTAGGTGTGAATCCCCTGTCTGCCACTTATTTATGTGTTTGTTTTTCAAATTTCAGTTTTCTTTGGTATAAAATGGGCTCAATAAGTGGTACTTGCATCAAAAGACTGTTGGAAGGGTGTTAAGTTAAAATAAGATATTGTATGGTGTCAGTATAAGCCCCTGGTGTAGGAGCTGGCACGTATCAAGTACTCTGCATAGATATTAGCTGTTGTTACTATTATTGGCAATACTACTGAGAAGTGATCCTGCTCTTACTGAAAGGTCAGTTTATTCTGAATGCAGGCTGTGCGCAGAGGTGCTGCTAGGAGGCTATGCTGAATTGGGATGCTCACCTAACCTCTGTGCACTTCAGTTTCCTCACCTAGAGTAGACTCAGAACAACAAGAGCTTACTACTTGCCAGGTGTTGTTCTGAGTGCTTTATGTGTATGATCTCATTGTATCTGTGTAACAGCCCTATGCATCTTGCAGATGAGGAAACTGAGGCAGGGAGCCATCAGGCAACACACACAGAAAAGGTGGGGGGGTGGTCACAACGAAGGCACTTAATGGTCAAGGCCTGTTTTTCACCCCTGCACCTCACTGTCTTTCCGTTTTATCGCCATCCAATCCCAGAGCGTTTGACTGCAAGCTGGCATTTTATTTTGCAGGTAAAGAGCACACAAGAGCTAAACATGCCATGGTGATCAGCCTAAACCAGGAAAAGGACACCTAATACACATACCTATGCATCACACCTCCCATTTGTGTGGAGTTTGACAATTTATAAAATACTTTCACTTACTTGATCTACTTTTCTTTCCTTCTGGCTCCAAATAACTGAGCACCAAAAATGGACTAATAAACATGGTCTCATGTAAGAGACACTTGAGTCCTGTGGATTTGTGGGTGTGGATAGATACTAACTTGGGGATGAGTAAGGACAGAGTGGGGGACTTTCCTGGTGGCTAAGATGATAAAGAATCTGCCTGCAATGCAGGAAACCCGGATTTGATCCCTGGGTCAGGAAGATCCCCTGGAGAAGGGAATGGCAACCTACTCCAGTATTCTTGCCTGGAGAATCCCATTGTCAGAGGAACCTGGTGGGCTACAGTCCATGGGGTCGCAAAGACTTGGATGTGACTGAGTGATGAACATTTAACAGAGACAGAGTGGAAATTTTTTTGGAGCAGTGCTGAGGGCTGATGGTGGGCTCAGCTCTTCCCAATACGTGATAAGCTTTCCCAGCTGAAGGCTTGGTTCTGAGCACCTACAAGATGGATTCAAGTTGGACAACTAAGAAGTCCCTTCCCCTATCTGCACATTGCTGGTTTTCTGAAATTTTATTGCGTCAGGGAGCTTCTAAGGGAACATTTCATAGATTGTTTTTTCACTACACACACACACACACACACACACACGTCCTTTGTGCTCCCACCCCACTGTCCTGTAGACACAGGCCACGTCTTTCACCTTAGTAACTCTAGTACAAAGTAAGCCCCCTATACATGGAAAAGCTCCATTCTGAGAGCACGTTCGCAAGTCCAACAAAGTTAGCCTAGGGACCCAACTAACACAATTGACTGTGTAATACTGTATACAGTATTATATTAACCCAACTAACACAATTGACTGTATAATAGTAAGTTTATACTTTTCACATAAATAACACATAAAAAACAAAAAATAAAGAAAACATTTTCAATCTTAACAGTACAGAACCTTGAAAAGTAGTAGTCCAGTACAACAGCTGGCATACAGGGGCTGACATAGAGTGAACAAGCAAGAAGAGTTACTGACATGAGGAGGGAGAGGAGGTGGGAGATGGTGGAGCTGAAGGATCCTCAGCATCAGGAGACGGAGGGCAAGCTGAAATTTCACTCACGCATCAACGGATGTTGATGGAACACATGTTCACATCTTTGAAAGTTCTCAACCAGAAGGTTGGTATGTAGGGGATTCACTACACACTGCACACTGCAACACATAAGGCTCTCAAACAGTGTTCCAAGAATGGATGAAAACCTCCCTGCTTACCAGCAGAAATTCTGTTAAAAAAAAAAAAAAAAAAATGGGTACGTCAATGTTGAGCCCAAGAGAGGTAGTAGTCACTTCAGTCACTAATTCTGATCGCCTGGTCCGTGCCAGGCCCTGGGCTAGGCACAGGAATTCCAGAGACATAAAAGATACAGTTGGCTAACAAGCCGTCTTCAGCAAGTTGCATGAAAGACACTTATGAAAATAAGTGTTAGAAATTCTAAAAGATTTTCAAAGTGTGCCTGGAGCTTTGATTTTTACAAGACAGTATTATGTGCCTGTTATTATTTGAATGAATGCCACGAAAGAAAATGGGAGACTGAGTTGTCTTTTGAACTCCACATGCAATATTCAGGCTTAGATTCAAGGTCATATGGAACCCACATGGCGTAGGTAAAAAGGAGTGGGAGCCTTAGAAAAACCACCTCGAAGCGTGTGTTGGATTTTTAAGACGAGATCAGCAATTTCCCCCTGGCATTATCAGCTTTGCTCAAAATATCACTTAATCTTTGTCTCCGGCTCCTCTTCCAGAAGATGGGGGCGATGTTCCTGGGGGGCACGGAGGAAGCGGCCGGAGGGCAAGGGAGGATGTGATAGGGCTTTAACGGTTTCCTCACTTTGAAGTGTTCTAAAAATACAGCGTTTTCATCGCTAACATGTGATGGGCTATGTGTCAACACAGCATTTTATGTTGCTAGGGCCGTCTGGCCAATAGTTGTGCGAATGCTCGTGCGGCTATTCAGCTAATGCAGGGGGAGAGCAAGCCGTGGAGAGACAGGCCCCCCTCTGATCCGTGGAGCAGTCCCGGTGGGGCATCCTGAAGCCACGGGCAGGCCTTCTGACTACTGATGAGCTCAGGCTCCACAGTCAGTCTCTGCCAGTGGCCAGAGACTCTCTCCTGCCTCTTAAACTGCAAGTTTTATTTGCCTGGGGGTTTTATCTGTGATGTAAAAGCCTGACACATCCCACTTCAACACTGTGCTCCGAAGTACAGATTAGAGAACAACTAGGAAGAGAGGAAAACCCAGAGACCCGATTAAAAAAAAAATGTGTCTTTAATTTATTCATTACCTTTTCGTACTCACTGGAAAAGACCCTGATGCTGGGAAAGACTGAAGGCAAGAGGAGAAGGGGGCGACAGAGGATGAGATGGTTGGATGGCATCACTGACTCAACGGACATGAGTTTGAGCAAAGTCTGGGAGATAGTGAAGGACAGGGAAGCCGGGCGTGCTGCAGTCCGCGGGGGCACAAAGAGTCAGACACGACTTGGTGACTGAACAACAAACCTTTTAAGTCTTTTTCCACCTTCAAGGAGATCAGAGCGGAGCCTTGGCTCTTGGAAGCCTGGCCTTTTGCAAGCGCGTGGGCTGGGGGGAAGGACCCACCCATTGTCTACCTCCAGAGGGGAACACGACCCGCTCTGCACTTGCACAACAGCTAAGGACTGTCACCATCTGGCAGCTGTGTGGTGGCCTCCGGCCAACGAATGGGTGGTCACAATCCAGCTCCCATTAGGCAGGTGGCCCCTCCACAAAGAGAGCATCACGCTCAGCAGCCTGCTCGGCCAAGAGGAGAGTGGACAGGGCATGGGAATTGTACCCACTTGTTCTGCTGAACCAGGCTGCTTCCTGGGTGAGGTGGAAGGGAGCCTGGAGGGAGGGGAGGGGGAGGAAGGCAGTGGTGCTAGAGGCAAGTTTGTGCTTCTTTACAGAACACCTCGACCCGCTCCTCAGGGGTGTCTCATTTACCCCACTGGGTTTTGCCTGAGGCAACCACCCAGCAGCTATTTTCTGAGATCAGCCCCAGACATGCTGACTTCGGTCGGGGCCCGTGGGGGGCGGGGATGTTGGTGGAGATGCAACACCCGCCACACTCTCTCATCAGCCTCCCTTATGCTATGAATCAGGCACCACGTGTGAGGCAGAGGCTGCTGAGAAAGGTCCTCTCTCAACCTTTCCGGGGTTGACTAGCATTCTCACCCCAAAGGAACGAGTTATGGCTGATGCTAAAGAGAGAGGGAGTGCTGTCTACTGGACAACTCATAGGGATCTTGGAGCGTTAAAGCGATGAAAGCCCAGCTTGCTGCTCTGCCAGTGAGCAACCTGATTCCATCTAGAGAGTGAAAAAGTCAGCCTACATCCTCCCAGCCTAACGGAAGTGCCCCTCCCCCCAGCACAGGGGAAGGGCCCTCCACTCGGCACAGCAGCAGTGAATAAATTAAGCAATGTTTTGTCATAACTCATGCAAACAGTTTTGCTTACATCCTCCTTTTAACAACCTGAAATTCCTTTTAAAATCTAAAATTCATGCGCAAAAACAGACAAAAATCAAACACCCAACTCCACAAACACCAACCACCCTGACCATGGAGAATCTTTAAGCAGCAACACAGAACGTGACAAATAAGAATCTTGAGTCTTATCTTGACATCTTGGATTAGGTTGTAGGAACTCTGTAATGTGCTAGGAAAACCTATTCAGAATTGGTATCCACGACTATACTACTACTCGACTCAACAGAATGTAGGTCCCACATAAGGGATGCCTCAGGAATAGAAGTTTTGTAGGGAGAAATGTTTGTGTACATAAAGCGCGTGTTAGCCAACATGCTTATCTCCTTCTCATAGTGGTGACTCCTCCAATCATTACATTAATGGTAATTAAGGGTCACATCCAAAATGAGCTACCCTGCATGGGCTTCTGAAAGCAGCAGTGATGCTGGGTAGGGTGTAGCAGTGGGTTAAGAACTGGCTTCTGTGTGAAATATCTTCTGGACGATGGTTAGTCTAGTAAGCCTAGGGATTCCTGCCATGAAAACCGGGAAACTCCACTCCACTCGTGGTCACAAAACACGCCTCTAATGCCAATCAACCATCTTCAAAACTGAGTGCAGCTGGTAACCAGACAGTCTGCATACAACAGCATGAAGGCCCTGGGACAAACGTTTGAAAATAACTCAAGACTAACATCGTATGGGATGGGAGTTGAGCTGCAATGTCAGCTCTAAACTGATTGTACAGAAACGTCTGAGTGCCAGAGACAAAAACCAAACCTGAAAGGCCCCAAATGGAAAGCCTGGTACAATATTAAACACGGTCCAATGAGCAGTTATGATGTGAAGCCTGCGTCATTATAGAATGTCCACAGGAATCAGGGCTGGATCAAGAATAATCAGACATAGAATTATTCTGAAGAACTATTCTGAAAGAGTCTGTTGCCCTTCAGACTGGGCACGTTAGGGTCCAGAATTCTGAACAACTACTTAGGTTTGGAATCTATAGGAGATCCTCTAAAAATCTCTTGAGTTGCAAATACTTGTTTTAATGAATTTTACCCCTTTCCCCAGAGTTCACTGGTTCTGACTGACTACCCCTTCCCTGTCTCATGCTACCACATCCTTCTCTTTTCCTACACAATGCAGATTTAAATTGCGTGTAATATTTTCTAGCACACTCGTTGAGAAAGAATCATTAGGTTTATAAAAGCCCTTCCATACACGTGGATTGTCTAAGATCTTCCACAAGGGTAAGAACCCACTACTGTTGCTTTTCTCATCTGTCTTCTGTTCCCACACCTACTGTGCAGAGCCCACATCCTTCCCTCAGCCCTCACCCTACACCAGGCAACTTACAGCCAGTATTTTATGAAAAACTTGCTTCTCAGAAGTCTACCATGCATGCAATAATGCATACAGTGGAAGAAACGGTGTTCAAAGAGGTAAATTTCGAGTTACCAGAAAGTTTAAAACGTAGGGGTGTGTATGTGTGAGTATCTGTGTGTTGTACACGGGACACATATACTTCCCCTGTCAACTGGACGCAGCTCCACCAGGTAGGGGCCAGCCCCGTCTTCAGGACCTGGCACCAATCAGGGTGACGTTGAGGGGGACAGTAAGGACCAGCTGACACACGACCAGAGACTCAGTCATGCCAACAGGGGGCTGCACACTGCGTGCCCTTGGATTTAACAGAGAACCCTCAGTCAAGCTGATGGAGTAAAACTTAGGCTGATCTCATCCTCAACCCCCTACGGGGAGGAGAAAGAAGAAGGAAAAATAAGGCTGAGGAAAAAGGGGAAAGTACTGAGGGGGTGCGCTGCTGAAGAGAAAAACCTCCGACTCCCACCATCGTACAACCTCGGGGTCCCCCAACCCCTGCCCCACCACTGCTGTACACACGGCACAGGGTGCTCGGCTCACGAGGCCTCCTGAGTGTCTGCTCTGAAAGAGTCAACACACACACCAAGTGGTCAGTGATGACCCCAAGCTGCCTGCATGTTTCTAAAGGACTCATGTAGTCCTTCCTTTATTGCCAGTCAATGCTTTCTCTCCTGGTGGGGCCAAGAACATGGCCTGTTCACCTCCACGTTACAGCAGTTAAGTACAATGCCTGGCACACAGTAGGTGCGTGTCTGACTCTGCGATCCCGTGGACTGCAGCCTGCCAGGCCCCTCTGTCCATGGGATTTTCCAGGCAAGAATAGTGGAGGGGGTGGCTATGCCTTCCTCCAGCAGATCTTCCTGACCCGGGGATCAACCCCGCACCTCCTGTGGCTTCTTCGTCACTGAGCCACCTGGGAAGTCCACACACAGTAGGTGCTGATGGACATTTATTGCCGTGTGACGGGTTCGTGGGGAAACACGTGGCTAGTTTCCTGGGCCACATCTTTTGTCTTTTCTACTGGACATTAAAATTCCACACTAAATGGGACCCGGGGCTTTCAAGGTCACCCTAAGCTCCAGATCCTTCTTACAAAAGAGGGAGGCACAAGGTCCCAGTGGGGCAGTGCCGATCTGAGGACCACTCCAGGGGACCACTCCCGGAAGCAGCTGCCCCCACCCGCGCCCTAACTTTCATCCTTTTCTCTAAGTTCACCACCTCCTCTGTGTAAAAGTTTGCTCCAACTCTACACCTGGCCTGCCGCACCAACATTTTAAGGCTAAGCCCCAGAATCCTGGGGTTCAGCATTAATCAGAAGAGCTTATCTCCACACAGCCTCACTCTGTACCTTAGCATCTCCCAAACTTCAATCACATTCTCTTCTTGTTTTTTATTTTGGAGAGCACAGTCCATCTTTTTACGTTTGGCTGCATCCTCTCTCTTTTCATCCTCACGACTCCATGCTCTCGGGCCTTTTAAGTTCACCTTCGGGACCTCTCCAGACGGGAGCACCTTCCTGGACCTCTGTGATTCATGCTGCTTTGCCTCTGAAGCGCGTCCATCTCCTTGATGGAACTTCAATAACATTTCCTCCTATGAGGCACCATGGCCTATATATGAGTGAAAAGCTCTGTGAAAAGCAGTGAGTTACTTGTTCCTTAACACTGGGCGTCTGGCATCTTCCTTTGGAACATTTAGCCTTTGGGGAACCATTTTGGACCCTTCACTCGTCAGGAGCCTTCTTTCTTATGCCTCTTCCCCTCTCCCCTGATCTGACTGCTCTACACAACTATGATGTGGTCTCCATTAAACCACAGGGAGTTTGAGGGGCACTTTTTTCACCTAAAACTGAAAAGAAGGCAAACAGCACAGAGGACCCTGAAGACAATTTTGAAGAGACAGGTCTCCACCCACATGTAGGTTCTGAATTTGTTCTACAAACATCTAATGCACCCCAAAACATTTTACAACGACTCAGATTTTGGGTCACTTAAAGAGTGTGATGGGTGGATATTCTCTTTCAATCTCTTGATTCACTTCTCTAATTCCAATTCATGATTCTCTAATAGAAATGAGAAAATTAGATTCCTTTATTCTTCCATCTGATCACTGCCCCAGGTATACTTCTCCAGTTGGGTTTCTCCAGTTTGAATTAATGGAAGAACATGGATACTATATTGGGGACATCTTTCTCAGTCATTTACATAGAGAGTGAAAAAGTATTGATCCTAATATCAATTCTTGTGGCATTTAGATTGCCATCCCCATTCTCCTGGAACCACTAGATTTTTTTTTTTCTTTTCCTACCATTATAACCTGTCCCTCTTCAGCCAAATAACTCCCTTTTCCATTTAGAGCAAACCTACTTCTTTGCTTGCTTTTTGTCTATGTGACTCAGTGAAGAACGGGCTTGTGAAATCATAATCCATCATTCCACATGTGGCTTTTTTTCTGTGCTCCTTTCTCTAGCACATGTACTCATCAAGGCAGATTTGAAAATATCTTTGGACATTTGAAGTCCCTGATTCTTTACTATATTTAACTGGTCTAGTTCATTGCACATTTCTCTAGTGAGATACCTAATTTCTAAATGATTTTCCCCTGCATTTCAGAGGATGGGTCAGAACACACTCAATTCTCTTGACCAACACTGTCATCTATCATTTCTGCTACCAGAGCCTATAAAAAACCCGTATCAATCATTTGGTAACTCATTATTTTAGCATTCTACTTTTCCCTATTTGACCAACTCTATTTTCATCCTTGTTTAGTTTCCGTTGGTTTTGGAGGTCCCAGTGATTGCATTTATTCATGATGGGTAATCCTGGACATAATCACTTATGTCCAATGGGAAGGAGGATTGTTCTAGCAAGAGGTTTGGACTAGCCAATATCAGATAACAAAACGTGAGAATGGACTGTCTCAGCATCAGTGAAACTGGACAAGGTATAAAAACCTCATGTCTCAATTATGGTAGCATTTGGGATCACAGGTCCAAGAGTGAAAATTCAGTCTTTTAAGAAAATCTACAAACACAAGGTTAAAAAAAGGTGGGGGGAGCTAATTTTGCTAACAGCATGGTATATTTTTATCACGGTTGGGATGATTAAAGATAATATATTATCTATGGAGCTAATGCTTTATAAAGTATGTAATGATTTTATTTATATTTTTAGTGCTAGCATTTCTAAACACTTCTAAAATAGGACATAACCATGGCTGACTGGAAACTTTAATTAGAAGCCAAGATGGAAGCAGGAGGAAAGTCAACCTTTCAACCTGATGACCTGACTATCTGGGGTCCTTGGAGTGAGAGAGAGAAGAGCCAAGGTCATGCTAAGGCCATTCCCAGGTAATGCCTGCGTCGTGCAGAGTAACCAGCAGCATTACCCAGGGAGAGCACTTCTCTTTCTGGCTAGGACACTGGACTTCCCATTTCCAAAGACTGGTTTCATAATGACCCACAGCATGGTGACCCAGGGTGGTACAACTGCATAACAGATGGTGGAGAATCTCTGATGTGGGGAAATCTCCTTGGGTGCACATAAAAAGGCAAGTCAGACTTTCAGGCAGGAAAACTATCAATGCATCCGTGGGAATTGTGAGTTGTGAGACCTCCTAAACTTGGCCTTTTCAGTCAACCTCTAACATGTGTTGGAGGGATTCAAACAGAAACCAGGAAACCCTAGGTTTACAGTTTATGGCAAATTTCTACCCCAAGGGCCCATTCTCCTTTTGTTTAGAGCCTGTTTTCTTTATTCTTTTGACACTTTAATTCCAGAAATACAAATCTACAGATGACAAAATGACTGGGGACCAGCTGATGTACCAGACAGAGGAGAAGAAAACAAAATGGTGAGAAGCAACCTTAGGTTAATTTCATTTCTTCTTGGATCCTGGCCCAGTCTCTGTGTGTCCTCTGGATCTCTCTCCTGCCCCTTCTTCCTCTTTTTTCCCTCCAGAGATATAAGGATCAAAATGTACCCAGGACAGATTATTATCTGCCAGGGTAGACTCCGCCCTTCTGATATAAATAATGGAAATTCAGGCTGAGGTAGACAAGTATAGCCCAATCTCTGGGCATGGAGTATGGGGTATTTAAAAGGATTCCTCCTCACTATGATTTCATCAAGGCTCACTTAACATTTCTCTCTCATTTATCTCAATCAGTTCCTTGGGTGCGGTCTACATAAGCTACAATAATTTAAGACTCACCATTTCAAAAGACTGAATTGTTAATTTTTAAAAAAAAATATAACCATATGCTAAGACTGATGACTCTACCTCTCCCAAGGACGTGATAAAGCTTCCTGCAGGCTTGACCATAAAGCCTCTGACTGCATCTCATATTTATCCTGCAGGACCTCGGTCAGACAACAATGAAAGGATGTCATGATACGTTACCCAGCAATTTCTGTTAACGTAAAGTTAATTCAGAGTGAAGGCACCCTTCCTGCGGGCCACGGAGGCAGCACTAACACAACTGGGACTGTCCCAGACAATCTAGGGCAGCCTGCCACCCTCGTTGGAAAGAAATTCAGGGCAGAAATCCTATCCCCGTGTCCATTAAAAATGTAAAACTGGTTCATCTTCCTGCGTTCTGAATTCTTTCTCAATTATCGATTTTGAGAGGAAAGCATTGGAATAAACTGGCTCCAAGGACATTTTTACTGCTCTAAGGAAGTTTCTGAGAATCTTTGGGAGAGAAAGCAAAGGCAAGGAACATGAAAATAAGCCTTTCTGCTCCCACTCCAGCCCCTCAATATTCTTCCTCAAATAACAAGGTTGAAGGTGCTCTTCACAAGCCTTGCACATTCTGAAGAAGACTTAAGGTTATAAGATGATCAACTCCCTCTGGACTCTACCAGCAGCTGCCCACTGCTTTGCCCTCCCACTGGATATATACAACAATTTGGAGGTAGGCATTATCACTCCCTGCAAAGGTACAGAGATTGAGGCTGGTTCTCTACACTAGTCCACGATAATAAACACCAGTTTTAAGTCCCATGGCTCCAGGGCCTGCTCTCATTTGAGCCCAGAGGAATGTTCTAGCCTCCAGGCTGTCTCGCCAGATTCTGAAATAAAGACAATTAGCTTTGGTGCTTTCCACCCTTCTCTTCCTCCTCTTCAGCTCCCCTGTTCATTCCTTGACATCTCATTCTCCATGACAACTTTTCCATCGTATTGAACTGGGAAGAGAGGAGGATGAATGTAGATTTTTATGAACGAATTCCTGAAGACTGAAATAAGGGCATTAAGAAGGAAAAAAGGGACTCATATTCTATCACCTAAGATCAGTGGAGGGAAAAGAAAAGGATGAAATCACCCAAAGTGAGCCCTGGCACCTCTCCAATTGCAGCCTGACCAACCAGGAGATGAAAGGGCAAAAGCTGCTCTTTTGAAGCTTAAAGGTAATCCCCCTTCCCTGAGGAGCGGTGAATGTGGCTTTTATTCCACCCACCCTGGACTCGCAATGCTGGAAGGGCTGCAGCTGCATGGTGGTTACGCCATGGCCCCTGAGCACATTTCAAGAAAAAAGGAAGTTCTGTTTTTCAGGCCTCTGGCACGGAGCACTAGTCAATGCAGGCCACTTCCCGTTCCTAGTTCTCTCTTAGCTGAGAAGTCAAAGAGAGACAGTAAAAATGTGATGGGCGAGGCACTGGTCAGGGCCAAGGGTCTGCTTCTGCCTCCCCATCTCAAACATCAAATGACTATTCTGGTCACTCAGCACAGAATCTGAAGAGTTTCTTCCAGTAAAATCAGAATAATAATACCTAACTGATGGAGCTTAGGGAAATATAATTTAGCATTCATTAGAGAGTAGGTTTTTCCAGGGTGCTGGGATCCTGGGGTATAATTCTGATTAAAATGGAAACTGCAAGAGTGATGGTCTAAGACACACAAATTTATGTACCACTTACAGGTTCTGAGTTGGGTGCCATGGACACCATTCCCACAACCTGCCACCTCTCAGAATGTATGTCACTCACCACCTCTACCCACCAGCTCTTCCTTCTCCCAAACCAGAGCTACCCTTTGTTTTCACCAGCTTCCCCACCTGAGACCTCAGTGAATATCCTGATGCAACGAGTACCCTTCCTGACCTCCAGCCGCATCTCTCGGGCTCACTCGCCAGTGGACAGAGAACCACAGCTGCCAGGGCCCACTGTAACCAGACACAACCTGAGGGTGACTGCACTCTCCTCCAAGCTCAATAATCCCCTTGTTCCTTCCCTACTGGATTTTCCAAGGCAGTCATTTCACCTTTTCTTCTTAAGTCTTTGATTCCACCCAGACTTCTCAGAAATGTACGACCCTCTAGAGAAGTCCAGGGGCACGTGTACCGAGTCTCATCTCCCTCCACTAGACCAAAACTCACTCTGGTGTTACTTCGTCCCAACAGCCCCACTGTCTCGACTAAAGCATCTCTCCACCCCCTGACACGTGCTCTTCAGCCACTCCTTGCATCCCTTCCAGGACCCTGAGCCCCATCTACCTTGCACTAACTTTTTTCGCTCTATCTTCTTACCTTTGGCTCCAAAAAAAAAAAAAGTGCTGCATGTAAGCTTTCTTTCCTTTCATTCCCTGACACCCAGAAAAGGTAGTCTCCACTCATAGCCCCACGTGGAAACCTACATGATCCCTCTCCCAACCTCCCCCATCCTTCTGAAATGCTCCCAGGTCCTCCAATCACCAAATACGATCACTTTCCTTGGCCCACATTCTGCTCGACTCTTCTGAGCCACCTCAGACTCGATGTGATCGAGACTAAACTGACCACCTGGCTCCCTGTCAGCTCCCACCTGCTGACTCCTTCCCCAGTTAGGCCACAACCTCCCAACTGTTACCGCTCCAAAAGAGTTCTCAAGTCCACTTCCTCCCACACGATCACATCTTGGTCACTTGGTTTCTCCCTCTCCGTTACCATGACAGTGTCCTGTCTAGGCTCCATGGACTCCCTGACACAGGCCACCAGTTTCCTGGCCACCCTCCCTGTTGCTGAAATATCTTCCCAGTCCCTTGGCTCTCTAAGAAATAAAACACAAATATTTTAGCCTGACATATAAGCTCTATAGGAACTGACCCTAGGCTTCATTTCTAAGCCTCCTCCTCATCCCCTCTTCCTTCATTTTCTATATTTCTATATTTTTCACATTTTTCTGAACTCTGGGACAGTTCCCAGAACCCAACCTGCATGTTCTCCTCTGCACACCAGAATCAGGCCAGTCCATCTACTTGTATTCAATATTGTCTTTATTTGCTTGTTCAGTCACTAAGTTGTGTACTACTCTTTGTGACCCCATGGACTACAGCACACCAGGCTTCCTTGTCCTTTGTTATCTCCTGGAGTTTGCTCAAATTCATGTCCACTGAGTTGGTGATGTCTTTACTTACTCAAATCTTATTATTTTTTTCAAGACTTGGTAAGGATGCCATTTTGTCCTATTTCTTTAGTTGCAAGTTATTTATCCCTCCTCTGAACCCCTACAATTCAAATATGCTCATCTCTTTCTTGTTTACTCTTATCTCACATTCTCTTACATCATAGAGACCTGTGTATTTCTTTGCCTCACTGTCCCTATTAGATCTCAGGGACAGTGATGATACTAATAACTGTCGTAACAACCAGCACCACAGTGAACTCCTACCACAGTCCAGTTCTGTGCAAAGCATATGATTTCTCCATCTCAGCAACCCACTGGGGGACTGTCTCCATTTCCAGCTGAGATTAAGTAACATGCACAAGGCCAGCATGTAGTAAGTGATGTAACTAGAAACTGAATCGAGGTTTGCTGAGGTCAAAAGCCATGCTCTTAACTACTATAGAGTATTTCTCACTATCTTTACTCGACCAATAACTGCTCAATAAAACATGCTCTTCCTAGGACCTCAGAGGTGCGATGGTTTACTGAGCCAGGTTCCCCAGAGTTGCTGAGGCTGCTCAGTGAACACATACACTTATGTGAGAGAAGAAACAGTTTAGGTTTCCTTAAAGGATATTTTCAAAGATAGAAAAAAGTTTTTATTCCGCAAGATTAAATAGCACATCACATAGAAAATGAGAGGAAAAACATAATTCACCTGTATTAGGTAAATGCCTGATTCTGTCTCCTTCCTTGAAACCACTGATGTCAGTAATGCAATTCATCAAGGCTACCCTGAAAGCCTTCGATAATTTAAACCATGTTTAGAGAGAGCCTCCAAATTTCTAATTTCTGAGGCTCTGACATCAGCCCCAGGAAAGCAGGACAATTTTACTATGTTAATAGAGTCAGAACCAGTGTAAATGTGGGCTCATTGTTTTACCTATGAACACAAAGATAATGTAAAGTGGTGATGGTTGATCTCCATGTGTAAGCGGCTAAGGGCTGTAATCCTCCAAGAGGAATGTCATTATACAGCTCAAATCCCATCACAACAAACACTGTTACAACAGAGATGTCTCTATAACAAAAACTCTTCCAAGCTTTGGCTGACAGCCCATGTACTTCAAGCAATATTTGATGTGAGACCTGAAGTTCACAGTACTGGGAACTGACCTATATTTGCAAAGGTAAGACCTGAATGATTTCAGCTGTGACTTCTAACCCATGATGCCATGAGTTGTAGTGATGTATAATCTCAACCCAGGAGTACAAAAACTAAGGACAAAGACAGAAGCAAAATCAACCCTGTTCTTGAAGGGCAAAATTCCTACCTTTCACTTGGGGAACCCTTAGAGAAAGGACCTCTTACCCAATCCTGAAATAAAGCAGACCAAGGGCTTCCCTGGTGGCTCAAGCAGTAAAGAATCTGCCTGCAAAGCAGGAAACGTGGGTTTGATCCCTGGGTCAGGAATGTGACTGACAGGCTAACACACTTTCACTTTCAAGGCTGGATGCAGCCTCATCTCATTGAGAAGTAAGATGGAGTGGCCCATGAAGACAGATGAACTGGGCTGAAATTTCTACTCTGATGCTTACTAGCTGGGTAAACTAGGCTACATCTCTTAGGTTTTTGTGATGCTCATTTTTCTCATCTGTAAAATGTGACTAGGACCAACTGCTTTCAGGATTCCAGTAAGAATTAAATGAGATAACTATACAAAGCTCTTGGAGAATGAAATGGCAACACCCTCCATTATTCTTGCCTGGAGAACTCCATGGACAGAGAAACCTGGTGGGCTATAGTCCATGGGGTCACAAAGAGTCAGACAGGACTGAGTAACTAACACACACACATACAAAGCTCCTAACATAGAGCCTGGTACACAGCATGGGTTGAAAAAAGAGTAAGTCCTCTTACCAGGTCTCCCTTTCTCTCCAAGACTGTGGGCTGATACAAACTATTTTAATGAAGTCAGTTATAAGACTGAGTGAATGAAATTAAAATATAAAGTCACAAATATAGCCTGGTAAAGATACTGCTCAGAGGAACATGGAGGAAAAGAGAGCAAATAGTATAAGAACTAGGTCAGGCACAGACACTTACTTGACTTAGAGAAAGGTCTTCTTGGCTAAAGTAGAAACGTGTGATCAAAAGCTAAAATGCACGTAACCAGGTGGTGTAACAATAAAGCTTTGATCATTGTGTCAGAAGTCATTTCGAAAAATGCTGAATAAACTGAAATTTTCAAGCACGTTTTCCTAGTCAAGGATGAACTGTGGTTACTGACTCCCAAGCACCGGTTTACTGCTGACAGCCTAGTTTTCTGTGGGGGCTATTCCAGAAGGTGGGAGGGCCCTTCTTAGCTGAGTCCTCAGCTTCAGCCCATTCATTATACTGTCTTTGGACACTGTAAAAATATTAAAACACATTCTAGTCTTTTCCATTTGGGAAATATGTCAGTAAAGAGTTTAGAAATATGATCAATATTAGGGATATGCCCTATTTGTGATATTTTTAACCCTCTTGACTTTGAGATACCTAATTTATATTTTTCAAATTATGGGACAATCAAGTATGTGGTGACAAAATTCTTCTATACATTCTTTTGAAAACACTCTTGGTGTTACACGACAGTTTTTGAGACAGAAAAGGAGAGTCCTATAAACATAATCTGAAGGCATGCCTGTTCACCTTTATAAAATAGATATGATCTAGGGGTTTTACTTTGGCCACCTGATGCAAAGAGCTGACTCATTGGAAAAGACCCTGATGCTGGGAAAGATTGAAGGCAGGAGGTGAAGGGGACAAAAGAAGACAAGATGGTTGGATGGCATCACCCACTCAATGGACATGAGTTTGAGCAAGCTCTGGGAGATGGTGATGAACGGGAAGCCTGGCATGCTGCAGTCCATGGGGTCACAGAGTCAGACATGACTGAACGACTGAACAGCAACAAGGGGTTTCAAAATTTCTCAAACATTTCCAAAAAGTCCTATCAGACCTCAGCATCTACAGGGAACCAGAGATGGCCCAACATTTCTCGGACTCAGAACGTCAGAGTTCCAACAATGACTTAGTAGCCCTTTGCCTTGACAGTAAGAAAGAGGCTCAGAGATGAGAATGAGCTGACGTTCCTGTGTTCAACTAAAGTGTGTGTACAAGCCATACACTGAGCTTACAGGACCTCTTATAAGAGGAAGCAGAGAAAAAAGATAACAAGCCAGACAGAAGTACCGAGGTGCAGGGAAACAGCAACTGTGACGCTCACAAAGAGATGGAGGAGCCCTGGGTAGGAAGACCAGAAGATCCAAAAGAGAGAAACAATTATCGAAGTAAGGTTAAAACATGGACAGAGAACAGATGGTAGCAGCAGAGGAGATACTGTAAATTCATTTCTACACAGAGCTCACAATGGGTGACTCCAATATCCAGAAGCTTCAACCTGGACAGACGTTTCCAGCCTCTATTTAAGAATGGTGCCTCCCTCCCCATCACCCTCATCTTAAAATGGAGGCAATGACAGCCTCCAGATTGCACACGTGAATCTTAGCACTGCTAAGGGCGTAAACCACAAGCATTTCTGAAGGTGCGCTAACTATTTCAGGCCACTAGGGTGCTACTTCCTCTCCCCAAAGGCACACTTCATTTAATGATCTCCATCTAGACCCCAAGAATTAATGTCCCTCCTAGAAGTGTACCCTTTATTCCTTACGCCAGTGCTTATTGCTGTTTATAGGGTACTTCAAGATCCCTACAGGCTACGGAAAAGTGAAATGCAATTGTAATTACATGGGCAGTAACAGAAAAGTGGAGGGGGCGGGGGGGGGGGGTGGCGGGTAGAAAGAGATCCTGAAATGCAAGGCTAAGAAACACTATTCCTCTGGGAGGCCAGCCACTCTGCCCAGAAGAGCCTGCGCTGCCTAGAAAGTGACCTCAGGGAGGAATCACGAGCCTGGAGAGAGGCGCGGCCGCCCCCTGCTCCTCCCTCCCTGCATCTGAGGCCAGCTGGTCCACCTGTCCGGGAGGCAGGCAGGGGCGCTGGGAGGAGCCCGTTGGCCACGGGGCACAGGGGCAGCGGGGCGGGTCTTTCTCACCCTCCTCCCTTCCCGTGAATAACCAGGACCCCCACCCCAACCCCCGCAGGCCTGGACTGCACGCCCCTGACCCGCGCGCGAGCGCCCTGCTGTCTGTACCTTTACTCTGGGGAGGGTTCTGACTCCGGTCCCGGAGGACGTTGATCTGGTAGACGGCTCCGTAAGGCTCAAAAAGTTCTTTCAGCTCCTTTTCTGACCAGGACCGGGGGATCTGTCCGACAAACATCTTAATGGCATCTGGGTCTGGTTGGTCTGAGTGATCCAAAGCGCCGTTCATCTTGTTGGCTGTGCCGTTACTGTCAAAAAGGGAAGCGGGAGCCAGAGTTAGGGCTGCAGGGCGAGGGACAGGAAGACAAAAAATCGGGGGTGGGGTGGGGGCGGGGAGGCGGAAGGAGGAGGAAGAGGAGCACGGGGCAAAGTGCCTAATGAGTCGTGGAAATGTGATGAACTAAAACAAAGCACAGGCACCATTAGGTTGCTCCTCGGCGGCCGCGGCGCGGGCTCTCACTGCAGGCTGCTGTTCGGCACCGCCGCCCGAGCCCGGGGCAGCGCCCCACCGGGTGTCACCCGGGGCGTGGACATCTTGAAACCCGGCTCGGGAGGCAGCTGCAAGTTAAGTGCAGGTCTCGCTCCGCGAGGCTGCCATCAACGCATCCGCAGCGTTATCAGTCTCACACTGGCTCTCATGTGGAAAGAAAGGCAAGGTTGGATTTCTGCTGCCTTTCCCACCACCCCGCCCTCCACCCCTCTTGGAAGGTTTTTGGAAGACAGGAGAGAGGTGGTAATAATAAAGTCACATGAAAAGAAAATGAAACACTTGGCAGTCCGTCAGATGACTAATGCAAGATGCTGGTGATGAATTTGCAGAGCGCGCGAGGCATCCATGTGTGCATCAAATTAGTACGTTGTTGCTGCTCAGAAGAGAAAGTGCTCCAGCAATGCGGCTGGGTGCACCCGATTGGCTACCCACGCTGGAGAAAAGGGCCCTGGCTGGGAGGAGGGCTCCCGTTTAAAAAGCACATTGTTTACGGGACCAGGGCACAAAGGCTTTAATTCAGAGAGGCAAAGGCGATCTCAGAATTGCCTGCTTTGTGATAGGAGGGGGGAAAAAAAAGCAGTCCCAGAAAGTTGAGTTCCCGCTAAAGGACACTGAATATTTCAAATCTTTCACACTCCATAAATTGCTCTCTGTATATCTGACATCCAGATGTTGCACTTGAGTTCTAAACAATCACACGTTTGGGAGAGAAAAGAGTAAGTCTGCCTTTCCTTCTCCCAGCTTCAATAAATATCTGGGGCTGATACAAAGAGCAAAGACCATAAGCTTTTACATATCAATCCTCCTTAATGCTGTTTTCCAAAACCCTCATTTGAAAGAGAGAATGCTTGTTTAGAACCTGCAATTCTAGTCACCAACATGTAAAAGGATGATGAAGGCATTCATATTTGCTTGGATCCCTCCACCATTTAAGCTGCAGTAAATAATAAAGCAAAGCCACATACTCTTTTCATCTCCCCCCTCCCCCAATGCACCCTAAAGCCACCTACTCTGCCAAGTGACAAGGCTGACTGCCCTGAGCAGCACTGATTTGCAGTACTAATCCTCAGTCTGTGAAAACATATAAAATGCACTTAAATTCAGCAAACACAGAACCTACAGAGCCATGTTCATGACTGCTCCCCAACCCCAGCCTCTAGCCCAGGAGGCAGAAAGGTCAAGAAATGGCCACAAGGACTAAAGCTTCACTGAAAATGGTCTCTTCACTGTAGCCTAGGGTAACAGTAAGAAGGTTTTCAAAGATCTTAAGTAGGTTTCTTTATTTCAGTCAAAACCCCTCAGAGCACCTTAAATTTGCTGCAAAACTAGGTTAGTCCTGAGCCCTTGGGGAAAAAAAAAAGACACTGATGGCTAACAAACAACAGCAGTAAAACTTATGGAAAGGAGAAATTCTGAATTCAGTTTAATCCAGAGAGGAAAAAGATGGTAAATACTCTTCAACTAGGTCCTGGCTTCAGTTTCTATTTCTCCTTATGCCCCAATTTACCACTCTATTTTTTTTTTTCTTTAATCCTTGAGATAAACAATCAGACTAACTTGAAAGCACTTTCAGAGCTTTCTCTAATCAACTTTATTGTTATATTAAAAAAAAAATGTTCTACTGAATACAATATTGAGCACAAAACCTTCCTTCAACAATTTAGGTGTAATATAATGCTTGTTTATATTAGAGTTGGAGCGTTTATCTTCTTCCCATGCACCTCGACTGCTTTTCAAATTGCCCTCTGGGAATTCAATAAACACTTTTAACCCCACAGGGCTGACACTGGCAAGGAGGAGGTGGCAGAGCCCCACGCAGAACAGAATGTAGCGCTCACAGCTCGTTGAGAGCTGAGAGTGTGGCAAGACTTATTTCTGGGACAGGAAGGGCCTGTGGTTACCGCTGTTGACAATCAGCTAGAATGAAAAGAGGAAGGCGTTGCCACAGGTCCCAGCTAACAGAGAACGGAAGTTCAGAACATGGGGCTCCTGCATCTCCTCTGAACAGAGTTAACACAACAGACGGACCAGGTGGCAGCACACTGGTCCTTAAACCTCAACTTAGAATTCTAGAGCAAGTGTTCTTTCATGGGTCTCCAAACAAGGGCCCATTTCTACTTTCTCAAAATAAATAAATAAATACACACTCCCTGGGGTGCAAAGGGAGAGACACCGTGAAGAGGGGCTTATGCTTCACCTTTTGGTCTTTATGTTGGGGAGTGTGTATTTAAAATCCCTGCCCCTCAGTCATCCTTCACGGATGCCTTTAGACCTCTTGTGTCCTGATGCCAGCGGGGGTTAGCACTTGGGGTTTGAATCCTGGCACTATCATTTCCTAACTGTGCTGCTCTGGGCCTCAGACTCTTCATCTGTAAGATGGAAACAACAGACTTCACCTCTGTTGAGCCATGTGCTAACTACAGGATGTGGCCCCAAGTTCAAAGTGTCTAATGGGTGTCACCTGTTCCCACCGTTAATCTTTTCTGTGCACTTGTGAAGCACTAGAAATGA
This sequence comes from Bos indicus, assembly GCF_029378745.1. Lineage (NCBI taxonomy): Eukaryota > Metazoa > Chordata > Mammalia > Artiodactyla > Bovidae > Bos > Bos indicus. The sequence goes on from NC_091772.1 coordinate 12,788,756, forward strand.
GTGACCACCACAAGTCTACTTTTCAATCCAAAGTTTTTCCTAGTGTGGACTCAAACACAGTTCATATCCTAAGTAATAATAATAGGCATCTTTCAGTGAGCAATTCTAGACCAGATACCATGCTAGGTGCTTTACATGTATTATCTAATCCTTTTACCATTTCTATGAGAAATTTTTCAGATGCAGATATCTAAGAAATAATTTCCTTTTCTAAGATTACCAGTTTATACATTGTAGAAGCAGAATTTGAACACAGGCCCAATGGGCTCCAAAGCACAGAGTACTTCTAAACCATCATGTGGCCAAGTATTGTATAAGGTCTGTTTTGGGCTGTGAGTGAACAGCTTGTGGAAAATCTATGAGAAGACAAGGCCAAGAGCAAGACCTACTGGTTCCCTGGAATCACGCTGCCAGATAAAAGGCAGCACTAACACACATATACACACATCTTTCCTCTTTTGGTGTGTGAGAATCCGGGTGCAAAGTATGGAACCTAAGAGTCTATTAAGACTATATTACAACCCATACTTTCTCCATAATCACACAAAGCGTCTCCAACTCCCGAGACTGCCTCCCTTTCTACTCCCACAGGATCTCATGAATGAGCACCTCTCCTCCATATCTGAATCCTTCCCACTACCTGGCCATTTTGCAAACAAATGTTTCAAAGGTTTGCATCAAATGCTAAGAGCATGACTATCCATTAACTAAGTCCAACAATGTCTAGCTGTTACACAAACTCACAGCAAAGGCACATCTTCCTGATCGAAGCATCAGTGGTCCTACCCCATTGATGACCCCTGTGTTGCTGAATCCCATGCCCTGGATCCCGATGGTATGTTATCAGGAGCCTGGGTAAGTTAGTTCTAACACACGAGCTCCTCCTCCTTTGGACTTCCAACTTTCTTCCCGGCTGATATTCATCTCTACAGAAGACTTAACGACTCTTTTGTCCTCATGGGGCTATAAGCGCTGATACTTCTAAGGAAGCCAGAAATCATGTGTGTGACAGTTAAACCTTTCGGGGTACTTGCCAGAGGCCACAGGGAAATCAATTCGATCTACAAAGAAGGGTAATTATGGGAACAGATACCCCAACTCTCACTAAGACTCTCAGTAACACCTTCTATTTATTGCAATCTGATCTCAGACTTAGGAAATTAGACTAGCTCCCTTCCCACCCTCCCTAGCGATCCTCGGCCCCCAGCACAGGGCAGGAATTAGCTTCTAATTCAAAGATTTATTGACAGCCTACTCTTTGCCAAACAGCTTTTCCAGGTACAGGACACAAGAGCACCACAACAGCTCCACAAAGATGAAATTATTATCCTCGATTTGGAAATGAAGCAACTGAGAGTCATAGAGGTAAAGTGACTTTTCCAATGTCACTCTCCTAAGAAGAGGTGTCTGCAGAATCTGAACACAGTACACAGAATCCGGACACAGTAACAAAGGCCAACAGTTACTGCTTAATAGTCTGTGAACTGGGTTTCTTGAGGGTGATGTGTCCTGTGGACTCAGTGGCCGCTGGCAGGCCTGAGACACAAGCCCATACATCTCTGCTACCTACAAACTACGATACTATCCTGGGTGTCAATTCTACTTTTGCTCTTGGCAAAGAGCCACATAAGGTTCCTCCAGGCCAGATGCCACATGGAATCGGACCACAAGTTGGAGGGCACTAAGCCAGCAGGCACTGGTGATATTGATCTCAGAGCCAAGATGAAAATATGATGATGTTGGGGGGAAAAAATGATAGTGCTTACTCTTTGCTTTAAGTGCTGACACTGACCTACTTCCCTACTCTATTTTCGAGTAGAGAGAACTAGATCAACAGAGGATATGCAAAATCTTCTGAGGTTCCTCTAAGTAGCAAAATATTACAGACATTATAATAACTGATTCAATGCATTCTTATTATTGTTATTAACTCTAGGATGCAAGCTTTTATGAAGCCCAGGGAATGCAGGCTTCTTTTTGGAGAATGCAAACAAAATAAATGACAACTTCTATTATTTTATCTTGTTCCTTGGACAGAAACTTTCTGTATTATATCTCCCTTATCTATACAAAAGAAAGAATAACAAACTTACAAAATGGGTATGAGAAATCCCAAGTGGCTATAAATAATTTTATAAAAGTTGAAAAAAGTAAATAAAATGCCACCGTCAGAAAATATACCAACCTGAAAACAACACAGGAAGATGCCTTGCCTTGGAAAAACTTTGGATAAAATTAGCCAATCTCCTTGGTTGTTGTTGCTTAGTCACTGTCATGTCCAGCTCTTTTGCGACCCCATGGACCGCTGCCCACCAAGCTCCTCTGTCCATGGGATTTCCCAGGCAAAAATACTGCAGTGGGTTGCCATTTTCTTCTCCAGGGGATCCTCCCGACCCAGGGATGGAACGCGCATCTCCTGCCTGGCAGGCAGATTCTTAAACACTGAGCCACCTGGGAAGCCCAATCTCCTTGACAGTTACTAACAGTTTTATTACTCCATAGTTTTTTATCCATTTTAATTTTTTTGTTGTTGTTGTTCCTTGGGACTTCCTGTATCAGTGCGGCCAACTGTGTGCCATGATGGGAATGGAGCCCACACAATCCAATATGGTAACCAAGGGTTACATGTGGCTACTGCACACTTGAAGTTACTGCAACTGAAAAACCAAATTTCAAAATTCTACTTTAATGAACTTAAATAAATGTAAATGTAAGTGGTTTATTTTCTAAAGACAAATAGAGAGTTGAGATTCACCAAAACATTTCATCAGGAAGTTGTTTCGGGTAAACAAAATGAGGGGCCATGAATATGACACCAATGCTTGAGTCACCCAGAAGTTATTAAGTCAGTCGGCAGTGGACTGGCCAGCCTGCCTGGGTTCTTGTCTTGGCTCAGCATTAAATTAACAGTGAGATCCCAAGGTAATCGAGTAACCACTCAGTTTCCGTATGTGTACAACAAAGAGACGCCACAGTCCCCATATGGCTCTTTGCTTCTCTGATTCTGCAAGTGGCTGGTGGCTCGGGGCTGCCCCCGGAGCATCCTTTCTCTCAACTTGTGCCAGGTCTGCTTGGCATCCCAACTGCAGGCCCATCCTTGCAGTCAGTGGACAGGCTGCTCCTTTAATGGGCCGAGGGAGCACTTTTTAATATCCTCATACTTAAGTAATAGCCCATGGAGAAATAGGCTTTGTGTGGTGACTGGAGGAAACTGCCCAAGGCTGAGCTGTGTGAGGCACAAGCAGAAGAGCTTGGCAATGGGCCTGGGGCTTCCTGGTGGGGAACGGGACAGCGTGAGACTCAGCCTTCTACACTGTCCCTCTTGCTGTGGCTTACTGTTTAAGAGCAGAATTCTCTTGATGGACTGGCAGCACGGTGCGCGGGGTACATCATCAGTTCTTTCTCATGCCACTCTCTGGGGGAACGTATCAGAGACTGGTCCTGCACTACTAGTGTCGTGACCCTCTGCTCTAAACCTAACCTCTCCCTTTAGGAAGAGGCATCAGCCGTCACCAGCCTCGAGTTCTGCGAACTGCAGCTCCCTTTGAAAACACACCACTTTGGGGTTGCCGTGAAGAACACCTCCATCTTCTCTGACTGCCTTTCAACAGAGCACCTCTGCCAGTGGACCGACACAGCTGCATCTCACTCAGGGAGACGCTGGATGGCTGGAAGATTCTGGTAGACCTAACAAAACTCTCTGGGTATCAGTTTTCTCAGCATCGGACGATGAAACCAAGGCCATTCCCATATTTACCTGGAAGGGTCTGATATCATTTCTCATGTGCAGCTGAAGCTTTGTGAGTTTCCTGTCCACCAATTACAGAACAGGGCCCCACAGTGGCCTCACCAGTAACAGGACGGGGCCCTCAGTCTTGGAGGTGAGACTTCTGCAGACAGGACGGGAGAATTCACAGAAAATCAAATGGATCAAGTAATACCCAGCATCGTTGAAGAAGGCAAAGCCTTTCTCCAAATTGTAAATAAATCAGTTTGTGCTCCTCTGAAGAAAAGTCCAAGTTTCCTACAAGTGTAACCACATGTACAATGTTCACCCCTGGACTTTGACAAAATTTGAAAAGAAACAATTTATTAACAGTGGACAGGACAGCGATTTCATTCACAGGGAAAGCATGCACTTGTGATGGGTGTTCCACTGGACGGCTGGAGTCGGTGCAGGACTGTATGTGGATTCAGCAGGTCTAAAAGCTGTACATTCAATTGCCAGGATGAAGCGCAATCCTGACTGGCAGGAAACCATTCCGGCAGAAAACTGCACAACACAGGCATATGGACTCACCAAGGAAAAGGGAGACCTTACTAGCTTATCTCAACTGGACTGCTGGTAAAAAGCAGAAAGCTGGAAAAGCCCCACAAAGCAGCAAATGTGGCGACATCCAGGGGGTCCCTGGAGTCTGAACACATGACCGCCCTCGCTGGGAAGGCAGTTGGGTATCAGCTCTGGACAGCCCTGGCTCAGGGAGCTCACTGTCCTCAGGGATTTATCAGAAAGAGTTCTGTGGACTGCAGAGCATAAGGGATTTGTACAGGGAAGTTTGTAGATGAACCTTTAGAAATGGCAACAGGGAAATAATCATCACGCATAAGATTTATATCAGGCTTCACCTTTTCCAAGTGCTGCTGGAGCTCACATTAATTAATCCTCCCCCTCCAGGGGTGGGGGTCAATGTTCCAGATAAGCCAACAGAGGCGAGGGAGGGGGTGTGCTGGCTTGGGCTGCACACCCCTTCTGGGTACCCTTCCAGGCTGATTCACCCGCCCATGGCTAAATGCTGACGGAGCCACCTGTGGGCATGGGCAACTGCTTGCAAATGGCCCTTCTGGATGATGGAGAAGACATTGGCTTGGCCCCACATCAATTAAGTGAAACATGAATCATTACGAAATGAAGACAAGAGGTGGGGGACAACTCAACAATGGTCTGAACTTCCCAAAGTGAACACTGATTTTTACCTAAAATGTCTCCCATATTCACATTCTGGCAGCAAATGATGAAAACGGGATGTATTATGTTGAGAGTGACCACACAGAACAGACCTGGTGCCTGGTACCTGTAGCTGGGATTCAGTGACTGTGCTTTCCAAGGCAAATAACTCCTGCTTCCACCACTGGCTACAATATTTCGCCTCGACTGACTTGTGTGAGACAAAGAATGCAATCAGGTCAGGTTTACAACACCCTCCATCCACTGAAGAAATACTGATGGTAGAAGTGGAGGGTTCACCTTGGTGGGATTTTGCCCCTTTCCCCTCCCCTGAGAGTTATTCACACACAAGGCCCTTTTCTTTCCTTTTATTACATAGGTGTTGACATACACAGGTGCCGTGTAGGTCAGGAATGGTGCTGGGTCTAAAGGAGAGAGAATGGAAACGTGTAACTTATGCCTTTAAGCCACCAGTAGCCACTGAGAAGAACCAGCCATATGTATAATACAGAACCAAACCACAGAGCCTGAGGCCCAGAGGAGCGGGTACGTAAGGGTTCATGGTTAGCCAACCACAGGGACTCATCTGGCCATGGGGCCTGGCATTCAGCATTGTGACCACATTCCATCCTCGTGGTCCAGTTTGCCAGGGGAGTCTTCAATAATGAGAGCCACAGGGTGACAAGCTGTACTGTTCCCTGAGTTGGCAATGAGACGGAAAGAAAACCACTGCAGCAAGGAAGCTGGGCCTGGAGAGAACGTGGCTCAGGGTCCCCCCTCCCCTCCCCCTGCATCTGAGACAAGGGACCGGAGCCTGCAGACAGTGTCACACGGACCCACAACCGGATGGCCACCACCTGCTCTGCTGACCCACACCAGGGCGGGGACGGCACAGGGTCCCACCTCTGCTCCAAGGAACTGGGAGCCCGTTCTGTCCATGAGGCCCTTCCAGCGCCACTCTTCACTCTGGCCTAGCTCCTCTGGGCTCACCCCTCCAGCCGGCCTGTCACTCACTATCACTCCCCCTGGGCTCGTCCGTTCAACCCTCCCATCTGACCGTCTCTAGAGACAGTCAGCAGAAGGGCCGGCACTACCTCGAGCTCAGCGCCTCTACAAATAACCTCTTCCCGTCTTCCTTTCGTCCACCTGGGTTTCACATTCAACTTCCCTGTTTTCTTACTGCCTCAATCTGCCCCCTGCCCCACCCCAAATCTGAGACCAGGAATAATGTCTTAGAACACGCATGTGACACAGGGTGACCGCCAGCCCAAGCCTGCCCATTCTCTGACTGTCCAACCTACGGAAACCATCGTTAACGAGCCGCCAGTCAGGCACATGGTGAGACTGTGGGACTGCCGATGACACGGATGTCTTAAGCATTCCCTCAACATACAACCCTGAAGTGACCCGCTATTCAGGCCTTATTCAACGTGCAAAGGATAAAACGGTGAATCAGATCAGGTACAACTGCCTTTATGGAGCTTCTAGTCTAGAGCAGGGCGTAAAACAAGCTAAGTAAATCTTCTAAGCAAGCATTTCAATGGAGAAACGATAAAGCAGGAAAGGGAGATGGAGAGGGGCTGGGTGCCAGACAGCAGCTCTAAATATAAGTGCTCAGAGAAGGCCAGCACAGAGCCCTGCGTTCAGTCTCAGTACAACGGGTATCTTTTGAACAGATCGAACACAGCGAGAAGTCTTAAAAGTTGTCGGCGTTAAGTCACACACTACACAATTCATCACCACAATCATAGAGAACCATGTTACCCCGTCTGGAACTGCTGTCCTGAACCTGGGGGTCACTACACCTATTACCGATGAGTTACGAATCAGGCCTGCTTTCCTCGAAATGACCGCTAGGTGCACTTGTCCCGGTGCAGCCACTGACCTAATTCTGACCACTCTGATGATAAAATCGTTTCAAAACCGTTCAGGGAGCTCTCCGACTCTGGACTAAGGCACAAAGATTTCACTGACCTTTGAGTTTGCCTGGCACTCAGAACTCTATCTGTCCTTCCGTTAAATATTGATCATCTCCATTCATTATTCATTTAACCATTTATCAATGGCAAAATTTAATCTCAGGCTACTCTTTCCTCAATCTGCTTCTGGACTACCTTCCTTGGTCATAAATGATGTGTGATCAAGGAATACAACTTAAGTCCTGAATGCCTGCCTTAGGGATGCAGCCAGCAGTAGAGGCTGGAGGATAAACAGGGAGATCAGCAATGCTGCTTTTCTTTCCATTGATCTGGAAAATCAGAAGCTGATGGTTAATAAGAACTAATTACGTCATACTAATGACTGTAGTTTAGATCAGAATCCATTTGTGTATTTCTGTGCATTTGCCATTTATGAGGTTCAGATGTATTTCTTTTTTTCTGATAATGCCTTCAACTCACATGATTGTGAAATGTCAAAAACAGAATACCAAAAAACACAAACCAACCAACCCCAGGACATCAGGACTTCCCTGGCAGACTTCATGCTTCCAATGCTTGGGTTCGAGCCCTAGCCGGGAAAACTAAGAGCCCACAAGTTGTGTGGCATAAAAAGAAAAGTAAAAGTTTATTTTTTTTTTTAAACAAAGAACATCAGAGCAGTCAAAAACATATTTCACAAAGTTTCCAGCCTGATGCCTGTGCCCCTTAAGCTCTCTGGGGAGCTTCCCAATCCATTCCTCAAAGATTTCCTGTTTTATGTTGGTAGATAGCTGGGCTGACTTACATTCTTCAGGAGTTCCCAAGGACAGCTGCCCAGTAGAATAATTAATCTGCATAATGACTATCCTTGTCTCATCTAAAAGGTCACCTTATGCTCAATAAATTTTCTTTAAGAATGCAAGAAAATATATAATTTATTGTTAAGAAGAATTCCTTCACAAATAAGACAACAAAAAGAACTACTGCCCTCAAGGGTAAGCTTTCAACTCAACTACAAACTCAACTACTGAGCAGACTGACTCCCTCCCCTGGGGGCTCTGGGAAGTTGAGATTTTACTTTCTCATCCTAACAAGGCTGTGAGCATCAGAAGTCAAGATCTGTGGACCACCTAATTTGCGGTCATCACAGGCAGCAACCTATTTTGCTGAGACGCTTTGGCTCTGGAAGGGGTTTAACTTTACATTTTCTGCTCAATTTTTTACCTGCCTTTTTGGCTGGGAGAAGTGAGAATCGTGGGTGGGGACTGAAGCAAAGATGAGGTGTTTCCCTTGTGGGATGTGGTTTCTCCAAAGTAAATTGTTTGTTCCTCATCAAGCAGCCAACTTTAACTGTTTCTCTTTAAGATAATCACAAAACATGATGTTTGAGGTTTGAGAACTGGAAAAGAGGGCCCATATGAGAGAGGGCTGTGACACCATTCATGAGACTAACCATGAGTTTTCTGGCATCTTTCTGTCCCAACATAAGAAAAGGTGATGAGAGGTTTTAGAGGGATCACACTAAATTCCTAGAGAGTGATCCAAAATACTTGCCTCTCTGATAGTCTGCTTAAAACAATGGAAAAAGAACGTTGCCAAGTTTGTGTAATTACTCGAAGACGACCTCCAGAATTGTACGTATGTCAGCTCTTTGCGTACGGCTCCCTATGAGACAAACATGTTGGCATGTCATGCTGCAAAACTCCATTTCAAAAGACAAAGTCCAAATGACATTCTACTTTGCTAGCTTTTAAAACTCTAAATCACATCTAAGATGAAATCAATACCAAGCACCACATTCTGATTTGGAAATCTATAGGTCTTCTCTCTCTCTCTCCACATGTCATAAATTCCATTGATCATCTTAAATCACCAATTAAAATAGGCTTTGACATTTAATTTGCCTTTTTCTTTAAAAAAACAAACCATCAGCTCTAACCTCCTAAACAAATAAGAATAGAAATAGGATTATGTGCAAAATTATAAAAGCTGTTATTCCATGAGGCTGAATATCATCATATCAAAATTCCCCATCGTTGATTTTTTTTAAAGCCATTTCTTCATTTTTTGACACTACATCTGGCACAATGAATACAGATGATCATTTGTTTATATATCTGTCTAACTGCCTTTCCCAAACACAGCCAGATGGAGTCTTTCAGAATCAAATTAATTTCAGATTAATTCACTCTGGACCCACTCCAGTTCCATGACTCCTTGCTTTGAGGCACCAACCAAACTGATGGCAAGTCGTGACCTGAAAAGAGCGCAGGTTCTTCAGTATTGAGGGGGACATATGACCTAAGGCTGTGGTTGCTCCCCTTACCCAGAGAGCAACCCATTTGGGTACTGCAAGTTGCTGAGAGAAGGCCCAGCCAACATTTCAGAGACAAAAGCATCCAGCAAGAATTTCCTCTTCGATTTCAAAGAGGAACACGGTCAGTTTTATATCCATTATTTGTAATACCTCAGGAGGATGCCAGTCAAAATGAGCGACCTAATTACTAACACGAGAACCAGGGAGGTCACAGTAGAACTTGCCATCTAGTCATAGCCAGGGTGGACACGGGACGCAGGAGTGAATTCTCAATGCCCCTGAGCGCAGAATCTCAATCTTGAGCTGTAGGAAGGAACCATCAACAGACGTAACCAGGCTCTGCTCCCTGTCAATCTCGGCGGATGCCTTTATTATCACACTTGTTTCAATTGCAATTTGGGTTTCCATGGAGACACAACAGTTAGCTCCAGAAAATTATAAGATAAATGTCAGGCGGTGATAACGGTGTTAATGAAGCTTCGGTGACGAGCAGCTCAGCGCTTCAAATAATAAGCTTATTTCTATTAGCATATGTATAACCTGTCAGAAAACCTGGGAAAGAATATTAAAAATTAAATATCGATCTATCTAAAGAGAGAGTGGGGAGAGACCTCTCTGGAGTGGCTTAAGTTTGGTGGGTCAAGTTGAACAAAAATAAAAAAGATAAAGTAAGCACTGCTTTTTGGGGAAAATGAGGTACCAGTCACAGCCCGCAATGATGCTTTAGCTGACGTTCAAAAATACCTTATTTCATCCAGCAGAGGAGAGAATTTCTTCTTATAATATGGTTAAAGCAATCCCTTTTGTTTCTGGAAGCTAACAGCTCAACTCACTAAGTCTGACTGTGAAAGACATGGGCTCCAGAGATATAAATGCTGCATCCAACCTCACGGTGACCGGACAGAAGGCAGGCCTCCCGTCCCCAACTCTAGGCTGCTAAAAAGCTGTAACTGGATTACTAGAATTCAGGATTCAGAACCATCCTTGACTAGTCTACAGCCAATCATGTACCACCTGAAATTTTACAAGGGAGTATGTCAGATTAAAAAAAAAAAAAAGGACAACCGTGGATTTCTGTAAATTGGATGCATTCTGAAAACAAGCTGATCCAGTGAAATGGCACACAGCGGCACAGTTAAGGTTAAGATTCTAATGGCAGAAAGCCAACCGGAACTAAAGAGCCTCTCAATGAGGGTGAAAGAGGAGAGTGAAAAAGCTGGCTTAAAACTTAACATGAAGAAAACTAAGATCATGACATCTGATCCCATTACTTCATAGGTAGTAAAATAGGGAAACAGTGACAGATGTTCTTTTCTAGGGCTCCAAAATCAACTGCAGATAATGACTGCAGCCATGAAATGAAAAGACACTTGCTCCCTGGAAGGAAAGCTATGACAAGCCTACAAAGTGCATTAAAAAGCAGAGACATCACTTTGTCAACAAAGGTCCATATAGTCAAAGCTATGGTTTTCCCAGTAGTCATGTACAGAGGTGAGAGTGGACCATAAAGAAGGCTGGGTGCCGAAGAATTGATGCTTTCGTACTGTGATGTTGGAGAAGACTCTTGAGAGTCTCTTGGACTGCAAAGAGATCAAACCAGTCATTCCTAAAGGAAGTCAAACCTGAATATTCACTGGAAGGACTGATGCTGAGGCTTCAATACTTTGGCCACCTGATGTGAAGAGTCAACACATTGGAAAAGACCCTGATGCTGGGAAAGATTGAGGGAAGAAGGAAAAGGGGGTGACAGAGGATGAGATGGTTGAATGGCATCACCAACTCAATGGACATGAATCTCAGCAAAGTCCGGAAGACAGTGAAGGACAGAGAAATCTGGCATGCTGCAGTCCACGGGGTCACAAAGAGCTGGACACGACTTAGTGACTGAACAACCACTACCATGAAAAAAAATGGAAAGAAAAATACATTTCCTTTTATTTGCAAAAGATGATTTAAGAATGGAACAAAAGTTTTATGTCTTCTTCATGGACATCCTTAAAGACCTTGAAAAGTTAAAAGGTTGACAATTTTGCAAATCAAAGTCTTTACAGGAAGACATGAGGAAGACCTGCACTATACATACTTCTTCACAGTTCACACTCTCTGAATGATCCCTGCCACAGCACCCACTATTACTCCTTCCACCATACCTTCTCTTCACTTATTTAGCCACTATTTATTGAGTGCCAGGCACTGTGCTCAGTATACAGTGATGAGTAAGACAGTCTCTGCCTTCACATTTCTCACTATTTAGTAGCTCGTACAACCGAATACCCAAGGTCTTCTCCCACGCCCTGCACCCCTAAGGTCTTGAATAAAGTGTCACGATGCTCTTTTCTGTCCAAACTTTGGTCCTTTTTGAAGCTGACTACATAACCATGCTTTTCTGGGGCAAGGCAATTCTTTCTGCTACACCTCTGCACGAGGAACAGCTGGCTGCTCAAATCCTCTTCTACACATCCTGTCTTTGGATTGTTGCTGTTGTTCAGTTGCTAAGTTGTGTCCAACTCTTCGCGACCCCATGGACTGCAGGATGTCAGGCTTCCCTGTCCTTCACTGTCTCCCAGAGTTTGCTCAAATTCATGTCCGTTGAGCCAGTGATGCCATCCAACCATCTCCTCCTCTGTCGTCCCCTTCTCCTCCTGCCTTCAATCTTTCCCAGCATCAGGGTCTTTTTGCAATGAGTCGGCTCTTCGTATTACATGGCGAAAGTATTGTCTGGATTACTATAACAAAAATACCACAAACTGAATGGTTTATAAAATAAGAGATGCTTTTTTTTCACAGCTCTGGAAGTCCAAGACCAAAGTACTGGCAGATTCGGAGTCTGAGAGCCAGCTTTCTAGTTCCTAGATGGCCAACTTCTCCCAGTGTCCCTACCTGGAGAAAGGGGCCAGGGAGCTCCCTGGGGGTCTCTCCTATAAAGGCACTAGTCTCATCATGGGGGATCCACCCTCAGGATCTCATCACCCCCAAAGGCCACACCTACTTTTTAATATCATCATTCTGGGCCACAGGTTTCAATGCATGAATTTTGGGGAAGAAACATTCAGCACATAGCACACTCCTTAAGCACTCAAAACTCCTCTCCCTCCCCCGGCTCCACTCTTCAGGAGGAAAGTTAATGGGGTCAAACCCAAGCTCAAGGCTTTTCCTGGACCATGGTGCTAGGGTAGCAACTTTCAGTGCAGCTTTTGAAGAATCTACAAGTTCTTGCTTCCCCAAAAAAGGTTTCTTTTTTCTCTTTGGAAAGCTCTCTCGTAACTCCATATGGCTGGTGCCAAATGCACCAGGGCTGCCTCCCACTGTAAGGGGTGGGCGCCTCTCCCATCTCTGCAAGGTCCAGCGAGGCAGAGCCACAAATGGCCCAAGCCAGACGCTCTGGTTTGGTGGAGAGAGTCGACACTGATTTCCCTAAGAGCCTTCTTCCCTGACTGAATTCATCGTGAGGACGTGAAGAACCAGGGATTCCAATTAGGGTCTGGTCCAGAAGAAACAGCCTCAGGCCTCCTTTTGGTGAAGGCTTTAGCTCACGAGGCACTAAGATCTTCCAGCTCTCCTGCAGCCAAGCTGGTTCTCGGAGCCAGGGTTCCCACACGATGGCTCATGGCCATACACTGTCCCCTGGGCATACAGAACGGAAATCTGCAGGAACAGTAAGCCTGATAGAGGATTCCAGAGCCCGAAAGCCTCTCGACCTCACTCCACTGCAAGGAATTAGTGCATCCTTACCTCAAGGCACAATAATGCAAAGCGAGCCAAAAACTATCAACTACAACAGCAGAAGTCTATAATATACGATGAACGCTCATTCTCCTGGTTTATTTTCCTGCTATCCCACCCATGCGAAAGATATGAAAGGAAAAAACCATTCAAGAGCACGCAATGCCCAAGACACTAGCAATAGGATACTGTAACAAGCCAAAGCAGAGTCATGAGGTTTACATTTAATAACTCAATGTGGATCCTGGGACTTGAGATTGAAACGTTTTGGTTGTAAATCAAGCACAATACTATGTTACTAAGAACTGGGTGAAGAAACATCTGTGGTCATGGAAACAGAAATTACAAACAGCATGCTTTTTCCTCATCAGTTAAAATATTCTCATTCTGTTAGGGTTCATGATTAGGGCTCCTCATTTACTCTTTCCATTGTTAAAACTTTTCAACACTTCACATCGCTCTTGCAAAGTCCTGGGGAGTCAGAGAAGTTGAAAAGTCACCTGCAATGGACATGACTTTGAGCAAGCTCTGGGAGATGGTGAAGGACAGGGAAGCCTGGTGTCCTGTAGTCCATGGGGTTGCAAAGAGTCGGACATGACTGAGTGACTGAACAACAACAATGATTACTGTGGGTATTTTTTAATTGCTGAAATAATTACTGTTATCTTTAATAACAACAATGTGAGGCATATTACAATAGTTCTTCAATTTTAAAATGACAGCTCTAAACTGGGCCAACCAAAATTACAATCATAATTTCCCGGAATTGACAATATTTGCTAAATAGACTCCTTGAGGAGGAGGAGGTTATACATGCGGGAAATGAATAGGAGATGATAATTAGAGTATGGCACAGCTTTAAAAGTGACTTCAAAATTGAAAATCGAAAACAAATCGCTACGGAGCTTTTTGTTTTGATTTCTTCTTCTTGCTGAATGTTAACAGGTTTGACTACATTTTGGCAGCTCAGCTTTAACTGATCTGAAGCTGACCATGATTGGAAAGGTGTTACAAGTATCTTTTAGATTCTAGGGTTGTATTTTTTTTTTTTAATAGACAATGGCGTAAGGGCAATCAAATCCAATAAACTGAAGAGGAATTCCCGTATCAATGGAGTCATTAAAATACAACCATGAAAGAAGCCTTTCCAACAATGCAGAATGGACAGTAAGTTCCTCTAGGACGTGGGTGGACAGGGTTCATGTTCATATGACAATGGACACAGTGACTATGTGTCCTACGCATGGAGTTAGGGCCTGGGCCCCAGCAGGTGACCACTACGGAAGGCGTGATCCCTAGGACCCTGCTTTCAGCTCCATGCTCACCATAAAAACCATGATCTGTTGGTTGGTTTGTTTGTTGAAGATGGATTGAGGGAAAGCACAACTATTTGGAAAGATCTGTATCTTATGTTAGTGAAACTGACAATAAAACAGAAACACTATGGATACTGAAACCCCAAAACACATCAAGTGCAAAAAGATACAGAAACATGAAAAACCACCACCCAAACAACTCTGTAAACAATTTCAGCTCTCCTCCCTGAATCATATGGTATCAATTCTGGAAACCACATTTCCCCTGGGAAATAGAACTATATAAGGTTTTGTGTGTCCATAATATTATGAATATATTGAATGGCAGAAAGGCAATCACAGTTTTGGAAATCAGCTGACCAGACAGTATACACCTGAGTGAATAAATACCTTAGGATGGAGGATATTCACACGGTGGTGGTGGTGGGGGTGGTGGGGCGGGGAGCCAAGATGATGAGGAAAGGCCCTAACTACGTACCTACAACTCTACATATGATCTGACATCGGCCTGTTTTTGAGGCTTCCACACTGAGGTTTCATCAGCAACCCCAAGCATCATGAAGTCAGTGGACAGCTTGGCAACATTCCACCTCTGCACACAAGGACTGTGAGTACAGGGCATGGAAAGAGCCAGGAATAACAGGAATGCCAGAGGTGTCCCGAAGCTGCATTCAGAAAGTGCAAAGCCTCCGTGTTCATTTCACACCGTATCTGGAAATCCCACCTCCTCTGGCCATCGGGCTCACCTTCCTGTGTAACGTGTTATAGAAAGGACTTGTTCAGGGGGATTTTCACCTAGATGCTCTAAAACCTCAAGATCTGTGGGTTCAGCTGTGTGGGAAAGTCAAACAGTACCAGCTGATGAAGCTGATTCAGGGCATCTCCTGAATATGCAGGTTAATAATTTAGATGTGGGTGGGAGGCACTGGAAATGAGTAGAAGATTCCCTCTGGTCAATGGGTCACTCGAGATAAATGGGGTCCAGGTAGGGGTCAGCTCACCTGTGAACCTAGGATGATGAGATTTACCGGGTCAGTTTTTAATTCACTAACTGGTCATTATTGACAGGGTACTAGAGCTGTTTAGGGGGTTGTTTTTAAGACAACAATCGCTAACAATGAGGGCAACTGGCTTCACTGGCTGAAGGGAGAAAATGCCTTTTTTCCTCTTCTTAATTAACAATAACATTCAAAACCCTGACAGAGAATAATGGTGAAATACATTATGGAATCACTTATGTATGAAACCATACATTATTAAAACTACTCTAAATGGGTCCTTAATTTGAATAAAGATGGCCATTTTAAGAAGCCAAGCATCTCAGAAATGAGAAAGGACACAACATTATTCTGACCCAAGATATCAAAGGTGTATTGTTTTGCCTATGGGACAAGTATGAACCATCCTTGACTCTTATTAAGATCCACACAGGTCTCTTCTGCTGAGTCTCGGCTTTAATTATTCACAGCCCTATATTCCAGTTGGTTAAAGACCGGACAAAGCAGCAGATAGGGCAAAATTCACCTTTAAAATTTATACTTTGCCTATTCTAACCAGTCAGCAAAAGCCACTCCATCTGTTCTATGCTGTGTACATGAGTTTCAGGACTACCTTTGGCAAAATCTGAATAAAGCATCGGCTCTCTTAGTTACTAAAAATATCGACTTGGGGATGGTGGGAATACCTTTCACTGTTAGTTTTAATACACGGGATCACAGTGCACACTTAGGAAAAGCACAGAGCCCCTCAATAAACCAAACACCAGTTCCAGGCTCAATCCTACTTAATTTATGCATAAACAAGAACAGGTGTTTTTCTGGCAGCTCTGGTGGTGCTAAGCTCTTGTCCCCCTTTAATGTAAAACTCATCTGAATCTAACATCTGCATACTATTTCGGACAACGTCAGGCCCATCGTCCTTCTGATGTGTGACTCTAGCAACCTCTTGGTTGCAAATACAACCACCTCCCCAGCTGGAGGAAGGATACCTCCCCACTTGTGATACCTGGACATGGTTCTGCACGGCAGTTTGACACACTGTGGTCACATGTTCAAAACAATTTTTTTTCAAGTGATGCAGAATGAACTCTCCATTCTCCACCTTGGAGACAAGGACAATTACAGCAGTTTCCTCCTAATAAAACCAGCAAACAGTGATTATATATGTTTCTATAACTTAAGAGTCTACACTCTTAAGAGAAGTGCAAGAGAAAAGCACTCACTCGCATCTCTTGCCATGTGGTTACAAAACACTGAGCTCAATTGTTCTAACAGGCTCACCCTACTTAATTAACAAAGACATCCTGGTTTGTATGCGCAGGGGCCACGCTCAAAAAAAGGCTTATGAGGACAAGTTCTGCACAAGCATTTTATTTTTTAATGACTACAGAAGCTCTTGGGGCCCATCATATTAAAAGTAACAAAAAAGGAGGGAAGTGGAACTGGTTCTTAATTACTTTTAACTCTGAAGCTAGGGGCTTCCCTGGTGGCCCAGTGGTAAAGAATCTGCCTGCAATGCAGGAGACCTGGGTTTGATCACTGGCTGGGAAGATCCCCTGGAGGAGGGAATGACTACTCACTCCAATGTTCTTGCCTGGGAAATCCCACGGACAGAGGAGCGTAACGGGCTACAGTCCACGGGATCACAAAGAGTCAGACACGACTGAGCGACTCTTTCTCTTCTGAAGTTAACAATCTCCAAATGAGAGCTTCTTAAACATCCAGCAACCAACGAAACTGCGACCTTTCTGACTTGGACAGACACTAGTTTTCTGTCGGGCCCACTGCTGCCAGCACCATGATGATAAGAGCTGGAAGACCAGAGCAAACGAGAAGTCGCGATTCCTCTCCCTGAGGTTTCATCCTTCACAAAGGCAAGAACCTCAAAGTCCCAGCTCTAGTTTCACTTGACTCCATCACCACCTGTTCCTTCCTGTGTTACCATCCTACAGTCTCTCTGTCTTTAAGTGATTACCTTGGTGTATGTAAGGAATCTGCAGGTGGGGGATGAAAGGATGAAGTGATGGATAGGGGGAGGGATGGGATAAACAACTGGAATACAATAATCTGTCTCTTAGTTCTTGTGCGTGCATGTTCAGTCATGTCTGACTCTTTGAGACCCCATGGACTATAGCCCACCAGGCTCCTCTGTCCATGGGATTCTCCAGGCAAGCATACTGGAGTGGGTTGCCATGCCTTCCTCCAGGGGACCTTCCTGACCCAGGGACTGAACCTGTGTCTTCTTCATCTCCTGCACTGGCAGGCAGATTCTTTATCACTGAACCATCTGGGAAGCCTCTTAATTCAGGTGCTGGAGTCTAATGACTCCCAGTAAATTTATTAAGGCGCCATTCAATCCTAAATACCACTTTGCAAAGCTACATTTACCATTTTGGGTCCACCTTTTTCCTTCAAATAAACACCTTCAGTCTAGTTTCTGACTTCACGCGTCATGGCCTTTGGCTGGCTGCTGAACTGCCTTATTTTTTTCACTTAAGCCATGTCAGGGAAATCAGGACAAGGTAACACGGGGTCGCGGCTGTGGATTGTGAGAGAGAGAGACGAGCTACCTATTGACACAGAGAATCAGGTGCCTCTGGCCTCAGGAGGAAAGAATCCTGAAAAGACCTCTTCAGTGACAGGAAAGATTCCATCATTCAGGAACGTGAAGAGCAACAACCCTGAGACACAGCATGTGAGCACATGGCCGGCAGGGAATCGCGGAATGTGGTTCACAGAGCCAGACGTTCTCCTCCACTTCACTCTGTGTACCTTCCCTCGGCCAGCTAAGGAGATGCACTCGTGGCCTGGGAGATACACAGGTCACACAGGGATAATAAAATGGAAAGGGAACACAAACTAAGCTTTTTGCTTAGATTGTAATAAAAATGTTTCCTCCCTATGAATGCACGGAAAACACAACTTAATAAGGCACTGTTATCTGAACCACTCATTCACTCACAATTGATCGTTTTACTGAGTGCCTTTAAAATACTACAAAACACCTCTAGGAAGTAAACGCAGTGGGAAAGACGGAGGGTTTAGTGCGAGGCAGATTCAAGTTCAAGTCCCAGCTCTACAGCCTTCCTGTTACGTGATCCTGGGTAAGTCATCCAAGTCCCAAGCCCTTCAGCTGGAGAAGGAACACAACGAGGCCTATCCTTGTGCTGCTGTGAGGATTAAATGCACGGTTTTGAATGTTAAACTGCACATGCAAAGAATGGAAGTGTTTTCCCATGGTTCTTTAATTTTTAAGTAATATCTGAGAAGTGGGAAAGTGCTTAAATAAGGAATAACTGTTTCTCATACAAGGTGGTGCTGGTTCTTCAGTCACTAAGTTGTATCTGACTTTTTGTGACCCCATGGACTGCAGCATGCCAGCCTTTCCTGTCCTTCACCATCTTCCAGAGCTTGCTCAAACTCATGTTCGTTAAGTCAGTGATACCATCCAACCATCTCATCCTCTGTCATTTCCTGCTCCTCCTGTCCTCAATCTTTCCCAGCATCAGGGTCTTTTCCAATGAGTTGGCTCTTTGCATCAGGTGGCCAAAGGATTGGAGCTTCGGCATCAGTCTTTTCAATGAATATTCAGGGTTGATTTCCTTTAGGATGGACTGGTTTGATCTCCTTGCTGTCCAAGAGTCCTCTCCAGCATCACAATTTGAAAGCATCATTTTTCAGTGCTCAGCCTTCTTTATACAAGGTGAATAGCAGGATATAAAAGTCATGACACCCCAAGCACCACCCAGAAAGCTCTATACAGCTTTAAACTAATATTGACAATGATGCTAAATGAAGAAAAATCAATTAAACAACTTCCTGTACTGTACAGAGGCCTGTCTGGATCATCCACTTGGTTCAGCTGTGGTTATTCCACTTTCAGATTAAAGGGAGTTCAGTGTTTACCAGCCTCTCTCTGTAGTCACCCCGCATCTCCCCACAGCTCACTTCCTCTCTCTATTTCCACTTCCTCAGCATCTCCACCCTTCTCCAGTAACTGATTTGAGAATAGAGATTTCCCCAAGCAATTCTAGCCTTTAATATCTCCACCCCACCAATCGGTTCTGGGCGAACAACCCTACCTGATTCTCATACTAAATGTAATCACTCACCAGGCAATCGCGCTTGCAAACGTGACAGTCCTGTGTACAACCTGCCGCTATTTGCTTGGTCAGCAGAAAATGCCTCGTGCAGCCGCTTAGGCGTCCTGATGCCCTCGCAAACCTATCTGAAGTGCAGCCAGTGCTTTCAGTGATACATAAAAGTATCTCTGCCTCACAGATGCTGGAGACTCATTTATGGACCAATTACAGGACTGGAGCGGCAGCGACATTTCACATTTGTTCTGTTTTGTATTTTTAGCCGGGGCTTTTTTTCCTTTCGTGGATTATGGTAAATACAACATTTGCTTCCAGAATGTGGGACTTGCTGGGATCAGAAAGGAAAGTGCCTGACAAGCAGATTACCTTGGGCTACTGCATTACGGGGATGCAGACAGTTATGCTACGGGGCTGGATTTAGTCATTCTCAAGTTGTATTAAGCTGCCCTGGCTTCAACACAGAAATAAACAAGAGAGCCTTGGTGTGTAGTGTATTTTCAGCTTCCTGGTACTCCAATCAGCACATCCCTATGAAGGCTCCATGGGGAGGGAGGGCCAAGAAAACCCTATGGGAAAAAAAAAAATCTTTCAATGTTTCTTTAAATTTGTTTCTGAAGTTTCTTTCCTTTGTAAGTGGCTTGCTCAAGATCAAACTACCAACGGAGTTGGGAGAGAAAGCAAAATAAGCATGATTCCACTGCAAACGACACACTGCCCATTTGTGGAGCCTAAGAGTAAACATTCTGACACAGAACGCCATGCTCTGTCCTGAGCAGACGGCACCCCGCAGCTATACCTATTAATGCAACATCAAACTACAAGTTAGGTATTTTGCCTCCTTGCCCAGGTAACGAATCAGTCTGAGGCTGGGAGACAGATGTTTTTCCCTTCTTCTCTTGACTCACACGCCTGCTGCTTTTCAGACCTTGCCTTAAATGAGTGAGATACTGAGCTGCAAATGCAGAGCTGAGAATGTCTTTCAGAGGCAATTATGTTGAAACTTTGTTCCAACATCAGAAAATGTGGCATTTCCACCAGATAATGTCCTTATGAAACACACCCACCAGAGGCCCACAGAGTGAAAATGAAAATGTGCCCAGTGGCCCGGCATTAACCGGGAAATGCGGTCTGGACATGAGCGCCATTGGTCCAGGGCTGTACCGGGACTACACGGTTTTAGCTGAAGAACTGACTTCTGCACATCTGTGCGTTTTATTTCATAGTTTCCCTTGTGTGAGGAGTAAAGATATTCCACCCCCACTGTGATTTTGTTTTTAAGTCAAGGGTAGCCTTTGAAGAGAAACAGAGTTGAAGAAAAGAGATGACCATAAATACAGAGCTATTTCTAGAAACTTCCAAATATAAGAAGATGCTCATGGAGCACTGAAAAGGTGAAGGTAACCTGGATGAGTGCCTTAGGTAGGGATTCTGAACTGGGGAAAAACAACATGAAATCCTGCAGGGTTTGCATGGAGCTCAAGTAACCCATGCGAGGGATACAAGACATTACCAATAAGGGAAAAAGACAAAAAATGGTGTGCATATTAGAAGACTTCCAACCAATTCATCTAGCATGAACGTCATTTCCAACGCAGAATCCTAAGTGCTGATGAAGGGAGCAACTCAGTAAGAGCAAGAATTATTCCAGCTGGAGGGTAAGTGGGCCAGGACAACAGGTAATGTGAAGTGGAAGGAAAAAGTAGTGAGATCTTTAGCTGCAGGAGTATGTCCTCAGGACCTGGAAAGGAGTGAATGTATTTTTCTGGAAGTTGCTAGCATTTTAATGTTTGAAAAATTTCAATAGAGGCTTACCTTGCAGATACTATGGGTTGTGTTCCAGACCCCTTCAATAAAGTGAATAATGCAACAAAGTGAGCTGCACACATTTTTTGATTTTCTGGTGCATACAGAAGTTACGTATATGTATATTTTTCACTATATCTGGGCTTTCCTGGTGGCTCAGACAGTAAAGAATCTGCCTGCAGTGCAGGAGACCCAGGTTTGGTCCCTGGTCAGGAAGATCCCCTGGACAAGGAAATGGCTACCCATTCCAGTATTCCTGACTGGAGAATTCCAGGGACTGAGGAGCCTAGTGGGCTACCATCCACAGGGTCGCAAAGAGTCGGACATGACTGCTTGACTAACACTTTCATACTGTAACTATTAGTCTATTCCACGTGCAATACCATTGTGCCTTAAAAAGCAATGTACACACTTTACACTGCTCTATTTAAAATAGATAACCAACAAGGATAGACACAGATGGCATATTCAAAAGCAGAGACATTACTTTGCCCACAAAGGTCTGTCTAGACAAGGCTATGGTTTTTCCAGTAGTTATGTATGGACGTGAGAGTTGGACCATAAAGAAGACTGAGCGCTGAAGAATTGATGCGGTGTTGGAGAAGACTCTTGAGAGTCCCTTGTACAGCAAGGAGATCAAACCAGTCAATCCTGAAGGAAATCAACTCTGAATATTCACCGGAAGGACTGATGCTGAAGCTCCAATACTTTGGACACCTGATGTGAAGAGCCGGCTCCCTGGAAAGACCCTGATGCTGGGAAAGACTGAGGACAGGAGGAGAAGGAAATGACAGAGGATGAGATGGTTGGGTGGCATCACCGACTCAATGAACATGAGTTTGAGCAAGCTCTGGAAGATGGTGAAGGACAGGGAAGCAGCCTGTGCTGCAGCCCAGTGGGTAGCAAAGAATCAGACACAACTGAGCGACTGAACAACAGCAATGACCTACTGTTTAGCACATGGAACTCTACTCAATGTTATGTGGCAGCCTGTATGGGAGGGGAGTTTGGGAAAGAATGGATACGTGTATATGAATGGCTGAGTCCCTTAACTGTTCACCTGAAATTATCACCACAATGTGAATCGGCCATATCCCAATACAAAATAAAAAGTTAAAAAAAAAGATTAAGACATTCCTTTGCTTAGACAATATATTAACATTCGTTTGATTATTAAAAAAAAACAATGTACATACCTTAATTTAAAATGATGTATTGCTAGAAAAAATGCTAACCGTCATCTGACCACACAGCATTGCCTCAAAGCTTCAATTGGTTAAAAATGCATTATCTGTAAAGTCCCATACAGTGAAGTGCAATGAAACTAGGTAAGCCTGTATGGGGATCATAATTATGAAAAAGCAGCAAAAACAGTTTATTGAACTGGATGTCAGGATTATGAAAAA
Source organism: Bos indicus (assembly GCF_029378745.1). Classification (NCBI taxonomy): domain Eukaryota; kingdom Metazoa; phylum Chordata; class Mammalia; order Artiodactyla; family Bovidae; genus Bos; species Bos indicus. The sequence goes on from NC_091772.1 coordinate 12,811,283, forward strand.
GTGACAAAGAATCACCTTAGGAATCGGTAGCTGTGGGAACTATCTTTATCATCTTAAATATGAAAGAAATGCAGACTGCATGAGTAACAATGGGAGGCTCAAGAGACAGAAGGAATGAAGACAGAGGCGGGTGGAAGTTCCCCCAGGGGAGGGGACACACGCCCTGCCTTTACTGTATCTTGTCCTAAACCACCTGACTTCACACCTCACCTGCTCATTAATTCCATGCATCACTGCCAAGTTCTTTTTTCCAACTTATATATTTCTAAGTCTCCTGCAGTCACCACACACTCCAGGAGAGTCCATATACTTTTAACCTTGACATCTGAATTCCTCACCATTGGATCCAACTGAAAATTCCAGTTCTTTCCCTACTTCTCCTATGAGAACACCTGGGCACATGTTTTTCTATCCTGTTGTCTGCCTCTTCATTCACGTCTGCACCCAGAATTAGCTTCCTACTCCATCAAGAAGCAAATTACCAGTCAAGACAGAGCAATTAATTCTTCTCCAAACTCCCTGAATAGTTCTTGTCTACATAAGACATCTGATGAATAACTGCATTTTATTTAGCCTATGTATTTTATTGGGAGTCCCTTGGGTTGCAAGGAGATCAAACCAGTCAATCCCAAAGGAAATCAACCCTGATATTCACTGGAGGGACTGATGCTGAAGCTCCAGTACTTTGGCCACCTGATGCTTAGAGCTGGCTCACTGGAAAAGATCCTGATGCTGGGAAAGATTGATGGCAAAAGGAGAAGGGGGAAGCAGATGATGAGATGGTTAGATAGCATCACCGACTCAATGGACATGAATTTAAGCAAACTCTGGGAGAGAGTGGAGGACAGAGGGGCCTGGAATGCAATAACAACAACAAAAAATTATTGGATTATTATTATTTAAACAGTGCAGAGAAGACCTTGGTTGGAGCTCCACAGCTTTCAAACGGGGCCACAAAAGATGGATAAATCTGCAATATTGACTTCCACTAATAAAATGTTGGCTGTAATCACATGCTAGATCACAGTTGTTTCCAGGCTCAGAAGACACTGGATCAGAGAGTCCTCTGAAAGCAATTAAAACACTATATATATTATGTGATCGTCTTTCTTTCTGATTTGACTCTAAATGTCTTTAGGGAAGGAACTAGGGCCAACAGATCTTTGGATTCTCATCTATCAAGGCACATGGGTATCTAAATAAAGGCATCAAGAACTAAATAAATATGCAGCAATTGATTATCCCACACTCCAAAGTCAACAGCAGAGGTCCCGAGGAAGCAAGGCCCACTGCTTCTGTACCCCCTGCACTCTACGGCTGTCGAGTCTGGACCACAATCCTTCGTTCTCCACTTGGCTCTCAGAGGGGTCTTTTAAGAATGTGAAACTGCCTCTGTTGCTCCAGCTCCTTTAGAGAATGCAAACTCTTCAGGATGATCAATGCTTTTTGGGAGGTAGTTCCAGAGCCTTGCTTTCAGCACTCTACCCCTCAAAGTCCGCTCCAGACCTGCAGGTCCCACATGAACTCAGCCTTCCACAGTCCTCCGGCTCCATTCATTCGTCCAGTCCTGTTTGCCTGTGACACTTCTCAGGGAACCCTTCTCTCCCTCCTCGACAGTTTAGCGGGTACTGAGCTCTGTGCCACACACAGGACGCTGATGGCCAGGCCCTTGGGTTTGCATTCCCAGAGCTCAGCACAGTGCCCGGCACAGGGTGAGGACTGACAGTTTTGTACTGAACAGATGAATTTAAAAACAAAATCAGCAATTCCATTTTTAATAGAAATAAACTATGGGCATTATTCCAGAAAACTGTTGTCATTTAATACACACAAAGGCATTACATGTCAAAGCTATGTTTATGAGACTAAGGAACTTAGAATTTTGTGCACTTTTGCAACATATCAAAATGTTTTTTTAAGAATAAAAATTGCTGCTGTTGTTGTTCGGTCACTAAGTCGTGTCCGACTTCTTGCGACCCCATGGACTGCAGCACGCCAGGCTTCCCTGTCTTTTCACTATTTCCCGGAATTTGCTCAGATTCATGAGCATTGAGTCAGTGATACCATCCAACTATCTCATCCTTTCTTGCCCCCTTCTCCTCCTGCCCTCAACTTTTCCAGCATCAGGGTCTTTTCCAATGAGTCACCTCTTCGCATCAGGTGGCCAAAGATTAAAAACAGGGTTTCATAAATGCATCTCGTTAAAGTGGATGTCACCACTGAAGAAGAGCCTTGCTTGAGGCTAAAAGGCAGACCAGGGCAGAAGGGAAGACTATTCCGTGTCTGCAGTATTTCATGGAGATGCCTACTAGGTAGCAGAAAGAGGCCCTCATCAGAAGAAGTCTAAAATACACCCTCTCCTTTGGGGCTCCTATAACTGGGGAACAGTGAGAACCTATCAGCTGGATTTCCCTTAAGCCAAGTTGAGTTACTGTTAGCATTTCTGATTAATTGATTAAACAGTGAGGCTGTTTCCCAAAATATGTTAGGCTTGTGAGTGCTTGCTAAGTTGCTTGATCGTGTGCGATTTCTTTTGAGACTACCTGGATTGTAGCCCGCCAGGCTCCTCTGTCCACGGAATTTTCCAGGCAAGAATACCGGAGTGGGTTGCCATTTCCTACTCCAGGGGATCTTTCCAACCCAGGGATCAAACCTGAGAATCCTGTGGCTCCTGCCGAGGCAGGCGGATTCTTTACCACTGAGCCACCTGGGAAGCCTCTGTTAGGCTCACCATTCTATAAAAACTAGGAATGTCTATTTATCTTTTTATATTAAGTTAAATCCCAAGAAACTACACCTGACTTAAACCTCTTAAAAAAGAATGCAGATGAGAAACTGAACATGGTGATGAAGAGACATTAGAGAGGCAGAATGGAAGGATTTTTGAGTGATTGGTATGTATGACTCGAAAGGGAGTTTGTTGAATAAAACATAATTGAATCATAAGGGCTAATTTGGGATGCTGGGGATGAAAAAGGGGGGATCAAGAATAGGCACTTGAATGGAATTTTCAGGAAAACGAACCTGATGTGAGGGGTGGGAAGGAAAGAGAAGAGGAAAGAGAAAAAAGGTAAAGATTTGATAGATTTTATAACTAAGCTATGGTTTTTCCAGTAGTCATATATGGATGTGAAAGTTGGACTATAAAGAAAGTTGAGTGCTGAAGATTTGATGCTTTTGAACTGTGGTGTTGGAGGAGACTCTTGAGAGTCCCTTAGACTGCAAGGACATCCAACCAGTCCATCTTCATGGGAAGGACTGATGTTGAAGCTGAAACTCCAATACTATGGCCACCTGACGCGAAGAATGACTCACTGGAAAAGATCCTGATGCTGGGAAAGATTGGGAGAGAAGGGGACGACAGAGCATGAGACGGTTGGATGGACATGAGTTTGAGCACAAACTCTGGGAGTTGATGATGGACAGGGAAGCCTGGCGTGCTGCAGTCCATGGGGTTGCAAAGAGTCAGACACAACTGAGCGACTGAACTAATAATAAAATAAATTAGAAGACTCAGAGAGTTCCTGGGTCAGGAAGATCCCTTGGAGAAGGAAATGGCAACTCAATCCAGTATTCCTGCCTGGAAAATACCATGGACAGAGGAGCCGGCGGGCTATAGTTCATGGGGTCGCAGAGTCAGACATGACTGAGAGACTAACACTTACATAATCCAGAAGACTCAGAGAATTCCTCTGAGCTCTCCAATGGCACCAGTGCACCCTAAAGAAGCTCCTAGAATAATCACGGGAAAATATATGTATTAACTGCACTGAAATGCCTTACAAACTTTGGTGATCAGAAGTTCTTCTCTGTAGGTTTTCCTTTTACATAAAATACACATAATACACATAATTTGCATGAAAGTTTCATCCTTAAAAAGTAACTGAAATACTTTTAAGGAAACATAAATATGGCCCCTTTTAGCATATAATGCCATTAATATTAATGCAATGTTTTTTGTCATGTAAAAATTAAAAATATTCCTCAAAAAGCTGATTAATGGTTCAAAAATAATCCTGAATTTTAACAGGATTTCTTATCTCCCTCTTTTTAAACTATATATATGTATTTTTTTCCCTAAAATAAGGTTTCTGGAAATGTAATTTCTATAATTAAAAAATTTACCATTAAAACTAAAGGGTGAAGATTCATAAAATATATGAGGATTTAAAGATAACAGCGAGCTACACAATTCTGGTATTTTTTTCATTGTTTAACATTGAATAGATTTCAGCATAAATTCAGCATTTATTCATTTCCATTTCTTTACAAGTAATATTCTCAGAAGCATTATTATTTTTGGAGATGGTCTATATGGGTTGGTTGAAATTCTCAATGTGATGATGGTAATTCGTTTTCATGACTTAAGTAATTGAGCCTAGTTTTAGTGTTATTAATTATAATTACATTATACTGTATTTCCAAAGGAAAACAGAATAAATATATCATAATCACTATAACCATACTGTAAAAAAAACAGTAATTACATATTAATTCCCATCAGTTCAGTCACATACCATTGCACTTAATGCCTTCAATATGTTTCAGGCTTATTATACAATAAGCACTGATTTTCACTTAGATATGATAATTCATGGACTTTCTCAACCACAGTACCCAAGGTTCCATCTTAAATCATTATAGATGAGACTCGTGTTCGATCCCTGTCAGGAGAACCCCCGGAGCAGGAAATGGCAACCCACTCCAGTATTCTTGCCTGGAAAATTCTATGGACAGAGGAGCCTGGGGGCCTACAGTCCATGGGGTCACAAAGAGTCAGACATGACAGAGAGCGTGCATGCACACACGCACACACACACACACACAGATTGTGCAGGAGGGAGAACACAGCTCTGTTTAAACACTCAAGAGATGGCCTGAATTATCCTGGTGTCTCAAACAGCAAGGTTTTGACATACATTCAACAAAGGCAGTTCATGACACCTGCTCACATCTTTTAAAAACAGAAATCTGGGAGCAGGTATTAAGGCTACCCATTTTCTGTTAGATTATAAATTCCTTGAGGGTCAGGCTCATTTTCATAACCACCATGCACCCAGCACAATCCTGAACACGCTATGCTCTTGGAACATGTCTAGGTAGAGTGAATAAAGTCTTTCCAGGAAGAAATAGGGGACAAGTATGTGAGAGTTATATGGCTTTTAATGCTCTATGCTCAGAAGTTCCCTGGGCTTCAGCTCAAAATTGGGCCCAGCTGGCTGAAAGCTCCAGGTGGCCCACCTAGGAAATGTCATTTGCGATGGCCAGGTACCCTGTGGGTCCCAGGCCTGAGCTTCAGGACAAAGCTGATTCCATCCAGTGTCTCAGTTTGTAGTTTAGCAATGTTCTAATACTGAATATGTAAAACAGCTCCAAGAAACCCAGCTGCTGGGAGGAGAAAATTCCATCATCGTTACTGTTAATATTGCCAGGCCTCTTTTATAGGAATTGCTACATTCTGCTTCAGGACAGCTTCATATTGTGCTAATTTTGTTCCAATTATTTTTATCATCCTAAATTGAGCATTCATTGGTGGGTATATGCACTATGAGTACTAAATAACGCATCTGTAAATTCACACCCTCCTTTGTGTACAGATCAAAAGCAAATACATTTGAAGCTTGTTTCCAAAATTTCAAGATTCTGAATAACTGGAAGAATATGGATGATCCTATTTTTAAAAGTTTTCCCATCTGCTGAAATACAGGTGGGACTACTTGCTGAAAAAGGCCAATAGGTTATTTTGTAGATCCTATTTTCTCTTACTTTTTAGAGAAAGTCAAATGAATAAATATACAGTGGATCCTCCTAACAAACAGGAAATAATGATGATAAAAGTCAGAGCTCATACTTCTTGAGACTTGATGTCAGGCCTGTGGGTAAGGGCTTAACCTGTTAACTTGCCTAACAGTGATATGCTATAGATCACTAAGAATTAAGTGTCTAAGAATTAAGTCCCACGGCCACACAGAAAAGGGAGGGAACTTAATCTGAACACAGACCCTCTGACTCTAAAACCAAAATACTAAACCATTGCACTGATACAACCTCTGCCTGCTGGGATTTATAAGCATCCAACTCTCTAAAATGTGCCTGAAATTCAGGGTACTTAAACCACAGAGAGGCCAACCCAGGAGAGCTAACTGGTGAGTATTACACAGAACATTTATAACTCGCTCCAATCTACGGGCCTCTTCAAAATTCTCAAGAGGACATTCTTTCCTCTGTAAAGCCAACCTGCAGCAATCTCCAGTATCTCAAATGATGAAAAGAGTTCTTGTAACTTTGAGTTAATGTACTCTGGAATCACGTATTTTCCAAGTCTTCTTTCTCCTTGGATTTTTCCTATGTGTGTACCTATGTGTACATAGGTACACATATATATACACATACATACACACTCATACAAATATGCCATGCATTATTTCGTTTTTGTTTAGTTGCTCTGTCATCTCCAATTCTTCGCAACCCCATGAGCCCACCAGGCTCCTCTGTCCATGAGATTCTCCAGGAAATACTGGAGTGGGTTGCCATGCCCTTCTCCAGGGGATCTTCCTGACCCAGGGATTGAACCCTTGTCTCCTGCATTGACAGGAGGATTCTTTATCACTGAGCCACCAGGGAAGCACGATGCCATGCGTACACACACTCACTCACTCAGACTAGGTAGCATTTCAAGAACCAAAAAGTGCCTACTTTATCTGAGTGTGTGTGTGCATGCTCAGTCGCGTCTGACTCTTTGCAACCCTATGAACTGTAGTCTGCCAGGCTTCTCAAAGCTGGGGCCTCCTGTGTCTTTGCATTGCAGGTGGATTCTTTACCACTGAGCCACCGGGGAAGCCTTATCTGAGTACGCCTCCACATAATTAGGTGACTAATCTCTTTGCTTCATAGTTGGATAATGTTAAGTCAGCAGCACGATCTGACGAAGAACCTTCTGTTTCAAAAATTCCCAACCGTCTATGGTGCAATATGAAATATTTTAAGAGTGACACTGAATATTATATACTTTTTAAAAATAATTCTAGAGATAGGATGGACTCAGGATGAAGAAAAAGCCAGATGGAAGGAAATGCAGAGGAAAGAGTGACCCTTAAGACATTAACAGTTACTGTTAGCACCACTCAGCAATTAACCATGCACTAGATGATAGTTTCTTCGCAGTAGTGAATGAATTGACTCCTCTCTTTTTATTTAACTTTTCATATAGTGTTCTCTCAACCAGACTAGAAGCTCCTCAATTGGCTAATTTGGCTGATGGACTTCACATGTCAGCTCCAGGTTTTCGGGTGTCTCTCTGAACCTCACCATCCAAGGCCACATCACATTCCTAAACAAATGTAAAGCAGCACACTAGAGTGTCACGTCCATTTCTGTGCATCCTTCTATTCCCAGGATTTAGGGAAGCGACTGGTATATTTCAGACCATAATGAGTATTTGCTCAATGGATCTAATTGTTCTTAAACAGCCAAGAATCACCTGAGAGCTTGGCAGAAGTGCAAAATCTTAGGCTCCACAACCCCACGAATCTGGTTCCATAGATGTGGGGAGAGATCCTTGAATCTGCATACCCCTGCCCCAAGCCGGTACTTAGAAACGAGACCAAATTTAGACAAGTCCATCTGCTGCCAGGACTTCTGGGAAAGGTCTTTGGTCAGGGGAGTCTATGCTGCTGCTAAGTCGCTTCAGTCGTGTCCGACTCTGTGTGACTCCATACACGGCAGCCCACCAGGCTCTGCCGTCCCTGGGATTCTCCAGGCAGGAACACTGGAGTGGGTTGCCATTTCCTTCTCCAATGCATGAAAGTGAAAAGTGAAAGTGAAGTCGCTCAGTCGTGTCTGACTCTTCGCGACCCCATGGATTGCAGCCCACCAGGCTCCTCTGCCTATGAGATTTTCCAGGCAAGAGGACTGGAGTGGGTTGCTACTGCCTTCTCCAGGAGTCTATGCTATTTGATCAAAATCCAGGGGAGTGGTGTAACAGTGAGTTTTCCAAAGCAAAGACAAACAAGAACATTTGTAAGTACAAAGCAGCTTATAGCACCCTCACTCTGCGGCATTAGGTTTTATTATCCTTTAACAAGGAGGGAAAAAATGACTGTGTATGTTTAGAATATTTCTTGGAAAGGGAAGGGTCTTTCTTGCAGTGTATTTCTTGGGCACTGACAAAATTAATTTTCCTTTTAGAAAATCTGTTTGCTAACTTGTAAGCTATAGTGGAGTCATGTTGGAAGAGATGTTTTTTTTTAATACATAAGAGTCCAAGATTTCTGATAAACCAAAGAAACATAAGGTACAAGCCATGCACTTGGTCTCGGCCCGTGACCTCCACTATATTTCAAGTCATGTACCTAAAAAAGACATGTCAGGGAAGGGAGAAATTGCTTTTAAAAAAAAGAGGTGCACAGGTTAATATGGAAGCTGTATATAAATTATTTTGAAACAAGTACAAAGACAGCAAGGGCACTGTGGGAGAAAAATTCAGGCAGTGTTTCCTGAAGAGAAGGTGCCCAAGAATGTCAGAGCACATTATGTCACAACTGGTTGGTGTAGGAAAGTGCACTGGAGTCAGGACCAGGGATCAAGTCTTGCCGAGGGTGTCACCCACCCTCAAAGCATGCTTTCAGATAAAGGCCTCGCCTATTAGAATTCTTGTGAAGCCACACAGCACTTGAGGATCACACGGAGAATGTCAGATTCCCGACAGCACAGACACTAGGCATGGAGATTTAGTATATGCCCTCTGGAGCCATTGGCCAAAGCTGCTTCAATTACTTGAAAAGGAGAGTGTTTCAATTCAATTACAGACACGCAGCTCTCCTGGGTTTGCCAGATCTCCCGGCCCCTCCCACCAGGCGGACGCGCTCTGCACGGGTTGGGGCTCTTCGGTGCCTTCCCCATTCTCTCGTCCCCAGCTCCTTTTGCACATCCCATTGCCAAAGGAAATGCAGAAATTGAGAAGCAAGTGTTCACTCGGTCAGCCCTCAGTGGCAGGCATCTATGTGAAGGTCTGGCCCCTAGCATGGAGGACTGGCTCACCCATGGGAGACTCTGAGATTGAGAGATGCTGAAAGGGAGAAGCACAAGATGCCGTGGGTGACCCACAGTGACCCAATCAGACCAATGGTCTGGTAAGAACCAGTCCTGTTGAGAGCCTTCCTTGTGACCATCTCCAATTCCCAAGGGGATGCTTTTCCATTTATTTATTTTTGAGCCAGCACTTGACTACTCTCTCTTTTGGCATTGGTGGGCCCAGGGCACTCAGCAGCTAACCCACCATGCCTTTAAAATTTTTTTGTTAACCATGAATAAGCAGGTCTGTGGGATCCACACGAAAATCTTGTAAGAGTATCTACACACAACACACAGGGAAAGGACAGAGGCAAAGAGTCTCCTGCAGGGGGCGCCTTTTCACTTGGTTTCAACACTGGGCTTGGCTGCAACACTCCCTTCTTTCAGGCAGGAGAGAAGGAAGGACAGGTATTCATCTCTCTTTAGATGGGTAACTGACTTTCTTTGCCAAATATATGCAAGCATCGTCATGCTAATTAATGCTACGCTCTTTGGAAAATATCCAATAACACACAATTGTAACCAGAAAAGACACAAGAGAATCCATTTGTGACAGGCAACTGAAAATACAAGGTCTGCTGCACAAATACTGAATTTTTCAGCCTCTGTGCAACACTTGTTAACCTGGGGAGGGGGCAGTCCTTAAAGATTTCAAAGTCCTCTGCAGAGTCAGCCCTAAGGAATTACTCCTCCTGTCAGAAGCTGTGTCTCTTACTGGCTCCCCAGGGAAAAAATGCTGGGTGTGTGAAGACAAAGGTGAAGGATAGGGCAGATGCTACAGGTGGGAAACTCACACAGAAGCTACCTGGCCCTTCTGAGATTCAGACTTCCTCTATGAAGCAGGGTTCATGCTACTCACTGGATTATAGTGATACAAATGTCTCTTAGGACAGCCTAGCACACTTATTTCCCTTTTGTTTTTTTAAGAAATATAATGCTTGCTCTTTTGTTCAGACATTTAAAACAGTTCTACATCTTGTATGTACAGGTATAAGATTTCCCTTTCACAGTGATCATTATTGCTGCCTTTAACTGTGAGATGCGGAGAATCACTTTTTATTGTTCTTCCTGGTCCCAAAGCAGAAGCTGCTGGTTCAAAGAATCAGTATTTCAATGGTGAGAAAGGTCAACATTTGAATCATCGGTCATTATTTGAATGAGGAGATCGATATCTGAATGAAGGGCACTTAATGGCTCCAACTTTCTAGACTCTGATAATTTAAAGAAATCTAGATCCTTGACCTTGATCCTAAAGGAGATCAGTCCTGAATATTCATTGGGAGAACTGATGTTAAAACTGAAACTCCAATACTTTGGCCACCAGATGCGAAGAGCTGACTCATTTAAAAAGACCCTGATGCTGGGAAAGATTGAAGGTGGGAGGAGAAGGGGACGACAGAGGATGAGATGGTGGGATGGTATCACTGACTCAACGGACATGAGTTTGAGTAACTCCGGGAGTTGGCGATGGACAGGGAGGCCTGGCGTGCTGCAGTCCACGGGGTTGCAAAGAGTGGGGCATGACTGAGCGACTGAACTGAACTGAACTGACGTAGTCGATTCAAGGCTCCAAACACCTGTTATTTCACCTGACTGTCCTCTCCCCTGCCATGGTTCCTTGTGCACTCAAGGGGCTTCCTTAGGGGAAATGAGATGTGTTCGTCTTCTTCCCTAGACTTTCACATTTTCTTCTTTCCTACTCAACAGTGGAAAGCTCACTGGAATTCTAGAAGAGCGCACACACGTAACCCAGCTGTCCTTAGGCTCCTTCCAGTACTATACTTTCAAACAAAGCAGCATATTTAATTAACGGCACTTTCACCACTCACATTAGACCCGACATTTCTGCCACCACCTTCATCACGCTGAGCGCTAGACACCAGGAACCACCAGTACCGCCTCTGAGATTATTCAGAGTCCTCATCTGCCCTGCTGTGAGGCTGAGAAACTGCTGGTGCCTGAACAAAGCGCACGTTACTGTACAGATGACCACTGTTTGGGATGCATGATTCACCGAGACCCGAAGGTCCTCTCGGTGGCCCTGGTTCTGTGTGCTATGACGCCCCCGGACATGGGACTAGCTGAGACTGCGTGATGTCTTCTCCCAGGCAGGCGGTTAGCAGTCCTTCTCACTTCAGTCTTTTGCTGGCAGAGTGACTTTGCTGCTGTCAGACTGCATTATGGATATTAGCCCTTGAATGAGCTGTAACTTACTGCAATTGAAAATTCATAACACAAAGACAATTTCATTGGGCCCTGTCAACTGTTTAATACACACTCCCATGAGTCTGCAGGATCCTGTGGGTTTTTGAGACACTACACCTGGGCTGCCCACAGCGGCTGAGTTATGAAAGAGGTTTATTTTCATTCGTTGGCTGTGCTCTTAAGCCAACCCGGCCTCACTGTGATGAAAGCATGTCCCTACTTCCTTCCCTTGATATTCTACCTTCATGTATACAAGGTCCTTGCCCTCTTAACAGCATAACCTGCTTATAAACACTGGTACAAGTAGAGAGATAAGATAACAATCATTAACATCTACCTACAGGCTCATTTTAAATATTAGATCTTCAGCAAGAAATACGTGTTTTGTAAGAAGTAACACGGATCATCTTCCCCTTTTCTGCCTTGTTCTTGACTACACAGTGATGGACGTGTTTAACTGGCAGTGAAATTCTTAAAATCCAAGCAGGAAGGAAGCAAGGAACCTGGATAAAATAGGATAACCCGAGGATAACCAACTTGGACACCTGTTTGCACACAGATATAAACGCTACCTTTTACAAAAATTTTTTGAATAGTAAGTTGTCCACTTTTTTTTTTTAATTAAGAATTTTGTCCACAAACACGACTTAAAACTCAACATCCATCCAAAATATGCTTGGAATCTGTTCTGAGTTTTATCTATGAATTAGTAGAAAGCCACTTCTTTCCTTAGAAGTGCTGGCTATTACAACTAACCAGCTTCAAAACTAGATCTCTGGGCCAACCCTTCAAATCACGTTCTTGCTTTCACCATGGAGCCTTCTGTTTCCCTGAAAAACAAACAAAGAAAACAAACAAACAAAAAAACCCTAAGGTCAACTGATTATTGAGCTACAATTAGCTGCAAAGTGTAGTTCATGTATAATAGTTTATGCTATATTAACAGAGCTGAGGGTGTCTCATCCTGTTTCATGGTCCATATTAAGCCAGGACAAAGATGACGCTGGGAGGAGGTCTGAGCCTCAAGAATGGGGAAAGTTTCTTGGTCCACAGACCTGCGCTGCTTGTTATTTGATATTTTTGGACTTTACAAACCAAAATGAATGCAGAAGGGGCATCAAAGTCAGCTTTCAGAACAGGTCTATTAAGTGCAGGATAAGCCCCAGCAACTAAGAGGAATGTTTCTCCAGCTGCGATGATCAGAACTCAGAACTGGGCAGAAGTCCTGCAAAAGTGTCATGATACTCTTCCTTCACTGACTGAGTATACAGTGTCCATAAGGGGCCCCAGGAGTTCTCATGCTTCTTGGTACAACGTGTTCTCCACAAACCTCAACAAATGAGAGCTGGCTTCCCTCAGGACATGCTTCAAAGGCATCGTGAGCTTCAAAACTGTCTTTTTGTCCTTTGGCTTCTAAGGCAGGTGTCAACATTATAACCAACTCAATTACTGTCCTGCCAAGTCTTCAAAGAAGTCAAATATCCAAACTTTCAAGCTGCTACATTATGAACTTTTTTCAGTGGAAATGCAATTTGATGGCAAGTTGTTTAAATTTATTTTACAATAGTTTTTGGTTTAATACCACAACACACAGGTAACAATGGTCAGGTTTGTCTTGGGTGTTCAATGTGTATCTCTCAGTTAACAAGCAGATGCACTAAAATGCAGCTTCAGGGGTTCGTCATATTTCTAACATTGGATGTAATTCTAGCTGTGTTCTGAGTTTCAATATCTAGTTTGTATAAACCAGTAGTGGGGGCTTCCCTGGTGGCTCAGTGGTAAAGAATTCGCTTGCTAATGCTGGAGACATGAGTTCGATCCCTGGTCTGGGAAGACCCCACAAGCCACGAGGTAACTAAGCCCATGCACCACAACTACTGAGCCTGCGCTCCAGAGCCTGAGAGTTGCAAGTACTGAGCCCACGTGCCGTAACTACTGAAGCCCACGCAGCCTAGAGCCCATGCTCTGCAAAGAGAGAAGTCTGTGTGCTGCAACTAGAGAGGAGCCCCCACTTCCCACAACTAGAGAAAAGCCCACACAGCAATGAATACCCAGCAGCCATAAATAAATAAAAAAAATATAAAATACCAATAGTGAAAGGGTAGAGCAGAAAAAAGAAACTGACATTTAGTGGACTAGTAACAGAATAGGCTTCAGTAATACTCACGTACCCCCAAACGATTCAATCAGCATTATAAATGCAAATGCCAACATGCAAGTATGCACACATGAACAAAAACATAACCTATACAAAAACACTCCTTACTGCAAGTAAGTGTATCGCATACACTTATATAAAAACACTCCTTATTGCAAATAGATGTACTGCATCAGATCAGATCAGATCAGATCAGATCAGTTGCTCAGTCGTGTCCGACTCTTTGCGACCCCATGAATCACAGCACGCCAGGCCTCCCTGTCCATCACCAACTCCCGGAGTTCACTCAGACTCACGTCCATCGAGTCAGTGATGCCATCTGCATACACCTATACAAAAACACTTATTGCCAATAACAACAAAAAAAATACACCTCCTTATTTAAAAATTCAGATTTAAATTGAAGAAAGTAGGGAAAACCACTAGACCATTCAGGTATGACCTAAATCAAATCCCTTACAATTATACAGTGGACAGGCGAAATAAGATTCCAGGGATTAGATCTGATAGACAGAGTGCCTGAAGAACTATGGACAGAGGTTCGTGACATTGCACAGAAGGCAGTGATCAAGAGCATCTCCAAGAAAAAGAAATGCAAAAAGGCAAGATGGTTGTCTGAGGAGGCCTTACAAATAGCTGAGAAAAGAAGACAAGCGAAAGGCAAAGGAGAAAAGGAAAGATATACGCATCTGAATGCAGAGTTCCAAAGAATAGCAAGGAGAGATAAGAAAGCCTTCCTCAGTGATTAATGGAAAGAAATAGAGTAAAACAATACAATGGGAAAAAAAGAGATCTCTTCAAGAAAATTAGAGATACCAAGGGAACACTTCATGCAAAGACGGGCACGATAAAGGACAGAAATGGTATGGACCTAAGAGAAGCAGAAGATATTAAGAAGAGGTAGTAAGAATACACAGAAGAACTATACAAAACAGATCTTCACAACCCAGATGATCACGATGGTATGATCACTCACCTAGAGCCAGATATCCAGGAATGCAAAGTAAAGTGGGCCTTAGGAAGAATATTCACTACGAACAAAGCTAGTGGAGGTGATGGAATTCCAGTTGAGCTATTTTAAATCCTAAAAGATGATGCTAAGATGCTGCACTCAATATGCCAGCAAACTTGGAAAACCCAGCAGGGGCCACAGGACTGGAAATGGTCCGTTTTCATTCCAATTGCAACGAAAGGTAATGCCAAAGAATGCTCAAACTACTGCACAATTGCACTCATCATTGGATCATCAAAAAAGCAAGAGAGTTACAGAAAAATATCTACTTCTGCTTTATTGACTGTGCCAAAGCCTTTGACTGTGTGTGGATCACAACAAACTGTGAAAATTCTTAAAGAGATGGTAATACCAGACCACCTGACCTGCCTCTTCAGAAATCTGTATGCAGGTCAAGAAGCAACAGTTAGAACCGAACATGAAATAACAGACTGGTTCCAAATTGGGAAAGGAGTACATCAAGGCTGTATATTGTCACCCTGCTTCTTTAACTTATATGCAAAAGACATCATGGGAAATGCAGGGATGGATGAAGCACAAGCTGGAATTAAGACTGCCAGGAGAAACAGCAATAACCTCAGATACACAGATGACACCACCATTATGGTATAAAGGGAAGAACTAAAGAGCCTCTTGATGAAAGTGAAAGAGGAGAGTGAAAAAGTTGGCTTAAAACTCAACATTCAGAAAACTAAGATCATGGCATCTGGTCCCATTGCTTCATGGCAAATAGATGGGGAAACACTGCAAACAGTGAGAGATGTTATTTTTTGGAGCTCCAAAATCACTGCAGGTGGTGATTGCAGCCATAAAATTAAAAGATGCTTGCTCCTTGGAAGAAAAGCTATGAACAACCTAGAAAGCATATTAAACAGCAGAGACATTACTTTACCAACAAAGGTCCATCTAGTCAAAGCTATGGTTTTTCCAGTAGTCATGTATGGATGTGAGAGTTGGATTATAAAGAAAGCTGAGCACTGAAGAATTGATGCATTTGAACTGTGGTGTTAAAGAAGACTCTTGAAGAGTCCCTTGGACTGCAAGGAGATCCAACCCGTCAATCCTAAAGGAAATCAGTCCTGAATATTCATGGGAAGCAGTGATGCTGAAGCTCAAAACTCCAATACTCTGGCTACCTGATGCAAAGAACTGACTCACTGGAAAAGACTCTGATGCTGGGCAAGACTGAAGGCAGGAGGAGAAGGGGACAACAGAGGATAAGATGGTTGAATGGCATCATCTACTCGATGGGCATGAGTCTGAGTAGGCTCCAGGAGTTGGTGATGGACAGGGAAGCCTGGCGTGCTGCAGTCCATGGGGTAGCAAAGAGTTGGATATGACTGAGCGACTGAACTGATATAAAAACACATAGGCATGTGCATAGTGTTAGTCACTCAGTCTTGTCCAACTATTTGTGACCCCATGGACTGTAGCCAGACAGGATCCTCCATTCATGGGATTCTCCAGGCAAGAATACTGGAGTGGGTTGCCATGCCTTTCTCCGGGGGAGTCTTCCCAACTCAGCGATCAAACACATGTCTCCTGCACTGCAGGCAGATTCTTTACTGTCTTCTTTAGCATCAGTCTGCTTCAGCATCAGATTTGCTTCAGCATTAGATCTGCTTCAGCATCAGTCCTTCCCATGAATATTTTGAAAACCCAGGCATATGCATACACAAACACATAAGATTATGCTAGTAGTGATGCAGTAATAAAAATTAAAAACTACATTGTACTCTCAAAAATCCATCGTTTGGTTAGAAATATGAAAATTATTTACACTTTAGAATGCAAGACCATTCATATAAATACATATGTTGCATACACATATCTTCATATACCTAAGATACACACACACACACACAGACATGTATATACACTTCAGATCTCTCCACTTATGATACAAAGTAGTGATCAATGCCTTAGAAGAATAACACGCCAATGGGGCATTAGAAGAAGAAACACAACTTCAGCTCCTACCTCCTGCTCACCTCACGAGATGGTATTGTTCCCTTAAGGGTTTAAGCATTAGGAAAACTCTAAGCCGTGGTAATGCTGGCATAAAGTGCTTGCAGAAAGATGGGTGAAAGTATGAATGAGCACCAGTTCTGAAGAGAAGGTTCCCTGGGATATGAAATACACTGTGAAGGCAAAGGCTCAGAAGATTAGAAGGCCACAGGAGATGCTAACTGCCTGCAGCATGTACATCACGAAATCTGCCAAACCTCAAAGACCCACTCTGCATCCACAGATTGTAAAAGAATGGAAGAGAATGGTCCTAACACACTTCATTTTGTGTATCACTGACTGTCATACAACCCTGTGCAAAGAATATGAATCAACTGGAACCAAAATTAACCAAGAGAAAGAAAATTTTTTAAATACACATCACCGATGTTTCTTTTTGTTTTCAGAAAATAGCTGAAAAGAAGATCCATGGATATAACTATTTACAAATACATATACACGTGTTCACATATCTACTTTCCTGGAGATTTCTGGAGATGTGCCAAACTCCTCTCAGCCTCCTAGTTTGTCTAACATTATAACCCACTTCTGCAAGGGCTGAGTTGATATTTTCCTAAATGTACTACATCTAAGTCCACTGCTGACATCTTGAAATGTATGAACAGTTAAGAGAGAGAAGAAATAAGTGCTTCCGAGATGTAAGGGGGACCCTGGGCTCTGGGAAGATTCCTAAGTTACCCCAGAAAAAGTTGTGAGTGATGATGGATATAAATACAGAAGAACTGGGAGTTGAGGTACAGGCAATCTTTTTTTCGAGACATGGGTCATCCCCACTGGATAGTCTTTCCATCCCCCCTGTTCATGACAGTAACATTCTGGTTATTCAGAGGCCGTGTGAAGTGGCTCAAGTTACCAAAGCCCTAGGATTTCCCATGTTCTGTCCGCTGGACAGAAAGATGGTATTCTGAGTGATGGAAGGAAAATCTGAGGAAATATACTGAAAGTGATAAGCGGGGGTTGACAGAAGATTGAGATGAACGGTCTGCACTGGTTAGAAGCTGCACGGACCCAGCAAAGGCTGCGAAGTTAAAAACAGGAAATTAGAGTCAGTGTTGGGGGGTGACTCTGTTCCAAGAAGAGCAGACGTATAAATTAAGCTGCCAAGGCAGACGTCAGACACAAACAGTACAGGTGAGTTTTAGGAGACGAGTCAACACTTGAATGGGGGCAGCGGGGATTTAAGGCTACAGTGACAAGGAGGAGGGGCGGCAAGACCGAGAGGAGACAGGCAGGGTGACAAAATGCTGTCGCTGCTGACTTAACAGCATCCTCTCTGGACCACTGTGAGCAACTTGAAATGAACAAGGTACATTATTAGATAATAGATCACTGGTTTATTAAAAAAGGGAGTGAGTGGAGGAACTCAATCTCTCACTGGAAGAGTCTTCAAATTTAAGCTGTTAAGGCTGAGCTATTCTTTCTCAGCTGCTCGTTTCCGTGTGTGAAACTCGCGTTTTCTTCACCAAATGAATCCATCCTAAACCCGCCTCTCTGTCTCCATTATCTCCTACTCAAGGGCTTTCTCCTATGGCCACATTATAAATAACAAAGGTCATGAAATCATCCCAATTGCTGGCTCACAGAAGTTTGGATGTGTGTCCAAGCAAATTAATTTTACAGCTAGCAAGAGACAGGACTCTCCCTCCTACCCAAGCCTCTCTGCTCAGAGGTGGGTTTGCACAGAACCTGCTGTTTCATGGTCTATGCTTGGCTGGGGCCCGAGGTCCTCATCCCACGTTTGCATAAGTTCTTGACTGTTTCCACCACCAATCAGGTCAATTTCAAGAGAGAGACCGTTGAACCTGAAACGATCATCATTTTTGGTCCAGCTAAGTGGTTCCTATTAGAAAGGAAGCCATTTAGATGGAAGTAACTTAGAAAACAGGGCTTCCCAGGTGGCTCAGTGGTACAGAATCAGCCTACCAATGTAGGAGACGAAGGTTCGATCCCCGGGTTGGGAAGATCCCTTGGAGAAGGAAATGGCAACCCACTCCAGTATTCTTGCCTGAAAAAACTCCATGGACAGAGGAGTGTGGTGGGCTACAGTCCACGGGGCTGTAAAAAGTTGAACACAACTGAGCGACTGGACACACACATGCACCTTGTAGAACAATCTCATGCAGCAAGTGGGGAAATCCCACCCCGTGCTTCTTTGGGATCTCCTGTTTTTCCAAGAAAGTGAAGCTTTGTCAGCATTTTCTTCCTTCATCCTGTTCTTAAGAAACCACTCAAACTTTTCTTTAAAATGCATGCATGTGAATCCAAGGGAAATATAATGTTGTCCAAAGCTACAGAAAGTTAATTAGCAGAGGAATTTATGAAGATGAATCAGAGGGATTTTCATTCTGTTGAACATCTTCTGAAATTTCCTATACAGTTACAGGCTATACGCTCCCTGAGAGCAAGGACTGAGTATGTCGTAGGAACCACTATGTACCCAGAACTTAAAGAGTGTCTGGCCCAGAGCAGGCATCCTGAAATATGTGTTGTATAAATAAATGGGGAAAAGTGACAATGCTTTATTATATTTTCCATCAGCCTGACATAAATGATCACTAAATTCTGGGAAAATTTTAAACACTTTAACATCACACTTCTAAATGCTGAATCACTTTCTGTCCTAGATATGAAACACCTGAAGTAAATTATATGCATATTTGGACTGCAATTTATTTTCAACGGAGCAACCTTTATCCCAACCCATTTCCATCTTTACTAGGAATAAAGAAGCTAAGTGATACCATCCTTTTCTCAAACAGGCACAAAAACATTTGGAACTAATCGCATTTCACAGGAAAGTCATGAAGAGCAAGCATGACCACATTAGGTGTGTGTAGGTGTACATGTACATAGAAAACTCTCATTTTTCAGCACTGGGAGCGCGAAATGGAGAGGAGGAGGGCGGGAAGAGGAAGGGAGAGCCTACACGTCTTCAGGTTTCTCTGTATATTAGCTTCCTAATTTTCCCCACGTCTCTCAGCTTCGTTAGAATTACTTTTCCAGATTAAGATCTGGCAGAAGGACACCCAGGTTGAGATCCACCAGTGTCCTCATCACTGGAGAAGGCTGGCCTTCATGTCCCATGACAGAAGTGGCCGGTTCTCCTCCACAAAAAGCAAGGACCCCTCGCCTATTAAGGAATTGGCCCAATACAGTTTTCAGCACCAGAGATGTCACACAGGGTCATCACCAAACTCTCAGCCTTCACCCTCTGCCATAACCCTGTCTCAGACCTGGGCTCCCCAACCTGCCATGTCTGTCTTAGAGTCAAGGCTGTTTCCTCAGGACTATGCCTCTCAACTCCATGTTTACTTCTGATGGAGGATGGATTTTATAGCTGCTGCACAAGGGGAACAGGAATACTGTGTGGAACGATGACCGTGAAGGGCTGACGGGAAATGCTTGAAGATGGAAAGCACGGTTCACAGAGCCTTGGAGACCTGTATGGAGGTGTGGGGCCTTGTGTGCCCACTTCATGCACCCGAGGATGGCCCTGTAGAGTGTCCTTATACACGAGGACACTGGGGGGACTCTGGATCCTCCTGGTTGTGGGAGATGCCTCTGTGCTTCACATCTATGACTTCTACTCCACCATCCGGAACTGGAGACTCAGGGGGCAGGGAAAACAGGAAACTCCAGGGGCCAAATTTATCTACCCTCGTTTTCCTTTTTTTTCTTGGTCACTGGAGGGAGAGCGACACTCAAAGTTGTACGCTGCAGGCCCAGAACTTACCACTGTGCTACCAGGTCCTAGGAAGGATGCTCCAATGTCCGCCCCCCACTGGCTCAGGAGTCCTGCTCCCAATGCCCACAGATCAGTTATTACTTCCATGCCAGTGACTTCAGACTCTAAAATACCTTCCTGTATTTGTGTTCAAGACTCTATGTTTCCAGGGGACAAAAATTACATTTTGGAGGCTGCCAAGCTTGGCTAATGTCCATACTTGATATATACAAAGAATGCTCTAACACTTCACATGAGACAACTTTTCCCCCAAAACAGCTTGATTTTCAGGGGCCCATTCCTTGGAGTTTCAAAGAAACACATCTAACACAGAACTACATTCTGAAGACATTCTGCATCACCACACCTGGGTGGCTTTCTGCAGTCACTGTTTGGAGGGGACAGCTGGCTGCAAACCGGCAAAGAGTCAATTGATTTTACCATTTGTTTTTTTGACTTTGTCTAACAGGCAATTTCTGAACATCATAAAAGCCTTCTTAATTTGGCTCCGTATTGTGTAAAGCAGCTGTCCTTGGTTACTAAACTGATTAGTAAGTGGTTTATATTATTCTAATGGTTACCATCTTAATTGCAAAAAAAAGAAAAATAGTTGAGTGAATAAGGCTGCGAAATAAGGCTGCTCTGCCCAGTATTGGGGGTGGCAGGATGTTGCCTTCAGGAAGGAGTCGGGTCTACAGCCTGGGCCTTGCTGCAAAGACCCACCTTCCAAAGACACTGTTCCAAATACCACTCAATGCTATG
Source organism: Bos indicus (assembly GCF_029378745.1). Classification (NCBI taxonomy): domain Eukaryota; kingdom Metazoa; phylum Chordata; class Mammalia; order Artiodactyla; family Bovidae; genus Bos; species Bos indicus. The sequence goes on from NC_091772.1 coordinate 12,832,244, forward strand.
CTGTTAAAAAATGAATGTTCCCTGTTCAGTAGCTTTCTTAAGAAAGATGATGGAAGGCAGGGTGGAAACCAAAGGTAGTTCCCAGAGATGCTGTAATCACCTGGACTCCTCACCTGGATCTGAAATGCACCAGACCCTTTAAACTGGGTCCATGTTCTGCCATGATGCTCAGCCATCCAGTGATCTGGCAAGTATGGACAAAACATGCCCCACCCCCTTCAGTCTGCACGAGCTGAGCTCTTCCTTGAGAAGTCAATTTCCTCAGTAAGAGGCATAATAATTTCCATGAAAGACATCCCTGTCATCAGAGCCTCTCTCTCAGCCTGCTGGGTTCTACACGCTCAGAATAAGACCTCCTGAAAGACAGTACTGGAAAGGCCCTTCATTCAGAGACAGACAGCACCATTCCTCCCCAAATGAAAAGCTCAAGGCATCAAGGAAGGACGAACCTCTCAGCACTGGACACGTTTTCTTCATCGCACTCACTGAAATGTGCCATTTATATGGATTTTTGTGCCTATTTGCCTAGTGCCTGCCTGCCTGCCTCCTTGATTTGACCATCAGCTCCTTGAGAGCACAGACCACAGCTTTGCTTTTGCTGATTCTTATTTCCCTGGCAAAGCATTGAGTCTGGCACTTAGTAGGGCTTCAAATATTTAACAAGGAAGGGAGGGAAGAGAGAATTGGAGGGGAGCCAAAGAAGGAAGGCATGGACCCCAAGGTAGAAAATGCTACTTCCTGGCTGGCATTCTCCTAGAATTTGCCTAATTCCTTTCACGTGAACAGCCCAGACCTACAAACATGCAAACATCTTACATGCGTTCATATTCAGAAGCCCACAGAGAGGGGCCAGGCTCAGAAAATACTAAGATAGGTCTTAAAATTTTATTTCAACCATGTAATTGGACCCATCAAGGGAGAAATTGGTTTTCTATGCCTGGAAATTGGTGGGAATTTTATTATTTCTGAATTTGCAAAAATAGCATTGAGTTGAAAAGTCCAATTGTGTCGACTTCACAACTTCCCCAACCAGGTTTGGGTCTACAGTGGTGACTTCTGTCCCCAACAGCAACATGCCTTGGCAGCTAAGGCACAGAAACCGTATCGACTCTGAGCTCATTTACAGGCAGTGTGGCTACCTGCAAGCTCACGGCGGTTCTGCAGATGGACACGCTTTAAAAGCTGTTGATTTGAGAGGCACTGGTTGGCTGATCTGTGCAGTTTTTGAACTGCACCTGCAGTAATTTTGCATTTCAAGGACTGCAGGCTTCAGACAGGAGCGCCAGTGAAGGATCTGTAAGAGTCTCAGCACTCTCTCTAGAGCTGCTCCGGGGCTGGCTACAGCTCTTGTCCTTTCCCAGAGGGTAATCTAGGAAATCAAGAGCCCACCCGACAGAGCGGATGGAGGCACTGGATGGGGTAGAGAGGGGTGGGGGTGCTGGAGGACAAATCGAGAGGCCCCAGATGCAGGAAGAGTGAAAGCACAGCCTCTTCCCATCTCCCTGCTGAATGGAGCTTTCCCATTTGCTTTCGGCTTTTTGAACAGTGGAAGCTGGTTCTTGGAGGTGGGTCTTTGGTGATGCTTGATATTAGCAGGAACATCAATCTCAAAGACTGTGGGGCCGAGAGTGTTTCTGAACATGGTGAAGGATGTCTGAAGCCCGACTTTCTCCTGGTAAATCTCCTCTTATTCAAAATGATGAAATCCTGTTAGAACATGGAGAATCTAGAGCAAAACTCAGCAAAGCATTTCTTCTCAAAGGGAGAAGCACAGGGAATGGGGACAGCCTGGCCCATTTAGAAATCTTGCTCCCTGGCACTGATAATCAGGCATCCTTTCCTTCATCAGAGTGTATATGAACAACTAAATACACAAACATTATCTCTGCAATGGCTTACACTTCTAGGTACAGAAACTTCACGAACTCAGTATTCCCTGTACCTGGCAAAAGTGCCTAACATACACAGGCTCAAAGGGTGTCTGCTGACTTGCACCAACCTCTCCCTCAGCCTGTGCATTCAGTACCATACCTGGTCCGACCAAAGCCGGCATGATCGGGAAAACTTGCTGCTGGCGAATCACAGCATAATAAAAGGAAGGACATTGACTGGGGAGTAGCCCATGACTTGGGAGAAGGCAATGGCACCCTACTCCAGTACTTTTGCCTAGAAAATCCCATGGATGGAGGAGCCTGGTAGGCTGCAGTCCATGGGGTTGCTAGAGTCGGACACGACTGAGCGACTTCACTTTCACTTTCCTGCATTGGAGAAGGAAATGGCAACCCACTCCAGTGTTCTTGCCTGGAGAATCCCAGGGACGGGGGAGCCTGGTGGGCTGCTGTCTATGGGGTCGCACAGAGTCGGACACGACTGAAGTGACTTAGCAGCAGTAGCAGCAGCCCACGACTACAGACAACTATCAAAGCGCATTAAGTTCCACTGTATGTAAACAAAACCTTAATCAACAAAAGGAGAGGGCAGACTTCCCTGGTAGCCCAGTGGTTGGGAATCCACTTGCCAGGGCAGGGGACGCGGGTTGGATCTCTGGTCCAGGAAGATCTCACACACCGTGGAGCAACTAGGGCTGTGAGCCACAGCTACTGAGCCTGTGCTCTAGAGCCTGGGAGCCGCAACTACTGAAGCCCGGGCACTCTAGAGCCCGTGCTCCGCAAGAGAGACTAGGCCCCACTCGCCACAACTAGAGAAAGACCACGTGCTGCACAAAGACCCAGCCAAAAATAAAAGCAATGCTTCAAAAAAAATTAAAATGGAGGAGAAAAATCCAACAGCCCAAGTAAGTAGCACTGTCAGGATGTGAACCCAGACATCCTGCTTGATCTTTACCGAGGGAGGCTGAAAGCAGTTTTCATGCCCTCTTGGCCACTGGCATTTCTTCTATGAAAAGCCAACTTGAATCCCTTGCCCGTTTCTTTATTGGGGTTTTGGATTTTTCAGATATAACTTATGGGAGATTTTAAAATTTTAAAATATATTAACTTTGTCAATAAAAAGAACCTCCAGATGTATAATACAAACATGACGTTTCTGACCATGACATTTCTCTTGAAATTGATAGAATAAGTTATTAATGGTTAGACTATGTGAGGGGGAACCATAAATTTGATAGCTGTTATAATAGAATTTTTTTCTTTTAAACAATTTTTTAAAAACATTATGAAAGGGTCTGCGAAGAAAGTGCTTGTCACCAGCTTTCACAAGAAATTATGGATGCTGTCCTGAATCAAAAGAAATTTCCTAGCTTGCTCGGAGGGAGCTGGGTGACAGCAACCGTTCCTCAAGAAAGACAGAAGGAGGTCAAGTAAAACCTGACTTTTAGGAAGCATGTCTATTGAATTTTCCTAACTCAGTTTACTGCCCTATTTTATCAGACCCTCCTAAATATACCTGTTCAAGTTTACTCAAGGTATCTAAAATTTCAGGGTTACCAAAAACAAAAACAAAAAAAGGGACCTCTGGACTCTCAAACCTTCATTAATCCAGGGAGATGGAAGGTGTCAAGGTTTTGATGCTGCTGCTCTGGCACATCTTTTTATTAAAGAATCACGAGTCCCCATCTAGCATCAGCCTCATTTATGTATCTGGTCAACTGGAGAGTGGCCTGGGCATGTGCCTTGAGATGCTCTGAGCATCTCCACTCACCTTTCCTGATAAAGTCACCCTTGGAGACAGGCAGGGGACAGGCTCCTCCATCCTCATTTCACAGAGACTGACAGAGCAGTTAAGTGACTTGGGAAAGGTCAAACAACCAGTCGCTGGTCAGGACCAAAACAGAATCAGGTTTGCTGACCTCCTTGTTCCCTGCTCAAGTGAGGCAAGGACAAGAGAAGTGACTCCTGAGCTACACACTAACATGACAGGCTTTTAATCGTCTCATCCTTGGACAGACCGAGCTGAGGCATGGAGCTGGTTTAACGCTGTTCTTGGTACATACACATGAGAGGTTGTGGAATTGCTTGGGGAAACCCGGGGCCAAGAATCCCAAAGTGGGTAACTTCAGCTTTCTCACTGGCTAGCTTTAACCTTATGCAAAAATCAGGGGCTGCTATGGCTCAGTTCTTCTCTCTGTGAAATGGGGGACACTGCAGACTACTTCTCGAATACACCAATCTTGTAACAGAAGTATGTTATTCAGGAGTGCTGCGACAGAAAGCTTTGGGGATGGAAGAGATGAATATGGTTTGGGAGTGGGCATGACACAGTGATAATAAATAAGAGAAGGCAAATTGTGAAAACACTACACTGCACCTTTGATTAAGACTGAGAACAGGAATGTGGAAGCAGCACACACTTAAATGGGGCTCACTTTTACAATTGGGCTTCGTGTGCAGCCCTTGGGCACTGCTAAAAACCAGCCCCTTTGCTGGGCACATTGGGCTTGACATGGGGCCTAATTTCATTCACAGACATGTTTACACTTCTGCAAAACCACACACAAGAAAGAGTTTTAATTACTATTTGTAGAGCATCGAAGACAATTAAGTGCTCGTGATTACCCTTTTGTTTTTTAAAAACATAGAACCACAGTAGTAAACATTTCTTCACAGCCATTAGAGCAAAATGCCTTTTGAAGCAGAATGCTCTGAATACATTCTGCCTTATAAAAAATGTATAAAAGGGTAGCACAGAAAAAGGCTGTGAGGCGTGACACGGCCCCATCATGTTGTGCATGCATGAGTTAGCCAGGACAAGATCAGAACCAAAGCTGAGATTAAGCCTATCCACCCGGAGCCTAGGGCTGGGAGCTCCAGCATCACACAGCCTGGGGTCAGTGGTGGGGCCGCTCCAAGGTACCTGTCTCTGGAGAGTCATCCGGTTTAAAAGTTATGTACCGCCCAGAATGGAGACTTTGTTCCCCATTTTAATGTGAACAGGGGTCATGTTCCTGTCATGATCCCATCACATCTACAGTCTTTGTTTCGATTATGAACATTAAAGAGTTACACATAAACCCCCAACAGGTCATGTGGCATGACCTCAAATGACACCCACGTCTCGAGGCAGTCTCCAGAGAACTCACAGGCAGTAATACGAAATCCAGGGAAAGGCCAAGACCCCCTTGGGCACTGCTGTCACTGGAGAACCACTGGTCTCTGGGAAGGAAGCCTGGCCCATTTCCACAGTGCTCTGCACTCTTAGAACATTTTGACTTCTGTGACATCATCATACCCACTTGGCAAATGAAAGCAACTCAGGCAACTCTTCTCAAGCCACATGGCTAGTAGATGTCAGCATTCAAGGCAAGTCTTTTAAACCAGCACACTTCACATTCAGCAAAAATCTCTTAATGGTCTTAATATAAAGGGGTGAATGGAGAGAGATGATATAAAGGAATAAAATTCATTGGGTTACAGGGACTTTATCACTGGTTGTAGGGCTTTCCAGGTGGTGTGGCAGTAAAGAATCTGTCTGCCAATGATGCAGGAGACCTGGGTTCAATCCCTGGGTCAGGAAGATCCCCTGGAGAAGGGCATGGCAACCCACTCCAGTATTCTTGCCTGGAGAATTCCATGGACAGAGGAGCCTGGGACGGGAGCAACAGTCCATGGGGTTGCAAAGAGTCAGATGTGACTGACTGACTAAGCACAAACACATCACTGCTTGTCAAAATGATTCAGAAATCACACCTCACAGGATGTGTAGGAAGAAGCATGGCTTAGTGGGTTGAACCTGGAGCCTTGAGCCAGACCACCCAGATTCAAGGCCAACTTCTGCTATTACTAGCTGTGTGATCCCGGACAAGTTCCTCATTTCTCTGGGCCTGTGTTTCCTTATCTTCAAAATGACAGTGATAATAGAACCTTACCATAAATTAACTTTTTGTAAAGCATTTAGAATAACATCTGCCATGTAACAAGCGCTGTATATGTGTTTGTTCAATTAATCATTCTACTACGATGTTGCATGTTCTTCTCCAACCAGAACAAACAACTTGTTGATCAATTTTTAATACAGAAACACCGCCTCCCTGGTATCCTGTTAAAAGTTTCCTTGGACTCATCCCAATGCCTTTCTCAATCATGTGACCGACAGGAACACGGGGCCTCTCTCCTCATCGATTTTCAAAAGCAAACCCACCAGGACTCAGCATTCAACCTGTTCCCCAGACTTGCCAGGGTTGCTCTTCTTCCCACGCAGCTCAGAAAACCACTGACAAATTTTATCAAATAATGACACAGGTGGATCCAAGAAGACACTTGTTCCACCAAAATGGGCACTACCCCTGGGCTGGAGCATTGTGGCTCAAAATCTGCAAACCCTGCTCGTCAGAGTCTGGTTACGAACCCTTAAGCCTCAGAGGCCTCATGCATATGGTATGGATGTGAATAAACAGAGGCTCCTCACTGACAAGCCTAACAGACTCATCAGAGGAACTGCTGCCTCTTAAAAACCATCAGGCCTTGAAAAGTCAGTCAAAGAACACAGCACTGAAAAGCATCTGCTGAGGAGGAGACCGGCGGTTTACTGCCAGTTAAATTTGCATCCAGCCTGATCCTTTGATCTTCTGAAGGATGATCTATAAATTTCTGTGGTCTCCAGTTCTTGTAGAGAAGCAATTCAAACACATTATCGCAGAGACTTCAATTAAAAGGATTTTACGTGAGAAATGACTAACACCATCCCATAGGATCATGGACATTTTAAACATACTTTTTTTTTTTCCTGCATTTATCTTTTGGAAACTAGTATACACAAGCACTGTGCCGGCTTCTATGGGGAAAAAGGTCCTTCCTGCTATCTACATACACCAACTGTCAGAGCACAAATGTCAGGTATATTTCAAAGGAGGGTGGTCTAAGAAGAGGAAACTCAACCTATTTTTCACTCCATAAGGGTGAAGACTTACATAAAACTGCTCCCTGTGAAAATTCTATTTTTAATCCCACTGACAGCACCAAACTGGATAAACGGTGCTGAGGCGCTAACTTGAATCTACCTATATTTTCATCATGCAATTCGGGATTTTTGTTTCTTAGGTCTATTGTTTTTCCTCCGGAGCTCAGTCAAGTGTCAGCTCTGACTTTCTGAGTAGCTTTGAGTAATGGGATCAGCTAACGTTCTGTACATGAAGAAATTCCGTATCATTCGCTTCTCTAAAAATACTGCTGCCTGCCACCGGAGCCAATCAACAGTGATGAATAGCTGAAGGGACATGTAGGTCTCTAAATGTACTTCCTATCTGACAGCCCTTCAGCAGATATGGAGAATGGGTCCCTGTAACTCACACACCCAGCTCCCTCCTCCGGCAAGCCAGCCCTCTCTCTCCCTAGTGAGAAGGAGCATGTATTCTTAACAACCCAATATGTCCCACATCCCTCTTTACAACAACCCAACAGAAAGCTGTTCAGCGCCTACAGTGTCTGGTTCTCGGCAACTGCTGGGCTGGAAATAGAAAGCTGAATAAGGCACGTGTCCTTTTTTTTTTCCTTAGTCATGCATGAGGCACGTGGGATCTTAGTTTTCAGACCAGGGATCGAACACGCACCTTCTGCAGTGGAAGCGTGGAGTCCCTTAACCACTGGATGGCCAGGGAAGTTCCAATAGATCCTTTTAACCCATTAAAACTTGGTTAGGAGGCGGCTTCTGACTCTCTCTGAATTAATGTTACCGTCTGAAAAAACTCCGTTTGTGTGCTCTAGACACATCTCACTGCTGAAGTTCACTGACCTCCAGAACAATTTGCAGCACAGATCTCCATACACTGACGGAGGGCCAAAGGTGTGTTTAATTGGACTCTTTACTCCAAAATATTTCTGAAGCCTCTACTCCATGCCAGAAGGTACAGGCTATCTGTTGGGAACCTAATGATGATACAAAATGGGCAACAATACATAAGGTCATTTACCCAGTAATCTGATGACCTTAAATCAAAAACCAAATAGAATTTTGCTGCAGCTGGCTATATGTTTTGGCTAAGCAGAACTGAAAAGTTCTACCAAGATGACTGCATTTTCTGCTGTGGGTGTTCAGACTAGGAAATGATCTTTTCAAGTCACAAGAAGGAAAGGGCCTTTGCGCACCTGTGACAACTAGACAGTCCCTTAATAAGGGCCTTTGCTTTTTCAAAAGCCAGCACCATCATCCACTCGCTCGACTTCACACACACGGCAGTGCTTGGCTGCTCTGGCATGCCATCCGTGTGTCTGACCTGCAAGTCCTCTGCTGATGGTCAGACAGTAATACTATCAAGGTCTCAAAGTCTCCTTGGGGCCCTCTCTTGCTAACTTCTCCTCCTGCACCTCTAGCTGCTGGAATGCTTCTGAGCTCAGTCCATGGACCTCGTCTCTTCTCTGTCTCTGCTCATCCTCAGATGCTCCCACTCGTTCTCAGCACTTTAAATATCATTCCAGAAATGATTTTTTTTTTTTTGCAGGTGCCAATCTAGGAAGTCTTTCATATGGTTTATGCTATTTTGCACTGACTCAACCTGTTGCAATTTAATCTTTATGACACTCACTCCAACCCCCCAAAAATAAATGTAACTGTTTCAGCCAAAAAAAAAAAAAAAAAGTCCAATATGATGAAACCTAAATTTGTATCTTTTGCCTTCACCTCTCTCCTGAGGTCCTGAGTTCCTGATTCATATATCTAATTGCCTACTTAATATTTGGGTGGCTGTTAGGCATTTCAAATTTATGATGATTAAACATACTATTTTATTTTAATGCCGAATGGGGAAACTGATAAGTTTTTAAAGTCAACAAACCAAAGGGAATGAGGAGAATTTAAATGGTCTCCATTCTTGGGAAAGCACAAGATATTAGGTGATGGGTAGAATGTCAACTCATCTTTATTTATGGGAAATTCCAAAGGTATCCTATTCTGTCCCCTCATGAAAAAAAGAGTAGCAGTAAATCATTTTTTTAAAACAGATCCAATGACACAGAGGGCTTTCCTTGGTGGCTCAGTTGTAAAGATGTGGGTGGGATCCCTGAGTTGGGAAGATCCCCTGGAGAAGGAAATAGCAACCATTCCAGTATTCTTGCCTGGGAAATCCCATGGACAGAGGAGTCTGGTGGTCTACAGTCCATGGGGTTGCAAAAAGAGGCGGACACGGCTCAGTGACTAGACAACAACAAGACTGTAGCTGATAAGAGTGTCGGTGTCCAGTAGCCGCCGAGTGACTTGTGGCAAATACAAATCTGGCATTTACCAAAGATTTGATACAATATCAAAAACTGTCCAATTGTCTTCAACATGCTACAGATTTACTGATAGTATTATGTTTTTTCATTAACTTTGCTTCCTGTCCATTTTATCCTGATATTTTACATAAGTACCACTGGCCTACACAATGGCTGTGGACACTAAGAAACTAGGATTTTTCGTATTCAACACATTTTTGAAGGTCGTTTTGATCATCGCATGCTTGTGCTAACTCATTTCAGTCGTGTCCAACTCTTTGCGACTTCATGGATCGTAGCCCCACAGGCTCCTCGGTCCATGGGATCCTCAGCCCATGGGATCCTCCAGGCAACTGGAGGAGGTAGCCATGTGTTCCCACCAGGTTTTGATCATTATTCACTCTCATCTGATTTATTGTTTTTACTCTCAGTATTTTCTATGCACCAGGCCCCTCACTAGGCACGAGGGCTAGAAAGACAAATGAGAAATGAGGAATCCTTAATTGAGCTATTACATCACATTTTAAAAAATTAAGTGGGAGAAATAGGGAGGAACGTGATAATCAGAGCACAGAGGCACTTCCCAGAATTGGATTTGTTATGAGCCGTTTTTGGCCAATTACTGTTTTAATTGAGCCATCTATAATTCTTTCCACTTATATTTTCAGTCTAGAGGAAACCAGACACAAGATGTTATACATGGAGCCAGAAGCTGACACTGTTTTCTGACAGCAGAGATTCCCTGATGACCTCCAGATCATAAAAAGAAAGAAGAAATCAAGAAGTGATGCCCCTGGAAAATGACACCTGTCAAATCCAGAACCTGACTTCGGCTCTAATGTTCCTGGGTTGGCTGCATGGAGGGGACACACCAGGACCCTGATGCGGGCGATTCTGCACAAGGGGAGCGGCTGGGGATCCAGGTCAAGGCAGACCATCATGTTCCAAAGGGGATTCTCAAGACTCCAGCTCCACCCTTTGTTTCTGGCTTAAAGAATCCCTGCTTCTAACCATAAGATGGATAAACTAGGTCAACACACAGAGTCGGACACGACTGAACGACTAACACTTTCAAACAAGGTCCTACTTTACATCACAGGGAACTATCTTCAATATCCTGTGACAAGCCATAATGGAAAAGATTATGAAAAAAAATACACACGTGTGTGTCTGTGTATGTATGTATAACTGAGTCACATTGCTGTATAGAAAAAACTAACGTAACACTGTAGATCAACTGTGTGTGTGTGTGTGTATGTGTGTATGATCAGTTGCTAAGTCCTATTCAACTCTTTGTGACCCCATGGACTGCAGCCTGCCAGCCTCCTCTTTCCATGGGATTTTTCCAGGCAAGGATACTGGAATGGGTTGCCATTTCCTTCTCCCGGGATCTTCTGGACTCAGGGATCAAACCTGAGTCTCTTGTGTCCCCTGAATTGGCAGGTGGATTCTTTACCACTGTGCTGCCACTTGGGAAGCCCAGATCAACTATATATCAATAAAGTTAAAAAAAAAAAAAAAGAATTCCTGCTTCTGATATAGAACACTTATAACACATAAACACATTACCCCGCTTCTGTCTTTTACGTCTATATACAGACCCACATATGGAAGGCCGTGTCTCCTGCCATGGCCTCCTCCACCCTCCAGCCCCAGCATAAATCTAATTACTGAGGAAAGTGCACTGGATGCTACCATGACCTTTTCATCTGATACACGTCGGTATTCCCTTAACTGCCAATTAGTGACAGCATAGGAGCATGGATCCCATCATCGTCGGTGCCTCCAATTCCCCACGCACCGCCTAGTGGTGATAATTATATTAATAGTCATGATGATGCTGATGACGCTCTTCTCACTGAATTTAAAACACAAAAGGGCCAGTGTAACAGTGAGTGGAACAGAACCTTCGTTTTCCTTCTGGAAACATTTCCCAAGACATATAAAGCAGTGCTCTTATTACCTTGACAAGAATCATCAGGGCCTAAATTTAGGTTCCAATGCAAGTGAAAATCATCTATATTTTGAAACAGGAAGGTATTGAGCAACTGAGCAACTGAAAATTGCACTTCCCTGTTCACTGGCTTTCCAAATATGTGTGCTAAGAAAATACAGTGTTTCTGTGGTTGGAGCAGAGGCTCAGATACGGGCCACACATGCGGAAATGCGATGCTTTTACTACTGTGACCCAGCCCACTACCTTCCGTCATGATTTCATATTTACTCCTCTTATTTTCGTCTATACGCCACTTCTGTTGTTCGAACTTTGCTTGTCTCCAAGATGCTGACTGAAGAACTGATTATTGCCATGGCTTTCCCCCCAACAAAAACTGCTGTTTGTAGCTGACTGCCACTTGAATCCTTTCGCCTTTGTTCAGTTCAGTCGCTCAGTCGAGTCCGACTCTTTGCAACCCCATGAATTGCAGCATGCCAGGCCTCCCTGTCCATCACCAACTCCCGGAGTTCACTCAAACTCCTTAAACAAACATAAAGGCATCTCTCTGGCTATCCACCATAGCTACTTCTTCCTTGGCTTTTAAAAAGTAAAAAAACAAAAAGGCAGTAAATACAGTCCATGTTAAAACCTTCACTTCTATTACCTGTTGGAAAACTGATAAACAATTGCTTCAGCTAACAGCTCTAGTCCTAATTCAAATGTGTGTGTAGATAAAGCTAAGGAGCCAAACACACACGCCATGAGTATTATGTGTGTATACACACACTTCACAAGAGGTACCAATTTGGACTCATCTTTCCTCACCCTCTGTAGTCTCTGAGTCTCTTTCCCTGGTTCATGACTGAATGCTTTCCACTCCCTGAGATACATCTTCAAGAAACGAAAAAGCTTATTATCCCCATGGCTGAGATGAAGAAGAATATGCAAGAGCCTACAAAGCGAGATTTTCTTGAAAGGATATTAATACTTAATAAAAATGTGGCTTGAAGAAGAGTGTACGCTCAGAATTTGGATGGATACGGGACATTTCTAAAATTTTTGCTATGATGTTTCATGTGTAATTAGAGGAGCAAACACGAAGGAGGCCTTTTGGAAAGCCAAAAATGGATACAAGAAAAAAACAGGTAGGCAAACCTTTACCTGTGGAAGATTCTTCAGAGATGGACATACCAGACCACCTGACCTGCTTCCTGATAAACCCGCGTGCAGGTCAGGAAGCAACAGTTAGAATTGGGCACGGAACACCAGACTGGTTCCAAATAGGAAAAGGAGTACGTCAAGGCTGTATATCGTCACCCTGCTTCTTTAACTCATATGCAGAGTACATCATGAGAAACGCTGGGCTGGAAGAAGCACAAGCTGGAATCAAGATTGCCAGGAGAAATATCAATAACCTCAGATATGCAGATGACAACACCCTTATGGCAGAAAGTGAAGAGGAACTAAAAAGCCTCTTGATGAAAGTGAAAGAGGAGAGTGAAAAAGTTAGCTTAAAACTCAACATTCAGAAAACTAAGATCATGGCATCTGGTCCCATCACTTCATGGCAAATAGATGGGGAAACAGTAGAAACAGTGAGAGACTTTATTTTCTTGGGCTCCAAAATCACGGTAGGTGGTGATTGCAGCCATGAAATTAAAAGACACTTGCTCTTTGGAAGAAAAGCTATGACCAACCTAGACAGCACATTAAAACACAGAGACATTACTTTGTCAACAAAGATCAGTCTAGTCAAAGCTATGGTTTTTCCAGTGGTCATGTATGGATGTGAGAGCTGGACTATAAAGAAAACTGAGCACCAAAGAATTGATGCTTTTGAACTCTGGTGTTGGAGAAGACTCTTGAGAGTCCCTTGGACTGCAAGGAGATCCAACCAGTCAATTCTAAAGGTGATCAGTCCTGAATATTCAATGGAAGGACTAATGCTGAAGCTGAAACTCCAATACTTTGGCCACCTGATGCTAAGAGCCGACTCACTGGAAAAGATCCTGATGCTGGGAAAGATTGAAGGCAGGAGGGGAAGGGGACAACAGAGGATGAGATGGTTGGATGGCATCGCCAACGTGGTAGACATGAGTTTGAGTAGGCTCCAAGAGTTGGTGATGGACAGGGAAGCCTGGCGTGCTGCAGTCCACGGGGTCGCAAAGAGTCAGAAATGACTGAGTGACTGAACTGAACTGACTGAGACTTTTAACAAAGCTGCTCTGGGGGTAGACGCCACATTCTTTGCATGTTTGCTGTACAAAAACCAAGCCTACCACACAGGTTGCACGGACTCTTCTTGTCAGAGCACAGGTTATCTCCTACTCCAAATGTCTGATTAATGTTGTTATTGCTCAGTTGCTAAGTAGTGTCTGACTCTTTGCGACCCCATGGACTGCAGCATGCCAGACTCCCCTGTCGTTTACTATATCCCTGAGCTGGCTGAAACTCATGTCCACTGTGTTGGTGATGCTATCTAACCATCTCATCCTCTGTCGACCCCTTCTCCTCCTGCCTTCCCAATCTTTCCCAGCATCAGGGTCTTTTCCAATGAGTCAGTTCCTTGAGGTGGCTGACAAAGGTCCATTTGATTATTCAAGTCCACCAAATTCATAAGATGCAAATTCTACTGCTTTGTATGAGAAATGGTTTCCTAAAATCTATCACTGTCTGAGGTATTGATTTGTTCTCAAAGTGCTTGTGGAAACACACTGAGTTCCGGTGTCTCCACCCGAAATCCAGGGCCTTTTGCCTGCTTTACAGACACAGCCCAGGAAGATTTATTCCTACCATCTCCATCATTTTTCATCTGTAACCTCTATGACATAAGGCTAGTGAAAGAGAGCACGCTTTCACATCAGGCAGACAAGCATTTAGATCCTCTCCAGGCCATAAACCAAGAACAGTTTCCCATTTAAAGGAAAATAAATCCTCTTTATAATTGAAAATAGCTTTCCTTTACAACTCTGTTCTGCTTTGCTGGGAAGAAAAAACTTTATTTTATGAAGCAGATTTCACTGAATATGGAGAAAAGGGAATCTAAGCTGCTGCTTCTTATGAATCAGCCTTAACTACACTGATGAATGTCCATCACTTACAAAAGCATTGTCTGTGGCTACTGTTGTTTTGGAGAAGGGAGTGACTACCCACTCCAGTATTCTTGACTGGAGAATTCCATGGAAAGACGAGCCTGGTGTGCTATAATGGGATTGAAAAGAGTCACACATGACTTAGCGACTAACACACATGATCATTTTAGATATTACGAGACAGCCTAGTTAGTAAATAGGTAAGTTGTGCAGTGGGGCTTCCCTGGTGGCTCTGCAATAAAGAATCCACCTGCCAGGGCAGGAAATGTGGGTTTGATTCCTGGGTGGGGAAGATTCCCTGGAGAAGGAAATGGCAACCCACTTCAGAATTAGTGCCTGGGAAATTCTATGGACAGAGGAGCCTGGTGGGCTATAGTCCGTGGGTTCGCAAGGGGTCGGACACGACTTAGTGACTGAACAGCAATGAGCTGTAAAACAGTTCTGGTGGGTCATTTTGCCCGTCTTTAACATGGGTATTTGGGAAGTCAATAAGACACTTAGCAGAAAGATGAAGATCATCATTAAGAGGCCCGTAAGATTTCCGTGCCCCTGAGGGGGAAATACTCATCCTGTGAATAAGTGCTATATATTACTTTTTCATCCAAGGACTGCAAATCCCTTCTAGATGACAGGTCCAGCTTCAGGGACAGACAAGATCATGGGGATGATTGCAAGCCCAGGGAGACATGGATGTGTGGTCTTCCCGTCTGCCAGCCCTGTTCCTGAAACACTTGGCTCCACATCCCCTGGGATGTGTCACATTTCAAAGGGCCTCTCTGCCTGGTTCATAGGGATCAGGGCATCCACGTGCTCGGGGGTTACAAGAGCAGGCTTACAGATCCTGGACACGAGGAGAAATGGCACGTGATGGGACTCTGCCTTGGCACGTCTGACTCTTGGTGTTCTACAGGGAAGTGGCTTGGCAAGGTGGACTTGCTGAGAACGGCCCTGACCTCAAAAGTCATCCGCAGGACCACCCTGCCTGCCTTCCTGCCTTCTTCCCTCATCCAACAGCAAAGTCCCCAAGCCTCTCTCTTCCCACGGACTCTGCCTCCAGATGTTACCTCCCATTCAAGTTCTTCCGTTTCTGTTTCATGAAGTAACATTTTTACACACCTAGCCCTGCTGAGACTAGAAACAAAATGATTGTGGATAACAATACAGGAGCCTGAGCAGGGTCTGCCCCAGACTTAGGGTTCCTGGTGGCTTGGGGATAAATAATTCGTCTGCAATGCAAGAGACGCAGGTTCCATCCCTGCATCAGGAAGGTCCCCTGGAGAAGGGAATGGCTACCCACTTTGGTACTCCTGCCTGAGAGACCCATGGACAGAGGAGCCTGGCGGGCTACTGTCCATGGGGTCAGAAAGAGTAGTACATAACTGAGCGACTAACACTTTTCACTTTAGGGAGAAAAGGGGGAAACACACAAGAGACCGAATGGTTTCTGACAATGCTTTCTGTTCCATAGCATTTTTTTTTCCAGTTCTACTCAATAAGAGAGAAAGAAAAGAAGCTTTTCACACAAAGAACCATACTCTTGTAAAGCATCTGAAGATGCAGTGTGTCTAGGAAGGAATGGCAGTCAGATTAATTTTTCTGAGTCATATATTAAAATGCAGAGCATCAAAAGGCGATTCCCATCATCTCTGCTCTCCAGCCTGCCTTGCTGTCTAGACGGACACCAATAAATTCCTTCTTGCTACAAAAAGGGAAGAAGGGAGGGAGGGAGGAAGTTAGAAAAGGAGAGGAAAAGATAAACTAACTACACCCAGTAGTTATAGGTAATAACCAGCCTACATAGCAAAACTTTTGGTCACTTAACGAGGTCACTCGAAACCCACAAAACTGTGACAGGAGGGAGCAGAAAGTGAGGACAAAAACAAACCTGCTTTGCCCCCAGAGAGGCAGGAGGCAGCCGGAGTCAGAGAACTCGGGGGCGGTCCTGGAGGAAACCGGGTCACGGCCCAGTGTCTGCCCCTGGCACGGGACTCTGAAGACTCTGACCCCTACACTGCAGACTCTTCACGTAAAAATGAAAGCGTGCAGTAGATTACACATACAGGCCCTTCCAGCTTTAAAATTCTGGATGGAAACTCCAAGCCCAACTCCCAGGTGCAATGAGGCGCTGGGGTTCCTGGCATCCAAGTTGCTCAGGTTTATTTGCTGTTCTAGAAATGGAATCAGGGCCCCAAACTGTTTCCATGTATATGTGGTAACCTGTCACATGTTACAGGTAGCAACACGAATTAGGGGGAAATAAATGAATTATTTAAGGGATAGTGTTATAGAAACTAGCTTGTCATGGAGAGAAGCTGTTAGACCCATATCTCCTCACTATAAAAACAAAACCAATCCCCCAAACCTCCTCCTGGAATGCGGTCAAGGTCTAGATATAAAGCGCAGTCAAGACTCTTGAGAGTCCCTTGGACAACGAGGAGATCAAACCAGTCAATGCTAAAGGAAACCCTGAATATTCACTGGCATGACTGATGCTGAAGCTAAAGCTCCAATACTTTGGCCAAAGAGCTGATTCAGTGGAAAAGACCCTGATGCTGGGAAAGACTGGGGGCAGGGGGTGACAGAGGACGAGATGGCTGAATGGTTCATCAACTCAATGAACGTGAGTCTGAGTAAACTCTGGAAGATAGAGAAGGGCAGGGAAGCCTGGTGTGCTGCCATGCATGGGGCTGCAAAGAGTTGGAAATGACTGAGTGACCGAACAGCAACAACATGAAGCAAAGAGAAATAGTTGTTGGAAAATATCCTTGATTGCTTGAGGAAAGACTTCTCAAACATGATTTATTTTTAACTCATAAAAGAAAAGAATGGATCTGCCTACCACAAATGATGACACAGAGAAAACTGACACAAGACACCTTCATCTCTAAAGAGGAACACAAGATTAATATCTAGACTACACAAGAGATCAAGAAGAAAAAAAGAGAAGAAACCCAACAGAAAAACGTGCATAAAGTACGAACAGGTAATTCACAGAAGGGAAAATCCAAATGGCTAAGAGGAACATAAAAAGAAGCTTGGTCTCATTAGTCATCAGAGAAATGCAAGTTTAATGGACACTGATCCAGCTACCAGACTAGAGCCAGCAAGTCACCCAGTGCCTTGTGGAGGGGAGGAGTGACAGCAGGGCTCGTTCACAGCTTTGGGAGGAGGGACTGGATCCATCCTCCTGGCAATCTATCTCTGCAGTTGGGGAGGTGAAGTGGGCTCCTGCCCCACCACCCTGAGAAAGTAATCCACAGCCACACACCCACAAAGTATCATACAAGGACACTATGTTCATTAGAGCAGGATTTGGAATATCTGGGAGCTATGGGTGACCAGTACTAAGCGAGTGAATAAATGAAACTGTAGAAAGTTGATAGGATGCTATATATCACGTGAAGGCTTCCGAGGTGGGTCAGTAGTCCACCTGTCAATGCAGCAGACGCGGGTTCGATCCCTGGGTCGGGAAGATCCCTTGGAAAAGGACATGGCAACCCACTCCAGTATTCTTGCCTGGGAAATCCCATGGACAGAGGAGCCTGGCGGGCTACAGTCCATGGGGTCGCAAAGAGTTGGACAAAACTTAGTGAGTAGACAACATATACCACACGGCAGCCAGAAATGAGAATACAATGCAAACCCACAACCTATGTAGCTCTAAAAGCAGCACCAACCAAAAAAAGAAAAAGGAACCACAACCCATACTCCAGAGATGTATATTATAAAATTTATTTAAAGAAATAAATACTTTTCAGGGACAAATATACACCTAAAGAAATGCTGAATGCATTACAATGGTGAGCTCTGAAGGGGATGGGAGCGAAGGGGGAAGAAAGAATGAAACAGGCCATTAAAGGCAAGGAATGATGGTATGAATCACCTCTCGGCACCTAATCGGGGGGTGGTGGGGAGACAGGGGCTGATGATGTCATCAGAAGTCACTGGTGTTTTGGAAGTAAATGAAATACCCAAATCCGGGCCAACCCATCCTGAAGGGTAACACCAACAGCAGCTGCTCCCATGTCTTCCTCTGAGTCAGAAAATGTGCTACAGTTTTACAAACACATGATCTCACTTAAGCTCCACAATGGCTCTTTTAGATGGGCACTTAGCTATTCCATTTTACTGACGAAGTACTTGAGCCCCAAGAGGTGAACCAATTCAAGCTCACAACTAGGAAGCTGAAAAGTTAAAAATGTTTGTTGCTCAGTTGTGTCCGACTCTTTTGCGACCCCATGGACTGTAGCCCGCCAGGCTCCTCTGAACATGGAATCCTCCAGGCAAGAATACTGGAGTGGGTTGCCATTTCCTTCCCCAGGCAGTCTTCCCAACCCAGGGATCGAACCTTGGTCTCCTGAATTGCAGGAGGATTCTTTACCATCTGAGCCCACAAGGGAAGCCGAGGAAGCTGCAAAGTCATATTCAAACCCAGAACCCGGCTCCAGATTCTGTGCTCTTAGTCACCACTGTAGATGGAAAAAAGGACTATCTTTATTTTTCACCCACCATCAATCAGGAGACACCGTGATTCATCTGGACTGAAACGTTCTCACTCCCCATCACAAAGCCCAAATGGATATGGATTTGGATCCTTGTTTTAATTTTGCTCATCATGAAATCCTAGGGTTGCAAAGAAAAGGCCTGGCCCCAACGACATGTCAGCTGAACCCGGGTTTTTATTCTTTAATCATGGATCTTCAGAGAAGGTGATTACAAGGCTGTAACCAGGATCTTGCTCAGTGTCTCAGAGTCCATGGTCCTAAGTTATCTGTGTTGGCCATATGCTACACATGGCGTAGCCAGTCTAGACACAAAGAACACGCTGATGCTAAGGTTCTGAACATCCCTGCGCTTCTCTAGGAGGCTCCCATACTTACCAATCCCAATGAGCATTATTAGAAAATGCAGTCACTTGTGTTTAATGCTTTTTTTTCTCCTCTTAGTACACTTTTGAAGTTTTTTCTTAGCTCAAGGTTGTTTCTTGTAACTTATATTCCTGGCAAATATGTTAAGTTCATGAAGTAACCTCATGAAAATATGTTGCTTCCTGGAAGCTGAAATGCAGATTTTTTTAAATTTATCTGAAGAATGGGAGGGCGGTTTGAGGGAGAGTGGGTACACGCATTTGTATGGCTGAGCCCCTTTGCTGCTCACCTGAAACCATTACAACATTGTTAATCGGCTATACCTCAAAACCAACTAAAAAGTTCAAAAGAAAAAAAAAATCTCAAGAGTCTAATGTCTCATCATCCAAAAAAGGATTATAGTAATTTATAGCATGAGGCAAAAGATAAGCAAATGAGTTAGAAATACTAGAAGAATAAGCTCTTGAAAAATTTACTTTCCTCCAAATAAAAGAACTGTATAACTTGACATGATTCACAGCATTCTAAAAAAGGTATGATATGAAGAGCAGTCAAGATCTGTGATAATCAAATTAATGCTGCAGACCAAACCGTAAGAGGAAAGGGGTGACATGGTTCATATTTATTTATTTAAATACTTGTCATGCTTTGCTGAATAAAAGCAGACTGACCAACTATGATAGCACAACTCGAACTTCTTACATTTCAGGAGAGCATAAATTTAGGGGTTACTAAATTTCACTCATCCATGTTTTAAAATACTGGGTAACTTTTTGGCCTTTTAATCTCCATAATAATATCATGTCTTAGGAGATTTTTAAATCATTGAGATTACCAAAATACATTCACGTGTGGATTTCCCACTTGTTATCTATTCACTGACTATTTATTGAAGTTCTACTAAGGACCAGTTAATGGAACCCACAATCTGGAAAGAATGACAAACAGCACCACCAACACTTCAACAAGTGAACATATGCCAGGGACAGTCTTTAGATTAATGTGTCAAGGGTTTTACATCGCTTAGGTAATTATGATGACACTTTGAAAAAGGCACTACAATGATTCCCATTTTACAGATGAGCATAATGAGGTTCAGATAAAACACATAATTTCAGCTCAAGGTGAGTCAGGTTTCAAGCTCAGGTTCACCTGATCCAAAAGCCTGTGCTTTAAAAAGGACTAGGCTCTAATGCTAATTACTAAAAATAATCCCCACAAAATGTATTCACTAGAAGCTTACACAACATCACGGGAACAGAAAGAAGGAAACATTCAAACTCCAGAGATACAGGAAGTCATTAGGGGGACATTACACTGAATTGAATCTTGAATGATGAGCAGAAGCTCAAAGATGGAGGGATGGTGTGGGGCTGGCTATGATAAGATGTGGATTTTTTCAGATACTGATAAATGGTTTTGTGTAGCTGGGTGAAGAGTTTATGCAAGTCGCCACCTAAGACGTTAGAAAAAGGCAGGTTGGAGGTTCACTGTGAGCTGCCCTTCAGCCATGCTAAGAAGTTGAAACTTCACCCAACCCACAAAGGGGAAAGTGAAAGTCACTCAGTCGTGTCTCTCTGCAACCACATGGACTATACAGTCCATGGAATTCTCCAGGCCAGAATACTGGAGTGGGTAGCCTTTCCCTTCTTCAGGGGATCTTCCCAACCCAGGGATCAAACCCAGGTCTCCTGCATTGGAGGCGGATTCTTTACCAGCTGAACCACAAGGGAATCCAAACATACCCTGAGAAAACCATAATTCAAAGAGATACATGTACCCCAACGTACTATTTATATTAGCTACGACATGGAAGCAATCTAAATGTCCATTGACAGATGAGTGGATAAAGACGACGTGGTACATATACACAGTGGAATATTACTCAGCCACAAAACGAGCGAAACTGGGTCGTTTGTAGAGATGTGGATGGACCTAGAGTATGCCGTACACAGCGAAACGAGTCAGAAGAGAAAAACAAATGTTATGTATTAACGCCTATATGTGGAATCTAGAAAAACAGAACAGATGAACCTATGTGCAGGGCAGGGACAGGGTCACAGGTGTAGACAACAGACGTGTGTACACAGTGTGGGGAGGGAAGGGTGGGATGAATGGAGAGACTGGGATCACATATATACACCACCCCGTGTAAAACAGCCAGTGGGAAGGTGCTGTATAGCACAGAGAGCTTACTCGGTGCTCTGCAATGACCTGGAGGGGTGTGGGAATATGTATACATATAGCTGATTCACCTCCTTGTACAGGAGAAATAAATGCAACACTGTAACGCAATTATACTCCCCCCCCCAAAAAGCCACATGCATGGCTGAAGTTGAGACTGGACAGGTAAATGGGCCCAGAGCTCCAGGGACAGGCAGAAAACTTCCACCGCAGAAGTTACAGGCAACTGTCCGCTTCTAAGGCCAGAAGGGAAATCTGTTTTAAAATCTGAAGACTCTGAAGTTATAAAATAAGGCTCAAGGATGCGTGCTACAGTCCATGGGGTCGCAGAGAGTCAGACACGACTTAGCGATTGAACAACAACAAGGTTCAAGGAAGGAGTGCAAGAAAGTTTAACTTGTCAAAAATAATCAACAGCCCATGCCTGTTGTTATCCTCAAGGAGGGCATTGTTTATACAGGGAAAGCAAAGTTACTTGAGGAACCAAGACTTGCTGAAATATTTAGCATTTTTTTCTTATCTCATACCCCTCAAAAAAGCACCAGTTACTGCCTCTTCTTCACAATCGATAATTTTAAAACTGGCATATTGGGGGAAATATCTTGCCATCTATTGAGGGTCTATTTTGGTCCTGGACTGGAAAAGCTTTTTGTAAACAACCATGGCTATTTTTATGAATTTATTTCTGCTTCGGCAGTGGAGTCACCGGATCACAGTCTGATCTAATAACAAGCGTCAAACCTTCAAACTCGGAAACGTCAATGCGGTAAATAAAGTTGGGGGGTGGGCAGCTCTCTCTGCTCCTCCACTCAAAACCAGGGCAGCGCTATCAATAGTCCTGACATTATAATTAGTTCAATAAAGGGCCCCTCTGCTTCTACGTGGAAGCGAAAACACTTTGGAAAATACATTTATTAAATCTGGACTATCATGTTATTAGGGGCGTCTGATGCCTGCTCCCAGGAAACTGCTATAAAATCAGGGCAACTCAGCAATGAGGATACTTTCCTGTCATTATCCAAATTGTCGAGAAAAGGAAAGATCATTAGGATCCCATATACGATAGAAAGAACGGAGCAATAAACTAGATTCATTTCCCACAGGATGATATTAAAGCAAAATGATTCCAGGCCGGGGAGACATGAGGCTCGGTACTCAGAGGCTGGAAGTTCTTCTCGTGTGTCACAGTGGTAAAGATATACCAGTCAGCAACCAGGAGGGGTGAGCTCTTGCTGTGTACACGGCACAGCCAATCTTTCTACAAAGCAGTCAGATTACGATGCTGCCAACAATCGACGAGGCCTGAATTAGGGGAGAAAGCCACGCACCCCATTACCGAGGATGTCATTTCCTCTGACCTGGAAACGCTCTCCTGTCTTGGGTTCTGTGATGCCCATCATCCCTGGAACCGCAGCCCCCTACCCCCGGCCTCCCGGGCTCCTCCTCTTACTCTTAGCAGCTGATGAGCCGTCAGGTGACCTGGTCCATACTCACATCCGGAACGACTCCTGCGTACTCACAGTCACAACCCGCATCTTCACGCCCAGGCTCTCCCTGTGCCGCCAGGTCTGCACATCCATTCTGCCGTCCACCATCTCCACCTGGATGTCTCCAAGTATTGCAACTTCCTCCTAAAACCTGACCCTCCTGATCTTTTCCCCAAAGCAACCAAGTCTCCAACTGGCTGCCACAATCTTCCATTCAAGCACACAAGAAACCCTGGGACCATCACTGATGCCTCCCTTCCCCACC
This sequence comes from Bos indicus, assembly GCF_029378745.1. Taxonomy (NCBI): domain Eukaryota; kingdom Metazoa; phylum Chordata; class Mammalia; order Artiodactyla; family Bovidae; genus Bos; species Bos indicus. The sequence continues at coordinate 12,855,219 of NC_091772.1, forward strand.
TTCCATCCGCAAGCCCCAGCCTCCGTATTTAATCCATGCTGATCTCCCCTAATAAATCTCTCTCAAATGTCCAATGGAAAGCAATGCCCACAGACATAGACAACAGACCCGTGGACACAGCCAGGGGAGGAGAGGGTGGCGGGAGGAACTGAGGAAGCAGCACTGGCATACATACACTACACGTGTAAACAGCTAGCTAGTGGGAGGCTGCTGTGGAACACAGGGAGTGCAGCCTGGTGCTCTGTGATGACCGAGAGGGGCAGCGCAGGGGATGAGGTGTGGGGAGGAGGCTTTAGCGGAGGGGACATGTGCATACTATGGCTGATTCACATTGTTGTTGTATGGCTGAAACCAACACAACGTTGTAAAATGATTATCCTCCAATTTAAAACACTTTACTGAAAATAAAAGAAATGGAGGATTCAGAAATAAAAATGGGCTTCCCTAGTGGCTTAGACGGAGAAGGCAATGGCACTCCACTCCAGTACTCTTGCCTGGAGAATCCCATGGACGGAAGAGCCTGGTGGGCTGCAGTCAGTGGGGTTGCGAAAAGTTGGACATGACTGAGTGACTTCACTTTCACTTTTCACTTTCATGCATTGGAGAAGGAAATGGCAACCCACTCCAGTGTTCTTGCCTGGAGAATCCCAGGGATGGTGGAGCCTGGTGGGCTGCCATCTACGGGGTCGCACAGAGTCAGACACGACTGAAGCGACTTAGCAGCAGTGGCTTAGATGGCAAAGAATCTGCCTGCAATGTGGGAGACCTGGGTTCGATCCCTGGGTGGGGAAGATAGTGGCAAAGGTTATTTAGTGGCACATGTGCCTTCTTTGCCCGGCTTTGTTTCATTGAATGCAACGTTCCATTTCATAGAAGGAAGAGAAGAAAACCAGACAGCTGGTATCTGAGACCTCCCATTTCAGCCAACACAGCAGGGGAGCTGGCGGCTCCTGCTCTCCTCCAGGGTGCTGGTCACCGGGTTTGCATGCTTCTGTGTGCTGGCAACTTCTCCCTGCTCCAAGAGATCTCATGTTATAAAATGCTACGGGACCTCTTTCTGGCCTGGAAGACTCTGCACATTATTCCACTTGTGGATTTAGAATTCATGCTTCGGGAGCTCCCTGGCGGTCCAATGCTCAGGACTCAGCACTTTCAGTGTCAAGTGCTTAGGTCTGGCTCCTCGTCAGGGAACTAAGATCCCACAAACTTCATGCTATGGCCAAAAATACATAAAAAATACAAAATTTAAAAATAATCTAAATAAAAACCTATAGATTTAACATTTAACTGGTGGTGGGATGTGACGAAGGGAAAGTTGAGTGGGGTTGAGTATCATCCTTTCCTGCCAGCGGAAGAATGAATTTCACAGACTTTTTGGCATCTTCTCTTTTCCTGGACAGTATAATCCACCTTGATTTATTAGGAACTCCCATCTGGCCCTGCACAAAGAAAGCCCCATGTCACTTAGGAATAACGTGTTGACATCGCAGGAATGGAAAAGGAGAGGGAAGAGTTTCTACAATTAGCATTACCCTCATCCAAGAGCCTGCAGCATCAACTTTTTGACCCTGGGCCATTTTGCATTATAAATATAAACTATGCGTTGAAGAAAGTAGGAATGCAGAGTTCTCATCAACAGAGGTAACTATGTAATATGTAACGAATTCAGAATTCTACCACTGAAAGTGATAGCAACCTACCATTTATCAGACAGACTGTAATTCACACAGCAGTGAAGATAAATAAGATATTTCACAAAGAAAAGTCAAATATATAGGGGTAATGACACAGGACTGTGTTGACAAATAATTTTCTCTGATCATAAACAGCAACTACAAAATTTCAGTAGAATTTGAGTACACTGGTGTTAACGTGCTTACTACCACCCAAAAGCAGAAAGAGAAGGAAATTGAGAATCCCACCCCCAGAAGCTAGTCCTTTTTTTTTTTTTTAATCTGCCTCTGAGATGTATTTGTCTTAGGCAGAAACCTAGTAAAAAGCCAATGAACAGAAGAAAAAAAGTCGACCCTAAGATAATTTTAAGTGAGTAATACAATCTGGAGGGAAGCCATGTCAGAATTTACTGAAAAACAGATTTTTCTCCTTCAAAAGTATTATTAAAAAATACGACTGTTTTTGTGACTTATTGCTGAGTATATTGTGTAAGCTCTCTGCTCCTCGGATGTACCATGCTGTCCAAAGTGATGGATGGGGGCTCTGCATCACTTACGCTGAAGGGCAGAGCCACTGGGGCTCCCTCGGAAGGTGAGGGGACCCCAGGAGTTCATGGCTTCCTCATCAAGGCACCCCTCACATGGTGCCTGGCTGTTCAAACAATGCCTCCCGATGGACTCGCACACCCGCAGATCCTTGGAGATGGGATGGCTGGTGGCCAAGGGCCGTCAATCACACCGTCCCCAGGAGGACAGTCCTCATTCTCTGGCCGCGCTTTCACCTGAAGCCATCCTGGTTTTCCCATAACACAACCCGATCTAGAGTTCTGTCCATTATCCGCCTTTTAAGGCACACCCAGCTTCACACAGTCCTTCCTGGACCGTACTCTAACCGAGAGGATGGAAAGAAGTATGAGGAAACTGTCCTCACCCCGGGCCAACAGCAAAGGGAGTGTCATGTCTCCGTGAAATCAGCTGCTGGTCAGTCCAAAGGAATTAACCACTGATGAGTAGATAGAGGCCCCCAAACACAGGAGAGAAAGATGCAACAGATGACTCTAAGTGGGGCCCTTCCTATTTCACAGAGAAAACAACTTACTCGTTACATGTATTTGTGGAAGTTGCTCAGCCCTGTCTGACTCCTTGTGACCCCAGGGACTGCCGCCCACCAGAATTCTCCAGGCAAGAATACTGGAGTAGGCTGCCATTTCCTCCTCCAGGGGATCTTCCTGACCCAAGGACAGAACTTGTGCCTCTTGCATTGGCAGGTGGATTCTTTACTGTCTGAGCCACAGGGAAGTCTGTGTGTATTTGTACCTATTATGAATTTTCTTAAATAGGAAAAAAACAGATGAGACGGGGTCATTTGAACAGTCTCCTTTCTAAAGGGACAGATGAGGCTTATGGAGTTTGTCATCTCATTTTCTCCTCTTTTCCTTACCTATTTTTTTTCTCTCTTCTGTCCTGAGTCCTCCCTTGCTCTGTAATTCCTTTTTCAAAACTTGCTTCTTCATTTCCCTCTAGGACCCTGGGGCCTGAGCTGAAGTCCGACTCCCACTGACCCCTGGGGTGAAGGGGACAGAGCAGAAGGAAGGACCAGACACATCTCTCAACTTGGTAAGTGGAGCCAGAGCCCCGAGCATGCTGCACCCTGACCTTCACGTTAAGAAAAGGTGATGCCTTCCGAGGGCCTGCCTCTCTCCATGGCAAAGGCCATTCTGCTCACGAGCTTCTTTATCCCAGTCCTAGTGGGTGGTCCACTCAATATAAAACCTAGACACGTATAACTGTACAGCACAAGGAATCATATTCAATATACCGTGATAAACCACAATGGAAAAAGAATATGAAAAAGAATGTATATATGTATAACCAAATCACTGTGGTCACTATACAGCAGAAAGTAACACACATTGTACATCATACTCCAGTTAAAAAAAAGAAGGAAAAACCTAGGCATGTATAACAGACTTCACCTTTCGAACAGATAAAACTTGAAACCTCCATGAACTCTCAGACTTCCTTTGAAGAATAATTCTGAATTGCTTTTCTGGCTAATACACGGGGGACACTGTGGTTTGCTGTCAAGATCTCATGGCCTCTGGCCAGTGCTCACTTGAACAACTGAAGCCCAGTGACTGAAGGACAACACCCAACTTTATGTGACTTGGTGTGTTCAAATCTCACGGTTGGTGGCGGGAGAGGGGATACCCCAGAGCCTGGAGAAGAGACCCACCTGTGGTTAGCTGGGGGAGACCCATCACAGGTGATCACAACAGCACGCCGCCGCCGCTGCTAAGTCACTTCAGTCGTGTCTGATTCTGTGCGACCCTATAGAACAGCAGCCCACCAGGCTCCTCTGTCCCTGGGATTCTCCAGGCAAGAACACTGGAGTGGGTTGCCATTTCCTTCTCCAATGCATGAAAGTGAAAAGTGAAAGTGAAGGTCGCTCTGTTGTGTCTGACTCTCTGCGACCCCGTGGACTGCAGCCTACCAGGCTCCTCCGTCCATGGGATTTTCCAGACAAGAGTACTGGAGCGGGGTGCCATTGCCTTCTCCCACAACAGCATAGTTGATCAGAAAAAGAACCACTGTGAGCAGGTGTCCCTGGCAGGGCACACAGTATCAGAAAACCCCCAGAGAAACCGAGGAACCCAGCAGGACCCTAAAAGCAGGAAGGGGAAGAGCAGGACATGCCTTCACGTGGGCACCTGGTCACAAGGCAGACAGGGTGGGACAGATTTCAGAACTAAAGACTCAAGTCAGTCAGTCAGGGTGACGTGAGATTTAGCCACTGAACCAAAACACTGGACTCCTTCCAATCTCCTGACCTGGGGTTCAGAGTCAGGCGGAACTTACTACAATAGAAGTCAAGAGTTTCCAGGTCAAGGCCTGGAATCAAGTAGGTCATTCTGTTGGGTGTTCTCATGTTTTCAGATTTCCATTTCCTATCTACCCCTCTTCTCCTAAACCTACCCAACTCAGAAATTAAAATCTTCTGTTCTTCATCTCTTTCACGATGAGCACTTGAGAAGCAAAAGGAACTTCTTTATGAATATCCATTGAGCGAAAAAGATGACATGAAACATTTTTAAAGGCAAGTTTCTTATATTAATGGGTAAATGAAATAATTCTCCTTTCTCTTGCTTTTTATGACAATACCCACAGGCACATGAGAAAAATGAAAGGAAAGACCAGCCCCACCCGCCTTTGTTGGGATATTTATAGGGGATATTCTGAATCACTAAATGGCATAGGATAGAAAAATGCAGAAATCGCAGAGTTCAAGCAGCATCAGGAAAATTGTGTGTGGAATGACAAACATTCCTCAGACCACGCTGTTCTGGAACCAGTGATTAAAAACTTCATTTCGCTGTTGGCTTTAGACTCCACTGGGCTGGAATGCATTTGAAGACACCAGCTACCAGGACTAAAGATATTCAAGCAGGAGATGAAGGATTTGCTTAGTAATAAGCTTATTTCAGACCTCTTCAGATTAAGGTCAAGTATAAAATTCTCATTAGTTTCCAGTTTATTTAAAGTAGGGTGGCCAGGGGTTGAAAGTCACCTCCATTATCCTGGGCTAAAGGAGGAAGAGGGTGAGCAGGTCCCACAGGACCCAACAGAAAGGGCTATCTGTGGCTTCCTCATTTACAGGAAACCGGCAGAACTGCTCGAACCTGAAGCTCTTTTTGAATCATTTTGGCCTCATTCTTTGCAAAGGGGTTCCACGGAGCAAAGCTCTGCCAACCCCTTTGATCAGTCCTTAAACCCAGCTGCCTTCAGTGAGCTGGGGAACCAGACTTGCGAGATGGCAAGCATTTCCTCTCTTTGATTGTTAATCGCTTTTATCTTCCATTTTATTTAAGATGCTTAATTTGTTTTTAGTGATTTACTCCTCTTTTTAATTAGATGGAGCGATCAGTGAGCATCTTTTCCCTGGCAAGGCAGTTTTCCTTGAACAGAAATGAGCTTAAGTCAACAGTACAGGGGCTGCTCCTAAGTAGGAGGATTTGCAAAGGGGGAACCACCAGCTAGATTCCCTCTCTCTTGGCACTTCAGGGATGCAAATAAGAGGTAAGACAAAGAAAAATGTAATTAGGAGAAGGAAGGCAAGGAAATGGATATTTTAAATGCAGCATCCATTCATAACACAGCACTTCTTAAGAGGGCTGTTCTAATAGATCACCTTGCTGGAATGCATTATTTAAGATTTGGTTATTTAGAGCTAGAAGTAAATGTATGTCCTCTGCATTTGGTGCATTAATGCCTTTTGCCATAAATGCAGGTCAATATGAGGCTACTTATTTCTCTGTCAAATCAGATCTGGTATCAGCACAGAGGCAAGAGAAAAGAAAAGGGGCTGTTAATATCCGCGAGTGTGAGGGAGATGCCCAGACATACTTTCACTGACAGTATAGACTAAATATGACAAAATGTGAAAGCATATTGTGACTACCAAGGAAATTTTTAAAAAAAAACAGTTTTACTCTGCAAATCAGTTAAAATATATGCATCCTTTTTCACCAGGAAATTTCACAACGGACTTTATCACTTTTCTCCTGATTCTAAGTGTTGGTCTCCTGTTTCGTAGGAATTTCATTTCAAAGTGTCTCCCGTGGAGACGATGAACGCCCACAGCCCAGCTTCTCCTGCTGGGGAGGATCGCACGTCTGCCTCTGTCACCTGCTTTTTCTGGTCTCCAAACAAAAATTCCAGCACCACCTCTTTCAAGCTGAAAGCCAAGGAGGCCTCTCCCCCAGCTGGGAGGCTGTTTCCGAGTGACAAGGCCTTGTCACAGTTAAAACGTGAGCGGAAGACAAGGAGGTTTACACGCCTCTGCTAAACCTCGGCAACATGGATTAAAATGTCCCTGGGCTGCATCCTGGTTACAGGTAAGCCAGCACAGGGGAAAGGACAGTAAGTGGACACCAGGGAGCTGAAATGTGGGCAAGACCATCACGGACGGCAACTCGGATGGTGCCAGCGGATTTCAGTCCAGATGACACGCTCTGGATGCAGACAACCAGGCAGTTCGCAGCTCCCCCTGCCCCATCCCAGCCTCCCAGAGCAAGGATTCTCCTTTAAGTTAAGTCACAGACTCTGGTTAATTGCGTGGATGGGTGTCCCTGTGTGCACGTGCTTGCTTCTCTCAGGGTTGAGACTCAAAGCATCCGGCCCACAAGCACAGGAAGAAACTCTGTTTTGCAAACACCCTGCCCCCAAAACGACAGGGCTGTGTGTCAGGGCCAGTGCCCGTCTCAGTGCAGAACTAAGAAGAGAAACAGAAAAGGAAGGCGAGTACGATGATTGACAGGAATAATAAATCACTGCCCAAGATCAACAGCAAATCCAATCCAGTTCTGACTCTAACCCCAAAATATCAAAACGTAATTATCCTGTTTTTACACATCCTTATTTGCCATGTCGGGAAATGAGAACGGACACATTAATTAATGTCCAAAATGATATTCAATTAAAACAAGTGCAGTGTATCCTTCAAGGTCTGGCCCAAGGATCTTTTCAGCGTCCGCTACTCGAGCAGTTCAGACCAGTCAGTCTCGCGCATGTTTATCTGGTGGGTAAGGTTTATCTGCCAGCGACAGAGGCTGCCTTGTGAAGCTTCAGAAACCAAATGACAGACACCCTGGCATGAGCACACCCCAGGCAGCGCTTTCTCACAGAGCTTGACATGCCCCCTTTTTTACCTTCAAAAGTCTATCAGCAGCTGCATTTAGTACAGAGACCTGGCTCCTGCTTTCCTGATGCCCCCCCTCCCCTTCCAGAGAAGATGTTTTCAGGAAAAGACTGGTTGCTATGGAAGCTTTACTGTCACCCACTTCGGTATTAGAAGGTTAGAAAACATTCAACCAGTCCCCTGATCTGCTCAGCATCCCCAAGTTCTTTAAAATAAGAATCAGGAGGAGACAGACAAGGTGATTTCAAAAAACAAAGTGGTTCTTTGCCCATAAATGGACTACAGGGCTTAGTAACCAGACTCTCCACAACCACGGCTGACTCTGACATACTTCTCTTCCAAAGCTACTCTTACACACAGCGGCATTTGAGGAGAGTAACACAGGATTGCATATTTCTAGAATAACAGGCGGTTTCTGTCATTGTTATGTACTTAACATAAAGTGAATGCTCTGGAATTAAATTCAGTCCGGCTGCTAGGTCTCCAGCAAGTTAATGCGCCATAAAGACACGTTTTCATAAACAAAAGTACAATTAAAGAATTGGAATCCACAGAAAGCAGTTCTCCAAACTGGGCTGAAAAAACGGAATGGCCTGCGATCCACCACCTGGACATCCAGTCTGAGAACTGCTGGACTATCATGTGGTCAATAGGCTCTCATCCTAATACCATTAGCAGAAATGAACTGGAACCAATTGTAAGTGGCTACTAATTGCCCATGACAGTGATGGAAAATACTGACTCGACCTCAGAAGAGTTCATTTAGTCCGAGTGGTGGAGATGGAGGCTGAGGCTGCCGTACTTCTATCACAGGTTGACCTTATTAATTTGCCATTCTGGGGTTCTAGCTAAAAACAGGGATCAAGAAATGAATGATAAGCTGTGAGCACATTGACAGTTTGGGCCAAGCGACTTGAACTGACTGGCTGATTCGGCTGGCAGGAAAAAAAAGGGGCCTGGATAATATTTGTAAAAAAGAGGTTGTTCCCTAGTAAAATCAAAACTGCTTGTTTTATACGTGGAGATTACTATTAGCATCAACACCTGCATACTTAGTCATGTCTTGACGCTTTGCAACTCCATGAACACTATACAGCCCTCCAGGCACCTCTGAGCATGGGATTCTCCAGGCCAGAATACTGGAGTGGATGGCCATTTCCTTCTCCAGGGAATCTTTCCCACCCAGGGATTGAACCTGCATCTCCTGCACCAGCAGGCAGGTTCTTTACCACTGAGCCACCTGGGAAGCCCTTATTAGCATCAGGTTTTGTTTAAAAGTTTGCTGACCCATCAAAACAGTTTCACTGGAATCCCTGATTTGATGATACTAAGGTAGTGATGTGTTAACATTATAAAGCTGGGATATGCCTTATGGTTGTTGGTGTGATTCTGTACCATCTCAGATACTCTTCTTCCTTCTGTTTCCCCGACTCTTTCTCCACATGCCTGGTTTGCGCAGCAGGTGTGCATTTAAATACTCAAATAATGATTCGTGCGTGTATTTCATAGCACTTTCTGTCAGGACCGAGGAACCTGGAGGTTCAAACAAATGTTGGTTGTTGTGACTTTTAAGACTAGGCTCCAATCCCAGGAACAGTTCTGAGGAATCTGTACACTAATTCCCAAACTCCAGACTCCTGCCTCATTGGAAAAGACGCTGATACTGGGAAAGACAGAGGGCAAGAGGAGAAGGGGGGAGACAGAGGAAGACAGGGAAGCTAGGCATGCTGTGGTCCAAGGGGTCACAAAGAGTTGGACACGGCTTAGCAACTGAACAACGACAACAAAACTCCTGCCATCTCAGAAGCACCCTCTGAAGAGGAAACAGGATGAGCGTCCTGCTAAATGACTGACAGCAGCATTACCTCCTCCTGCAGGCGAGGAAATGAACATACCAACAGATGCAGAAAAAAAGCTAGGAGACAATTACAAGTGACCACGTGATACTGCATCTATTGGCAAGCAAAATCCATGACAGAACAGAAAATTAAGACTGATGCCAGCCTTCGGTCACACACACTAAAGACACGATCACACTGAGGCTTTCACAGCACCCAAACACCAGGAACTGCATCTGCTCTTTCGGTGAGAAGTGCAAAGTGAGGCTGCAAGTTCAGAGATGGCTGCAAAATAAGACATGTGTGTCCCACAGGCACACATGTGTGTGCAACTGGCTATCTGTTCAGCTGTGAAGTGGAGTTTACTTATCAGTCTAAGATGGCATGGCCTGAAATCAGGGTGCAAAATGCTGAGGGGTATCCACAAGACCCCCTGGCAAGAGTCTGACTCTTTTGATCACGACTATCACTCTAAGAGAGCTCTGTGTTGTGCTGCATTCCTTAAAACATTTTGCAAAGGAGGAAAACAATGTAAACTGTGTCGTTAGGAAAGCTGACCTAAAACTTACAAGGTGGGGGGGTGTGGGGGAATGTACAGCATGTCCTCATATTGTCACACTGGAGCACTGCTTAATGGGTCAAACATTATTTCTCTAGAAAATACCTGTGTCCGATTTTGCTATTTAGTATTTGAACGAGAGTTACAGGTTAATTTCTAGATTTACCTCAGTTGAAGAGAGTACCCCAAAGCATGAGGTCTCACTGCTATCTAGGAAATTAATCAGTTCAATATATAATCAAGAAATTCTAACGTAATACTCTTTCTTAAATGCCTTATAAACACCTGGTTCCTCAAATGCTCTTTAAATCCTTGTGACCACCTTACAGGAGTCCTCACTGATGAGATCAGTCAGTCAATGACCCACGTTAATTCTTTTTCTGACGAAGAATTTCAGTTTTCACTCTGAGATAGTTCAATGGTCAGAAGCTCACTTTTAGTCATTCAGGAGAATTCTACTGCTAACCTTTATCCATTTTCCTATGCGTTCTATTTTCCTGAAGGTTAACTTCTACAAAACGACTTCAGAAACTGCTATGCCAGTGCTGGGTGAGGTTGAGGGGAGAACTTTTTTTTTGGGGCGGGGGGGGGCGGTGTTTCCTCCATGTTTGGTTTAATGTTTCCTCATATTACTCCCCAATCAGTAAAGAATGCCTTAGCCACCATCTCCCTGGAGACAAGTGATGTCACTTAACTCTCTAAGCGCCCTGACTATACAGCACCTTGTGCAAAGCGTGACCTGATTTCAGGGGGATGCTGGTAAGGCTGTCCTAGAGTCACTTTATTCGGGGAAGCCAGTGGGACAAAACATGGTGAACGCTCATGCGTTCTTACTGCTTGATATCTTTTGGCTCGAAAACATCCTCTTTGAAAGGTTTCCAAAGGTAACGCCAATCACTGATACAAGTCAACACGTGACCTTGCCCACACTCCCCAAGGGCTGCAAAACGAAGAATGGTGTTGAAGGTGACAATCACATCTTTTTAAAAAACATGATCACATAATAGAAAATTCAGGAAACAGAAGAAAACATAGGACCTTGTTCCTCTAACAAAACTACCACTGGTGTTTTGATATATTTCCAGTCTGTACTTTTTAAAAAGTGTTTTATATATGCAAGTACACACATGATTTTTCACTTGCTGCTGCTGCTAAGTCACTTCAGTTGTGTCCGACTCTGTGCGACCCCATAGACGGCGGCCCACCAGGCTCCCCTGTCCCTGGGATTCTCCAGGCAAGAACACTGGAGTGGGTTGCCATTTCCTTCTCCAATGCATGAAAGGGAAAAGTTAAAGTGAAGTCGTTCAGTCATGTCCGACTCTTCACGACCCCATGGTCTGCAGCCTACCAGGCCCCTCTGTCCATGGGATTTTCCCGGCAAGAATACTGGAGTGGGGTGACATTGCCTTCTCCAGATTTTTCACTTAGACTGTATCAATTATCTATAAATTGGTGCAAGTAAAGCCTAAGCCTCATAATATTGTTCTAAAACTCTGCTCCATCACTTACATTTTCTCCAAATTTTGGCAAATAGAAGACAGTCAATAAACATCAGCCATTTTTCATAGCTACTGTTCTGATTTAAGTAGCTATAAAACTTTCAATTATGTGGCAATACCATAAACTCTGTATCTATTTCATCACTGAGTGATTGCATCCTACGTGTCTGATGACCAAGAATCTCTCCTTGACCACACTCACACCTGGTTCCTCTGAATCCTTCAGCTAAGTCTGACCCCAGCTGATAAAGACTTGAACAAATTCTATGGAGTGTTCGCAACAGCTTAAGACCACCTCCCTAAGAAGATCCTTTCCTACCCCACCACTTAAAGTGCCCATGAGAGAAAGGTCAGGGCAGCAAAAGAATTGTTTGTTCCAGCCAAAATCTGGCCTCTGAGGAAACCCCAGCCTCTGTGGTGGGGGTTAGAGGAGGCAAGTAGGAGCCTGACTTCCTAAAGGGGCACTTAGCACACCCACCTGGGTTTCATGTGAACCAAAGGCCTCCTTCCTTTCTATTGTAACTGTCACATTTCTAATTCTGCCGACCCCCCACCCACCCCCTCTCCAATCCCCCACTCTCCCTAACATCCAAGTGAGAGTGAAAGTGTTAGTCGCTCTGTCTTGTCTAACTCTGCAACCTCATGGACTGTAGCCCGCCAGGCTCCTCTGTCCATGGGATTCTCCAGGCAAGTATACTGGAGTGTGTAGCCATACCCTTCTCCAGGGGATCTTTCTGACCCAGGGATCAAACCCAGGTCTCCTGCACTGCAGGCGGATTCCTTACTGTCTGAGCCACCAGAGAAGCCAAAGCTCTGTAAAAATCCAAGTGGAACTCCATTCTTGCTGGACTTTTCCTATTGCAACAGTGTGTCACTGATTGAACACGGTCCTGACTACTGTGCGTGCGTGTGCTAAGTCGCTTCAGTTGTGTCTGACTCTTTGTGACCCTATGGACTGTAGCTCACCAGGCTCCTCTGTCCATGGGATTCTCCAGGCAACTCTCTTGTCCAGAGTTGTTTATCTTGACACAGACATGTGACTGAAAACACTGGAGACAATGCTCATTCTCAAAGACACCGCCAGTCCTCTGAGTCTTTCCCCAGATGCCACAGAACAGAGACAAGCCATCATCACTATGTCTTGTCCAAATTCCCCACCCACAGATTCCAGGGATGTGGTTGCTCTACATCATGAAGTTTGGGCTGATTTGTTATGCGGCAGTAGGTTACTGTTACACCCAACAGAACCACCAGTTCTGCCCAGGGCATTTGTCTTCTCAGCTTACCCATCCACACAACTGAATCACACAATCATTTCAAAAGTCTAGACAAGCAGCAATACACACGTGGGATCTGCTTCCAGGCTCTTTTTTTTCTTCTCATCGATTCTGACTATTGCTGAAATAATATTAATCTTTTTAAACTTCAGGCCCAATCATGTCATTTCCCTGCTTCAAACCCTTTAATAGAGTGCCAGTGTGTACTGAGAAAAGTCCAAACTCCTCAGCACAGCGTGCCCAGTCCGTTCTAATCTTGTCTCAATCAACACTCTCCATCTCAGTCTCCCATTCTTCACTGCTTTCTCCAGCCCAACTGGATTCGTCACTCTTCTCCCATGGCTTCGCCCTGCTCACGCTACTCACGCAGCCTCAGTGCATTTTCCTCTTGTGGGTATAAGTTGATGCCCTTTCCCCCCCGGCCCTTTTCCAGTTTTACTGAGATATGACATACAGTACTAGATAAGTTTAAGGTGCAGAGTACAGAGAAATGACTTCACTTACATATATCATGAAATGTTATATATTCACTATTAAGTCAATATTCACTGTTAATCATACCTACTACCAATTTAAAATATGAAAAGTGAAAGTCACCCAGTCGTGTCTGACTCTTTGACCCCATGGACTGTAGCCTACCAGCTCCTCTGTCCATGGAATTCTCCAGGCCAGAACATACTGGAGTGGGTAGTCATTCCCTTCTCCAGGGTATCTTCCCAACCCAAGGAGTGAACCCAGGTCTCCTGCATTGCAGGCGGATTATACCTCATCCTACTTCATATATAACTGACAAACAATTTATGTATTTCCAATTAAGTGTTTTTTTAAAAAATTATTTTTAATTGAAGGATAATTACAATATTGTGTTGGTTTCTGCTATACATAAACATGAATCATAGGCATACATATGTCCCCTTCCTCTCAAGACCCCCATCTCCAACCCGAGATGCCCTTCTTTAATGAACCACTTTGTCTCCCCTGAATGCCCTCAGCATTGGAACACCACCTTCACCCTGGCACACCTTTCATCTTGTACAAAGCTTTGTTTTTTGCATCCTGTCTCCTCTACTGGACTGCCTCATTCCCCAAGAGTACAGATAATGTCTGGGACATGTCTCTGTCCCAGGGTCTAACACTCCGCCTCGCACGTTAAGGGGTATTCAGTTTCTCTGTCCTTGCTGTGATTGTATCAGAAAGACAGACTGTGTTGGCAGGAAAATGTTGAATCACTGGTTCTGGAAATTCTTCTGCCATAATGTTTAATAAATTTGAATGAGGCAGAAGGTGGCTGTGGGAATCACCACCTCCAGATCCTCCCGGGAAGTTCAGGGACAGCAGAATAGCTTTGCTTCAGGTAGAAACAGAGAAACTGAGAGTGAAATTTTAACTTCAGGTGCCCGGTGAAGAACACTCTGGCCAGTACTCTCCAGCATCGATGAGCCCCTGATTCCGTAGGCACATACTGTTGCGATAGGTCAATTATTCCTGCTGACTGAATACTGTGGAGTCAAATCTCATCATAAATGTGATATATCTCATTCCAGGCCCTGCTGCAGTGCACTGGCATTTTGATAACAAAATGATGGACAGGTGCAGCTTGTCATTACAGGATGATAAAGCCATTGCCCACATCAACTGCAATGCCATCAGAAATACATTGTGTAGGAGGGGGAGCTAGTAATTTCCTTCACCAGGGTGACTTTAGGGAGCCCTCTTTCCAACACTCAATTAGATACATGTTTTTGCTCCTGGCCAAAGACCTGAGAGTTTTTAAGTTTAAGATAGCTTGGTATCACATATTCAAAAAATGTTACCATCCATACACCACTCCAACATGTAGGAGACCCATCTCTCATCATCCACATACTCTTCTGCTGCCATTCATTCTGCTTGGTACCTGGTATCTGGTGAGCACTCCGGAGGAGATAAACACAGTCTGGGAATGTGAAGCAATTTCTCCAACTCAGCAAAAATCCTGAAACTCAAAATGTCAACTTCACAGAAAAAAGATATCATCCCCTTGCTTTCTATTTTTTTCCCTGTGTATTCTTCTCTGAGAGACTGGAACTGCACAATTCTCTGTCTCTCATGGTCCAATCTCTCTCCAAACTACCTCCCAGCGACACACTGACATGCAAGCCGGCCAGTGTCCCTGAGAAAATCAAACACACCTAATTCTTTTTAAAAACCCAATCCGCGATGATCAATTTCTTTCTCCGTGGTTCCTCCCCTCCATCTCCTCCTGCCCCTTTAAGAAGGAGGAAAGCACCTTTCCCGGGAATGTGCAGAAACACATTTTTAGATAAAATTTTATTTTGGTCTCGCCAGGCAGGAAGCTATTACCCCTCCGTTGTTATCTTTATGTGCATGATTAGGAATAATAGCTGATTTGTGAAGTTATCTATTACGGGAAATAATCAAGATTAATGAGCCCCGTGGCACTTGCTGAATGCCTCCGGAGATTTATTGCTCAGGCTGGGCGTTTCTCTCGTGTTGTTGGTACTGTCAGTTTCTTTTTTTTTTAACATGTGCAAATGGAGACATGGATTAATTGTGGAAGAGGAAAAAAGCTCTTTCAATGTTATCAAATACGGGGCACTGCTCAGCCCCACCTTCCCCAATGAGACCCTTTTGTGACATATAATGATGCTGGAGTCTAGTCCCCACCCTGCTTTAGATCCAGGCAGGGAGTGTTTATTGGCTTGTACCCTCCAGGGTGTGTGGACTGTCCACTAGAAGTCCTGTCCCGAAGTCAAGATTTGGCTGAGGGCTTGCCTGGTGGCTCAGTGGTAAAGAATCTGCCTGCCAATGCAGGAGACACAGGACCGATCCCTGATCTGGGAAGATCTCACATGCCACGGGACAGCTAAGCCTGTGCACCACAACTACTGAACCTGCACTCCAGGAGCTACAAATACTGAGGCCTGTGTGCCTAGAGCCCATGTGCCCCAAGAGAAGCCACTGTAATGAGAAGCCTTCACGCTGCAGCAAGGAGCAGCCCTTGCCAGCCCCAACTTGAGAAAAGCCTGTGTAGCAACGAAGACCCAGTGCAGCCAAGACTAAATAAGCAAATGTTTATTAAAAAAAGAAAAAAAACAGACTTGCCCTAGATGGAGAGAAATTTATGGTGCTGGGGCTGCAAACGCTCAGGGAATTTCAACCACCTGCTCAAGCAGGGAGATACTGTCTTCTCCTCCGTGGATCTGCCCTGCAGCCACAGGGCTGCTGTGGATGGCAAAACCACGGCTGCGGTGCCAACGTGCCTTTGTTATGAATGTCTGGATTGATGCCGGACATTCTGCATGCTGGGCCTCTCTAGAAATGGAACAGAGATCCAGGATCCAAATGAAACTCTGGTGGTACAGCCTCTGTATGGTAGCAACTTCACAAAGTCCATGCTCAGTCGTTTTGGTCATGTCTGACTCATTGCGACCCCTTGGACTGAAGCCCACCAGGCTCCTCTGTCCATGGGATTTCCCAGGCAAGAATACTGGAGTGGGTTGCCATGCCCTCCCCCAGGGAATCTTCCCCACCCAGGGGCTGAACTCCCACTACAGGTGGATTCTTTCCCCACTGAGCCACCTGGGAAGCCAACAGGAACAGTCAATAAGGAATTACAAAGACTGCTTCCTGACACAGGCAGGTGGGAGGCAGGGACAGAAAGCCCTCAGTGACCAGACCGCAATTAGTGCAAGCAGACAGAGGTGCTGATCTCTGCCTGCCAGGGTCAGGATCCCAGCTCTGCAACGCACAGCCACACCCCTGCTGCGAAACGTAAACTTTACACAGTTCCGTGGCCCATCTGGAAACTGGGGGAATAACAGGATCAATACCACAAGCTGTGATGAATAAAATGAATGAATACATGTACCAGTGCTTAGGAGAACTTTATAGTATTGTTGTTATTTTTAAACAACAATTTGTCAGTCGAAATGTATCTGAAACATCCTGGGCCAGAGACCCATGGTGTTCTATTACATTGCTTAAAAACCTGTTAAGTTCCCAGTTTGTTTTTTCCCAATGGGCAGAATGAGGGTGTAATAGATGAACCCCAATCCAACAGTTAAAAAGTCCGGCTTCCAGAACCAGATCAGTCAGTCACCGACAGTATGATGTTGGGTCAGTGCACTTTATATTTTTGGGTCTAGTTTCCCTATGGATTATATATAGATTTGGAAAATGACCTCGAGTGTCTTCAATGATGGTATCATATAAACCTCTAGGTCACATGCATTTTCTTTTTTGTTAACTTAGGTGGAGAAACAGCCCCAGGAGTGAATGCAAAAACCAATGTAACATATACTTGAAATTTTATATAAATAGAAAGATACCCTAACAAAGGTACTTTTGAATATTTAGAAAATCACTGCGTTACCAACTAATAAAACCACAGGGTGTTTATTTGTAGACTTTTAAGAAGTCAAAACCTCTAAAAACACACTTGGCAAAATACAGCAATAGCCAAGTGTCCCAACAGAATACTTTTTAATGTGCTGGAGCTTGCATTTCCATAAGATATTAAGAGGATCATTGGTTTTATTTAAAAGCATATATACTGATGACCTCAGCAGACAGACGATAATGGCCTTTCTCTGAAGGGGTTTATACTCTCTAGACCATGATTTTCATTATTCTTTTGGCTGCTGCTGCTGCTGCTAAGTCCTTTCAGTCGTGTCCGACTCTGTGAGACCCCATAGAGAGCAGCCCACCAGGCTCCCCTGTCCCTGGGATTCTCCAGGCAAGACCACTGGAGTGGGCTGCCATTTCCTTCTTCAATGCATGAAAGTGAAAAGTTCAAGTGAAGTCACTGAGTCGTGTCCGACCCTCAGCGACCCCATGGACTGCAGCCTTCCAGGCTCCTCCATCCATGGGATTTTCCAGGCAAGAGTACTGGAGTGGGGTGCCATTGCCTTCTCCATACTCTTGGCAGAAAGGTAGAAAACATTTTTTCATTTTATCCTTTTCCCAGGGACTTGTTAATTCATGATCAGGTAGGGCCTGAGATTTCTACACCAAAACCGAATTGGTTGGTTTTTTAAGCAATATATTGACTTTTCCATTTAAAAGCAGGAATTACTGCATGTGACCTCTATTACTTACACATTCAAAAGGATGGTTGATTTCTTTCCCAATCCCACCCTTGACTCTGCGTATCAACATCCTGTCTTTTTTAGGCCCAAGTCAGATTCACAGACTTCATCTTTAACCTGTCCAAAAACATTCATTTCTCCTTTCTCAGGGCCCCCAAGCCTTTCACATTTCTAATGGCAAGAATACATAGAAGAACTGTACAAAAAAGATCTTCACAACCAAGATAATCACAATGGTGTGATCACTGACCTAGAGCCAGACATCCTGGAATGTGAAGTCAAGTGGGCCTTAGAAAGCATCACTACGAACAAAGCTAGTGGAGGTGATGGAATTCCAGTGGAGCTATTTCAAATCCTGAAAGATGATGCTGTGAAAGTGCTGCACTCAATCTGCCAGCAAATTTGGAAAACTCAGCAGTGGCCACAGGACTGGAAAAGGTCAGTTTTCATTCCAATCCCAAAGAAAGGCAATGCCAAAGAATGCTCAAACTACCGCACAATTGCACTCATCTCACATGCTAGTAAAGTAATGCTCAAAATTCTCCAAGCCAAGCTTCAGCAATACGTGAACTGTGAACTTCCAGATGTTCAAGCTGATTTTACAAAAGGCAGAGGAACCAGAGATCAAATTGCCAACATCCGCTGGATCATGGAAAAAACAAGAGAGTTCCAGAAAAACATCTATTTCTGCTTTACTGACTTTGCCAAAGTCTTTGACTATGTGGATCACAATAAAACTGTGGAAAATTCTGAAAGAGATGGGAATACCAGACCACCTGAC
This sequence comes from Bos indicus, assembly GCF_029378745.1. Classification (NCBI taxonomy): domain Eukaryota; kingdom Metazoa; phylum Chordata; class Mammalia; order Artiodactyla; family Bovidae; genus Bos; species Bos indicus. Next base: position 12,873,634 of record NC_091772.1, read on the forward strand.
CTGCTTCTTGAAAAACCTATATGCAGGTCAGGAAGCAACAGTTAGAACCGGACATGGAACAACAGACTGGTTCCAAATAGGAAAAGGAGTACGTCAAGGCTCCCTGTCACCCTGCTTATTTAACTTATATACAGAGTACATCATGAGAAACGCTGGGCTGGAAGAAGCACAAGCTGGAATCAAGACTGCTGGGAGAAATATCAATAACCTCAGATATGCAGATGACACCACCCTTATGGCAGAAAGTGAAGAGGAACTAAAAAGCCTCTTGATGAAAGTGAAAGTGGAGAGTGAAAAAGTTGGCTTAAAGCTCAACATTCAGAAAACAAACATCATGGCATCTGGTCCCATCATTTCATGGGAAATAGATGGGGAAACAGTGGAAACAGTGTCAGACTTTATTTTTTTGGGCTTCAAAATCACTGCAGATACTGACTGCAGCCATGAAATTAAAAGACGCTTACTCCTTGAAAGGAAAGTTATGACCAATCTAGACAGCATATTAAAAAGCAGAGACATTACTTTGCCAACAAAGGTCTGTCTAGTCAAGGCTATTTTTCCAGTGGTCATGTATGGATGTGAAAGTTGGACTGTGAAGAAAGCTGAGCGCCGAAGAATTGATGCTTTTGAACTGTGGTATTGGAGAAGACTCTTGAGAGTCCCTTGGACTGCAAGGAGATCCAACCAGTCAATCCTAAAGGAGCTCAGTCCTGGGTGTTCATTGGAAGGACTGATGCTAAAGCTGAAACTCCAATACTTTGGCCACGTCATGCGAAGAGTTGACTCATTGGAAAAGACTCTGATGCTGGGAGGGATTGGGGGCAGGAGGAGAAGGGGACGACAGAGGATGAGATGGCTGGATGGCATCAACAACTCGATGGACATGAGTTTGAGTGAACTCCGGGAGTTGGTGATGGACAGGGAGGCCTGGCGTGCTGCAATTCATGGGGTAGCAAAGAGTTGGACACAACTGAGCGACTGAGCTGAACTGAACTGAATGGAATACCTGCACATCACATTTAACTGTGGGCTGCTATATCCTTTCATTCAACCCAGTAAGACCTTCAGCATGGCGACCATCTCCAGTCCACACTTACTCAAAGGCAAAATCCATCAGGTGTCTGGGTATTCCTCTATCTGTCCAACAAGATAAAAAATACAACAACTATGTCTTAACTGGTGTTTATTTCTACCACATTTGCTGGCACACCCCTTCAATAAAACTACAGATCAGTTTAAGTCACAGAATTACATACTTTCTCTTCTTGGGCTTAACATCCAACTAGAGAACAAGAAAGTGGGTTTTCCTGGATTCTTCCTTTTCCTGGAGGGAAATGAATTGTCCACAGGATGGTTTCTTTTCTCTGCCCATAATTATTAGTTCAGACCATCGACAATCAGCCTATGCTGGCTCTTCACAGTGGGTGGGTACCTGCTCTGAAATTTTGATCCTAGAGTTCAGCCTGATGGACTGAGAATTTAAATATATTCTAAAGCAGCTCACATTTTGGTTGCTGAGACTGGCCGTGGGAGACAAGCAACAAGGATGCCATTACTATATGGCAGGCTCTGTGTTAAAGTCCTCCCCATCTAGTATGATTTAATCCTACCTACAGCTAAATGCTGACAAAGGTCTATATAGTCAAAGCTATGGTTTTTCCAGTAGTCATGTACGGATGTGAGAGATGGATTATAAAAAAGGCTAAGTGCCAAAGAATTGATGCTTTTGAACTGTGGTGCTGGAGAAGACTCTTGAGAGTCCCTTGAACAGGAACGAGATCAAACCAGTCAATCCTAAAGGAAATCAATTCTGAATATTCACTGGAAGGACTAAAGGCCAATACTTTGGCCACCTGATGTGAAGAGCCAACTCACTGGAAAAGATTCTGATGCTGGGAAAGACTGAGAGTGGGAGGGCAGGGGGCGACAGAGGATGAGATGGCTAGATGGTATCATTGACTCAATGGACATGAGTTTGAGAAAACTCAGAGAGGAGCCTGCTCAGAGGTCAGAGGAGCCTGGCATGCTGCAGGCCATGGGTCACAGAGTCAGACATGACTTAGCAACTGAATAACAACATGACTCAACAAGAAAAGCATTATTCACCCTCTTTTTAAGGATGGAGAAACTGAGTACCGAGACACTGAGAGGCCTGTCCAAATAGGTGATGGAATCCAGATTCCAATTCAAGCTGTCTGAAGCCAGAGCCCTGGCTCTTAAACCATGAAACTGTTCTGGGCAGGGGGAAGAGGTGACCAATGCATTTCTCACCCACTGCAGGACAAGGGGAAGCAGGCATATGGAAAGTGGAAGATACATGGTGCTACCTTAGTAAAAGCTTTCGTGCAAAACTTGAGTTGGGTTTCCCTGGTGGCTCAGAGGTTAAAGTGTCTGCCTGCAATGCGGGAGACCTGGGTTCGATCCCTGGGTCGGGAAGATTGCCTGGAGAAGGAAATGGCAACCCACTCCAGTCTTCTTGCCTGGAGAATCCCATGGATGGAGGAGCCTGGCGGGCTACAGCCCACGGGGTCGCAAAGATTCGGACACGACTGAGCAACTTCACTTTCACTTTACCTGGTGGTTCAGTGGTAAAGAATTCCACCTGCAATGCAGGAGACCCGGGTACCATTCCTGGGTCGGGAAGATCCCCTGGAGGCAGAAAGGGCAACCCACTCCAGTATTCCTGCATGGAATCTCATGGCCAAAGGAGCCTGGCAGGCTACAGTCCATGGGGTTGCAAAGAGCAGGACACGACTTAGGGACTAAACAGCAACAACAAAACTTGCGTTATCTTTCATCATTCACAGGTGGTTATTCTCACTCATGGAGAGGACAGAAATAATACAAAACAGTCACCAAACTACCCTCTGCATTGGTCTCCACTGCCTTCTCCAGTTCCTTCTTATTTAATCACATTTTAAGTTCAAGGGCTCCTGTAAGGAATTGGCGAAGTGAGTCAAGAAGCGGAAATACACATTTGTTTCCTATTATTAGGAACATGTCAACTGGCATAGCCCTGATCGTGGGCATCTGTCAAGATAAGTCTTTCACCAGCTCATTTTTATTGCCCCAACGGAGGTGTCAACCATCAACAGAGCCTGTGATAAGAACAGAAGGGTCATTATGACCTCTGACCTCACTGCCAGTTAAGACAGAACAAAAACCGCGACCACAGGAAACTACATGTAGGGATGGGGCCTGGGGTTGGGATCTGTCTGCAGAGGTGACTCCTCTGAAGGGAGAAAGACAGCATGTTTTCTTATTTCAGTGGAATTCTTCATCTGGCATCTAGCTTGCAGATATCAGTATAAGGTAGAAAACCTCACCCCATTTTAAGCAGCATTAAGACACCAGTGATTTCATAACTGCCAGTTAGTACAAAAGGGTATACAACACACACTATTCAAAAGACGGCAAAGCTCTGATGTGTCTGTCTGGAAGTCTGGCTTCCCTGGCCATCTACACTAAGTATCTTCAGTAGGTTTACAAGGCAAGACAACCAAGCATCTCCAAGCATGGACCTCTTCACAGGCCACCATGTGCTTCAGGCTGAGAGTCGAAAGAACTGAGTTTTCAGCCTAAACTTGGAATCATGAATTACTGGCTCGAGAGATTTGTAATCAGAAAATCACAGAAGTTTTAGAACTGGAAGGGATCTCAGAGCTCAAAGTAATCCCTTCATTTTACAGAAGAGAGAGGAGCAAGCCAGGCAGGAGGAGCAATCTGCATACAGTGATGGCTCAAATGGTAAAGGATCTGCCTGCAATGCAGCAGAGCAGGTTCAATCCCTGGGTCAGAAAGAGTGCCTGAGAAGGGAAAGGGTGCCCATTCCAGTACTCTTGCCTGGAGAATTCCATGGAGAGAGGAGCCTGGTGGGCTACAGTTCACGGGATCACAGAGAGTTGGACATGACTGAGAGACTAACACTGTTTTCTTTTCACTCAGTCACTCACAGCACAGTGGAACCTGGAACCCGTGCTTCAAGACTCTTAGGCCACCATGCTTTCTGCTCCGCAGGGAAACCCAGCACATCGCCTTGCCCGTGGAAGCCACCAACATTCTGTACGAGAATAAACAGCTGAATAACCCAGAAATCCAGAAAAGCTGAGAGGAATGTCATCACCTGGGCCAGGTCACTGAGTTGATCTCTCCTGTAATTTCAACAAAAGATAGGAGTTTGCCTACTGGCCAGGTTTTCTTTAGGGTCTTCTGCTAGGAGGAGCTGAAGGCTGGGTATCATTTTTGGATGTGTCTTTTGGGGAGTAATTAAGAGTTTTGAACTCTTGAGAAAAAAACCAATGGGGCTTAAGTGAGGGATTAACATGGGGGTGGACAGGACTGGAGTCTGAATTTTTTTTTTTTTAAATTTTTAATTGTATTGTTGATTTACAACGTGGTGCTAGCCTCAGGGACACAAGTAAGGTGAATCGGCCACACATATGCATACAATCCACTTTTTTTTGAGATTCTTTTCCCATATAGGCTGTTACAGAGTGTAGAGTTCTTATTAGTTATCTGTTTTATATATAGCAGTGTGCATATGTCAGTTCCAATCTCCCAATTTTTCCCCACCCCTTATTCTCTGGTAAACATAAGTTTGTTTTCTATATCCACGTGGAGTCTCACATTTATGTTCCCTTCCTTATTCCTCTCCTCCACGGAACCCTGGCTCCAACCAGAAAGGAGGAATCCAGGGCTCCAGACTCCGTTCACTGGAATATTTACCATTCTGTGATCAACCGGCCAAAGTCACAGGAAAATCTGGAAGTCCCTTCAGGGAAAGAAAAGTAGGCGAGAGTGGCATGCTATTGGCCCCAGAACAAAACTTGATGTGTTTTTCTTTTCTATGAGTTAAAAACGTATGGAAGAAGGCACCAATATTATGAGGAAATTAGAATCTAGGGAAAGTATGTCAATAAATGACCAATGCACCCTGAAAAAATCTTTGTTTTATAAGATATGCACATGGGAAAACCCTTTAGCAAACCATTCACCAGAAAGGTGAGTCATGAATCAAGTACTTCAGGCCAAAAAAAAAAAAAAATTATATATATATGTTCAAATTTTCATCTATTTCTAAATGAGTACTCCATGAGAACCTTTTTAGAGGTTCCAACATGTCAATTTAATGAACTTTTTTTCCCCCCATCTCAACTCTCCTAGGTTCTGGCTAGTATTTGAATCAGTGGTGCTAAAAAAAGTGAAGCAGGGTCCTGATGTATAATTTCCATCTTTTCTGGGAACAAATTCTACTGGGAATGGAAATGCTCTTGTCCGAATATTCTTTAGTCAGGCCCCACTATATAAAAAATTACTTCTGGAACAGAACGTTCTAGAACAGAACAGAAACTAGTACTGTTCACCGTACTAAATAACTGATCACAAGACTGAGCCTGTCCCCTCCTCTAAAATAATCCCTCTTACATTTATAGAGTTTCAGTTTTTGAAAGTTTGATTTCTAGGAAATAGATGCTCAAGCAAATGTGAGAAGAAGTTCAACACACACAGATATATATTTTTTCAAACAAATACCAGACTAACTTATCTAACAAAGCCAATTAGAAACGGAAAAATAGGCAGATGCTGAGACAGAAAGCTACAGCCACCTGCCTCGAGGAACTGGCAGCTGGTTAGACTTAATTCTAATAACAGCAAATGTGGGTCAAATGATAGTTCCAGCAATCTTCTTTTCATTAAATGAGTATTAGGACTTTGATTCCAATCAAAGGTTGTCCCAGAAAAGAGTGGCCACCATTCTCCTCCACCTCCGAATGCCTTCTCCTTACTGCATGCTTCAAATTAAGCACATGGATGAGGTTCCCTCTACAAGACACAACGAAAAGGTCCTCCAATATCGGAATCAGTGCCATGCGGAAATTATATTTTCACAGAGTGAGTGTCTGATGGAGAAGAAGGCAATGGTTAATACATACAGGAAGGAATACTGCGTTTGCCTGAAATTTACAAGAGCTGTACAGTACATTTCTAGATGTCTGGGTAGGCAGTGATTCCATCTTCTGGGTAATCTTGCGGAAAACTACCAACTCTATGTTCCTTGTCTAATAGAGGGAAAAAAATGGCCACACCCCACTAAACATATGTAACCATCCACTCACTCATTCCATGAACATTTTAGTGAGCAATCATGACGGGTCAGAAACTGGGCACTTACTAAGAAATAACCCATTAAAGATGCTAGCACAAAGACTTGTAAATATACAAATTTGTTCAGACAAAGACAGAAAAAGCAAAGGGAACTAACATGAAGGAGGTCCCTACTTGGACCATTTATACACAACCCCACTTAATTCTCATAATGTGAGCCTATGTAATTTCCATTTTTTTAGATGGCTATATAACTTTAGTGGTTAAAGAACTCATTAAGATGACACTCAGCAGCAAAGCCAGGCTTTGAACTAGTGTCTGACAAGTGCAAACCCTTTTCATCCTACCTTACCACCTCTTACAAATACAGCCAAGACTTCTGAACCTGGGAGCAGTTAACAGTGGTTTATACTCTTGATTATTCAGCCAGGTTCCTTTTTTCAGTTATGAGTCATACAAATGATGAGCAACTAATTGACCCCACAGCGATCTGCTTTTTATTCCTAAATGCTGCTATCATCTGCGTTGTATCATGGTAATTCGGACCACACACCAGGATGCAGCCAGGTGACAGCAAAAGCCAACCCGAGAGAGGGCTAAGTGACCACTTCTCTATTTTGAATAGCTAGACTCCATGGACCTGCAGTTTCCCCACATTTCTGTGGAGGAGATAACTGTCCATCAACCCCCAAAGCTGGGCATGTACTAAAACCAAAGTCAACACGTGGAATATAAAAAAATTACGGAATAAGAAATCATTTAGGTGATAGGACTTTGAGTAGATCCTAAAGAAATGAATGAAATCTACATTTTTTTCCCCAGATGCCTTCCTCTGTACCCAATCATTCTGAAGAAGTTTAGCAATGTTTTTGTTTTTACTTCTAGGCTCATAAATACAAAGAGTATCCTGAGCACCACAGAGAGGGCATGGAGGTAAAACAGGAGACAGAGCAGTTTTGTATAGTCAGTTCATGAAGGAGTGCAAGGTTCTCACACCTCAGCTGCACTCTCAGAATATAAATAGTTCAAAGAAGGCAGCGATCTGCTCTAGGGAATTAATCGACTGTAGAACAACTCTCTTCTGGTCCAAAAGTGTTTGCTTATTTAATTCTTTAATCACATCACATCTACACTAAAGACAGGAGCAGTATGACTCTCAAACACATGCCCAGAAACAAAATTCCTCCCGGATCCTCTCTATGGAGCATCCACGGGTTTACAGTCTTACCCATGGTGGTCAAGAGTACATTACAGGGATAAGAATACAGAATCGCTGGTGTTCTTTTTGTAGGCAGTGCATGAAGAGACAGAATGACCCACACTTTGCTGATCTGATATCCCTATGCATTCAGCAAGGTTTTGATGGGTACAGGACATTGTCTCGCTACATTTTTACACAGCCCTCCTGAGTGGTCAGTGTGTATGGGGTAGGGCTTGGCTTTGGAAGATGGTGTTTTCAGGGAGGAAGGAGGTTTGCGATAAATGAGGTCAGTGACTCTAGAAATGGGCCAAGAACTGGAATGAGGCCAGCGAAAAAACACATTCAGGCAACCTCTCTCCTCCAGGACTCAGGCTCCAGCTAGACTCTGTGGGCACCTTTATTACAGGCAGAACTTGTTCAACTCTGGAAAAGCAGTGAATTCGTTCCCTTTGTAGTCATTTTCTGTGAGCAAAGCATAAGTTTATGAAAGGTGAAATTTGTAGCACCCCAGAGGAAAAAGACTGAACACGCCGTCCCACTGCACATGTTCCCCACAAACTCCTTTTAGGATAATACAAGAAAGGGCAATTACAGAGACATTGGAAGAGGAAATTAAAAGAAAATTTAGGCTGACTGTCTTAAAGAAGCTTTCAATATCTCAAGCCATTAGACTGTGGAAGTGCCCTCCAAGGGAATGTGTTCAAAACTCACATGGATGAGACATCAAGGCCTGTCAGAGGGAATGACCTTGAACCAGCAGAAAACAGCTTGCTCTAGTCAGTCTAAGCAGGTCATTTCCCAAACTAATTTGTATTTTTCCATTCCCTTCAGTACTTGTTTCTCAAGGATTATTTTGGGCTTTCGTTGCAAAACTCCTCATATATAGAATTTATGTCTCAATCCTGATGTAGCAGTTTATGTATCAGACGATTGTCTTCCTCCTACAAATTTTTCTTCTATTCACACACAACTTCTACAGCTATGGGACTGGAGTTCATAAAAGTGAAATTAGCTTTATGTTTATGTGTGCTGGATGGTAAAGATTATGGGGGAATCGTTCATAATTCAGCTGTCAAGAGGCTCACTTGGCCTTTCCATTCTGAGAGTGTCAGGGTGCTGAACACTCTTAGCAATAAATAGCTAACTCTGAAATTAATGACTTTCCAGTTCCAACTTTAAGTTTTGCTAACAGAACTAATAACGTGTATTTTTTATAGGGCTCAGAGGACTTGCATCATTTTCCAGGAGGCAGAAGAATACATATTTACAACCACATTATTTGGAGGACAGAGGCTTCTAACACCACAGGCTGACCTAATTACTTTTGATGTTTTGCTCCCAGTTATGGTGTCAAGCCTCTAGTTACTAAAGACTTAAAGAACACCTTAAATATTGAACTAAATCAGACCGGACCCACTTGGGATGATTTACGATTTTTTTCCAGTGCAGTATTTGCTCACTTAACTAAATTTGCCTTTAAAAAGAAAGAAGAAAACAGTAGCAGTTGTCATCATTATAGAAATGTCGATCAAAACAAAACTAACCAAGGAGAAGCCTTTTCCCATTCTAGGCTCACACACCACCTCCGTCTTTTCACACAATTTCTATAGCCATTCTATAGGTAGACAATCCGATTCTTCTAATGCTAACCCCAAGCTTTGTCTGGACTACCACCCTGCCAGGAGACACTGATGACGTGTCTCAGGGTTAATCGTTTTTAAAACCACAATGGATCTGGGAAATTACCATTTTGTACATGAGGAAATTTAGGCCCAGAAAAAAAATACAGCAACTCACCTAAGGTGACGGAGCCCTGAATGACAGAGTGAGAACTACAAGGAGATCTGATCTCCAAGCCCAAGACCTCTTGCTCAGACTCTGTTTACTGTAATCTGCTTTCTGGAAGGCTCCATGCTACCAATAACCCAAATCAGATTCCCAAGGCAAGCTCTCCTCTCGTCAATCCCCGTTAAACCTGAAAATCCACTACTGATGACCAACGCCTTGATTTGTGGAGCTCAAACCACGTAACTTAAAATTTCCTCAGGCTTCAGGAAGCTGAAAACAAGATAATGCCCAGGATCCAAGCAATGCTTCCTGTCTCATCTACTCTTACTTAAAAATGTCTGGTTTTTATGTCTATCAGCAATCTAACTAGACTTCTTAAAAACTAGGTATCATAACTTTTCTCATAACTTCAGAGTTTTTTTCTAACCAGTGTTCTGAAATAATCAGGATCCCTCACACTAAAAAAAGCATACTGATGCATCATTGTAAAGAAAGCTTTTAACAAAAATCTGGAAAAAAAAGAAGAGATTTTTGCTTTGATCCTTCTGAGATATTAACGTTAGCAGTAAATTAAAGATGTCAGTCAAGTGAGATTTTGCTCTCACACCAGTAACTTTTTTCTTGCCCAGAAAATTTCTAGGCATCATTTCATAGTATCTGTTTGCCTGGGTTCTTCATCAGTATTACTCTTCATTTCATTCCTAAGAAATTTCAACAGTTTCTCCCTCCATTTCATCCTTGCCAATGGTGTCACCTGCTCTGCTGCAAATATTTTATCCCCAAAAGACAAGTCTCTTAAATGCCAAACCAAATGGAAACAAAGGTGAGAGGACATATATTCACATTTAGAGTCTGGACATCTGAATCAATACGTATGGCTCAGAGCATTAACCCACTTTATTGACATAGCAGCCTTCTTCTGAGCTTCTTAAACATCTTTACAGATGGAACAAAAGAGATCTTAATGACCCAGATAACCACGATGGTGTGATCACTCACCTAGGGCCAGACATCCTGGAGTGTGAAGTCAAGTGGGCCTTAGGAAGCATCACTACGAACAAAACTAGTGGACGTGATGGAATCCCAGTTGAGCTATTTCAAATCCTAAAAGATGATGCTGTGAAAGTGCTGCACTCAATATGCCAGCAAGTTTGGAAAACTCAGCATTGGCTATAGGACCGGAAAAGGTCAGTTTTCATTTCAATCCCAAAGAAAAGCAATGCCAAACAATGTTCAAACTACCACACAATTGCACTCATTCCACCCGCTAGCAAAGTAATGCTCAAAATTCTCCAAGCCAGGCTTCAACAGTATGTGAACCGAGGACTTCCAGATGTTCAAGCTGGATTTAGAAAATCCAGAGAAACCAGAGATCAAATTGCCAACATCCACTGGGTCATAGAAAAAGCAAGAGAATTCTAGAAAAACACCTACTTCTGCTTCACTGACTAAAGCCTTTGACTGTATGGATCACAATAAACTGGAAAATTCTTCAAGAGATGGGGGCCACCTTGCCTGCCTCACTGAAACCTGTGTGCAGGTAAAGAAGCAACAGTTAGAAACAGAAGTGAAAAAACAGACTGGTTCCGAATCGGGAAAGGAGTACATCAAGGTTGTGTGCTGTCACCCTGCTTATTAAACTTATATGCAGAGTACATCGTGTGAAATGCCGGGCTGGATGAAGCACAAGCTGGAATCAAGACTTCTGGGAGAAACAGCAATAACCTCAGATATGCAGATAAAACCATCCTTATGGTGGAAAGTGAAGAGGAACTAAAGAGCCTCTTGATGAAGATGAAAGAGAAGAGAGAAAAAGTTGGCTTAAAGCTCAACATTAAAAAAACCAAGATCATGGCATCTGGTCCCATCACTTCATGGCAAATAGATGGGGAAACAATAGAAACAGTGAGAGACTATTTTCTGGGGCTCCAAAATCACTGCAGATGGTTTCTGTAGCCATGAAATTAAAAGACGCTTGCTCCTTGGAAGAAAAGCTATGACAAACCTAGATAGTGTATTAAAAAGCAGAGACATTACTTTGCTGACAAAGGTCCATGTAGTCAAAGCTATGGTTTTTCCAGTAGTCATGTATGGGTCTAAGAATTGGACCATAAAGAAAGCTGAGCACCAAAGAATTGATGCTTTTGAACTGTGGTGCTGGAGAAGACTCGTGAGAGTCCCTTGGACTGCAAGGAGATCAAACCAATCAATCCTAAGGGAAATCAGTCCTGAGTATTCACTGGAAGGACTGATGCTGAAGCTGAAACTCCAATACTTTGGCTCCTTGATGAGAAGAACAGACTCATTAGAAAAGATCCTGATGCTGGGAAAGACTGAAGGCAGGAGGAGAAGGGGATGACAGAGGAGGAGATGGTTGGATGGCATCACCAACTCAATGGACATGAGTTTCAGCAAGCTCTGGGAGATGGTGAAGGGAAGGGAAGCCTGGAGTGCTATAGCCCATGGGGTTGCAAAGAATTGGACATGACTGAGCGACTGAACAACAAAATAGAATAAAACACTCCATCAGACTAGTCTTGATGATCAAACTACCATCTCTCTCGAACTTTCCTGATCATGTCCTTCTTATACACGGGGACTCCACCCTAGTCAATCTTTACTCCTTAACGAGGTGGTGTTCCACAGAGCAATCTTTCTGTTGAACAACTCTCACACTAACCTGCATCTACTTTGTTCTACTTAAAAAGTGCACATGTGTATATGATATGCTAATACAATAAGGTGGTGTGGCATGACAGTTTTTTTCACTATTTTGTACAGGAATTAGAAACATGGCCTCAGATAATAAGCACGCCTTACAAAAGCAGAGGTGACTGGGCGCTCCCCAGGCCTCTGCCACTCAGACGTAGTCATCAAGGAAGGAGGGGACAGTCATGTGGCAAGGGCCAAGGTGGCTCACTTATCAGGCCCAAGGATCCAGACAGAGAGGCATCTTCCCACAGTAATGGCAGCAAACTAGAATATCATCAAAAACAGCTCTTAGCTCGTTCCCTTCTGAGTTCAAGAGGGTTTTTTTCTGTACCCCAACTGAACCTACCTGTAAACTGTTTTCTAGGAGAAAATAAGCTCTAAAATTTAAATACGCAGCTTAACATGGCCCCTAAATGGCATCAGCCAGTAGTTCACATTGTTCTGCTTTAGATATTTGAACATAAGAAGAACACACAGTTCCCACTGCTGGAAAACGTCACAGTGGGTCTTCACTAAAGGAATGGGTGTCTTCCTACACAGAGGTTCAAACAAGGCCATGCCCAGGTGATCACTCTGGTTTGTGTCTGCTTACACTTGTGCTGTCATTCAAGGCTCCGTCACCTTAGGTGAGTTGCTGTATTCTTTTCTGGGCCTAAATTTCTGGGTCACAGAAGAACTGCAGGAAGTGGAGGGTGTCTGTTCACCCATTTTTCAGTCGTGTCCAACTCTGTGACCCCATGGACTGTAGGCTACCAGGCTCCTCTGTCCATGGGATTCTCCGGGCAAGGATCCTGGAGTGGGTAGCCACTCCTTTCTCCAGGGGATCTTCCCAACTGAGGGACAAAACCCGGATCTCCTGCATTTCAGGAAGATTCTTTACCATCCGAACCACAGGGAAGGTCCCATTTCGAAGAATAATGGGTCCCATCTCCATGCCAAATATTAGTTAGGGAACCCAAATAACACCAACCAGACCTCGGGTGGCATCTCTCCCTTTAATTCCACGCTGCTCCTAAGGCAGTGCCAAGATATTTTGAGAATGGAGGTATTCATTTCAGTGATGACATCTGACTTCAGAATAGAGCTGACATACTTTCCAAGAATGGAGAACTAGGCTAGAAGCCAAAGTCACTAGGCAACTTCCAATCTTTGGCCATTTTTTTCAAACTCCCTTGAACAGTAATTCCTACCTTTTTAAACATATTTCAAAAAGATTTTTTTGTTCCCTCATGTGACAACAGTTGAACTTTTTTGAAACCTGATGACTGAGAATTTACAGAAGGGTGTGTAAAGTATTTGAGTTTAGTAATACGGTTCAGAACTTTCCACTTTACTGATTAAAACAGCAACAAAACGGATCACACAAATGTTGTGATGCACACATGTGCACACAGACCTCTACAGAAAATGCTTGATGTGCTCAAGGATTTTAGAATTTCTGGTCATAACTCTGCAGTCCTCTCAGGGGCTTAGGGGCACAGAAGCTGGAAACGATTTCTCTAAAATAGTCTTAAATCCAAGCTTCCAAGTTCTATGACTCAAATATAGAAAAATAGTACATTTGTTTTGCACAAGCCCCTGGCTGGGACAGGCACTGATTCTTGTCATCATGCTGTGAAGGGCGCGATGTTCGGTTAGAACAGGTGCCTAACATGCTTTGTGCGTGCTAAGTCGCTTCTGTCATGTCTGACTCTTTGCGACGCTATGGACCATAGCCCGCCAGGCTCCTCTGTCCAGGGGATTCTCCAGGCAAGAATACTGGAGTGGGTTGTCATGCCTTCCTCTTGGAGATCTTCCCGACCCAGGGACAGAACCCATGTCTCTCACGTCTCCTGCACTGGCAGATGGGTTCTTTACCACTAGAGCCACGTGGGAGGCCCAATGGGCTTTATCTCAATTTTAATCCTCAACATAGCCCCCTGAGGAGTTGATCCATTGCCTCCACATTACAGACAACAAAACCAAGGTTCAGAGAGGGCCACGGTTAAACATCCAGGAAGGGGAAGAGCAGGATTCAAACCGTCTAGTCCAGCTGCCGCCTCATGCTTCATATCTCCTGATTTTCTGTCTATGCTGTGTATCACCTCACCCAAAATAAACTGCCTTTCCATCTGACTCAGTTCCAACATGTCCCTGATTGTTTACTTATTTATCTATTTATTTGGCTGTGCTGGGTCTTCGCTGCAGCATGTGGGAACTAGTTCCCCAACCAGGGATCAAACCGGGGTCCCCCACCTTGGGGTGCGGAGTCTTAGCCACTGGACCACCAGCCAAGTCCCCGTGTGAGTGTTTAATCGATGTCTGCTAACCCACAAACCCACGAAGATTATGAGGGCAAAGCCTATGTATGATTTTGATCCCTAGCACCTGCAATCAAGCAGGGAGCATAGGTTCTCAATGGACCTTAGGAAAAGTGGATCCCAACTCAGTTTCGTTTTTCTCACCATATTCTGTGAAATAAGTGAAGTTGCCCATTATTGCTTCATTATTTTTCTCTATGATTATATGTTTTCATACTTTCCTTCACCTCTCCAGCCTTGACAGCAAGATACTTGACAACAATGAAGGGAACAAGTATTTACTCAGTACTTACTGGGGGCAGATGGTTTACCTGTTTGGCTTTGAAATTCCCAACACTGTGCAAAGTGAATGAGTGTTCTTGTTTTACAGATGGGAAACTGGGATTCAGAAGGTGAATTAGCTTGCCCAAGCTCACAGAACCAATAAAGAGAAAAAGGGAGGTTCAGATTCCCGCCTGATCTGACTCTAAATAACCTGTGGTCTACTCCACCCTGAGACGTACACCAGGGAACCATGTTCTCTCTCCTTTACAACCACCCAGAACATCAAGTTTCCTGCCTCAGAAACAACAGTGACTAAATGGTATTGTCCAAAGAGCCATGACTCGATTTAAATCAATATTTAGATTTAAAAAGTTTTTTCTTTCCCCTGTAAAGCTGGTACTCTCCCTACCATGTGTGTAGAATCTTAAGTAAAAGTGGAATATACGCCACACAGGACTGAGCAGAGCTTTTAGTTTCCTTAGGAAACATAAAGTCAGCTCCAATACATTAATCCCGGCAACGGGTTATGCATCTCACACATCTCAGATCTTCAGAAAATTCAGAAAGTTAGTTCCCCGGTGAGGGATCTGCCTTTTACCAGCACCTGAAAAATATATTTCCACTGGCTCTCATAATGCTTGTTCCCATAAAATCGAATGGCGTCAAGTTAAGCCCCGTGATTTTAAATCTGTCCAACACGCACATGTGTACGTGCTCTTGAAAAGAGGTTACAACGACTTCTCCCTCAGAACTTTTTGGCCCCAGACATTTCTGTTAGATGCTTGGGCTCCTCCTTTCAAAATGCAGAAGGGAATTCATGAGATGACGTTGTTAACAGCCATTAAGAGGTTAGTGTGACATTAAGTGAGGCACAAGGGAATTGGGAGTGCATGTCACAAATTCAACTCCCTCACACTGCAGCTTCTACCTCTTGGTAAGATTATCTGTCACGTCACATGATATTCCTGCTGCAGACCCAGGAACAGGGTCTGACTGCTGAGCTTATGGCCCAGCAACATCTATGCCAGTGGTCTCGGGGTGGGGTGGGGAGCGCATGTGTGTTTGGGGGGTGGTGGTGGTGGTGGTTATAAACCTCAGCATCACCAGAGATCCCATACTCACTAGACGGTGTCTCTGTCCCCAGCAGCCCCACCACCTGGTACATGGGGAAAGATTTTATAATATAGAAAGTGAAAAGTGAAAGTGAAGTCGCTCAGTTGTGTCTGACTGTTTTCGACCCCGTGGACTGTAGCCCACTAGGCTCCTCCGTCCATGGGATTCTCCAGGCAAGAATACTGGAGTGGGTTGCCATTTCCTTCTCCAGGGGATCCTCCTGACCCAGGGATCGAACCCAGGTCTCCCACATTGCAGGCAGATGCTTTAACCTCTGAGCCACCTGGGAAGCCCCTATAATATAAGGGGAGACTAATTTGATTAAGGGCTTCGCTGGTGGCTTGGATGGTTAAGAATATGCCTGCAATGCAGGAAACCTGGGTTCGATCCCTGGGTTGGGAAGATTCCCTGGAGAAGGGAATGGCAATTCACTCCTGTATTCTTACCCGGAGAATCCCACGGACAGAGGAAACTCCAGAGATGACTCTGACAAAAGCAACAGTGGCTCCTCCCCAAACCTCCACAGACACACAGGTAGTGCTACCCAGGAGCGGACCGCATGCTCCGATTGGCTGGGGAGAGGGGACTGTTTTTCTTTTTCACTGCTGCTCCACAGACATATTTACTGAATGAATAAGGCCTGACCTTAGTATTTTACATTTTCTCTAAGTTTTTCCCTACTGGTTTGAAGAGGAAAACCTCTTTCCTGCCATCTTCCCATTTGGACATGAATTAGTCAAAACCAACTACTGAGGCCCCTTACGGATGACCCGGGACACCATCACATGAGTTGTTTACTGGGTAGGAAACTAACGGGTGTGTTGTTGCTGTGTAGTTGCTAAGCTGTGTCTGACTCTTTGCCACCCCAGGGACCAGAGCCCACCAGGCTCCTCTGTCCGTGGGATTCTCCAGGCAGGAACACTGGAGCTCATTGCCATTTCCTTCTCCAGGGTATCTTTCCGACTCAGGGACCGAACCCATGTCCCCTGTGTTGGCAGGCAGATTCTTTACCACTGGGCCACTAGGGAAGCCCAAAACTAACTGGTATACTGATTTTGTTTTTCCCCATCTCCTTCCAAAAAGCATCTGAGACAGCTCCAGTGCTAAGGCACTTCCCCTTCAGCAATATAGGCATTTACTGTCAGAGAAGAAGGCTGAAGGGAACAAAAAGAACCTCACATTTTTGCAAAAGGCATTATCATGATTAAGAAATGCACACTTGGATACACAATGCAGAGTACTGACTCCCAGGACAGGTAAAGATGCTCTGGTGATGATGATGCCTGTCCAACGTGTGAATACCCCAAAACCCTAGCATACATCGGCCGTCTCCAAAGGGGAAACCTTTTTTAACAGAAGGTGTGATTCCCAAATTATGAACAGAAAACCAACCTTAAAATATATAAATCGCTTAATTGCTCAAATCCTTTGATACCAAGGCACTTCACATTAATAAAAGACAAGCTTTAAAGGATTAGCAGGAACAGTCCAGCTGACAAATGATACACACATCTCAAGAAAGAAATATTCCTGGAATCGAGATGAGGTCTGCACAGCTTTTGCCATATTTTCCTGCCTGAGCTTATTTCTGCGGATTCTCTGATCACTGCAGAGTCTGTTCTATGCCAGGCTTACCCCAGTTCAATCAAGAGATTCCATCCCCATGACTGCAGGTCACATTATCTCATGAATGAACTGCTATTTGGGTCAGTTAAGAGTCTCTGCCTAGTTGAACGTGCGTTTTATCTCTGGTCTTCACGCTCTATATATCAAGATTTCAGAATTATTGGGGGGTGGGGAAGAGACAAAATATTGGTATCAGGATACACAAGGGGCTGTGTTAATTATACTCAGTTTGAAGCAGAACAATTCACATCCTGAATAATTTAAAGTCTTTCAGTCTTGAATGATGAGTTTACTTTTAAACTGAATCATTATTTTACATTCAATGACTTGCTTACCTACTACTTCCACAGTATTAAACTTTCATTTTTTTTTTAACCAAGAAATGTTGTTTGATTTTAACTTTAAAGCTTAGGATTCTAGGAAAATAAAAGCAAGGTACTATTTGTCTTTCTATAACAGGCAAACAAAAACAATTCCGTGGTTACATGGCCAGTCCTGGGTGGAGTGCGGTAGAGAATAACTTGCTGAAAATCGTGAGTTAATCCAACATTGTGCATGTGGCAGGGGAGAAACAAAACCCACAAGTCAGAACAAGCGTCAAGCCCCATGAACTGATTCTCATCACCCAGCCCAGACCCAAGAATTAGGTTAAACTGACAGATAATAGGGCCCTGCCAGGGGTATGTACCGGAGAGGGCAGTGGCACCCTACTCCACTACTCTTGCCTGGAAAATCCCATGGATGGAGGAGCCTGGAAGGCTGCAGTCCATGGGGTCACACAGAGTTGGACACGACTGAAATGACTTAGTAGTAGTAGGGGTATGTTCAGACAGTGACAAGGCAGTAAGTCAACTTTTGCCAAAACCTAAACGCCAGGAGGAGGGGACCAACTCTTCCCAGCAGGTGCTGGAAAAAAGCCTGGTATGGAGGAGACCCTTAAAGGATGTGCTGAGCAGACTCATGGATAAAGGGTCTCCTGTGCTTCCACTGAGTGGACACAACTAACACGATGAGCGCATCCCCAGGAGCGGCATTAGATGGCCGACACAGAGCTCAGAAGGCCCAGACTGCCCCAGCCCCACTCAGAACAAGCACCCAAGCAACGTTCAGGTTCCCCCTATCAGAAAGGCTAATTTATCTGGTCAAAATGGGACCTGAGTGTCAGCATGCTCAAAGAATGATCCAGGAGATTCTAATGTGGTAGCTGAAAAGGAAAACCACTTACCTACACAACACAGAGCTCTTAAATCTATACTTTTTTTATATAATGTTTTTTTTCTATCTTGACAAGCACACACACAAAAAAAGTCATGTCCCTTTTTAAAGTTATCTGCCATACTGGCGTAACAAATCAAAAAGCATCAGAATGTTCAAATTTAAAATCGGTTAAGTATGTTCAAAGAACATTTTACTTACTACTAAGTCAAAAAAATAAACTGTAAAATAGAGACACAGACAGAGAACACACACATGGATACCAAGGGAGAAAGGGAAGGTGGGGTGAAGTGGGAGATTGAGATGGACACATATTAAAGCTATGTACAAAACATAACCAATAAGAGCCGACTGTAGAGCACAGGGAGCTCTACTCAGTGCTCTGTGGGGACCTAAACGGGAAAGAAATCCAAAAAAAGAGGGGATAGACGGATGTGCATAGCTGATTCACTTGGCTATACAGCAGAAACCAACACAGCAGTATAAAGCAACCGCGTGCTACGTGCTAAGTCACTTTAGTTGTGTCCGACTCTGTGGGACCCCACGGACTGCAGCCTGCCAGGCTCCTCTGTCCATGGGATTTTCCAGGCAAGAATACTGGAGTGGGTTGCCATTTCCTTCTCCAGGGGATCTTCCCAACCCAGACATTGAACCCACAACTCTTTAAGTCTCCTGCATTGGCAGGCGGGTTTTTTACCACTAATGCCACCTGGGAATACCAAAAGCAACTATACTCCAGTAAAAGTTAATTAAAGCAAAACAAATAAACAACAGATCTATGAGGCTTTAACTTAAATGTGCTCCCAAGAGACGTTAAAAATACAAATTCTCCACACAGTGCCTGACACACAGCAATGCTTTCAAATGAAAAACTCAAATAAAAATTGACAGATAAAATCCTACAGTTTAAATATTGAGGTTTGCATGTTTCTGTGCCTAGATTTTAAAGAGACCACAAGTGCTTTGGTGGCTACCAGGCCATCTCAAATCAGCATTTTTTACTGAGTGATTTCCAATCACTTCACAGATCATCAAATGGGAGTAACGTGGAAAAGGCAGCCCCTTCCCTTACATGGAGCACATCCCTAATTATTCTACATCAAGGTACATCCAAGAAGGATGACACCCCAACCCAGGCAAAGGAGAGACTGCAAAGCGGCAGAACCACGGCTGGGAAATACAGACGACAGCAAGAGAAAAGAAACCCCACCATGCACCCAAAGCATGCTTTTCCTGAAATGATGAGATCATGATGACCAGATCTGGCATGCGGGAGGGGGGCTCCTCATGCCTCCTAAGAGTGTGTGTGTGCGTGTGCGCGTGCTCAGCTGTGTCTGACTCTGTGAGACCCCATGGACTGCAGTCCACCAGGTTCCTCTGTCCATGGGATTTCCCAGGTAAAAACAGTGGAGCGGGTTGCCATTTCCTCCTCCAGGGGATCTTCCCGATCCAGTGATCAAACCTATGTCTCTCGCACCTCCTGCACTGGCAGGAGGATTCTTTACCACGGCGCCACTGGGAGGTGCAAAATGCCCTTTGGATCCCAAGGACACCACTCATCCCGGTGGGAAGGTAGCTCTGTGGGCCAGCGGGTCCTGGAAGCCTTGTGGGGGAGGTTCCCTCTGCACCAAGGGTTGGGTTCAGTCACAAGGTGGCCTCCGTGTATCTAAAGTATCACAAGAGGAAAACCACAGGCACCCCTCTGAGATCCTGAGGCTGTTCAGACACCTGAGGAGACAAAGTGAAATGTGAGTCCCCCAGTCTCGTGCTGGCCCCTCCACAGGCAGTTAAGGGCCCCCCCGAAACGGTCTACATCTCTCTTCTCTTCCTCTTTGAGCACAAGCATCTCATTTCAACGGTGAGCACTTCAGATAAGCTTTTTATGGGAGAGAATCTGAGAAAAAGAACCACAGCCAAGTCCACTGGTTTCTGAGTACCTGCGCCAAGCTTCTGAAGGCTGAAACTGGTACTTAATCAGATAAATGCAAATAATTTAAATGCAAGGTTCTCCATCCTCCTTTAGGCAAGTGATGAGGAGACAGAAACTTCACCTGTTGGAGGGATGTCACGTATTCAATAAACAGGCTGGGGAGGCCTTGAAGGGTTCAGTTTCCTTAAGAGAAAGCACCACTCAGAGGCTCTGGTGGCGCCCTGGGCCAGGCTTCCCCAGGGCTGATGGACATCACACGCTGGCCTGCCTCTGTGCTGACAGCTTTTACCTGGAAAAGCTTACTGCAGGGGCTCAATTCTTTTCTTTGGGCTCCATGCCTTCCTTTCAAGGTTTAAAATCCGTGATGCACAGAAATGAGAGTGCTCACATGGGATGCTCTCACGCTCTCAGCCCAGGCTTTCCCTCCAACAGGCTCAGCCTGGAGAAGGCCACAGCAGCATTTTCCCACATTCCCACGCACCAGCTTCGTGGGGGCCCTTAACAGTCCGTTTTCACGTTAGTAAAATGGCTCCAACCTCCCCCAGTTCTTAAGAGGCAGGCCATCCATGTATATATTAAGCCCGCTATAAACACCAAAAAACTCAAGCACAGGATCATCCATCCTGAAACAGAAATGAGATTCAAATCAAATCGTCAGGGATTAACGATCAGAATACACATTATTTTAGCTGATTCACTAAAACCGCATTATCTATTGTGTGGCCAAGCTGTGGGACGGAATGGAAGAAGCAGTGGATGAGGGTCAGGATGCCTGGGCGGGCCGACCAAACCTTACTGTGCTTCGTGATACCGAGCTTTCTGTTTTCCTTCTAACACATTGAAGGTTAGTGGCAACCCTGTGCTGAGCAAGTCTTTCAGGGACGTTTCTTTCAATAGCATTTGCTCACGTCATGTCTCTTTGTCACATTTTGGTAATTCTTGCAATATTTCAAGCCTTTTCATTATCATTCTATCTGTTCTGGTGATCTGTGGTCAGTGATCTTTGACGTTCTAAGGCAAAAAGATCAACTCACTAGCGGTTCAGATGATGGTTATCATTTTTCTAACAAGAAAGTATTTTAAAATTAAGATATGTACTTTCTTTTAGACACAATGTGATGACACACTTAACAGACTTTAGCATAAATGTAACTGTGTACTAGAAAACAAAATATTCACATGACTCACTTTATTACAGGGGTCTAGAACTGAGCCCCTGGTATCTCAGGCATATTATGGAGGCAGCTTTATTCCTTGGTGTCAGGCCCTGAAGGCGTCATTTCACCTGCCCGTGGCTTCGTTTTCTTACATGTGCAATACAGGAAGCGATGCCTCACCTGCTGGCTTATACCGATGGCTGAAAAATAGCTCTAATAGCTCTTACAACCAACAGAAGCAGGGTGCAAACATGATGTAACTCACTGCAATGCAGCCTTTAAACCTTTTCACCAAAGAAACACACAGGGGACCTAGACAGATTCCACCTGTAGGACAATTTGTAGACAGCACATACAATGTGACTACGTGGCTGAGTTCAGGCTAACCTGGTCTTGTGTTTTATTTATCTTCTTTTGCATTCATCGAAATACTAAAACCTAAACGGGGCATGTTGAATTCTCCAGGAATAACAGGTGAGAGGGTTTTAACATTAGATCTGTATTTTTTTCCCCTTCAGATAATATATTCTCATTTGGTTCGGAATAAAAGATTTTCCTTTTGGGCAGTTTCAGTTGATTTCCAGGCAATCTAAGGACACTACCCAAAGAAGAGAAGAAAAAAAAAATTCTACTTAACTTGCAAACTTGGCTAACTTGGTTACAGGCCAAAGCAGAACTAGTTTTGCTAAATATATTTATTCCTTGTAGGGGACTGCCAGCCAATAACAGGATCTCACTGGAAGCCACATCTTAAGATGCATCTTTGTGATAACAGGGGTTAGAGGAATGAGGCTGGGTTTTGGGGAAACAGGCAAGAATACAGACTTCTGGATCAGCACGGAGGTTCCTTAAAAAACTAAAACTAGAACCACTACCATATGACCCAGTCATCCCACTCCTGGGCATACATATGGAGAAAAACACAGTTCAAAGGGAGATAAGCTCCCCAATGTTCACTGTAGCACTATATGCAACAGTCAGAACATGGAAGCAACTAAAGGAATTAAAGGATGAATGGATAAAGAAGATGTGGAACATATATGCAATGGAATATTTCTCAGCCATAAAAAGAATGAAATAATGTCATTTGGAGTAACATGAATTGACCTGGAGATTATCATACTAAGTGAAGTAAGCCAGACAAAGGTAAATATCCTAAGATAAAAGGAGAAGGGGGCATCAGAGGATGAGACAGTTCAACAGCATCACCTACTCAATGGACATGAATATGACCAAACTCTGGGAGATAGCGGAGGGCAGGGGAGCCTGGCATGCTGCAGTCGCTGCAGTCTATGGGGTCACAAAGAGTCAGACATGACTTACCGACTGAACAACAGCAACAAATCACTTATATGCGGAATCTAAAAAAAACATGATACAGGTGAACTTCTTTACAAAACAGAAACAGACGCACAGACTTAGAGAAGGAATTTAAGGTTACCTGGGAGGAAGGGTGTGGGGGAGGGACAGATTGGGAATTTGGGATCAACATGGACCAACTGTTAAAACAGATAACCAACAAGGACCTACTATAGTACATAGGGAAGTCTGCTCAATATTCTGAATAACCTAAATGGGAAAAGAAATTGAAAAAGAACAGATACATGTATTACTGAATCACTTTGCTATATAGCTGAAACTAACAACAGTTAATTGACTATGCTCCAGTATAAAATAAAACTTAAAAACAAAACAGGTTCCTGTATTCCCCAAGTAACACCTTGACAATCATCATTCCTAGTTAAGACCTCACAGCTAGAGGCCAGCTTCTAGAACTTCATTAGGAAAAAGGAAAAAAAAAAAAAAAAGAATAATATTTCAATGACTCTGAGCACAAAATTAGCATTTGTATCCATAGAGGCCAAGCATTGGTGGATTAACACTTATTCAAATGAAATCCTCCCCGTCAAGGCCCTGCCTGGGGCTTCTTTCTAAGAGTTCCATGGTGAGCAGTTGCTTATAATGCCATTAACTTGTTTTTTCCTTTTTCTCTTTCTCTAGATTAACATTTAGCAAAATGAAAACCTCCTCCGGCTAGTTACCTGGCTGTATACAAGACATTCACAGAAGCTGCTGCTCCCTGGGGCTCAGAATTCCACTCCGAGAGCACCCCAACAGCGGTGGCGGGAGGGCGCCCCCTGCAGGCAGCCCCCTCCCATCGCCTCCCAGAGCCCAGCCAGCAGGCATCATCCTCAAAGTCAGCACTGGGACCTCTGGTTCTTTCTGGGGCTAGACCAACCGCCTCTGGAGATCACTGGTTCATCAGGGCGGCCTGATTCCTTGTCACATAGCTGGCACTGGAGCCTACTGGCGTGGCTACTTGCTAACTGTCCTCGCACAGCCTCCACTGGGCCCACCTTTGGTATTCAACTGAGAGCAGCAGACTGATAGCTCACCCAGCTGGTAAGGACCCCCTAACTCCTCCCGGGGAAGGCCCCCTCCAGAACAGTGTGGCTGGGAGCCTGGCCTTGGGGACCCAATTTTACTCCTATGGGCCTTCCCTTCTATGTATGTAAAATTCCTCCAGTATCAGGACTTCTGGATATCTTTCTTTGTTTTGATCTAAGTTTACAATCATTTCTAATGACTGTGGCCTGTCCGATGCTTCGTCTTGCTTCTCTGACTGGACTGCTGCTCTGCTTAACCAGGATGATGATGTTTCTAGCACTAGCTCTGAGAGTCTTCTTCATGTCACCTCTTTGGAGATGAGAGGTCTACGATGTTAATGAAGCTAAAGCTTCCCACGCTGGTTCCTTGGAGACATTCTGTGACGCTTCTATCTAGAAGTCAATCAGCACACCGGGCAAACGTTTCATTCTGACTCTTACCATGTAAAACCCTTGACTCCCTTCGTGAACAACTCAAATACCTTTCCGACCTACATAAGGGTTCCTCAAAGACCCAACTGTGTTCCTCCAATCTCTCATTTTGTATCATAAATTCAATTTGTGGAATTTATGCTTATAACATCACCCAACACTTCTCTTTAACTTGTACAGAGACTGTCACAGTATTGAGAAGTTTAAACACATGTAATAAACCTTTATGGGCTTCCCAAGTGGCTCAGTGGTAAAGAATCCACCTGCCAACGCAGGAGATGCATGCTCAGTCCCTGGGTTGGGAAGATCCTGTGGAGGAGGAAATGGCAGCCTGCTCCAGTATTCTTGCCCGGAAAATTCCACGGACAGAGGAGCCTGGTGGCAACAGTCCAGCGGGTCACAAAGAGTCAAACACGACTGAACATGCAGGTACAAATAAACCATTACAACCTGATGGATTACAAAACACAGAGCATGCTACTAGCCACCCATCCCCAGCTCAGCATTTTAGAAAAGGCAGAAGGCAGAAGATCTAACCATTAATTCTAACTATTCATATCCCATAGGAACAACAAAGCCCCATTTATAGAATAACCATAAAATAAAATGGAGTGTGAAAGGGCACATTCTATATGCAGAATAATTTGTTCCTGTGACTATAAAGTGTATTTTAAGTAGTTTTATAGAAGTGTGGAATATAAAGTACCATGGGGGACATATATTTCTACCTCTAACAAAAATCTCCAGTTTCCTACAGAGATTTTTTTTTTTTTAATCTATACATGAGTTCAGTATTCTCCATTTTCATTGGACAAACATGCTGAAACCAATTGCGCCTAAAACAAACAAAAACTCCTTCTAAATGCATTTCTTGGATTTAGGCCCTTGTCACAAAATCACTACTCTCCACTGTGGCTCCCTTGGCTGCTTTTAAAGCTTTGTTTTCAAGTACAAAAGCAGATTTGAGCCTTGCTTGCCCAGAGTGCTGTAGATAGGATTTAAATAATACAGCAGTTGGGACTTAAAAGGAACCTTTAGAAGTGCTTGGACAGGGTATACACCAGATGGGGAAGAGGGACGGAAGCAAAAATTCACAGGCCAGAGCTTTCAAGAGGGTGCCCGGTATCGGTTGGGTTTATCGAGTCTGCTGTGCTTTCTAACACTATCCAGAGTTGGGGGGAGCAACTGGGATCAAAACTAGGTTAGGTTTATCAAAAAAAACCTTTGTTTTTCCTCTTCAGAACCCATTCCCTAGAGTGTCAGGGTTAGAACAGATCATAAAGACCTTCTAAGACCAGTACTTCTATTCCACTCACCTCCTCAGCTCTCACAGAGGAAAAGGAATATTTTGAAACGAAGAAAATGCACTGAGGTGAGCCGGCCATATCTGTACCTCTGTTAAAACTATGTTGGATAAAATGATTACGTTCTGTTAGCCAAGTCCCTCCCTTTATTGTTCTCCTTTCAGTTATTCCAATTCAGAAACTTGGTAGAGACAAGAATTTGTCCCATTTATAAAGTGCCCTGATGACGATTAAATTGTAGTACTAAATATAAGGATAATAATGGGCCAATGTGGACTTTAAAGGCATTCTACAAAGAGTTGGACACGACTGAGCGACTGAACCGAACCGAACATGCTGTAGAATCTACCTACTTCTTTTGTGTGAATGTATATCTTTCAGCTATATTCACTCTGTGCCAATCAAGAATCCTGGGAGGAAAGACAGATAAAATAAGACTTAACACCTTTCCCATCAATCCCTTTTTCAATTATTCTGGGCTTGTATAAATGATATATATATATCCAAACACATGGTATACAGGTTATGCCCATTATGGTAATAGCGACAATTCAATAAATTTCATTATCTACTATAGCCAGACTATGGATTTAGATCTCATATGCTAGAAAAAGGAGTTTACAATATTCTCTCAACAGCATCTTAACTCTTGTTCAGTCCTTCATTTGACCTTCCCGGTTCACCAAAGCACTGTCAGCTCAGAGTTCCCTCTAATCCATGGTGAAATGAGATCAATAGGACAATATAAAGATTTTTCATAAACTGAAATTATGATAAAAGCCAGTGCTATTAATACCCACAAAGACTGTCTACTTCTTTTGAAAATCACAGTGAAAGCTGATGACAGATTTTCTAATGTCCTTTCCTATCAAAATAAAATCTTAGCAATTTTAGGCTCTGAAGCTGAAGCTCCAATACTTTGGCCACCTGATGCAAAGGGTTGACTCACTGGAAAAGACCCTGAGGCTGGGAGAGACTGAGGGCAGGAGGAGAAGGGGGCAACAGAGGATGAGACGTTGGATAGCATCACTGACTCTATGGACTTGAGTTTGACCAAAATCTGGAAGACAGTGAAGGACAGGGAAGCCTGGTGAGCTGCAGTTCATGGAGTCGCAAAGAGTTGGACACGACTTAGCGATTGAATAATAGCAACAAAACCTTATGCTTATCCTTCCTGGTCTAAGAACCACAGCTCTAAACATCAACCTCTTCCTAATGATACCTCAGCACCTACAGGACGGTGAAATAAGAGTGGAAGTGTTAGTCACTCAGTCGTGCACTACTCTCTGCAATCCCATGGACTGTAGGCCACCAGGTTCTTCTGTCCATGAGATTCTCCAGACAAGAATACTGGAGTGGGTAGGCAAACCTTCTCCAGGGGATCTTCCTGACTCAGGGACCAAACTAGGGTCTCCTGCATTGCAGCCAGGTTCTTTACTGTCTGAGCCCCCAGGGAAGCAGGAAAGATGGAAGATTAAAACTTTGATGAAGAAAGGCATAAAGGAAGAAAGGCATAGAGGAAGAAAAGGTGTGGCCATGGCCCCTGGGGACTGTGACTGTACAAACACACTCCAGCTTTGCAAGAATCACCATCAGAAGCATCTCCCGGGCACGTCTGTGTGCCAGGCGCCGCACTGGTGCGTGTCTCATCACACCACACAACTGAAGGAGTCAGTCCAAGGATTCGATGCTTTCTAAAGAGACTAGCGTCGAAATTCATAGCAGCTTTGTTTAGGCTGTATCAAAATGGGATAGTCACTTGTCTTTATTTTTCAAATTATCCAAACACAGTTCCACTATTTATAATACTATCAAAAACTATAAACAAAACTGCCAAAAGTAAATTCAAGATGAGCTGATAGAAAGATCAGAGTCTGAATCCACAAATAAACTGGTTCGGTCTTTTTTAAACATGTATTTATTGGAACAAAATAATGATGAAAATTTGTTGATGCCAAAGAAAAACAATTATGTTAGCCTGCAAGTGAAGAGGGAAAAGAAAAAAGATAACAGCATGGGATACCTCCTCCTAATCCAGCCACCACACATAGTTAAAACTGCTCTTGAATGTGTTTACATGTATTTTATGTCCTTGATGTGTCTCAGGTGAAACACAAGACCAGCGTGGTTGAAAGGAAAGGATCTGTGAAAATCCTGAACAAGATCCGAACATCCATCTACTTAACCGAAGAGATGCTCCAATGAGGAAAAACTAATTAACAGTTGATCCAAGGGACAAAAGAATGCCCTTGTGTGACGTTTCGTTGGTAAAGTGACTGTAACAATAATAACAATAAATGTCCAGAGAATATATCCATAATGACAGAGTTTGCGGCTGATAATTTAAAGACACAGAGTGGATTCTTCTGAAGGACTCCTCCAACCTGTGAGACTACAACTTACTGTGCTGTGACCTTGGTTTTCTATTAAATAAAAATCTCTGAAGCAATAAACCCCATACTATAAGATTATACTGAATAAGAAAAAACCATTTTTTTTTTTTTTGCTTGCTTTTGGCCACGCTGTGGGGCACGCAGGATCTTAGTCCTCTGACCAGGGATTGAACTGGCACCCTCTGCAGTGGAAGCAGAGTCTTAATCACTGGACTGCCACGGAAGTCATGAGAAGAAAATATTTTTTAACCAAGTAACTCAGGTTCCAGTCAAGAGAGAAGTGAAATAAGATCATGTGGAATTTCACTCTAAGGAAAGTAACCAGCTCTGAAGAGTCAATATGGAGCAGCTATGTGTCACCATGAGGAAAATGCTAGGTTGTGACATTAGAAGACTTCAGCTCCATGCCTCTGCTAGCTGGACCACCTGCATCCACTTACTGTATCTTCCCAGGCTGCAACTTCTTCCTGTGAATATCACTATCATAGCAGGACTATTTGTTGCATGGAGTTAACGGTTGGTTGGATCAAACAAGACTCTGGTTGTGAAAGAGCTTCCTTTGTAAAGGATCCTGTAATGTAATTGCCAGAAAAACTGATAAGGATCCAGAGAAAGACCAACCACCAACAACAAATTATGGTAAGTGAATTACACTCTGTGCTGTACTTAGTCGCTGAGTCATGTCTGACTCTTTGTAACCCTACTGGAGTGGGTTGCCATGCCCTCCTCCAGGGGATCTTCCACAGGGATTGAACCCAGATCTCCCGCATTGGAGGCAGACTCTTCACCAATTGAGCCACCAGGGACGCCCAAGGACTGGAGTGCATAGCCTATCCCTTCTCCAGAGGTTCTTCCCTACCCAGGAATTGAACTGGCGTCTCCTACATTGCAGGCAGATTCTTTACCAGCTGAGCTACCAGGGAAGCCTGAATTATACTCTATCTGCAGTTAATTTTTTAAACATGGCAGGTTCTGGGCAGGGTAGAAGTCCCATCTGATAAAGCTACAGAGCAGGACCCAAGACCCTTGCAACAGTGATCATCTCCTGAAGAAAGTGCCTCAGTACTTGGCAGTCAGGTGATTTTTCAGGCCAAACAGCCTAGACATTGCTAACAGGATAAAGGAAAAGTCTCTCCTAGGTGTCTGGATCAAGCAAGGTGGGATCATAGTAACTCAAAACTAGATTATCTCAACTAGATTTTGCAATGTCTTTGAAAAAAGGTAATGATCTCTACTGCTACATCTTCTCCAAATTCCCCCAAATGGCCTACAGATCCAATTTTAGCAAAGCAAAAAGTATTAACGGCAGCAACACACACACAAATGAGAAGAGAAATCTTAAAGTCCAGGAAGCAGTTAAGGTCATGAAACTGTAGGGGAATCCTGTGCAGCAGACAACAGGAAGATGTTTCACCTGAAGCTCAAACCTTTCATCCAAGGGAAGCCTGGACCAGTTCCACTCCCAATTAAATCAGAATTATATAATTGTGTGATTATTTGATTAGTATCTGCCTTCCTCTTGAGTGTAAGCGCCAGAAAAAGCAGTCATCATATCTACCCTGAAACACTAGCCCCCAGTGCAGGCTGTCACTTAGTAGGTACTTAATATACACTGAATAAAGAAGTCAAATGCAGTATCTGGTTGGGAAGGCATCAGACTGACTTTCATAAGCGTGCACTGCTAGGGTTATTACTATGTTTCATCTAAGCCAGCTAAGCCAAAGAAGCAAACCCAGAAGAATATAAGCTAGGACCTGCTGGATTTAAATATTTTCCATAAATAATATATAAATGGATAATTGAAAGAGAACTGAATATGTTTCAGTTGTTTTCAATATTCAAAATGTAAGTAGGCATTTTGTGTGAAATGAAGTAGAAAGGATGCTTTTAAGACAGCATCCTCCTCACTGCATGGCCCCTGTGCAATCCAGCACAAGTTTTCTTTTAAGAGACTCTTAAAGGGTAAGCTTTTCAAGAAGAGTTCTTTTTTAGGAAACTAGAAACGAAAGCTCACAGAGATTTTAGCTCCGAATCCTTACCCCTCCCAGACACCAGGTCTTTCTCTTTTAAGAAATCCACCTGCAAGGCAGGAAACTTGGGTTGGATCCCTGGGATGGGACGATCCCCTGGTGAAGGGAATGGCTACCCACTCCAGTATTCTTGCCTGGAAAATCCTATGGAGAGAGGAGCCTGGCAGGTGATAGTCCACTGGGTCGCAAAGAATTGGAGACTAACTTTCACTTTGCTTTCATTGTGCGTTAAAGAAGGGGACAGTGAATCACAGCATGCTTTTCAGTTTCCACGTGTGCAGGTCTGGCTGCTGAAAGCAGACACGGTCCTGGGGAGTACGTGAGGTTCTGTGAGGGTGTTTGTGTTGGGCACAGGGTTTTGGGCTCTTGTGTTGATCCAGTCTCAGCAGAACCAAATTAGACCTTGCTTCTGGCTCAAGAAAGGCTAGGTTCTGGTAATACAAATGTCTCCTACTTGCCAGTTTCTGCCTCTTTGTCCTGTCAAGCATCTCATTCTCCAAACTGTGGGGAGACCATGTGAAGGCTGTCACATCGACCATCTTCCTCCTCCTCATACCCAAGTGCATGCAAAAAAAAAAAAAAGCAAACAAACAAACAAACAAACCCACCAGCTGAAGGAGGCAGGCAAGATCTCACAACGAACCATTTCTTTAAGGACCTTTTCTACTCTAAATTCTGAGTCCAAGGATGTACTAGAAGCACGGGATAGGGGGAGGAAAGGAGAGATGCAGAAACAGGATGATCAAGTAACTTTTATTGTTTTGGAAACGAAAAAGGAAGGCGGCAGAATGAAAGAAAAGGACAGAAGATACCCAGAAATATCCAATTTCTGGAAGGAAAAAAGAAAAGGGGCAAATGAGAAGCACCAGATAAAGGCAGTTCATTGCGTGACGCAGGCTTCCCAGGGGGCGGGAGTGGTAAAGAATCCACCTGCCAATGCAGAATACGCAGAAGATGAGGGTTCGATTCCTGGGTTGGGAAGATCTCCTGGAGAAGGAAATGGCAACCCACTCCAGTGTTCTAGCCTGGGAAATTCCATGGACAGAGGAGCCTGGCGGGGCCAACTCTATGGGGTTACAAACAGTTGGACACGACTGAGCACACACACATACACAGGCTGGGGAAAACCAGAGGTCCAGGCATACAGAGTTTCCATGGGCTGTGTCCTTAACGTCTCCTCATCTGTTTTGCCATAAAATGATTAGATACGAGCAAGGCGCGCAGACCTGCACAACCCTGTTGACATCAGAACACGGCAGTAAAGAGACGATGAAATCCAGTATGCTGTCATCTTCCAAATAATTAAAATACCATCAAAAGTCAAGCTGCTGGCCTCTCCGCCCAGGCTCACATCTGCTACCCAGCATTTGGGAACTTGGGAGCGGGGGTAGGAAGGAGCACACAGAGAGATGCAGTTTCAAAAACAATTTAAAAAAGCACACAAACAAGTTGAGCTCTCAAAAGTAAGGCTTAAGTCTGACTTTTTTCCCCCCCAGCAAGGGAAAAAGTAGACTTTTCAACAGAACAGTGTGTTCAAGGTTATGTAAGAACACGCAGAAAACAAGAAGTGATTTGCTCCCTGCCAAATTTTCATGGTAAGAGGTTACACCCAAGTTCCCACTCAATCCTGCACATATTTTGCAGCTCCTCTGGCTGCTGATACAGGAAGACGGCATGCAGAGACAAAGAAAGGGCTGTAAAATACCTAATTTCTGTTTTCCTGACAACGATGTTGTGCTCCTTGTCTTCTTTAAATGAGGTATCCTTTACTTAGGACTTTTACATGCAATGCATTTATGTGTGTGTGTGTGTTTGGGGGCTTATAACCAACTAATCCATAACACCTACACTCATAATTACACTCGCTGAATGAGAACCAGATTGGCTGCGACAGAAAAAGCCAGTGCTCTATGACGGACTGCGTTAAAAAGTTCGGCTGGCCCCTGGAGGGGAGAGGAGGATGACCACGTTCTTAAATTCTACCTCCTGTGTTTTACAGATGTGTTTTTCACAGCTCGGTGGATCCTAACACGCGTAACACTGCCGTCAAATGGGGGTGACCCCAGCTCTTCCCAATGCCAACATCAGTGGCATGGGTGGGGGGGTTAGAGGTGGGGATAAGATACCCAACAAGGACAGGTGGCGCTAAGACATTTGCTGACACAAGCAGCCACCCTGGAAATGAAAAGCTGAATGGCACAGAATATCCAGTTGGCCAAAAAGTTCGTTTGGGGTTTTCTATGCCATCCTATGGGAAAACCCAAACTCATTTTTCGGCTAACCCAGTAACTAAGAC
Source organism: Bos indicus (assembly GCF_029378745.1). NCBI lineage: Eukaryota > Metazoa > Chordata > Mammalia > Artiodactyla > Bovidae > Bos > Bos indicus. The sequence goes on from NC_091772.1 coordinate 12,905,887, forward strand.
TGCCCTAAATTCCAGAAAGTAACCATCTCTTTATCAAGTCTATGCTTGGCTTCACCTCTCACCACTTGTCTATATGGGCTCATCCAACAGCTAAAAATGCACATCCTGTTCTTTGTCAACATTTAAACTGTGGCAACAGCCCAACTGCAAAGGGGACTTTTCTATTGTCAGTAGCGCTAATAACCTACAGCTATAACTCCACTCTTCTCTTTGACAGCGTCTCAGAGATGAATAGCCTTCAAAGCCCGAACTTGGTATTTTCTAGTGACTGAGAAAATGGGGTGGCACACGGCGTATTGCTAACAGGAATACAGCCTTGGAGTGTTAGGGGAGGTGAACAGGGAGAAAGACCAGCGAACCTGGAAGAGTATAAAGCGGCAAGCTACGATCCTTACGTGTGGACTTCTGGCTTAGTGGGCTTGTTTAAATTATGAATGACGGAGTTTCAAATGGAGTGAAGTCAGTCAGAAAAACAAATGTCATGTATTAAATCATGTATGTGGAATCTAGAAAAATGGTACAGATGAACCTATTTGCCAGGCAGGAATTGAGACGCAGACAACGGACATGCGGACGCTAAGGGCGGGGGGTGAGGGCGGCGGGATGAACTGGGAGACTCAGGGTGAGGTATGTGCTCTGCCACGTGTGACACAGACAGCTAGTGGGGTCTACGGCAGAGCGCAGGGAGTTAGTGACCCAGAGGGATGGAGCGGGGGCGGGAGGGAGCTCAAGGTGGAAGGGATGTATGTATACACGCAGCTGACTCACTTCATCGTTCAGCAGAAACCAATACAACATTGTAAAGCGACCACACCCCAGTTAAAAAAAATTACTAGTGGCTTAATTTTTCCATGATTTTGAAAGTTGACATCTGGGAGGGGAGGAAAAAAAACATGACCTCTCTGCATGCTCTCACCATAGAAGTACATCATGTAGCAACAGAATGCTGGGTGAATTGGACACTGGCATTTTCTCTAAATTCAACAATGTAAAATGAACACTTCTATATTCAAGAATTTAATCAGAAATCAGCATTCAGGGTAGGCACTGGGGCCTTAAGTGTGACAGAATGACTGACATACTACCGTACATTTTTTGAAAAGAAATTTTCCCTACTTCTGAAAGGAACCAAAATTATGTCTCTTGTATCTCTGTACAGAAAAAGAATAGCTTTCTCTATCCTATATATCCCTGAGTCTTCTTTAGGAATCAAAAATTATGTTACTACCCAAGAATTTGTACACAGTACTCCCCTAAAGTCTGTACTAAATGACATGAAGACCATAAGAAGCTCTACCAAAAGTTCCTATGCCTAGGAGTCCAGCAACACCTCTCTCCCTTACCCACAAGGCCCAAAACCCATATTAAAGATTAGTCTTGAATAAGAAATTAAAGATACTTGTTTAACTTTATGTAAACCTATGACTGCTAAGCTTTATTTCTGTCACTGAATGCTTTCCATCCATAAAACATCCTCCTAGCGTTCCACGGAATCTACTTTGCAAAACACTAAAATCTGAACTCGAGTGCTGGCTGGAAGCAAAGAGTGAAAACTGTACTCAGAGATTCAGTGAAAAACCTATTTAAAGGTCTTTATTATCTTTGCATAGAAGGCTCCACTGTAAGTGGTAATGGGTCCGTGGAAGTGGAAACTCATTTTTTTTTTCCTATTTTTGTGAAGGAAAACACTTCTTTCCTCTAAAATTTGTTGATACTCAAATAGGAGGACTTTAAGGGATATGCAAAACCACCCCTTAAAATTCTTTTCTGGTGAAGGAATACCCGTAGTGCTCACACTAAGAAAAACGAGAGAGAAATAAACAATGAATTTGGCAATACAATAATTCCAAACAATCCCTCCTCTAGTCCAGTCTGTTTTGTACCGCTTTCCTACAAACCCTTTCCCTCTCCCCAGGGACTCAATCCAATGTCAGCTTAGCACAGGCACACTTTCGATCAAGTTTAAAGTTTTAGAAAATGAAGCCACAAGCCAAAGGCTCCAGCTTTCAGTTAAGGGGGACCAGAAATGAGATGGACAACAAGGGGCTTACAGAGATGCTCTTTGGGGGGTAAAAGAATTCTCACGCACATACTGGTCCAGAGGGTTCCCAGGGTTATGATGAGTAGTCTGTCTAGAGGTTCGAGAACAGAAAGGGTAAACGAGGAGAGCCTTGGACTAGATGAAAACAACAGAACACCAGGGACGCAGAAGCCATGGAAATTAGCCCTGAGCCCACACGCCCAGGACATAAAAGAAATCAGGACAGTCTTAATGAGGATTAGGCAGGGCGCCCAATGAGAACCTTAATATACTTCATCTTCCTTTTATATTTCATCTCAGTGACCTCAGACACAGCACACCCACAAGTGGATATATCCTGGGGCATACCCCGTGCCCAGCTCCGGGCCTGGGTGCTGGGGAGACCTCCAAGAGCTTGCAGCCGTCTCCTCTCCTGGCCGGCGCAGGAGCACCGCCTCAGAGCGCCTTAGAGAGGCAGATTCTCAGCCCCTCAGAGGACCCACGGGATCAGGAAGTCTGGGGGTGGGCCGGATTTCAGGGTTTCCAACAAGCCTGCAGTGCTCCCGCTGTGCAACCCTGGGAACCTCTGTGCAGACGGTCCGAGGAGGCATGAACTCGCTCAACGGTGGCTGACACCAGAGCGGAGCTGAAGGCTAGGAGAGCCGGGCAGCCTCCCTGCTCAGACTTGGGTGCCCACGTCGTTGCTTTTGCCTTTAAAAACAAACTGGGGGTATTTTCAATTCTGGGTTTGTTCTCTCACTACCACCCCCAGAGGCTCAGATTAAGAGGAGGAAGAGAATGTGAACTGCCATTATAACAGCTAAATGAGCACGAAAGCTAATGGGTATCCTGAGTGTTTTGGCCAGAGTCGGTGCCACAGAAAGATCCATTTTTGTTCCCTAAATAGGCTATAAACATGTATGGTACCTTAAGGGGGTCTCTTTCTATATTATTTTGTTACGCTGTGTTTAGCGGCAGCCCGGGTCTCTTTTTCCAGGAGCTGAATGAGATACAGTTCTGGAGTGGGGAGGGGGGGGGAGCAAAGGGAATACATCTGAATTTTACTGCTCTATTTATAGCTGGTTTACTACTCTCCCTGATATCCCTCAGCAAAATGATGCTAGAATGACTATTTCTTCAGCCAGAGTGCACAAATGTTTTAAGATAGTAATAGTACTAATAAGTGCAGTTAACATTTATTGCACATTTTATTACCAGCCAGGTACTTGAAATGAATCATCTCAATTCTCACACAACCTCAGGAGGCGGCTTACTGTTGTTCATCCCATTCCTACAGGTGAGGTAACACTGATGAGAAAGAGAGAGTCTTATGGGTACACAGCACCTTGAAGACGAAAGACTGACACTCAGGGAAACCTGACTATAAGAGCAAGTCTCTTCTCCTGAATTACTCATCTACTGGAAGGCACTTAGACAATGTGGAATTTTAGGGAACAATGTGCAACATAGCAAGATGAGTGAATTAAACTCTGCATGTTCAGCTTATACACATGGATATATACTGTCAACATCCCATTTGGTAGCTTATGTTCTAGACAAGATTCTCAACAAATTCTTCCCCCTGAATGTTTATTTAAAAAAAAAAAAACAACTACTAGGGCTCTGTGCATATGTAAGTGAGATCCTTATTAGCAGGAGAACAGCAATAAGATATTATTACATTTACAATATTATATCCTAGGGTATTATAATGCAAGGCCATTATCACATACTTGGCTAACAGGGTCCATACTGTTGTAATGTATTAAAACCAGACTGAGTAATAAAACTGACAACAATATAATCATCATCTTTGTTATAGGTGGGGGCATTTTTCAGATGAGGTCTCAGAGCACCTGCCAAGCATGCTTGCAAATTTATCTATGAAGGAACTGTGCTATGGAAAGGCTTGCACAGATTTATACACAACTATAGGGGAAGACCTTTTGCAAAATGGAAGAAAGATTAAAAGCTCACTCAACACAGGCTGACAGCAAAACGATTCTGAGTGATGCCAGGAAGAAGAATAGAACAGCCTGCTCATTCAAGGGTAATTGATTGAGTGCCTAGCACGTGTTAAGTCTGATCTCAACCTACGATGATAGAGCAGTAAAACCAAGACAGGAAGTGTCTGCTGCCTCAGGGCTTAAATCCTGAAAGGTAGGCAGAAAATAAGCAAATAAACGTATCCGAGCATCTTCGTAGGAAAGCTAAGAGTTAAAAACTGGCAGGGCTAGAATAAACAGAATATGGCAGGAACCGAGGGGCATGGGGCAGTCAAGGGCTTTAGAATGGTACAAGGATTTTACATTTCTTTCTAGGCTTGAACAGAAGCCATGGAAGTGGGGTGGCCAGGGGATATGCAAGGTTTGAAGTCCGGTAAGAGGAGTCTAGAGATGACAGTGCCTTGGTCAGGGGAGTGATAATGAAGCAGCTTGAACAGAAGTGACTACGGGATAAACTGTTAGGATTTAGTGATGGGCTGGATCTGGAGGATGAGAGAATGAGAAGCTCGGAAGTATCTCAGGTTTTCGTCCTGAACAGCGGGGTACCACTCAGAGAGACTGGAATGGAAGGGGTAGGGGACAAGAGTCTGGTTTGGGACAAGTCTGAGATACCAAGACCACGCCTAAGTGGAGGCAGGCAAGGAAGCAGCTGGCTATTCAAGTTCCATTTCAGAAAAGAGGTTGAGGTTGGAGATACACAACCAGATAACGAAGAAACAAAACACTCTATTCTTATGATGGGGATATAAACATAGGTCAATTCCAGGATAATGATTTTTTTCACATCTGGTTTTCCTAAAACAAAATGTGACAGGAAAATAGCGACTATGATCAGGAAACACAAATCCTCTCCCTGATCCTACCTATGACCCTCTGACGGTTTGACTCTTACCTTCTATACCCTGAACTTTTCATCTACAAAACAAACATAAATAAGACAGACGACAACAAAAGTTGACAAGGATGTAGAGACATTAGAACTTCACATGCTAATAGGTGCAAAGTAAAATGGAGCATTCACTCTGGAAGACAGGCTGTCAGTTTCTCAAAAAGTTAAACACAGAATTACCGTAGGACCCAGCAATTCTACTCCTTTTAGTCCAAGAGGACTAAAAATACATGTTCGCACAAACACTTGTATGTGAATGTTCACCGCAGCCCTATTCATGTCAGTCAAAACAATCTAAATGTCCATCAACTGATGAACAAATAAACTGTAGTCTGTCTATACAATGGAATACTACCCAGCCACAAAAGGAACGAAATACTGAGGAAGACGATAATATGGTGACCCTTGGAAAACGTTGTACAGTCACTTAAATCATGTCAGACTCTCTGCGACCCCATGGACTGCAGCACACCAGGCTCCCCTGTCCTTCACCATCTTCCAGAGTTTGCTCAAACTCACATCCAGTGAGTTGGTGATGCCAACCGCCTAACTCATCCTCTTCGAGGCCTTCTCCTTCTGCCCTCAATCTTTCCCAGAAAACACTACGCTGAGCGAAAGAAGCCAGACACAGAAGTTTACATGTTGCATGAATGCATTTATGTCATATGTACAGAAGAGGCACATCCACAGACAGGTGACTGCCGGGGCTCACAGGCTGGGAGGGGAGTGCTAGGTGGTGACGAGCACAGGTGAGGCGTGGGGTTTCTTTCTGGAGGTGATGGCTGCACAGTGACGATGGCTGCACAACTTTGTGAATATATTAAAAACCACTGAACTGTACACTTTAGAAGGGTGACTATCTCAGTAAAACAAAACCAACCAACCAAACAAGAATGATGCTGGGGGATGCAGGATGGGGGTGTTGACAGCCAATCACAATTTCTCAGGTAAAAAAGAAGGAAAACCAGGTTAAAATCTATGGTTAGGAGAAACATCAGGGTGGCTCTCTGAAGTCCCCAGGGACTGTCAGGTCATTTGTGCGCTGGGGTGGCCTTGACGCCTGCCAACTGTGTCCTCATTTCCACCTTGACTATGACCCTTGCTTCCAAAGAACACGGACCTTCGATTTCCCAGTTAAAAGTCATTCAATCTACTGCAATGTTTCCAGGCTCTCACAAGCTCTGAATTAAATATAGTATCTACTGTGGAAAGTAACAGAAATATGAAAGGAAAGGTCACAAATATAAAATTCCCACCCCCCACAACAGAAATCCAACCTCTTGGTGATTTCCTGAAATATCAACCCCATGCTAAGCCCTCAGCTTTCCTTTTCATTTCATTTTCCTAATGAGATTCTGATCATATTTCTGATGAAAACAGTTCATCACAAATGTTCTAGTCTATCCTGCTAGCCATGGGTCCATAACTATGTCCCCAAGGAGTAGATCATAATATAATTTTAGTGAAAACCACATAGAGAATAATGGAACTAATCTCAGAAAAGTGGAGCTGGGTATGCACCAAATATCTGAAAATCCAAATAACCCTGGCAGAATTCTTTTTATATATAGTAACAGGGCTGTGAACATCCAAAAATACCCACTTACATACTGTAACATCTCCAGGATGCATTCAAGTCCAAAGGGATTCCTGGCAGAAGGGTTACAGAGACCCTGCTGGGGAAATATCACAGTAAAGGCCCAGAGAGATCTCTTTACAAAAGGCAATTTTCTCAAGAAAACGGTCTGGAAAACCAGATAAGAAAAGTTCCTGTAACCTGACTGAGCAGAAATTAAACACATATAGAGAGAACTAAGAAATATGAGGAGTATTTTTAATATGAAGCCTTACAATCTCAGTACTAACGATACTCACAACATTCATTTTCTCAGCCTCACGAAATGAGAGGGTCTGGGAACTTTCTCTGGTATGTCTTTCTGAGTGCTCAGGCTCCAAGTGTGAAAGGGAAATCCCAAAGAATGTGTGTTAATAGTGAACCACCCTTCACAGCTAACAGCCTTGGTGTTACACCGTCACCTTCCGAACTCTATCCCACTCAGCAGGGTAGACTGTGGTTGTTCCGCTTCTCTTTTCAAAAGATCTGCTTCTATGACTTGGTGGTACCACTATCTGTCATAGACAGAATGTTTATATCCCTCCAAAATTCATATGCTGAAACCCCAACACCCAAAGTATTTGGAGGTAGAGCTTTAGGGAGCTAATTAGCTTTAGATGAGGTTAGAGGATGGGGCCCTCATGATAGGATTAGTGCCCTTATAAGAAAAGGCAGAGACTGCAGAACTTCTTTCTGCCAAAAAAGGCAATTGTGTGCAAACCAAGAGAGCCCTCATCAAGAATCAAAACTGCCAGTGCCTTCATCTGGATTTTCCAACGTTCAAAACTGTGAGAAATAAATATCTGCTGTTTAAGCACCCCGTCTGTGGTAATTTGTTATAGCAGCTATGAACTAAGACAGTTAGGGGCAGGAGGCTGGAAAATAGCAACGAAAACAACCTACCACAGAGACGGAGGTAAACAGCAGGCACAACACAGCTGCATCATGGAAAAGTCTACAAGGCAGAAGGTGGAATGGCTGGAAGAAGGGAATTCACAGGGCAGAGGGCAAGTAAAAACGTATCTGTTCTATAAATGGGGCTACAACATTGACGGTGCACCTAGAAGAGTCACTGGCACATATGCAGGCATTTAATAAGTATTTGTTAAGCCAAGAAATAATTACTAAAGTCATGGTATAGGGAAGAGGGAGAGACCAAAAGGACCAGAATGATAAAAAGGGGCAACACAAGTTACCACACAGGAAATACAGCATAAAATAGGTTTTCCTGGTGGCTCAGAGCTCTACAGCTCCATAATTAAAATTCCATACAAATTATACCTTTAAAGTTTCTATAAACTATTGTTACTTTGATTACATGATGCCATTTATCAGATGTGAAAATGTCATTATAGCAGATTAAGAGCTTATCAGGCACTAACCATCAGTTGGTGTGTTTATATAACAGAGAGCCTATTTTATTTCTTCTCTAAAACATGATGTCTGAGTCTTGTATCTGCTTGTTTTGAATTATCTCCTTGCGGTTGGAGCCAGTTCTCACAGAGAACACCGTGAAGATGTGGTTAACTACAGGAACGCCACCTGGTCTGCACTGGCATGGGGTTTCTTTCACTCCTCCCGTCCCCATTTCCCTGAGAATACCTGGTCCCCCTGCCTATGACATGGAAATGACACTCCCCCCCCCCCCCCAAAATTTACAGTTTCCTAAGAGACACTGAATCTAAAGGAAATCAACCCTGAATACTCATCGGAAGGATTGATGCTAAAGCTGAAGTTCCAATACTGTGGCCACCTGATGAGAACAGCGGACTCCTTGGAAAAGAGCCTGCTGCTGGGAAAGATTGAAGGTAGGAGAAGGGGACGGCAAAGAAGGAGATGGTTGGATGGCATCACCAATTCAATGGACATGAACTTGGGCAAACTCTGGGAGATGGCGAGAGACAGGGGAGCCTGGCGTGCTGCAGTCCCTGGGGTCGCAAAGTCAGACACGACGACTGAACAGTAACAGAGACGCTGAACTCCTGGAAGATGGGAAATCTTCAATTAAAAATCAGTTTCTAGTAGCCCAGATACACACCATCAACACACTTTGTTCTTCTCAATCCCTAGAGTGTCTTTGAGATCCTTTCTGTAGAGATGACATGGTAACATCAGCGTGACAAAAGAACAGAAAAGATAACACCGCTGTCTTCTCCACCCCAGTGCACCTCCTCCCCATGCATACTATGTTCTGAAGTTATAGTGGATGTTAAAAAATCTCTATCTACATATTTGCATTGCTTGGGCCCATGGTCACCCCCAGTAGCACTGGCATAAAAGTGTAAAATATAAGAGATATATAATTATCCTTTAGCCTGTAATGAAACTAGCCCGAAAAACTGATATGCAAGTTCCTACTTCAATGACCACAGTTATTACACACACTAAACACTGGTCTTCCACTGAGCGGCTTTCAATAAAGCTTTAAAAACAAACTTGTGACTCTCCAATTATTTTTCTTCAATAATGTGCATTCAGAAGCTCCTAACGCTTACACAAGGAAACCAAACGTGCACGTGGACCGATACAGCAAAGTGGCATCTCCAGGGGTAAATAACTAAGTCCGCGGCCAAAGATTTGAGGTCCAGGTTTCAGGCACTCAGAGTCTGGACTCAAGGATCTCAGAAAGTGCTGTCAGCTCCGATGACATGCTCTTTGTCTGTGTGTCCCACGTCCCCAGCCCAGGCGGGAATTCCAGGACAATTTGCTCAGCTCACTTCCACCCCAGCAATGTTAGTTCTTGAGTGCTCTTCCTTTTCCACGCCATGTGACACACCCTCACCTCCTCTGAGCTGGAAGGAATGCCAGGTGCTGTGGTCATCAGCTCACTGAATCTTGGTTTCTGATTTCAGGGTACTGTAGTCTAATGGAAGAGATGCAACTCGGATGCTGCTCTTGGCTCGCAGGTACAGAATGCCATGGGAGCACAGGGTGCTCAGCGCCGGGGGCAGTGAGGGGTGGGGATGGAATGAGAAGGCAAGGCAGCTGGCTTCCCACATGAAGTGCTCGTTCAGTCGCTAACCACGTCCGACTCTTTGTGACCTGTGGACTGTAGCCCAGACAGGCTTCTCTGTCCATGGGATTCTCCAGGCAAGAATACTGGAGTGGGTTGCCATGTGCTTCTCCAGATCATTTCTTCTTCCTGACCCAAGGATGGAGCCCACATCTCTTATATCTCCTGCATCAGCAGGTGGATTCTTTACCACTGAGACACCAGGGAAGCCCTTACAGAAGGCCCCTCTCCTCCATTTCCATGATTCTGTAAAGCTTTCCATTTTTAATTCCAAAATCAAATTTAGTAAGCGAGTTTCATCGCTGCCAGAAATATTTTAATAAAAATGAACCCAACCCATGTAATTTATACTAACTGTCTGATTTTAAGCCCATAGCTGGGGTTCCAAATGTTAAGAGAGTTTGACATGTGACATTTATACAAAAGGTTATAGCACATTTTGAAGCCATAATCCTTAGGAGGCTGGGATTAGCAGATGATGGATAAACAAGATCCTACTGTACAGCACAGGGAACTATATTCAATATACTGCGATAAACCATAATGGAAAAGAATATGGAAAAATATGTATATGTTATATACATATGTACAACTAAATCCCTTGGCTCTACAGCAGACATTAACACATTGTAAATTAACTCTACTTCAATACAATTAAAAAAACATAACCCTTAAGAAAGAGCATTGAACCCCACCTCTATCTGTAATTTACGTATGATCTCTCTATGGATGAGCATAATATATATGAGATCCCCAGTGCGGCCATGGACATTCCGTCATTTCAGAATTCACTTTGATGACTGTGTAATGCATAATACTAAATCGATCCCAGAAATTCTGTCAGAATTCCTACTGTCCCAGCATCATATCTTTTTTAATGAATTTGCGGTAGAAGAGTAATCACTTTCTAATAGGATTATCTCTACACCTTGCCTAAGTTGACAACTATCCTGTATCAATAACTTAATAAGCCCCACAGTCTGAAAGACCATTCAATTTCACACACCACATACCTCCACCAGCACAGCCTGGTGGCATAGTGCAATGCAAACCACCCTAGACTCATTCTTTATAAGAAGAGAAGCATTTCCCCCCATAAGATCAAAGGCCAGTTCCAAGAGGACTTCACAAAGCCGCCAGGATGCAGGTGGGGTCGAGGGAAGTCATTTCTCAAGTGCGGCTGGAATGGGTCAATCCCCGCCCACCCCTCAACCTGACCCAGGCTTCTCCTTGCTGGTGTACCTTGGTCCTTCCAGAAGCAGCCATCCCAGCAGCTGAGGATACACAGGATTGTACATGCTTACCTTCAGCATCTCTTACTATTAGAGATGGCAGATTTCTATTGTAGCATGACTATTTACCTAGAGGTCTAGGCACTGTCAAGCAGGTTTTTCTTTTTCCCCTAATTTTACAAATTCCACTAAAAACCACAGGCTACCATCACTTTGGTTTTGCTATAAACCTAACCTCCCGGATAATAAAGGATTTAATGCTTTCCACTTTGCCCTGCTCATTAATTCAACCTGTAGCTTGATTCTTTCTTGCTCTCTACCTTTCTGATTTTTTTTTTTTTAAAGTTTTGGGGCTATGGAACAGAAGCACATCATCATACGAAAGCCAAGTATTACGGCAGATCCACTTCAAAGAGGAGATGGAGATATCAGTAAGAAATGAAACAGTCTAAGCTGGGCGGGGAAGTTACTTGAGCTTGTGAATCATCGAGTCTAATAAATAAATGAACAAACAACGCTTCTTTTTTTTTTTCAGTAAATTACCAAACCCTTCCTAAGATTGATAATGCTCTTAATAAACTGCTGAAAAGGAACTGCAGCCAACTCAAGGTTCTCAGGAAGTAGCCATCACTGAGCAGACAGGCTGGACTTGACTCAAAGCACAGCCACTAGGGCAGAAATACCACTCTCCAAAAGATATCCAGACAGAAACCCAGATCGAACGTTGAGACGTATCTTCCCCTCCCCTTCTCAGGCCAGACGGGTTAGCTGAGGATATAAGCTTTCTAGAAAAGGAAGTCTGACAACGACAAACTGAGAATCAAAGACTGAATAATGCAAGATGCCAAATATCTAGAAGACACGCAATGCATACTTAATGACACAAAAAACTCAGAGCCACAGTGATGCTTCCCTCAGCCACCAGTGGGGAGGGAAGGCTAATGTCAAATCCCCAGAGAGGCTGTGCAGTAAAACTAAGAAGGGAACAGACCCTGGGTACCATCTTCTCACCAGACACTGCTCTAAGGAGGCTATGAAAGATCAAGACACCACCAGATGGCAACACAGAGCCAAATATGATTCCCACGTATCTCTCTGAGATGTATAACGACAGTGGATCACAGGAATGGCCAATATATCACTGGAATGTCTACTTTTATGTTTAATAAAAGATAAGATTAGAGAAATAAAAATCGGACCCCACAGAAAGGTAAATATTGAGACGGAAGAAGTTGCTTGTCATTGTACAGAACAGACCCTCAATTAGAAACTGCACTTTTGCTGTGTAAATGGCAAGGGAATGTAATTAACAATTAATAGACACTGCCCTCAATTTAAAGCCTCCAAGGGAAGTAATTAAATTTGGTAGAAGCTATAGCCTCTAAACAAAGATACATCATACAAATACAAAAGGAGACACAGATTTGAATAATAAGTGCAAATCAGAAACAAGGTTTGACTATACAAGGCAGAGAAATGATCCTACAGTTGTTTTTCCTAAGAAATGTTCTCTTCAGGAGACTAGGTGACGAACTTATTTTAATCTGGGCCAAGGTTGGCTATGAATCCTGGCCAATGTTTCTCGAGTACAACCTTGCTTGCAGAGTGTTACGCGTGCAGATCAGACAGCTAGCTTCCTGCCGCCTGAATTAGCCGAACAAGCACCTTTCATATCAGTGTGGGTGTACTTGATACATACAGTGTCAACACCGCTACTGGGGATGGAGACCGCAAACACTGCTCAGCTGGCTGGTCGTGAAATCACATTGCCAGGCAGAATTTGTGTAGCTCCAGAGGGTAAATTAATGCCAGCAACCTGGTTATCAGCAGTCCTAAGCCTGCCTCTCTAAGCTTCTAACGGAAACATTTAGAGAGCAGAAGTGTTACATCTGGCTACAGCTGCACATTACATGGTCCATTGAGACGCAGATGCTGATGGCTGCACTGAATAACAAACAGCTGGGTATAAATGTAAAAAAAAAAAAAAAAAAAATCAGGAAATCGATTTTAAACACACAGATTGCACAAATCCTCTGAAGTTCCAGCAGGGAAGGAGAAAGATGAATTAGCATGGGTGAGGGCAAAAACGCACCCCAGAGACTGAAATTCAAAAACATCAGTGGACACCCTGGGGCCATCATACCTTCACTGGGCTCTCCTGTTCCCATCTCACCGGGGGGGAGGGGCATGAGGACAAAGAAAGCCTGCACCATCAGGTCACTCTCTGGCTCTGCTCATGTGCCAGCTGAACTTTAACAGAACTAATGGAGCCACCAAGTTGAGCTTTCCAGAATGTGGCAGTTATTTCATGAATTTAACAGAGCTGAATGGAAAGGCAGCCCTGTAAATATGGTGTCCACTTCCTCAAATGCCAAATCCATGTGCTGGGGGAACGGTGATCAGACAAAGTTGTGGACGAGAATTTTCAGAACAAGTGGTTTCAGTCAGAAAGAAACAATCTAATGAGCTAGTCCATCCCAAAGTGCCCGTACAAATGCATTAGAAACAGCGAGCAAACTTCTGTTCAATTCTGAAGAACTTTTCTAAGGATTTAAGCAAGGGAACAGGTCAGAGAAAATAAGGCTGGAAGTTGCTTTTTTCTGAATGTTTCAAAGCATGGATAACCCTTTTTGTGGAAAGGTTTGGGTTAGTCCTATGTATAGACTTTTAAAAGCTGGCAAACATGTTTATATTTAAGAAAGCTAGTGAGACAGGACCAAACATGAGAAGGGGACCACGTAATTTATCATCAAATATGGGACACTTTTTAGAGTGAAAGGCAGATGCTACTGATGATGACGCCAGTATGACAGGTGCAACTGGCAGAATCTCCAGAAACCGGGGCACATACTCATTGTGTCTTGAGTCCCAACTGGAGGTCATATCTTGAGCTACTGGTAAGTGGCTGCTAGGACACTGGCTTATTTTCACACTACATGCCAGCTTGGTCTCCAGATTCTAGATCAAGCATAAATTCAAGAGTCTGTCTACAGGAAGCTGAAGGTGCAAAAAGTTGGACAGGATAAAAATCCAGATTTCTCTGCTTGCACAATTAATTCTGTGGATCACACCTGATCCAACTGGACCTAATGGAGTGGGTAGGGCACTATTACTCTCGCAGCTTTTCTTTTTTTAATGGGAAAGAACTGCAATATTACATGTTACAGTGAATGTTTCCCCCATCTCTCAAGCTGCCTGGCTTCTACAGTCCAAGTGGCCAAGACCATAAATGTACATGCATATCACCACCAAGAAACCACGTTTCCTCCACTTAATGCCCTTAGTAATAATATTTTTAAGAACTCCAGGAAGGATGTATGTATAGCAAAAAAATTGAGGCAATATCATATCATATTCCCCTCACCTGATCCACAGGATGATGAACAAAGGTCTTTAGAAAGACAAAACGGTTATATTTTTATTTTCCAACAAGAAAATCCTTTACTAATCTTGGCAGAACCCAAAACAAACAATGCAGAGCCTTCTTCATCTTAAACCTGCATTTCCTTGAAAAAGAAAGAAACTGATAGACAAAACCTCAGAGTAACCAAGTGTTTAACTTAAAATATGAACTACTGTTAACACTCCATAAAATTCTGTAACACCTAGAATGAGCAGCAACCAGCCAATACATTAAAGGCTGACACTCAACACAGGCTGCAACTCTTGTTCACGGGCAGGAATTTTAGAGCTAAAGAAACACACGCAGATTTCAGCTGAGAAAATGTTTAGAACTGATTGACTCAGCCAATGAATAGGTCAGTGGTGACTCACACATCCTCAACTCCTCAGCTGTCCAACTTAATTTTAACCATTCAGTGTGCAGCACAAACTGTACAACGGCCACGTCCTTTCTGACTCGTCCTTTCTGACTCGCGCTCGAGCGACTACGCCACAGTGGAATCAATTTGCTATTGTGGCAGCAAACAAGAAACCCCGAGAATTAGATAACTTTAAAAGCTAATTTACTTTGGTTCTAGGCTAATTAAATTTCTTAAAGTAAGTTTTGCTGATTGGTTAAGAACCCAAGCTATCAGAAGCCCAGGCACTTAGAGACATAAACACATAACCTGTCAAAAAAGCACGCTGAATGTGGGAGAGTGTAATTAAACAAAGGGAATTGATGAAATACACAAACTGAGTTGCCCTCACTTACACCTCACAATCTGGCAATTATATTATAGAGAATGGCCAGGTCTCAGGATTTCCGCTGCCACAAAAGTGTCAACAGCCGCAACAACCCCTTTAGATTTTTTAAAATGAAATAAAAAAAAAGTCACACACACACAATCTTGTTGATTCATTGTATTACACATAGAAAGCATTTTACTTGGACTCCCAAATTATCTCATTTCATCTCTATGAATGTTAAAAACATGGTAACTTTCATATTACAGTATAAAGTGGTCTATCCATATCCCAACTGTACACACATTTGAGTTTATAATTTATGTCAGAAAAGGTAACACAATATGTGTGTGTTACAATACACTATGACAGACATGTGTTTTCACCTTCTAGAATCTTTACTTGCACACACACACACACGAGCATCCAGTTCACCAGGTATACACCAGAACTAAGTGGATTCCAACTGCCCACACTTTAATTATGACCTGAAAAATGCCTCTTTGATGACACTGGGGTCCTACCTGTCAGGGCAGAACTCGACAGAATCAGGAAAGGTCTGTGGGTTTCCTGGGAAGCCTGACCCAAGTGTTTGTCCAGCTCCTTTTCTGAATTAAAGCACCCCAATGATTTTTTTTTTTCAGTTTTGCAAAGAGTCTGAACTCTACTAGAGCCGAGACAGTGAATTGTGGTTTTGTGAACCATGTCAGTGACAAGTTTAATATCCTAGAAACAAATTAACAATAACGTCACTATAATTTCTTACTCCTGTTTGCCTTCCATCCAAAACCAAGGAATACTTTCTATTTCATGGGTTCCCTGAATTTTCGGATGCTAATCAACAATGAGCAAAGTACTATGGTCTCACATGTCAGATTCTCTCTCTTTTTTAATTCCATGTGGTTTAAGTTCTCAGTGAAAATAGATTGGGGGGGTGTCTTATCTTGAGTCTAGAAGAATGAGGTTGGCCAGGATATTTTTCTTGTCCCATGGCCAGGTTCTAAGACCAAGGCAAAGGTCTAACTTGCAGTAGGTCCCCATGGAGGCAATTTTATTTTTAAATTGCACCCTAGGTGGGAATAGAGGCAGCCTGAAGACAATGTGTCCGAAGGATGTAACAGTATCTACCCCAGGAAAGCAACAGTCTCTTTTATTTCAACCAACTCCCTCAAAGCGGCCCACCATTCCTTGGATCTAAATCAAATCGTGGCTTCTGGATATGACATCCTGGAAACAGAGGATTTGTGAGTGGATCCTGCCACTGTGACAGAGTTGACAATGGAGCCGGCAGAGCACTAAAAGAGTAATAACATTTTCCTCCAATTTTATGATCATCGTTGGGAACCCAGCACTTTGACAAAGTGTTCAAACATCAGAGAAAGGAGCTGGTATCATGTCGTTTGAGAGCCACAGTATTGGGCCTTATAGTCTGATTTCTGAAAGCCTTATAATGAGGGTGGAGTGGATATACATTCCATTCTTTGGCTGTATTTTTGTTCAACAAAGCCTGCAATTTTCAGTCACTTGAAAATGTAATTATAGATAATGTTTGCATCAGTAGCAAGAATACAATAACCACACGGGGCATGAAAACTCCACTCCAATCACGTCCTCTGAGGTTACAACGTGCCTCCTGCCAAGAATACAGGCATTGCGACAAGCTGATATCTGGTATGAAATGATGTGTGGGTTAGACAGACCCAGGCCTGAGTTCTACTCTTAACTTTCCTGTTACTGGTTCTTCTACTCTGGGTATCTACAGAGGAAACACAGTCTCTGATGTGCTGAAAACCCAGAGTCCCATCAAATGTTTGTCATTGTTTAGTTGCTAAGACATGTCTGACTCTTTGCGACCCCCGTGGACAGGCTCCTCTATCCATCAGATTTCCTAGGCAACAATACTGGAGAAGGTTGCCATTTCATTCTCCAGGAGATTTTCCTGATCCAGGGATCGAACCTGTGTCTCCTGCATGGCAGGCGGGCTCTTTACTGCTGAGCCACCAAGGAAGCCCTCCACTGTTTACACACTTGAGCAAAATGCTATGAAAAGGTCAAAAGAGCACTGATATTTGAAAGGGACCAGGGACCACGCCTAAGTTGGTTACGGCTGTCAATCATTTAAAACCCATGTGTTACCTTGTACAGAGACACTTATTCTATTGCAGACTTCTCTGGCCCATTTATGAAGAGGGGGCAAAACCGCAAGTTAACTACAGAAAGGACACAGCAGCAAGTAACCACTTGAGGGGGACATCGGGGACTGAATGCCATGCAGGAGTCTTTTTCTAATTCACAAGACGACATGCTATGGGCTGAAAGCACCCTAAGAAGGCCAGTATTCCTCTAAATCAGGTGCAAAAATCAAGAAGAAGAAATTAAATGGGGGTGGGATGCCAGGTGTCTAATGAAATCCCCCAAACAAATCTCTTCCTGGAAGACACAGTTTCTTCAATGAACAATAGAGAGCTACGTTGGCTCCCTGGTGGCTCAGATAGT
Organism: Bos indicus; assembly: GCF_029378745.1. Lineage (NCBI taxonomy): Eukaryota > Metazoa > Chordata > Mammalia > Artiodactyla > Bovidae > Bos > Bos indicus. The sequence continues at coordinate 12,923,286 of NC_091772.1, forward strand.
AAAAAATCTGCCTGCGATGCAGGAGACCTGGGTTTGATCCCTGGGTCAGGAAGATCCCTTTAAGAAGGGAGTGGCTACCCACTCCAGTATTCTTGCCTGGAGAATTCCACAGACAGAGGAGCCTGGAGGGCTATGGTCCATGGAGTTGCAAAGAGTCCAACAGGACTGCCCGACTAACACTTAACATTCAATGTTAACTGCTTCCGGATCTCAGCTTTAAGAAAGACCCTGCCTCTGGCATTAAGGGATCTCAGTTTTGCTACGGTGACCCTTTCTTCTAACACTTGCCTTCTGGGCTCAGAAGATGAAATAAAATCAAGAGCAAGCAATTTATGTGAAAGAGTATAAAAAAAGTGGGTTATAATTATTTTTGTTGTTCAGTCACTAAGTCACATCTGACTCTTTGCAGCCTCGTGGACTGCAGCATCCCAGCATCCTCTGTCCCTCACTATCTCCCAGAGTTTGCCCAAATTCATGCCCATTGAGTTGGTGATGCTATCTAACCATCTCATCCTCTGCCGCCTCCTTCTCCTTTTGTCTTCAATCTTTATTAGGTCACAGTTAAGAAACTATTTCATACTCAGGATCCACATACTCAGCAGCCAATTCTCCAATGTGTCTGAAATTCAACCTGATACGTGCCTTCATTTTCTAGAACTTCCTTTCCTCCTCTGCAAAACAAGAACAAGACAACTTATGTTGCCAACGTTTTCTGAGGATTACTGATGGTTTATACAAGTCCTAGCTTCATGGCTGGGCTGTTAGTACATCCTAAATCAAGAAGAACAAATGTCACAAAATATTTCGGAAAGCACATCCACAAAAAGGCAACACTCTTTAAAACGTCAGAATTATGAAAAACACACTAAAAACAAGTATTCCGTCGTCAAAGAATTACAGTTTTGTTGATGCCAGAAAACATTTTCTTTGGCTTCTGGGAAGACATTGTTATTTTATTGAACAGAAAATACAAAATCAATTTGGATCAAAGTACATGTTCTGAGTAGATCTGAAAAAGTCATAGAGACCAGATCAAAGCCATTCCATGGCTCCTGAGGCTGATAAGAGTCCAATTTTGAAAACTACCATATGACCCAGCAATCTCACTACTGGGCATAAACTCTGAGAAACCATAATCAAAAAAGACACACAGAAAAGACACATGTACCCCAATGTTCATGGCAGCACTATTTATAACAGCTAGGACATGGAAGCAACCTAGATGTCCACTGGCAGATAAATGGATAATTAAGTTGTGGTACTTATATACAACAGAATATTACTCAGCCCATACAAAGGAATGCATCTGAGTCAGTTCTAATGAGGTGGATGAACCCAGAGACTTTTATACAGAGTGAAGTTAAGTCAGAAAGAGAAAAATATCCTATATTAATGTATATGTATGGAATCTACATATAGCACTGAAACATATACATTACCATATGTAAAACAGATAGTCAGTGGGAATTTGCTGTATGACGCAGGGAGCTCAAATCTGTTTGCTCTGTGATAATCTAGAGGGGTGGGATGGGGTGGGAGGTGGGAGGGAGGGGACATATGTATACCTATGGCTGATTCATGCTGATGTATGGCAGAAACCAACACAATATTGTAAAGCAATTGTCCTCCAATTAAAAATAAATATAAAAAAGTACAATTTTGGTCACTTTTTATGACAGCTGGACACTAAGTCTTGGCCCAACTGAAAGGCTGCCTACAAAGTGAATTAGATGTCTTAAACGCTGAGAAGATAAAATGTTCCAATTGCAAAGAACTCATCAATTTGTAAAGAAACAGTTGTAGAATCTGTAAGGCAGCCCCTTTTCAAAAGCTTCTGCCAGCTTTCACCCACGGACCCCATGTTCCTCCCCTAATGATCTCAGAATCAACTGTCATCTCTGATAGTGCCTGAGTGCACCCTCATGCAAAGTGGTCTGCGACAGGAGGCAATGGAGTTTTGGTTTGGGAGGTTACGTTCATGACCTGGGGGTGTCTCACTGGCAACGTCACTCCCTTGACCAGAGTGGGTGCCACGTGGCCCCTGACATACCATGGAGGACATCCCTCAGTCAATGGACTCAGAGGAGGCGCCAGGCTTCCCAGCTGAATCTGATCATAATCCATCAACTGACCTATAACCATAGGAACAACTGACCTATAACCTTCAACTGGCTGCAGCAACTCTGGCTTTTTAGGACTTCAAGGACCCTATCCACTGTGTCAGGAGAAGTAAGGGCTTGTGTAATTAGAGCAGAAAAGCAGGATGAACTGTGTGGCTAGCTACCCACCTCCACCCACTGTGCCAACTCCTAAAAGATCACTCCAAGTCCTTTTCTCCTTCAGAGATTCTTGGCATTTTGTGGCCTGAGACCCTCATGAGGCCAGCAGGCAATGGGGGCCTACAATACTCATTTCCACGTTCACATCATAGTTGGGTTTCTGCTGGGGTTAGGAGTCCCATCAGGTGAGATGAGCAGCTGAGGCTCCTCCCATAAGAAAATCAAGATCTATTCCAGCTGGCGTACAGATTGGCTTTTCCAAATATACCTATGGGGATACTGGAGGGAGATATTGCTTTTTGCTTCACCTCATTCCAGAATGCAAGGTCTGACCACAAATACACAGCTGGAACATGATCTGTATTTTATTTCTCAATCATCGAGCAGAAAGAGAGAGAGAGAAAAACAAAAACAAAATCAGTCTTCTTAATGTGATCCTGTCTGAAAGTTTATATGGGAGCAATATTGCTTTATGGGTCTTCAGCCAAGATGTTAGAGCATGAATGCTCTGAGGGAGAAGACATTAACTGGTCAGTTGTAATGAAGTTTCCCTGTGTTTGCTTCTCCCAGGAAAGGCAGGTGAACTTTGGTCAGTCTTAAGTAACACAAAGCTGTAAAATATTCAGGTTGTCATCCCTCTCTGGACATGAGCTTCAAACAATCCTGGGGCACATGTAAGGAAGTGTACCTGAGTCTCCTTATGTTCTACATGAGGAATCTTGACAAGTCACCTAAAACTAGAGGGGGGTGTGGGACAAATCAGGAGACAGGCCGGGAGAAGGCAGGAGACTCTTGTTTAGGAAAAGATGCTCATCCTTCAAGGATGACCTTCCAGCCACTGGTGGAGAGATCCTGCAGCCACATCCCTGGTGGTGCCATTCTGCTACACACAGCAGCTCCTGATGCAGGGCAAGTGTCCCCAACAAGCAGAAACGATCCAAGAGGAAATTCTAACTCAAGACTAAGACCCATGCACAGACAACTGAAGTTACACGGTTTCTATATGAAGACCAACCTTTACTCAAATCTTCTTGAGAGAAAAGAAAATTCTGTGGGAGGGGCTCAACTAACAGGAAAAAAATGCTCTAAGTCTCCTCTGCAATGACGTGTTTTGTGAGGGGCCTGAAAATACCAGAAGTAAAATATCTGCTCTGTCCTGACTCTGTCCGTTGTCAGATGAATGGGTAACTAGGTGATTGTGTGTGTGTGTGTGTGTGTGTACTAGATGGGGTGTGTGTGTGTGTGTGTGTGTGATGGAATATCACTTAGCCATAAAAAGGAACAAAACTGGGTCATTTGCAGAGACATGGATGGACCTAGAGTCTGTCATACAGACTGAAGCAAGTCAGAAAGAGAAACATCACTCTAGGGTTGCTATATTCCACATGTATTACTAATGCATATATGTGGAATCTAAAAAAAATGGGACAGATGAACCTATTTTCAGGGCAGGAATAGAGAAGCAGACACAGAGAATAGACACAGGGAGACAGTGGGGTGGGACGAATTAGGATATTGGGATTGACATTACAGACTACCATGTGTAAAATAGAGAGCTAGTGGGAAGCTGCAGTACAGCTCACGGAGCTCAGCTCGGTGCTCTCTGATGACCTAGATGGGTGGGGTGAGGGATCTGGGGTGGGAGGGATGTCCAAGAGGGAGGGGATATATGTATACAGACAGCTGATTCGCCTTGTTGTACAGCAGAAAATACAACACTATAAAGCAATTATATTCAAAACCAAAATAAAACCTGTTCGGAACTGCTCTAGTAATACAGACAAGGAAGAAATACCGTCCATCAGTACATGCTGGCATCGACCCTTTGCCATTGAAGAGCAATAGAGAAGTAGGAGGAAAATATGGGCTTTCTGTGAAGAGAAAGCAGCACCCTGACAGGTCTCACCAGAATGTAAAATGAAGAGGACTTAACTGCTACTGTCTTGACATGGAGTTGCCAGTTGTGTTAACTAGCCATCAGGTTTTCCCTAAGGAACTCGTGTGCTGCCTTTGACTCCTGACGCTGAGGCAAGATGGCAGGGTAGACCACAGGAGTCACAAGGAAGGATGCTACCAGCACAAACCGAAGGGAATAACTGCAGCTGGAGGCCTCCTGGTGACAATTTTGAGAAGGCAAACACAGCTGCAGCAGAGCCAAATATAGCAGGCGAAGACAATGACATCCATAAAGTTAATCACTCCGAAATATGCTGCCCTTCTGCCCAACCAGAAAACTCAACACCCCTTCTATAGTCTAGGAAGTCAAAATACAGTTCTATGCACAGCAACACCAGCTGTGCCAGTGGAACCTACTGCAAGTGATGGCCAAGGTGTTCAGGTGCTGCCCTTCTCAAGGCTGCAGTTCTGAGAACGGTGTTATGGACGCATGTGGCCCCCTCTCTTGAAATTCAGAAAACTCCTCAGAAGAAGGACAATAAATTGGGCTTAGAGAAGCCCACTGGAAGACTCACAGAAAAGAATGCAAAAGATACATATCAGGAAGACCTAAGAAAGGTAGAAAACTTTAGGAAGAGCTATTCTGTTAATGACCTAGAGAAGATTCAGCTGAGTAAGAGCACGGAACGCCTATCCATTAGTCTACGACCAAAAGCTTCCCTTCCTACACTTTTTCCTATCATCTTTCTCTTTTATTATTCCCCTAAGATTTCCCCCCTCCCCCAAGGAGAATATGAAACATCAGATTTCAGCCTACATTGGCGTCATTTGTGTGATACCCTCTGTCTTACTCTGGAGATGTACAGAGAAAACAGCTGGCGTCAAGGTGTGCATGTGTGCTGAAGAAGGTTTATACCAATTTATCCCTGTACAGGTCCATAAATCTCCTGTAGCTTTAGCCTTTTCAAGATGTTCAGTTGATGTGCTGGAATCCCACTAGACGTGGGATTTCAAAGTCTCCTTTCAGCTGCAATAGGAAGCTATGGGATACCAGCTATGGGATTACAGCCCCAGCCACGTCTACCCAAGAAAATATTGATGGAGGGTCTACTGATATGCTTCTGTGAAGACCCTTTCTTCCTACCCTAAACCTCTAAGGTCTTGATATGAGCAACATCTCAACGGCAACTGAGAAACAGGAGCGGCCCCCAGGTCTGAGGACTTTGCAGCAAGGAGAGAAAAGTCACTCAACCGGGTGGGAAGGGTCTCAGCTTTTCACCCAGAAGGTGTGACAGGTCCATCACCGTGACACTTTCTTCACCTTTAACAGAAGCTGCTCTGAGCTTCTGGGCCAAAGAGTCAAAACAATGTTCGAAGAACTATTTCCAGCAGTGTCACTAATAGTTCATAATTTTTAGAGACAAAGACCATTAAATGGGAGGTATTTTAAGAAAGTGAAGAATTAGGCAAAGATAGTTTTCCATATAGATGTGTGTGTATATATATATACGCATACATTTATTTATATGGGGTCATGACTGAACTGAACTGATACTTAATATATATGTGTGCATTTTTATATATGTAATTTATATATAATTTATATTATATATAGTCACATGATATTGAGCCTACATAATTATAAATACATAATATAAATTATATATATATGTATGTGTATGTGTGTGTGTGTGTACATTTGAAGGCAAAAGAAGAAGTGGGGGGCAGAGGATAAGATGGTTATATAGCATCACCAACTCAATGGACATGAATCTGAGCAAAGTCCAGGAAGATAGTGGAAGACAGAGGAGCCCTGCACACTGCAGTCCATGGGATCACAAAGAGTTGGACATGACTTGGCAACTGAGCAACAATACATATATATATATATATATATATCTCTCACCTATATCTACATACGTATGTCTTTATACACGTGTGCACCCATTTTTACACACATTTACAACCAGGTGAACAACAAAATATTTTGCTCTTTTAGCCTGAAGGATCAGCTGATTTTGTCACATAAATGTGGTACAAATTTCCTGCTATAGGAGGAGACCAGGAGACAGGAAGACATCATTCAAGGAAAAGGATCTAAAATACCATCTTAAAATTTAATGAGCCCAAGTCTGGCTATGAACTTCTTTGTGAAAAAGCACAAAAATGAAGCCCCTTCAGCATAAAAACATTGAATTTTCGATTGTAGTATGGAAGCTGAAGAACTATCCTGTTCCATGAAACTCAAAAACAAATTTTTTTCAAAAGCTGTCCACAAGTGATGTCAAAATGTCAGAGAAATCAGCTGAAATTAAATGCATTCTCTGAGGAGTGAGTCAGCACCATCATCTGTGACCCCTGGAAGTCTTCAGTCCTGTTTGAGTCTATAAATGTCAGGCAAATGGGCTGGGGGAACTTGATTTCTACGATCATAACAGACAGAATCATAAACAATCTCACAGAGAAAACCAACCACCGATTTCTTTAATTATTAAGACTTAAAATTCACACACTGCCCGTACCCCATTTTTAAAGCACTATCACTATTAAAAGAACCCTGTTTCTACCTGTTTAACTTCTGCTGATGGAAAGGGGGCACACACCATTTAAACTGAGGTCTCTTTCAAACAGATTTCTTTATTTAAAAATCTGACCTTAAGTAGAAGGCCACATGAATCTGGCAGACAAGTTGAGAAGAATAAACTAAAATGATATTTTCGTCTAAATGCAGCCTAAACTTGATTTACATATATCTTTAGGAGGGGAAATTAAAAAATCTGGGTCTGATAATTTGCCAGCAAGTTGGCTCTGAGGCATTCATTCAAACGGAGGAATTAAAATTTAACCAAAACCCGAAATTTGTACTCATCTGTCATTTTGAGAACCATATGATTACATATTTATTAGCATTTCATTTTAAAGCATCAGCTGATTGTAAAGCATCACTCTCGGGATCCGAACATAATATACAATCTGCAGTTCATAAAACAGACTGCTCATAAAGCTCCACGGGTAACAATGTGAACATGTACATCCCAAATACGCTCACAAGGGATTTCAACACATAAGTGGAACTGTACTTCTATAAAACTAGTTGGAGCAATCCCTTTCCACCACGGTTTAGAACAAACGGGAAGAGTGAAGCCGCTGAAAATCCCCTGTACGCTTCCCCCTCATTCTTCTTAACAGTCCTTTCAGAAGAGTCTGAAGCTTACAGTAAATGAAAAAGACATTCCCAGGAGGAGATGGGGGGTTTCCATCCCTTCACATCTAGATTCAGAGCATGAGAATATTGGATGGCACAATTAAACACTGATGATGCTAAAGGGGAATAATTATTTTACAATTACCTGTGAGCATCACATTTACCGTGCTAATTAGTTTTTGTTTCCCACCAAGGTTTTTCCAGGAATGTGCAGCACTGTCTCCCTTCAAGTTCAGCAAGAGCTTTTTCTTGAGGAAAAATAAAAATGCATTTTCTGCACCGCTACACAAGTAGCACACCGCCGAGGCTGGCTTCCTTCTATCACCTGCTCCACCCGGACCGTGGAAATACACACAGAAGGGCACGAGAACAGGGAGGGGCTGATGAGCTGGAGGAGAAGGGGACGACAGAGGATGAGATGGCTGGACGGCATCACTGACTCGATGGACGTGAGTCTGAGTGAACTCCGGGAGCTGGTGATGGACAGGGAGGCCTGGCGTGCTGCGATTCATGGGGTCGCAAAGAGTCGGACACGACTGAGCGACTGAACTGTATGAGCTGGAAATCATTTGGACTTTACAAAGCCTCTCTTCTGCAGTTTTGTAGAACAAATATGACACTGAGAAATAGCTAACTCTTCATGACGGCCTAATCTGCCAGCCCAAAGCAAAAGCCGAAGCCTCCTCTGAAAGAAAAAAAAAAAAAACTTCCGGTATTAATACTCTAAATGGGAAATAAAGATTTTTTAAGTTTGGAGGTTCAGCATGGGAAGTGAAAAAGACATCAGTGACTTACTGATTTCTCACTGGGCTGCCTGCCACGTACTGAAAATCCCGAGGTTTCCCAGTGAAATGCAAATCAGGTAAGAGATTCTGATAGTATTGACAACTGCGAGGTCCGTCTACCATTTACTACAGTGACATCAGACCCCCATCATACATGACTTAATATAAAAGCCTCAATGACAAGAGAGGGGGGGCTGAACTTGTAAGAAACAAAGCTACAAGAAAGGAGTAAGGAGGAATGAAAAATCTGAGGATTTATGTTAAAAAGGGAAGGAGACTGCTGTTCTTTATCAAAAGGCAAATATGCTATTATGATAGTGTTGGGGGGGAGGGGCCGCTGGGATGGAAAAATTCTTAATGAGGCTATGAAATCTTAATCACTGGGTTCATATCTGAAAATCTTATCTTCTTTTCATCTTATCTTGCAAGGTTCTTATTCCTCCCAGCTGACCACATCTCATCAACAGATGCCAGAGTAATCTCAATCCAGCAAATTACAATTAAACAGCAACACTCAGTTAAAATAATACCTCTAACCCAGATCAAAGATAACATTAGTGTTCTAAATGCCAACATGGGAGGAATTTTCGGTTTCAGAAAGCAGTTGATACTGAGATAGGCACTCAGAAATCCCACCTGAAAATACTTGTTTAAAAATTTCCTTAAAGTACCATACACACCATCCTTATTTTAGCGTCTTCATGTTTTAATTTCCTCTTATGTCTATCAAGGAATTGGGTGACAAATCTCAGCACTGTATTTTATTATTATTGGTAATGGCATTTTCCAAAAAACTTTAAATGCCATCTGAAAAAAAAAAACCCAAAAACTCAAGGCTTTTGACTTTTATCTTGCTGGGATCTGGTAAAGAAAAAGAAAAGTTTTAAATTAAAATGTATTTTCTTTAGTTCATGAGCTCATGGAATAACTGTGAATTTAAATCAAACAAGTGTGATCAATTCACTAATTTGAATCAAATTAGAGAGTCAATCCTAAATGATAGGCATGTATCTCCTATAATTCTCCACCATTCCCAACAAAAATTCTGTCCTCTCTTCTCTCTGTATCAACTCATAAACATGCATTTATATAATATACACACACACATATATACATATACACACACAAGTGAACCACAGCTTCACCATTTACTGCCTGTACAGCATGCACAAGAATGTAGTCTATTCAAACATCATCTGTGAAATGGGTGCAACAGCCATCACCCTTACAGCGACCATGAAAGCCTAAGTACAGTGTCCTGGTACACAGCAGGCATTCAATGAATGACTCCTGTGTTTGTCCTTTCAGTGGGGAGAGGGAAGCAGTAATAACACTGCCTTCTTGGACTGGTCCCACTGCTCCTCTAATGGTTTCCTTATCTACAGAACAATGAGGTCTGGTTTAACAGCTTTCACAATGATGTCCCTAGAACTGCCTTCCAGTTTAATTAGATCCATATAGACATCTTTAAGGTTATCCTGACTTGGGAGCACTCCACAAAAAAAAAGGTTAATGCACCAAGTTGACTCAGGGTAACTTTTTTTCTTTGTCAATAAAGTTACTCACCAAATGTGTGGGGGAGGAAGATTTCATTTTAATTTACTGGTGGTTTCTCCTCAGCATCTTACTCTTAACATCACAAATCTGAACTAATACTTAAAAGGTGCGCTCATAGATTTTTCCACTTCTGATTTCTCAGTTCCAAGATAGCATCTCTTAGATTTTGTTTAAAATTTGTTTAAAAATTCAAACACATTAAAAAAAAAAAAAACCTGATGCATACATATGATCAGTCAAAAGGTGAAACAAAGAAAAAATCCCCATCTCCAACTATAATCCAAAACCAACTGCCCCAGTTTAAAAAAGGATTTACAATATCAGTTCTGGTGTTGTTTTCATTATGCTCTGTTGCAAATGACATTCTACAGTCACACAAGAACAACAAAAGTTTGATAGTTAAGATCATTTAAAGATCTATTTCCATGTACAGTCTTGATGTCGAACACTGAAAACCCCAGGACTTTGAAGCCCAAGTCACAACAATTCTATACCCACTACAGAGCCTTAAACAATCCGGCTCTTTAAACGCCTGATGGCTCACGGGGCCATCAAGCATAATCATCTACCTCAAAAGCTATCTGTTCATCTGCCTTGAGGACTCAAACATATTACATCTTGCAAACTTATCTAATAGATTCTTGTGGGAGAACGCCATTGAAAATATGTGGCACAGATTTAGAAAAATCAACACCAGAAAAGCCCTGTGTTTTATATAAGTTCTTTTTAGGAACAGGCCAATATCTAGCTCATGGCATTTTAAGTCCAAATGTCAACAGACCATAAAAGACAACGGGTCCAGAAAACAATAAACCCGCACCACTACCCTCTCAACTGTCTGAATGTGGCAATAAGATACACGTGGAGGTGAATTTCAAGCATTTTCAACTTGTCATATTCCTTCCCACGCATCCCTATTCCCCAAAGACTGACTCTAATGTGAATTAATTACAAACTCTTAAGGAAAACATGCTACAGTACTCTTAGGGCTAAGGAGACATAAAATCAATATTTTAGAAACAATAACATTATTCACAAATCCTCTATTTTTTCTTTTTTTTTAAGCTTTAATTAAGCTAGAGTTGAAAAAGATTTTGAAAACAACTTGAGTTTAACTCAATAATCTAACACATGGAATAACTAACACACAAAGAGAAATGGGTTGAAGTTATAGTAGGATCTTCAGAGCTGACTCCATCCTTAAGACAAAAATGCTTTATTCAGAGTAGTTTGCGCCAGTCACATTCATCCACTAAATGAAAATGATAAATTAAATTTTCATAATTAATAATTTAACTGAAAAGAGAGAGCATCTTTCAGAGGCCATTAACACTTTGCACTCAGAGAGTATTCTTAGCAGGTGACCATCAATTGCACAATCATGACCAAGAAAATCTTTGGTTCGGCCCTGACACGCTAAGGAGCAGAGGAGAAAACACACAGAACTTTCAAATTAGCTAACTATGCAAACTTGTGTTGAATGCCTATAAAGGTAGCTATTTTTTGTGGGGGGAGGGGGAGAAGCCAGCGATCTCTCAAAACAAATATCATGGGAACGGTACTAATCAAGATTAACTTCACAGAGAAAACTGCCAAAGGGAAATTCAATATTTTAATTTACATTATCTGATTATCTTAGTTGGACAATGAACTTGACCACGTGTAAAAGCAAGTTAACATTCTTAATATCGACAAGAAGGACAATTCACATTTAACAGATTTTCATCCCTCTCCTCACCTTTTTTTTTCCTCCTAAATCCTAGGGGCTCAAATAATTGGCCACTGCGGAGCTTCTCAAGAATCTCTCAGCTCATAACATTTAACATCCTAGAAAAAGAATCTAGCACCGTAGGGGAAAGTTAGTTGCCAGGGAAATGGATCATAAAGCTCGGAATGGCCTGAAAATTGCAACGGATACAGCAAAGTGCCAGAAAGAATATGAATGTTATCTAGGGGTGCGTACAATAGGAAACATTTTATACGTACTCTTACCAAGGAGAGCAGTCCCTTTTTCGCTCGATTAATTGTAGCTTAGATTCACTATCACATTTCTTGCCTGATAAGAGACAACTGTGTATATTCCAAGCCTGAAATGGACACAGACCTTTCATCCCCACTCCTGGCAACCTTCGAGGCTATCTTTTCAAACATGCCTGAAATACAAGCAGATCCTATTGCCTCCAGAGTGCCCCAGCTGATAAGAGTAACTTTCCTATCAAGACTAATGAGCCCCGAGAAAACTGAGGCATACTTTCCTTTCTTAAGGAATCCCAGCTCTCGACTTCTCCCAATAAACTCTACTCTAGTTTGACGACGTGTAAAACAACCACAATCACATTAATTATTAAATTACAGGCTGCATATCAGACAAACCACCGTGATTACGTAAAAATTATGTCTAATTTCTGCAGAGTACACCTGGCTATTTTAATGTTTTGTAATTATCTCCTCCTCCTCCTTTTTTCCTCCCCCCGCCGCCCCCCCCCCCCAGGAAAAGGATTTTTGCAAAGGGTAAGACAAGAGGAGCGGACAATGTAGCAAGAAGAGATCTGTAAACGGGCCACGAGAGCTCCAGCAGCCCCGAATTTCAAATGACACGAGCGTGCACGCGCCCACCCCACCCTGGGACGCCGCGCCCCGCTCGCCGATCCCCGCGGGCCGGACCCCACGCCCAGACCCCGGGTTCCCGAGTCCGGCTCTCTGGTCCCCGCTCTCCGCCCCACCCCGGGCTCCGCCGCTCCTCCGGACGCGCTCCCACCTCTCCCCGCATCCAGCGCCGGCTCCGAACCCCAGGGCGCGGCCGAACCGGAGCCGCCCCCCGCGTCCCCAGGGCGCAGGAGCGCCGCCGCCCGCCCTCTCCCTCCGCGGAGCTCCGGACCAGCGTCCCGGAGGCGGCCGGGCGGCCACACTCACATTCTGTCGGGAACTAGCAGGCGGCCCTCGACCATCATGTCCGGGAGGAAATCCAGCTTGAAGGCAGAAGTCATGTTCGCGGCGCGCGCTCTGCGCTCGGGCGCGGGGGGCGGCGGTGCGCGCGGCCGAGCGGCGGCGGGCGGCGCAGACGGGCAGGGACAGGTGCGCGCGGCCTCCCCGCGGCGGCCGCCCGAGCCGGCACTTGTCACATTCTCTCCACGCCGTTCTCCGCCAATCCCCGCCGACACCCAGCGCCCGGGCCGCGGGCCGCCGAGCGCCAGGTGCGGCGAGCGGGGGCGGAGCGCCGCGCCCGCCGCGCAGCCGCTTAACCCCTGCGGGCCCGCGCGCCCGGCCCCCGGGGGGAGGAGGGCGCGGCGGGACCGCCCCCTGGACAGATCGCCGCCCGGCCTGCGGTCCTTGGCGTCCAGACTTGCACACCCGCCCCGCGCGCTGGCTGTGTCCGGTCCCGTTTCCAGGCGCCTGGCAGGAGGCCCGAATGACCGCTTGTCGTGGGTTGAATGCCACCGTATTGCCCAAGCCCCGTGCACGCCACGAGCGCACCCGAACTCCCCAACGGAAGCCACGAGAGACGAATCATCACCGGGGTTAGTTTAAATGCTCGTCGGTGGGCTGCGCTCGCCCGTGTATGAACTCACCACAATAACTGAAATAGCACTCGGTTGAGCCAAAGTAAATATCAGAGAAACGGCTCAAGTTGACATTTGGGGACTTTTCAGTGCTTCAAGGAGAAAGATGCACGAATCCCTGCACGATTATACTTCCTTCTGTATCATCTTGAAAACATTGAGACGTATACGGGACTGAAACTAAGAATGATAAATCACCTTTTCTTTTAAAACGATACATCACGAATTGGGCATTTCCAAGTATTTAACACAGTGATTAAAAACCAAGAGTGGCTTCATGAGTGTTGGGTCTGTAATGGCCATGAAGCTTAAATACTCTTTTAAGATCTGTGACCAATTTACTAATAGGAATTGGGAAACAGGACAGAACTCTCAGGAAGACAAAAAGGGAGTTCAATTTTCCCAAGTGATTTGTGAACATTTTTAAAAGATAAGTATAAAGTGATGTTCTAATTTGGCGGCCTCGTGACTGTTTTGTTGCTGCGTTTTTTAGATGAAACTGAAATTTTCACAAGGTCAGAAGCCTGTAAAACTTATTTGTAGCCTGTTTCACATTCTAAAGTAACCTCATAAATTGCATACTAGAAGTTTCATAGCTTGTCTCTTTTGGTAATCACTTTGAATTTTATTTTGAAATGATGTTTCACACCTAGGGGTGTAGTCAGGCAGCAGAGGGTTAAACAGGTCACGTGGCATTGTATCACGTGGCTTTAAGTGTCTCTGACACCATTATATGGAGAAAAAAATTGTTTTTCTCACCAATTTCTTATGTTATAATGAGATAGGATAATCTTTAGAGCTTATGAAGGAATATGGATATTTATATACCAGTATGAAATCCACACATCAATTGAAAATCCTGCCTTGAGCAATTTGGAATAATAGGCCTGGTGTACTCAGGTCCATACATACTTAATTGACTTGATTTTCTTCTTCAGCTGAGCAATGTACTTGGCTTTTGACTGAGATCATTCGAATATAGGTGGAGGGCTAGGACCAACCTTCCTCTTAAAATATTGCCTTTCTGTGGAACCAGGTCTAGATTCATAAAGAACTGAAAAACAGATGCAGTAAAATGAATTCTTATACCCAAATGCCCCAACTTTTCCTAATAAGTTACATTTTCTCCCTACCCTTGCTACTGCAGACTGTCTTTGAAATTGTAAGAATTTTGTTGGTCTTTCAATAACCTTGATAAAGTAATTAGCCAGATAAATGAGACAAACCTCGACAGTTCCTGATTTTGAAGATATGATTTATATAACTCCCAAATGTAGATAAGCAGCTGACTCTATAATAAAATTATCTGAAGAACGAACGAACAGAACTGGCCTCCAGAACACAACTGCATTCATCAAAAAGGAAAATATTTTCCAGGCTGCTATGGAATGAAGCTCCATGCACATCTACATCCTAGAAGGTAGAAAAAGCTTCATTAACACGTGCACTTCTGAAATATTTATTTTCTCTTTAATTGCATGTGAATTAGTTGGGAGACGCTGTAGGGGAAGGCCTCTTACTGACTTAAGCCTTCTCAGCAGTTTGTTAAATTCTAGGCTCCAATCCCTCGAGGCAATAGTGGATTCAAAGCAGCTTTTAATCATACTATAAGGAGGGTGAGGAAGTATGTAAGTAGGTCATAGGGAAAGAACCACGAGTGCATAGGTTACTGCCTTATTTAACAACTACAGTGTGTCCCAGAGTTTTCAAAGCACATTTGCTTTGGCCATGTGAAGTCAGAAGCAAACCCGGGGTCAGATATAAAAGAAGACTGGCTCGTACATGAAATCCAGTGACAACGGGAACGAAGGGAAGCTTTGGATGTAGCTGAGCTGAAATAGTTGGGATGCCAAATACGTAAATAAGAGAGTGACTGCATAGGCTCCTAATGTAGGTGCCAGAGAGAAGCAAAGTCCACACACGTACATACACCCCATAGAGGTGTGTTTCTATGATCACAGCACCTCCACACTAGCCGTTTTCAAAAAATACAAAAATTCAAAAGCTCTTGAGCTTAAAAACAAAACAAAAACATCCAAACAAATACCACTTGATGAAAAGCTTCAATCTATCATTTCTCTGCTTTGGCAGAAGGAAAAAAAAAAAAAACAAAAACCTAACAACTCGACGCCCGCCCCCCGCCCCCCACCCCGCCAGCTCCTTTTAAAATTTTCACTCTGTAACGAGCCATCAGGTATTATGATTTGGTAGTTGGAATTATTTTGCAGAAAGCTCGACTGAGCTGCTGCTAAACACACGGGGTTCAGAGACGCTATTTTATTGCCAAGGTTCTTACCAACAGCAGTGAAAGAGGGTGAGGCCATGGTGAGCCCCCCCTCCTGGACCCAACCTGGTGGCTGACACCTCTGTGTGCTGACCACCCTGGGGACCAGGCAGTGGGGAACCACGCAATTTCCTCACCATTTTTGCTTCACTGTAGAAAAACCTTAAGCTGGTCCCTAAGCCCATCCCCCTACCTTCCCTAATTGTCTATTTTTTTTAATCAACTTGCTATTCATTTCCCAAACAAAAGGCAATTCAAGAATTGGAAGCACTTCAAGGGAAAGTTTCTGAATGACCTCATTTTATACGAGGCCTTCCAAGGCAATCGGGTGCACGGTGCTGTTTCAGCACTGCCCCCCTTCGCTGCCCGCCGCCCCCCACAAGCCTCATCTCAAACTGAGTTTTCTCCCATGGTCATTGTTTGAGCACTGAATTATCACTGATAGTAAAACACACACACACACACAACCTCTCAAAAGAAACACAGTGCTAATAAATGCATTTTTACGTGGAGTATACACTGCTCTGGTGCAAAGTGTTGTATTTCTGTCACCCGCCTTCATCAATGCACCAGGATAGAGTCCCTGACTATAAACATTCCAACATTTTTGCACAAAGTTTATACCGTAACTTAAGAGACCGGGGCCCGATAGTGATACATGCTTATAACCCAACAGCTAATCTTCTTCTCCTGCAGACATCCCTGTGTATTTTACGACAAATTTCCATGTTTTAATTATTCCCACTTATAACATCACGGGTCACAGCCTCTTTAAAGCCGCAGACGGTCGGCCATGCAGCTATAGATGTACGCATCCTATTCCATCTCCTCAAACAGGCACCTTCACGACAGGGTTTTTCTCCCCTCACTTCTGGCTCTTTATTACAAACTAGAATCCAAAACATCTTTCCCCATCACCTTTTCAAAGTCAAATTTTATTAACATAGCTGTTCCAGTTAAAAAAAAGCCCAGTGTGCTGAGAGTCATTTGGAGCAAGAAAGGCCCTAGAAGGGATGTGGGGAATGGGATTCCCATCACTGGGGGTTTTCCAGCCAACAAATGTGAAATCCACATGAATTTTAAGTACCTGGGAAAGTTTCTTCATGGCCATGTGTTTGTTTTTGGCTTACCCCAGTTTCATCAGCAACTTGCAAAAATAAACAACTGTGTCTTTTTCCATGTGCTTAAAAACCCCTAAATAGATCCTTAAGTGATACATTATAAAGGTATATTTTCTTAGCTCCATAATAAAGGTACCTCTTAAATACTTCTATCACCAGTCATAACTTTAAGATGATCTTATCATCCGCTGCCCCTGACCCCCCATTTTGAAAAGTTCTGGAATAGTGACTTTATCACATTCCTAAAAGGACTTCAGTAAAATCACACTACAGTAAGGATGACATCGTGATCAAACTCTTATTTTACATTTTTTTTTTAACGGGAATTTTCAGCCGTTGGAGAGCAGCTGCTACTGGCTTTTTGCAATCTTGTGTTTTTCTGAATCTGTTTTCCACAGAGCCGAAGACATAATGGTGAACTTCCCTCCCATCTGAAGAGACCCTCCAACGGAAGATGGGTTGTTTGTGTACATACCTTCGCACTTGGAAATGAGGTGCCCCTCTAGGGTTTCCAGAAGCTTCCACTCCAAGGGGATGAAATGCTAACACTGTGGACCTGGCAGGCCTCACGCCCAGCCAGCTCATCACTTCCCTCTCGGCCTTACATTTCCCTTTTCCTTTCTTCATTATCCTTGCTGCAGCCTTCTTTCTCTCCCTCCCCCCTCAGCTTTCTCTTTCTCTCTCCCGCTTTCTCTCTCCAACGGAAGCCAGACAATGCCAGACAGCCTTCCTCCACAGCTGCGGCGCTGAGGAGGCAGGTGACCACCAAAATGACCAGTCTTGGGGGCTCATCTGTCGGGGAAGTCAAGTTTGCCTGGACCAAGGCTGCGTTCTCAGCTAGGAACAGCTGTCTCTGGGGTGCCCCTCTCTTCAGACATCATCATGGGGTGGAGGGGGGAGGATGTAAGACCGTGTCCCGCAGAGTGAATAAACAGGATTTGAAAACTGGGGAGGAGAAGACGGGAGAAGGGGTGGGGAGGAGAAGAAGGCTGGCCTGGTGATGTGTGCACGGAGGCACTCAGAAAACACAGCCTCCGAAGGAATGTCCCAGCGGCCTCTCAAAGATGCTGAGATTTGTCAAGACTGTATCGGGTACCTTTATCTGGTGCCAGCCTGGCGGCAGGAACAAAATTTATAGCTATCAGGATGGGGTTTTGAGTTCCCTGGCAATCGGCCCTTGAACCACCCCCTCCCCCAAATGTTTTCCCCAATTGGCCAGAAGTTCTCATTTTACTGTCACGTGCTATAAATTTCAAAAAGAGAAACTACCGTCTGACAAAAGACAACAGCTGAACGGCGACAGCTGGGTGGATATAGCAGTAGGCATAACATTAGGTCCAGAGAGCGAGCGCCAACAGGTGGGGGTGGATAAATGGAGAAAGGAAGTTTTAAGCTTTCCTGGAGGGATTGGGGGAGTAGTCTGAAGCTGATCTTGGCAAGAATCAAAATCTGGAACTGAGAGGGACTCTCCGGAGGTCTGAGAGCCCCACTGGCCTCAGTGTCTCTCCTTTTTCTGAACAAATACATCTTGAAGAAGAGGAAGGATTAAAGAGACCAAATGCTTGGACTGCATGTAAAACAAAGCACATTTACCCACATGATGATGGATTCCCCATCAAAGAGCTTTTCCTTCCAAGGATCAGAAGTCATCTGATACGGTGCATGCAGATTCAACTCTCTAAGACAAAAGCTACTTGCAAGTGGAGTGAAATAGATAAGACTTAAGAACCAAACCTGTTGGATTCTGCATCTGATTCTGTCAGAGCAGACTAACACTGGGAACACGTCACTGAATTTTCTGATCGATCGTCTAGATCTTTGCATGTGCTTGGCCATCTTTTCCTCCTAGGGATGAATGGCTGAAAAAATCAAACTCTACCATGATCCTCAGATGAGAGGTACAATGTGTTAACCTAATTATTACAACAGCAATTACATAACCAATCTATTAAAGTGACATGTAGGTTGAAAATACATTAAGGTTTTGAGCACAGGAAATTTATTTTTTCTCTATAATATAGTTCAAATCTCTAACTATTTTTAGCTTTATGATAGAGGTTTTTGAAAATCCCAAATGACTTTTTCTTTAAATTTGCTTGTGATGCTAATTCCTATGAAGTCCATTAGGGGAAAATAATTCTTTTTTCTTCTTCTTTAAAGAACTACCCAAAACCTTTATGAAAAAGCAGTGTAGTGATCTACCCAAGCTGAGTGGAAATGTGTTATCTTGTCTTATCTCTACGGATGAGTGTAAACCTTTATGTGACCTAATCAGTTAGTCTCTCAACACTCCCTGGTGGAGGCTAACAACTGCATTTGCACCGTATCATAGGAATACGGTGAAGTGAGAGCAGAGGAGCGATGTGAATGACCCTCTGGTCTGAGGAAGAAAGGGGATGAAGTGAAGGAGTTTTGTTTGGCTTTGTTTTAATAACAAAGATGAATCCAAGGTGTTCCAAGGACAACTTCTCCCTCCTGCTCCCTCCTCTGTCCTTCAAGACCCCCTCCCCTGCAATACACACGGCTTGATACCTTTGTGCCCACTGTTCCCGCTCTGTTTCAAGACTGTTGTGAGCTTCCTAACTGC
This sequence comes from Bos indicus, assembly GCF_029378745.1. Classification (NCBI taxonomy): domain Eukaryota; kingdom Metazoa; phylum Chordata; class Mammalia; order Artiodactyla; family Bovidae; genus Bos; species Bos indicus. Next base: position 12,942,560 of record NC_091772.1, read on the forward strand.
TGAGATTATGTCACACAGGGTATCTGTTGCTTGGTTGGTTCTGGTTACAGTATGACAGATTTTGGTCCCTGATGTAGGTTAAAAGACACATTTTAATTTCATTATGCTTCAGATTGCCCTACTGTTCCTTCCAACATGTGTTCCCATTATACAGATTAAAGCATGAGAAAAGTGAGGCATAGGTGTTTTAATTCAAAGACCTCAAGGGAGTTTTAAGAACTCAGAAGCAAAAATGGCTATGGTTTTCCCTTTCTTACTGTACAGCTTCCCTGCTATGATACTGCTAAGTTGCTTTAGTCATGTCCGACTCTGTGCGACCCCATAGACAGCAGCTCACCAGGCTCCCCCATCCCTGGGATTCTCCAGGCAAGAACACTGGAGTGGGTTACCATCTCCTCCTCCAATGCATGAAAGTGAAAGTGAAGTCGTTCAGTCGTGTCTGACTCTTTGCGACCCCATGGACTGCAGCCTACCAGGCTCCTCTGTCCATGGGATTTTCCAGGCAAGAGTACTGGAGTGGGGTGCCATCGCCTTCTCCAGGTATGGACAAATTGAAGTGCACTGTGAAAATGTGGCACCAGAGGAAAATATGACTTTCAAGTGTCAAATATCCAACAGTTGTACTTTCAAGTTGGCCACGGAGGAGTTTGCCTGAGTCCTTACTTAGAATCCCTTCCACCATGAGTCATGTGTCTAGGGGTATTACTTTCCCCCTTTTAGTGTGAAAAATGTTAGTCACTCAGTTGTGTCTGACTCTTTGCACCCTCATGGACTGCAGCGTGCCAGGCTCCTCTGTCCATGGAATTTTCCAGGCAAGAATACTGAAGTGGGTAGCCAATCCCTTCTCCAGGGGATTTCCAACTCCAGAATCGAATATGGGTCTCTCTCTTGGTCTCAGTTTTTTTGTCTTTGAAATGGGAATAACATAACTACCATTATCTCTTAGATATCTGGGAGGATTAAATTATATAAAATAAAAGAGATCCCCTAGTGTAGCATCAGATACAGAGTCAATCACGTTTGGATTTATTCTTAATTCCAATTACAATACTCCCACCTCCCAATCTTTATTCAAACCTGGAACTGGTAGATGGGTAAGAAAAGAGAACAGCAGTCCTAATCCTTTTGTCCTTGTAGTATTAACGTTTTCACTGATACTTCTAAGGCCAGCAGCCCTAACCCAGGGCAGGAAGAAGGGTACAGTTTATACAGGACGGGCACTGAGCATCTGGCAGCTGGTGACAAGAGCTCCATCCCTTTTGATCAAGTCAGTTTCCAAAGAGAAAGTCAAAATGAACCCTAATTGCCACCACCAGGAGTTCTCACCGTCCATCACCAGCTCAGTGCATTTCCACTCACAGAGATGCTTCCTAAGTCATCTCTGAATGAATGGGAAAGCCATGTCACAGAACCCGAAAGAGCTGAGGTCCCAGACCAAGATATTCAGAAAGCAAGGCGTGACGATGACGACACCTGCAAGCACCTGTATTGCTGAGATGGGCAGTTTTGCAGGAGGGATGACAGGCATCTGATTCTTTCCTGCAGCAGGTACCATGGTGCCCCTTAGCGTCAGTTCACACACCAGCTGGGAGCCAGCAATGCCATCCGTAAGTTTCAACATAGTTTCCACCGATTCAAATCCCTTCTCAGCCAGGGATTTGAAAAGCCACAGCTATCGATAACTTCAAACCTCATGCTCTTCATGTTCATGATAACAAAGTTTGCTGAACTGAATGATTATGGAGGAAAATTGTGGTTTTTGTTGTTCTCCGAGAGCACACTGGCATATCCTGCTTCCTAAACTGCAGTGATTCATCACGACCCTAGGCAGCCAATCATGGGCGGGTCACCATGGAAGGGGGTGAGGGAGCAGCCGAGCTGTCCTGGTAACACATGCCACTCTGGGCTGCTGTCACCCTCCCCCACAGATGCTGTTCCCCATTAGCTATGATGGTCTTGACATACAAGAAAATGTGCTGGGATAAGTTACAGTCAGAAGAAAGCTCTGGATCAGATAAACATACCTGTACAGAACAACCCCTGATGACACTGCATGAAGCAGAAGGCTGCATTTGGGCACAAAGGGTCCCTCATCTGAAATCAGGGTTAACCAGCACATTTCTGAGTGGAGTAGAGGTTCAGACACACACACACACACACACACACACAGTCTCTCCCTCTTACATGTACATCTAGCTTCCATCTCAGCCTGACCTCTGGAGATGAGTACCGTGGGATCAGAAAGGTGTTTCAGCTCCAGGACACTTCATTTCAATTCTTAATGGGCTACAGCCCTGAAACCTCACATACGCGTTCCTTCCTCTGACACCCTCTTCCCCATGTCAGTTAAATGAAATGCCACGGATCTTAATCCCCTCCAAAAACCACTGCCTCATCTTTCCTACAGAATAAAAGTCACTGCGAGTTCAGAAAAATTCCCAAAGCCAATAATAACCAAGAAGGAAGCAATCAATAGTGTGATGAAAGGAGAACCCACCTCCCCACCCTCAACATATCCCCCAGGAATTACCAAAATGCAGAAAGAAATTCAATGAAGGCTAATCAAGATGATCTAAGACGTTACTGCCACAGAGTGAAATATACTTGTTACCGTTGGAAGAAGGGCAGATAAATGCTGTGGGAGCCGCAGGAGATGCTTCTTAACAAACTGCTTTCTGTTAATGACTTTTATAGAAACCTCTACACCAGAAACTGAGTCTGATATTTCTGGTTTTCTCACTGTTGCAATTATACCAAATCGAGGTATGTTTTCTGTGGACAGATTCTGACCCCCTAAACATGGAGAGATCATTCCTGGGTACCATGCTTGCTTTTGGATTTTACCTTCTTTTCATCAACCTAGGTGTTTCCAGGGCTGTGAGCAATGAACTTTCTATCAGCCACATTTTCACTTAATTAACCACCCTGATTACAATAATTAGTATTGATTCACTCTTCCAATGACTTCCTAGGTATTCCAGCACAATCTGCACTTGCTCTAAAGTTCTAGATATGAATATTAATCAAAGGCCTTTGTTTTTCAGCCCCAAAGGGATATTATGCAATTGTATGCACTCATATTTTGAAAAGGAAAAACTGTGAGGTTTCATTTTCACAAATAAAAGAACTCTTTGGATGTTGAGGTTACATATCTCGCAGCCTGTGGTCTGCTGAACACAGCTGCATATTCCCAAGGCTCCTGTGTGCAAGGACTCGGGTGCAACTGTGACTCTATTGAAAGAAGCCGTTTTCCGAGTTTGACTCATCTGTTCTGTTTCTGCAAGTCTGGGCTTAGGATTAAAATTCACTTTGACATTTGTTTAGGTCACCTTGGAAGGGAATCATCCCAACACAGAAGTCGATGGCAGGATACAGATTGCGTATCTTGTTACTGTTGTGGAAATAGATGTAGACAAGTTGGCCAACTTCCGGCCATCTCCCACTCCCCCATCAGGCTAGAGGACAAGATAGCTGTGTGTTGGACGCTGGAATGGGGGCCTCAGAATTCTGGAAGCTGGTAATGATTGGGTCAAAGCACGAATGGGTAGGGGGTTCCCTTGTTCTTGGACCTAGTATGATCATCCAGGGATTAAAGTGAATAGATCACAGATGAATGATTATAATTTAGTCAAAAATTTAACATGGAGATTGCTAAGGTATTTTTTTATTTCAGCTTGCTTCTGACAGGCAGCTGGGAAACACAGGACACTACTTTCTTTCCCCCAAATCACAAAAAAATTGCTTTGTGACCTTTGATTTAGAAAAAAAAAATTTCCCATGAAAGAAGAATCTAGGTGTGCTGGTAACAGTGGGCCAGTTTCAGATAGAAAGCTTCACCAATTACCGTTTATAAGCTCATCCAAAAGCAATTATTGGCATACCCAATGGAATGAGCTGTTCATATCCCTTTGGAAGTAAGAGAACATAATCATAAAATCCACTTTACTTACCATGGATAACTTTAAAAATATAATTATTCTACAGATACGTTATGGGTTCAGCCAGGCTCTGAAAATATTATCAATAGAAAATTTATGTTTGAGAAGGCAATTTATTGAGCTTGCAACATGAATTTTCACAATTTTGTATTAAATATAACATTTCAGCCTAAGTTTGAAAAATTGAATGCATGTCTAAACTCTGAAAAATAGTGAATGTTTCATAGCTGGTTTTATAAGGACTACATCTTGCTCCTTATTTACTGGGTACATCACTAATCTGAACACAATATAATCCAAGAAGAAATATTTGTAATTAAATATATCTACTTTTTTAAATTTGCCCTTTAAAATAATTTCCCTTCTGTTTCTAAGTATTAGGTTCTAAATCTCAATGAATTTATGAGTATTTTTCAATCTACTGCTCTGGCACAAACAGCTAATTAAAGCAAAACATTAAAATGTTAGAAAAGACATATTCTTTATGGAAACAAATGTCAGTGATATGATTTTCATGTATATCAATTACCATTTAATCTTCTAGGATCAGTTCCTTTATATCTAGTTTGAGAATAAAAATGTTTTTAATGTTGGAGAAGTTTGAAACTGATTTTTCTATTTTTTCTTTTTGAAGTCTCACTGTTTTCACCTGAGAAACCATTGCCCATGTTATAAAAGGAAAGATTTTTGAAGATGTGAGACATGTTTGCCCTGCGTAGAAATGCATTTTATAAGCACATAATCATATATCAAAAATCAATATATTCTGTAGAGACCTTTAACTTAACGATTTAACAGGCTGGCTAGTGATAGTTCGTGACCAAAATTAGGAGGGCGAAAGTTCTGACTTCTCCTTGAATTTCTAAACTGTTTATGTACCTGGATGCCAAAAGAGGAAGCAGACATCAGAAATCATAATTTACTTAAACATTAGAAATATTCCTCTTAACTTTGCTTTAGTGCTATGTTCCGTAAGTCCACCAAACAGGCATATTTTAAATCTCCAAGCATTAAATACTGTAGAGGCATGTCTGATAACAAGGTATTTGCTAGAATGATAATGGTGTTACAAGCGTTCTCAATCAATGAGTTTCTTTCTGTAGTTTAACAGAGAGGTAAGTAATAAATCTCTAACTTAATCCAACCAACATAGCTGCAAAATGCAAAAAGCCCTATGAACGGCAGATATTAAATTTTTCAAATGCACAAAACCACAAACAAGCAGTCCTAAAAGCTCTTCAATCTGGATAGTCTATACAAACAAGATTAAAACAGATAAAAAGGGTGTTGAGAAAGAAGAAGAAAAAAAAAAAAAACCCAGACATGCATTAAGCTAGTTTGACAGCTCCATTGTTCAACGGGTCCCATTGTCAGACCCATAGATGTATTCAGTGCTACAATGTCTGCTAGCAAATAAACAAAAGACTACATTTTTCAAAGCAGGATGCCAATTCTATCATAATTCTTTCTCTGCTTCCCCAAAGGTGGCTCATTCTTGGTAAGCGGTAGGACCCTTACACAGATGCAGGAAACAAATATTTGCTTTCAATACAGAGGGACCCAGGACGCCATGCATGAATAGAGGTCTTTAAACAGGTACACATTTTGGCAAACAGTATAAAGTGATCCAAACCTGGTAACACAGAAGGACTATTTAGGTAGGCTAAGTCCAGATTAGAGCGGTATCTGGAACGCAAGTCTAATATGGAGTCTCCTTAGCTCCTTTCTCGCTGAGTATTCCATGCAGAGTGCATAATAATGAAAGAGGCTTAGACATTGCAAAGGAAAAGACAAACCCAGAGCCAGATTCGGAGCCTTTAAAATTATCCACTGGCCGCGCACAAATAGCAGCAAGCAAATACATGATATGCTTGCAAAAGGCAACTCCTGCAAATATAACTCGTCCACAGGAGTCCTTCTCCTTTCTCTCGCTTGCTCTCTCTTTCTCCCAATCTCTTGGTCTCGATTTCGTTTCCCTCTTTCCCCTCTCTCTCTCTAGATTCTTTTTTATTTTTTTCTTCTAAGATAAGGAAGCTGCTTGATTCTGACCGTGATGACAGTCTCGGCCAGCTCTGAAAACTAGCAAGGCATACATTAAAACAAAGAACACAGCAACATACCTTAAAAGCAGCTCTTCATTTCTCATAGTAACAGCGGATTTGGGACAGCGCATGCTTTCTGCACAGATACACTGATAGTCTCAACAAAAGCCAGTTCAGAAGTGCGCTCCAACATCAATGCCACAGTAGCTGTTCACTAATGTGCGCTCCCCCCTCTCTCTCTCCCTCTCTCTCTCTCCCTCCCTCCCTCCCTCTCTTTCTCTCTCTCTTTCCTCACTCTCTTCTCTAGTCAAATTCTGAATGGTAGAGCAAAGGGGCTCCTGCAGATCCACTAAGTAGAAATAATCCTCTCTGACAAGTTATGTTGTCTAAGCATATTTTTACATTAATACACTGTGCTGCCTATAGGGGTCTTGCTTGCATTCGCTTGAGCCTGGCTGGTGTGAGTTCTCCTAATTACCATCTTCAGAAATTGGAAAGAAAAATAAGTCACTCATTTACCTCTTTGTCTTATACATTTCACAGCAAAACCAAGTGCATGTTTTCTCTTTGCCATCCACTGTCAGCAAGCCTCGCAGATGACTCACACAAGATGTGGGTGGGTCAGGGTGCTAAAAAGGAATTTCTGCTTCTCTTTTTTGGGACGCTGAATTCACAGCTGGATTCATCTCTTCCTCACCCCTTGTCCTCAGAAAGAGTGACAAGGTCAAGACCCTTAGCCCCACTCTGGATTGAGGATGGGGAGGACGGAGGTTGCAGAAACTTGGAAAGGTTTTAACTCTGTGAGCACCAGAGTTTTGGAGATCAGGGCATAACCCACCTGCAGCAGGACTTCTAAAAGAGGCAGGCAATGCAAAGATTGTTTGGTCATACTGAAATCCTAATAGACAGTGGAGCATATGCCTCAAAAGACCAATTAGAATGCTCTTTTCCAAAATAAGAAAAAACTCCTGCTTCTGTATTTCATTATCCTCACTGGGCTTAGCATATACAGTTAGCCAAGGAAATACACACTGTACTTGTGTTTATTGGAATTATAAGAATTCCAGGCATATTAACCAAGTAAAACAGTAAGTTAAACACACACAGGAAAGACAAGATGCTATGGATGGAATAGTCAGTTGTCCAAAACTGCAAATGAAGGCTTTGCTCCAGGAGGTGTGTGCTGATTGGAAGCCAAGAATGCGCTCAGCTTGGATGGAGCGACACAGAACACAGCCTGAAACAGAGCTGGCTCACAGAACACTGGTTTCCCCACTCCCGGGATCCAACACGTCACCTGTTCTCATCAGCACAATCGTGCACCTCAGTAATAATCTGGACTCAAAATATTTGTGGGAACAATAGTGGGGTGGGGAAAATCATGGTGCGCCCCATTATCCTCTCTTTTGGAGATCTGGAATGCACCCCAGTATCTTTTTTAAAAGATTTTGTAAAATGTGGACCATTTTTTTAAGTCTTTACTGAACCTGTTATAATAATGGTTCTATTTTTATGTGTTTTGTTTTACTGGGGGGACAGGGAGCATGTGGGATCTTAGTTCCCCCACTAGCGACTGAGCCTGGACCCCTGCACTGGAAGGTGACGTCTTAACCACTAGACCACCAGGTAAGTACCACACCCCCAACATCTTCCTAGATCTCTGACCTCTGAACTTAGTCTTGGCCCACAGATAAGGAGATGAAGATGTTCTAGAGGGTGAAGATGATGCTCTCAGGGTTACTGCCCGGTAATCACGCTTAGTTTGTCAACAGGGCTGATAATAACAAGCAGCAGTGACTGAAAGCAGTCCCCATTCCCATTTCTAGATGGCAAGAAGATCCCATGATGAAGCACTGGACTGCGATCAGAGAATGAAGCCACAGCTCTGCCCTTAAAACAAGCAGATTTTCACATTGCCTTCCTTCATCATCATGTCTGAGAGTTAGAGAGTGAATATATAAAAATGAAGGACCTTGCCAGGGGAGACGTACTATGTACAACCTAAGGTACTCTTTTGGAGCAAGATCAACATCATGTAAATGATTTGGAACCAGAGACCCTGCAGAGAGAGGGTTTTGAGCTATCTCCCTAGTCACCTGTGTTGAGAGCTGAGGCAGGGCTCACCTCCCGTCTCTAGAGCTCTCTTTGCCCTGTAGATAAACAGGGGCAACAAATGCTCATTTTATATTTTTAATTAATTTATTTTAATTGATTGCTAAATTTATACTTTATTATTAATACATATTTAGTATTTATTACATATATCACTAATATCACCTAGCTGTGCTGGGTCTTTGTTGCTGCATGTAGGTTTTTTCTAGTTTCCGCGAGTGGAAGCTACTCCTTGTTGCAGTAAACGGGCTTCTCATTGTGGTGGCTTCTCCTGTTGAGGAGCACAGGCTCTGAGCCGGCGGGCTTCCGTAGTTGTGGTACATGGGCTCAGTTGCCCTGCAGCATCTTCCTTGACCAGGGACCGAACCCATTTCCGCTGCATTGGCAGGCAGATTCTTAACCCTTGGACTGCCAGGAAGTCCTGCTCAGTTATTTTAAAGCCCTGGAGGTGTGTATAATGAAACGATGTATTCTGTTAGTGCAAATATTAACAAAGAGTGGAATGAGTGGCCTGACACAGGCCATGGTTTTGTGCATCAGAGCAAAGTAAAAATACACTGTTCTGACACAAAACCCTATTTTAATACTTCCATCCAGTTTCTGACAGGGCTAAACTCCGAGGCAAGTACTAACATGTAGCACTAATGCATTTGCTAATCCATAAATAGATTCTTAGCACTGGAAGCCAGGGCTGCTGTGCATGGGGCTATTCCTCTAGTGAAATGAATTATGGATCTGGAGTAGCAAGGACTGGGATGGAATCAAACCATTAAATATTTTATATTCCCTCCACTTCCATTTGAGTCTAGGCACCTAAATAATGAGAAAGCTATTGAGGTAAGAGTTTAGTGCTTATCCAAACACCAGTAAGGTGACACATTGGGGGTCTTACACTCTCCAGTTGCCTGTGCTGAACTTGGGGATAGAAATATGAGTGAATATAAGGCAGGTGTGTCATACTGCATAGGAATCCTCTGACTCCAGATCCACACTGGATCAATCTTTGTATTCTTAATCCACCCAATAGAATAAACTACATCTAGCTGATTCTTAATAAGAGTTTGTGAAATAAAGGAATGAATTTGTTTTTAACACTTGAGAAGACTTTTATTTTCCATATGCCTTTATGTGCTCGCATGCTCAGTCTCTTAGTCATGTCTGACTCTTTGCAACCCCATGGACCGTAGCCCACTAGGCTCCTCCTTCCATGGAATTTTCCAGGCAAGAATACTGGAGTGGTAGCCATTTCATTCTCCAGGGGATCTTCCTGACGCAGTGATGGAACCTGATGAGTCTCCTGCATCTCTTGTACTGGCAGGTGGATTCTTTACCCCTGTGCCACCGGTAGTTGGAGAAGGCAGTGGCACCCCACTGCAGTACTCTTGCCTGGAGAATCCCATGGATGGAGGAGCCTGGTGGGCTGCCGTCCATGGGGTTGCTAAGAGTTGGACATGACTGACAGACTTCCCTTTCACTTTTCACTTTCATGCATTGGAGAAGGAAATGGCAACCCACTCCAGTGTTCTTGCTTGGAGAACCCCAGGGACGGGGGAGCCTGGTGGGCTGCCGTCTATGGGGTCGCGCAGAGTCGGACACAACTGAAGTGACTTGGCAGCAGCAGCAGCGGCACCTGTAGTTGCCGTAACAATCATGGAGTGGGGCACCACTTCTTCCACTAATTCAAGCATTCCACCGGCACAGCTCACAACCCTGAGAAGGCCTTCCCTGACACTTTGCCTATTTCCCTGATGAATCCCTACAACACTGCGGGGTGTGCACAGCTGGTCCTGTTACCTGCTCTGCTGAAAAAGTTCAGGCACAGAAACAATGCCCACAGAAGGTGGATAATGACAGAGCATGGGAGCCCTGTCTGGACACCTGTTCTTTCTGCTGGGTTGCAGTGCGACTCAGCAGCCCCACTGTGCCCAGGGGTGACAGACGCAACTGGGAAGGCAAGCCTTTTGAGTGGTATTGTAATGAAGAGCTTCACACTTTTCTCATGTGACACTAATAACCTTAGAGCAGTAGTCTAACATTCTTGGCGCCAGGGACCAGTTTCATGAAAGACAATTTTTCCATGGACTGGGGGTGGGAGTGGGGTGGGGGAGTGGTTTCCAGATGATTCAAATGCATTACATTGTGCAGTTTATTTCTATCATTATTACATCTGCTCCGCCTCGGATCACCAGACATTAGATCCTCAAGGTTACCTATCTTAGAGGACAGATAGTAAATGAATAAAAAAATTGATTTGAAGGTTGTTTCTGGGCTACTAGTATTTGTCAATTTCTTTCAAAACTTTATTTCAAATACAGTTTGAGTTGAAACTAGACAGACTAAGCACTTTTGGAGACCAATATTTTGAGGTCATCTCCTATAGGAATTAATTTTTAACAACCCTGATGATTATTAAATTTGGTTTGTAGGGGAAAGTTTTTAAGAGGATAAGGATTATAGCAGTAATTAGCAAAGAACAACAACAAAAACGATTTCAATGCTCTCTATATCCAAGAAGTTTGTTATTAACTGTAGAAATTAATTGTTGAGCTAATAATGCAAGCTTGGTGAGGGAAACACTGGAGAGGTACAGCAATTGAGAAGTATGGAGCTGAGCTGAGATTTCGTGACCTTTCTAGATATGCGCTTCCTAAAAAAAATGTTTAAAGCTGTATTATGAGTTTCTTTATATTGTAGGTAATTTCTGGGATTAAAAAGCCAAATTTCCAAATCCAACAAAAAATGAATTCAACTTTTTTCTGCCTTCTGTGCCTTGTCTTTGCATTTTGATATGTACATTGCAGAAGTAATGGAAAACACCATTTCAATAGAAGGGTACAATATGAAGTATTCGAGATGTAGGACCTGGCTGCATAAACTCTTTTGATAAAACAGATGGGACACTAGGGATTTCCCTGGTGGTCCAGTGGTTAAGAATCTGCCTTTCAAAGCAGGGGATGCGGGTTCAATCCCTGATTGAGGAACCAAGATCCCACACGCTGTGGAGCAACCAAGCCCATGTGTTGCAACTACATGCCCATGTGGCATGCAGCCTGCATGGCACAACTAGAGAGAGCCCATGCCCCAGAATGGAAGATCCACAGGATGCAATGGAGATCCTGTGTGCCACAACTGAGACCCAATAATAACCAGCTATAAATAAATAAGTACTAAAAAAAATAAAAGGATGGGACTCTAAAAAACATCTAGTCTGCTCCTCAGATTCCCGTCAAAAAAGAACCATCTTGGAATGTGGAGGCACTGAAGATATTAAATCTATTTAGTTGTTAGTTTCAGATACTGCCGTAGGCCATTCAGGCTGCTAAAGCAAAATGCCACAGACCTGGGGCCTTGAAGCAGCAAATGTTTATTTCTCATGGCTCTGGAGGCTTGGAAGTCCTAGATCAAGGCACCAGACTGGTCAAGTTCTGATGAAGGTCCTCCTCCTGGTTCATAGTGGGCACCTCCTTGCTTTGTCCTCACGTAGTGGAAGGGATGAGGGGTCTCTGTGGGGTTTCCTTTATGAGAACACTAATCCCATGCATGAAGATTCCACCCTCATGACTTAATCCAGAGACCCCACCTCCTAATGCATTGGCATTGAGCTTTCAACATATGAAATTCGTTGGGGGTGGGGGTGGGGGATTGTCACAAACATTCAGACCACAGCAGACATCAAGAATTGCCAGGCTGAACTAAGAAACATACCACATTGTTATGAAAGGTGGAAAGAACACACAAAGTCTGTGAAGCGAATACGAAGCACCAACCAAGGTGTACGAGAAATGGATTTGCTGCAAAGACCATACATGACCCCTAGGAGGAGCTCAGTAAAGTGTTAAGTGCCTGTGTGAGGAGGTGGGTGTCCATCTAGAGCTGACATCAAACAGAAGACACAAAGTTCCCCTGACCAGGTCTAAGCTTCCGAGGAAGGGTCTCCGTGGACAGAATGAGGCAAAGCAGTGAAATCTGCACGCAGGAGCCAGAATGAATGGAACACGGGAGCAATCCTGTGCTTCCAGACCCCATGCTCCCTCCTGCCTTGAGAGGAAAGACCTCCAAAGCCCCAAGGATACAAGGATCACAAATCACTACTTGACACACAAAATTGACAGTTGGTTTAATGTAAGACCTCAGTAGCCTTAGCAAAGAAAGGATTTGATGGTAATCTGAAGATCTATGTAACTGGAGTTCCTCTCACTTGAGGACTCAAAAAGCACCTCCAAGTCATGATTAAGGAACAGCTGTCCCTGTGAGCAACCCAAGGGCCCCACGTTCCACATGGATATTCCTTCTCCAAGCAGTGGGATGATGTACTCGTTTTGCAAAATGGAGATGTTTTGCTAGAAGTGGGGCCTGGGGATGAGTAATTAGTAAGAATTATTGTAAAGCCCCTTCAAAAGATCAAGTGTCATATTTATCAATGAGTAGGTGTAAATAATAAACCAGGAAGTACTTAGAGCTCCAAGATACCACTTGAAAATAGGCCCTAGATAAATTTAAGAGGTTTTATTATTATAAAGAGTAATAATAACTTGCTTTCTATAGACAAGCAGGGCTGTGAAAAGACACCATGAAGTGAGTTTGGAGATCTATTTCCACGTAGGTGGGTCTGTGAAAGACAATGAGAAGAAAGTCAAAGATTTCCCATGAAAATGGTTACCGTAAGTAACCCTGCTGATAAGATAACTAACTTTGGCTTGTGAATTCATTGTTTAGTTGCTAAGTCATGTCCAACACTTTTGTGATCCCATGGACTTCAGTCCACCAGGCTCCTCAGTCCATGGGATTTCCTAGGCCAGAATACTGGAGTGGGTTACAATTTTCTTCTCCAGGGGATCTTCCTGACCCAGGGATCAAACCTGTGTCTCCTGCATTGACAGGTGGGTTCTTTAATAGTGAGCCACCAGGGCTTGTGAACTCATATGACATCATAAATAACACATTCACAATTGAGTGGTCATTTCTGGCCTAAAGTTTTGCCAAGGGCCACCCCTGGGCATATCAGAAATCTTGGGAAAACCACAGGTGAATACATGTAAGTTAGGCATTCATATTTGCATGGAAAATGGGCTACTTTATTATTGCGGTTACAGCTGGATGGTATCATCGACTCAATGGACATGAGTTTGAGCAAACTCTGGGAGATAGTGAAGTACAGGGAAGCCTGGTGTGCTGTAACCCAGTGGGTCACAAATAGTCAGATAGGACTTAGCAACTAAACCACAACAACAAAGACAGACACATGCACACACCGTCACCTTCTGCTCAGGCTGGCACATCCCAGAAATTCTGTAACTTGACTACTATCCCATTTGAATGCAGAGTTCCAAACAATAGCAAGGAGAGATAAGAAAGCCTTCCTTAGCTATCAATGCAAAGAAATAGAAAAAAACAATAGAATGGGAAAGTCTAGAGATCTCTGCAAGAAAATTAGAGATACCAAGGAAACATTTCATGAAAAGATGGGCACAATAAAGGACAGAAATGGTATGGACCTAAGAGAAGCAGAAGATAGTAAGAGGAGATGGCAAGAATACACAGAAGAACTATACAAAAAAGATCTTCATGACCCAGATAATCATGATGGTGTGATCACCAACCTAGAGCCAGACATCCTGGAATGCGAAGTCAATGGGCCTTAGGAAGCATCACTATGAACAAAGCTTGTGGAGGTGATGGAATTCCAGTTGAGCTATTTCAAATCCTAAAAGATGATCCTGTAAAAGTGCTGCATTCAATATGTCAACAAATTTGGAAAACTCAGCAGTGGCCACAGGACTGGAAAAGGTCAGTTTTCATTCCAATCCCAAAGAAAGGCAATGCCAAAGAATGCTCAAACTACCGCACAAGTGCACTCATCTCACACACTAGTAAAGTAATGCTCAGAATTAGCCAAGCCAGGCTTCAACAGTACATGAACCATGAACTTCCAGATGTTCAAGCTGGATTTAGAAAAGGCAGAGAAACCAGAGATCAAATTGCCAACATCTGTTGGATCATTAAAACAGCAAGAGAGTTCCAGAAAAATATCTACTTCTGCTTTATTGACTATGCCAAAGCCTTTGACTATGTGGACTACAACAAACTCTGGAAAATTCTTAAAGAGATAGAATATCAGACCACCTGACCTGCCTTTTGAGAAATCTGTATGCAGGTCAGGAGGCAACAGTTAGAACTGGACATGGAACAACAGACTGGTTGCAAATAGGGAAAGGGGTACGTCAAGGCATCATGAGAAATGCTGGGCTGGATGAAGCACAAGCTGGAATCAAGATTGCTGGGAGAAATATCAATAACCTCAGGTATGCAGATGACACCACCCTTATGGCAGAACGTGAAGAAGGACTAAAGAGCCTCTTGATGAAAGTGAAAGAGGAGAGTGAAAAAGTTGGCTTAAAACTCAATATTCAGAAGACTAAGATCATGGCATCTGGTCCCATCACTTCATGGCAAATAGATGGGGAAACAGTGGAAACAGTGTCAGACTTTATTTTTGGGAGCTCGAAAATCACTGCAGATGGTGACTGCAGCCATGAAATTAAAAGATGCTTGCTCCTTGGAAGAAAAGCTACGATCAACCTAGGCAGCATATTAAAAAGCAGAGACATTACTTTGCCAAAAAGGTCTGTCTAGTAAAAGCTATCGTTTTTCCAGTAGTCATGTATGGATGTGTGAGTTGGACTATAAAGAAAGCTGAGGGTGGAAGAACAGATGCTTTTGAACTGTGGTGTTGGAGAAGACTCTTGAGAGTCCCTTGGACTGCAAGGAGATTCAACCAGTCCATCCTAAAGGAAATCAGCCTGAATATTCATTGGAAGGACTGATGCTGAAGCTGAAACCCCACTACTTTGGCCACCTGATGCAAATAACTGAGTCATTGGAAAAGACCCTGATTCTAGGAAAGACTGAAGGCAGAAGGAGAAGGGGACGACAGAGGATGAGATGGTTGGATGGCATTACCGACTCAATGCACATGAGTTTGAGTAAACTCCGGGAGTTGGTGATGGACAGGGAGGCCCGGTGTGCTGCGGGTCATTGGGTCACAAAGAGTCGGACACAACTGAGCAACTGAACTGACTGAACTGAACTGACTACTATCTAGAGTTTTCGATGGCCATGCAGAGTTTGGTGCACTTGGGCGTCTGTCTTTCTTAGTGGTTTTGATTCTAGGAATTATAAGACTTGAACAGCACAAGCATGTTGAAGATCAGGGTGCAGCAGGTAGATTTCCTGATGGGCAAGTGAGACCAAGGTGGGGATTCACGTGATTACCCAACAGAGATGAAACAAAAACCCAGATGGTCTGGAAAAGATGGTTTTGCAACGACCACAACAGCTCTTTTAGAATATGCAGGTGCTTTACATGTTACCTTTCTTTATAAATATCACTCTCTGAAATGAGATTATCTACTTATTTTCTTGTTTGTGATCTCTCCCCTCCATCTGAACTGAAGCTGCATTAAAGCAGGAACTCACTCCATGTTTATCATCATGTGTGGCCAGAGTGTGGCATCTGCTGGACATTTAATAAATATTTGTTCAAGAGCTAAATTTCTTTGTGAAACCCACTTCTTATTAAGTGACCCAAACTCAGTGGCTTATAGCTACATGACACGACTTGTGAAATAAGTACCACATTCAACTGTGAGCAGTCACTCTGTTAGACCCAGAAAGGGACAGACAGATGCAGAAGGCCCTGTTATGACTTTAAGAACTTGATCAATTCATTGAGATGGAATGATCGGCTTGATGTTTTACTATTTTTTAAAACTTTGTTGCTATTGTTGTTAAATCACTAAGTTCTGTCTGATTCCTTGTGACCCCACTGACGGTTGCCCTACACACTCCTCTGTCCATGGGATTCTCCAGGCAAGAATACTGGAGTGGGTAGCCATTTCCTTCTCCAGGGGATCTTGCCAACCCAGGAACTGAACCCATGTCTCCTGTTTGGCAGGTGGATTCTTTACTGCTGAGCCACCAGGGAAACCTTTTCTAACTTTAAGGCACCATTTATATGGGTGAATAGAAAATAAAGTGATAAATTATACATTTCCCTCATTACTTTCCATCAGTGCTAAGTTTGGGAGTTCACAAATTGCAAGCAGGTAGGACCAGGCTCAAAATTCTTCAGCCAGGCTTCAACAGTACATGAACCATGAACTTTCAGATGTTCAAGCTGGATTTAGAGAAGGCAGAGGAACCAGAGATCAAATTGCCAACATCTGCCGGATCATCGAAAAAGCAAGAGAGTTCCAGAAAAACATCTACTTTTGCTTTATTGACTATGCCAAAGCCTTTGACTGTGTGGATCACAAAGAGCGGTGGAAAATTCTTAAAGAGGGGAATACCAGACCACCTGACCTGCTTCTTGAGAAATTGCTATGCAGCTCAAGAAGCAACTGTTAAAAGTGGACATGGAACAACAGACTGGTTCCAAATAGGGAAAGGAGTATGTCAAGGCTGTATACTGTCACCCTGCTTATTTAACTTATATGCAGAGTACATCATGCGAAATGTCAGACTGAATGAAGCACAAACTGGAATCAAGATTGCTGGGAGAAATATCAATAACCTCAGATATGCAGATGACACCACCCCTTATGGCAGAAAGCAAAGAAGGACTAAAGAGCCTCTTGATGAAAGTGAAAGAGGAGAGTGAAAAAATTGGCTTAAAACTCAATATTCAGAAAACTAAGATGATGGCATCTGGTCCCATCACTTCATGGCAAATAGACGGGGAAACAATGGAAACAGTGGGAGACTTTATTTTTTTGGGCTCCAAAATCACTGCAGATGGTGACTGTAGCCATGAAATTAAAATATGCTTGCTCCTTGGAAGAAAAGCTATGAGCAACCTAGACAGCATATTAAAAAGCAGAGACATTACTTTGCCAACAAAGGTCCATCTAGTCAAAGCTATCGTTTTTCTAGTAGTCAGGTATGGATGTGAGAGTTGGACTGTAAAGAAAGCTGAGCGCGGAAGAACAGATGCTTTTGAACTGTGGTGTTGGAGAAGACTCTTGAGAGTCCCTTGGACTGAAAGGAGATTTAACCAGGCAATCCTAAAGAAAATCAGTCCTGAATTTTCATTGGAATGACTGATGCTGAAGGCTGAAACTCAAGTACTCTGGCTACCTGATGAGAAGAACCGACTCATGAAAAAACCCTGATGCTGGGAAAGATTTAAGGCAGGAGGAGAAGGGGATGACAGAGGATGAGATGGTTGGATGGCATCACTGACTCAATGGACATGAGTTTGAGTAAACTCTGGGAGTTGGTGATGGACAGGGAAGCCTGGCGCATTGCAGTCCATGGGGTCGGAAAGTCGGACAGGACTGAGTGACTGAACTGAACTGAGGGACAGGCATTGACGATAAAATGAGTTGACAAAACTTTCAGAATTAAGAGCAGTGGGAGTTGGAGGGTGATTTGTGGGGTATCTTGGAAAAAGCAAATGTCTTATGGGCAGGGAACAGACATCAGAATCAGTCTAATTTTTGTTTCATCAATTTTCAGTCAACCTGTTTCCCATATTTAACTCTATATATTGGTGAAGTGACGTGAAGGTGAGTGAAGTCGCTCAGTCGTGTCTCTTTTCGACCCCATGGACTGTATCCTACCAGGCTCCTCTGTCCATGGGATTTTCCAGGCAATGGGACTGGAGTGGATTGCCATTTCCTTCTCCAGTGGATCTTCCCGACCCAGGGATGGAACCCAGGTCTCCCGCATTGTAGACAGATGCTTTACCGTCTGAGCCACCAGGGAAGTCCTATATATATATTGGTAGGTCACCCCTTTCACCCTCTGTCCTCCTTCCCTGTTAGTTCACAAGATCCCCAGGGATTTACAGCAAGTTATCCCCTTATTGGGAAGATCCCCTGGAGGAGGGAGTGGCAACACACTCAAGCATTGTTGCCTGGAGAATCCCATGGTAGGTCACAGTCCACACTGGTAGGTTACAGTCCACAGGGTCACAAAGAATCAGACACGACTAAAGTGACTTAGCACAGCATGCACATCCCCTTACTAAGTGGTTCAGTGGTAAAGAATCTGTCTGCCAAGCAGGAGACACAGGTTTGATCTGCAGGTTGGGAAGATCCCCTGGCAAAAGAAGTGGCAACCCATTCTAGTATTCTTGCTTGGGAATTCCCATGGACAGAGGAGCCTGGTGGGCTACAGTTCATGGGATCACAAACAAGTCGGACAGAACTCAGCAACTAAAATAACAATATTCCCTTATAAAGCTTCATCCTTCACCTGCTATTAAAAACAAAGCAGTAAATGTTATTAAAGACCATAGACATATTCTCAAGGCAATTCCTAATGAGATGTCTCCTCACTTTCAAAAGTGTATTAGCTTGATTTTGTTCTTTATTGCAGGGATTGACACAAAACTTGACATTGACCTCTCTATTCCTGTTACGATTGAATACTGTTATGGTGGGTACCAGAAAAGCACACAGAACATGACTAGGTCATGATCATCAAAGGAAAGTTCGTAGAGGCCAAGGGAGGATGAGGCAGAGAGTGGCCCCAAGTCGAGGGAGGAGGGACACGGCATCCTAGACTGAAACCTGGCTGTCTGAAGCCATGAAAGATTTTAAATGGCTCTGGCTCTGGAAAAGTGACTCTGGTTTCAGCCTGACCCCAAAACAGAGAAGAGCGTGGAGTCAGGGAGATGGCAGGAGAGCTGCTGTATAGCCACGAGGCCACGCGGCTGGCAAGATGGGTCTTCTCCTCATGGACCACTGCCTATTGGCTGGGCTTGAGGGCCTCCACGTAAGATCAAATCTCTCAATTACCAGAGCAATTCAGTAAATTGCTATTATCATCCACATCACACAGATGAGGACAGGGGGGCTTAGGAGGTCAAGAGAGGCCCAAGCCGACAAGTACAGTGAAACCGGCAAAGATGGGGGGTGGGACTCAGCTCTTTTCACTGCTTTACACGGTCCAGGTGGTGAGGACTGGGGGAGAAGAGGGGGTCAAGTCACTATAAGGACAACTGAATGGATGGAATGAAGAAAACAGCTGAGTCAAAGAAAATCCTGATTTTTTTTAATCTGGAAAATTTAGCAAATGATGACACTGCTAAGTAAATGAAAACCCCAAAGAGCAGAACAGGGTGGATGGGGAAGATCAGTTTCACTGGAGATGAGCTGAGCTGGAGACCCCTGCAGCTGGATCTTCCAAGCAGAGGGAACAGTTAGAACCACTGCAGGAATGTCAAGGGCAAGGAATGAGAACAGGACCAAGACCAGAATCCCAGGCAGACCAGAATTGGAGGAGGGAGGCAAAGAAAGATGCTCCTCTGAAAGACAGGGTTGAAGCCATCACTGCTCTGCTAAGTCACTTCAGTCGTGTCTGACTCTGTGTGACCCCATAAACGGCAGCCCACCAGGCTCCCCTGTCCCTGGGATTGTCCAGGCAAGAACACTGGAGTGGGTTGCCATTTCCTTCTCCAATGCATGAAAGTGAAAAGTGAAAGGGAAGTCGCTCAGTTGTGTCTGACTCCTAGCGACCCCATGGACTACCAGGCTCCTCCGTCCATGGGATTTTCCAGGCAAGAGTACTGGAGTGGGGTGCCATTGCCTTCTCCGTCACTAAGGAGCTTAAATCTGGCAGGAGAGAGAAAACATATGTATATGAGGTTTTGAGTTACCTTTCTTGCTGTATATGAGATCATGAGTTATATGTTTAGATACTAAGCGAAAAAAGCAGGGCAGTGCAAATCCGACGTAGGAAGATTCAGAAAGTTTCAGGAACCAGTTGAGAACTGGGGCAGTAACTCTAGCAGGCAGCGTGCTTTTAAATGGAGGAAGTAGGCTGCTTTCACACCTGCATACCCACTGGAAATGGAGGCAGGGGTAAGGTCTGGGTGGGGAAGTGATCCAATTCAAGAGGTTTTGGATCAAATCCTTGCTTGCTCCGGCCTGACTCTAGCCCAGCTTTCAGGTACTTGTCCTGAATTTGAGATGGCAGTGACAAGTGCCCTGCTTTTGCTCACCATCTCCTTGAAGGCATAACTAAAATACCAAGAAGGGAGGGGAGGGGGCTGGGGGGCTGCAGTTAGCTTGCAGAACAGGAGAGCAGTCATGCAGAACAAACTCGCATGCTCCCATAGGCTGGCTGGGTCCACCAGTTCAAAAAGGGAGCAGCAAAAGCAGTTTTTGAACATGGCTGTGCTTTTGGCCAGACTGGGATTCCAGAAGTTATAAGGAACTATAAACTCTAGACTTGGGGGGCATATTCCGGGGTCAAGGGTTTTAAACTTTTGAGTGGAGTATCACACACTTAGAAAAAGACCCATAAATGCTCCCTGAAAATTCACAGAGTGAACAGACCTGATGCAACTAGACCCATTCAACTATCCACTTTTAATTTCATAGTCAAAGTGTGACTGCTGCTGCTGCTGCTAAGTCACTTCAGTCGTGTCCGACTCTGTGTGACCCCATAGACGGCAGCCCACCAGGCTCCCCCCTCCCTGGGATTCTCCAGGCAAGAACACTGGAGTGGGTTGCCATTTCCTTTTCCAATGCATGAAAGTGAAAAGTGAAAGTGAAGTCGCTCAGTGGTGTCTGACTCCTGGCGACCCCATGGACTGCAGCCCACCAGGCTCCTCCGTCCATGGGATTTTCCAGGCAAGAGTCCTGGAGTGGGGTGCCGTTGCCTTGGGTGAATATAAACATACAGGAATTAGAATGCTTGTGAGTAAAAGCTGCCAGGGAGGCAGTAAGTCAACTGAACCAGACTTTCTCTAGAACCCATCTACTTATCACCATCACAGTCAGTTCAGTCCAGTCGACTCTTTGCAACCCCATGGACTGCAGTAGGCCAGGCCTCCCTGTCCATCACCAACTCCCAGGGTTTTTACTCAAACTCATGCCCATTGAGTCAATGATGCCATCCAACCATCTCATCCTCTGTTATCCCCTTCTCCTCCCGCCTTCAATCTTTCCCAGCATCAGGATTTTTTCAAATGAGTCGGTTCTTTGCATCAGGTGGCCAAAGTAGTGGAGTTTCAGCTTCAGCATCAGTCCTTCCAATGAATATTCAGGCTGATTTCCTTTAGGATGGACTGGTTGGATCTCCTTGCACTCCAAGGGACTCTCAAGACTCTTCTCCAACACCACAGTTCAAAAGCATCCATTATTCCACACTCAGCTTTCTTTATAGTCCATCTCTCACATCCATACATAACTACTGGAAAAAACCATAGCTTTGACTAGACGGACCTTTGTTGGCAAAATAATGTCTCTGCTTCTTAATATGCTGCCTAGGTTGGTCATAACTTTCCTTTCAAGGAGCAAGCATCTTTTAATTTCATGGCTACAGTCACCATCTGCAGTGATTCTGGAGCCCAAAAGAATAAAATCTGCCACTGTTTCCACTGTTTCCCCATATATTTGCCATGAAGTGATGGGACCAGATGATATGATCTTAGTTTTCTGAATATTGAGCTTTAAGCCAACTTTTTCACTCTCCTCTTTCACTTTCATCAAGAGGCTCTTTAGTCCTTCTTCATTTTCTGCCATAAGGGTGGGGTTATGTGCATATCTGAGGTTATTGATATTTTTCCCAGCAATCTTGATTTCAGCTTGTACGTCATCCAGCCCAGCGTTTCTCATGATGTACTCTACATATAAGTTAAATAAGCAGGGTGACAATATACAGCCTTGATGTAATCCTTTCCCTATTTGGAACCAGTCTATTGTTCGATGTCCAGTTCTAACTGTTGCTTCTTGACCTGCATACAGATTTCTCAAGAGGCAGGTCAGGTGGTCTGGTATTCCCATCTTTTTAAGAATCTTCCACAGTTTGTTGTGGTCCACACAATCAAAGGCTTTGGCATAGTCAATAAAGCAGATAGATGTTTTACTGGAACTCTCTTGCTTTTTCGATGATCCAGCGGATGTTGGCAATTTGATCTCTGGTTTCTCTGCCTTTTCTAAATCCAGCTTGAACATCTGGAAGTTTATGGTTCATGTACTGTTGAAGCCTGGCTTGGAGAATTTTGAGCATTACTTTGCTAGCGTGTGAGATGAGTGCAATTGTGCAGTAGTTTGAACATTCTTTGACATTGCCTTTCTTTGAGATTGGAATGAAAGCTGACCTTTTCCAGTCCCGTGGCCACTGCTGAGTTTTCCAAATTTGCTAGCATATTGAGTGCAGCACTTTCATAGCATCATCTTTTAGGATTTGAAATAGTTCAACTGGAATTCCATCACCTCCACTAGCTTTGTTTGTAGTTATGCTTCCTAAGGCCCACTTGACTTCACATTCCAGGATGTGGCTCTAGGTGAGTGATCACACCATTGTGGTTATCTGAGTCATGAACATCTTTTTTGTACAGTTCTTCTGTGTATTCTTGCCACTTCTTCTTAATATCTTCTGCTTCTGTTAGGTCCATACCATTTCTGTCCTTTATTGTGCCCATCTTTTCATGAAATGTTCCCTTGGTATCTCTGATTTTCTTGAGGAGATCTCTAGTCATTCCCATTCTATTGTTTTCCTCTATTTCTTTGCACTGATCACTGAGGAAGGCTTTCTTATCTCTCCTTGCTATTCTTTGGAACTCTGCATTCAAATGGGTATATCTTTCCTTTTCTCCTTTGCTTTTCACTTCTCTTCTTTTCACAGATATTTGTAAGGCCTCCCCAGACAGCCATTTGTTTTTTACATTTCTTTTTCTTGGGGATGATCTTGATTCCTGTCTTCTGTACAATGTCAAAAACCTCCATTCATAGTTCTTCTGGCACTCTGTCTGTCAGATCTAATCCCTTGAATCTATTTGTCATTTCTACTGTATAATCGTAAGGGATTTGATTTAGGTAATACCTGAATGGTCTAAAGTTTTTCCCTACTTTCTTCAATTTAAGTCTGAATTTAGCAATAAGGAGTTCATGATCTGAGCCACAGTCAGCTCCCAGTTTTTTTGTTTTTGCTGACTGTATAGAGTGTCTCCATCTTTGGCTGAAAATTATATAATCAATCTGATTTTGGTATTGACAATCTGGTGATGTCCATGTGTAGAGTCTTCTCGTGTGTTGTTGGAAGAGGTTGTTTGCTATGACCAGTGTGTTCTCTTGGCAAAACTCTGTTAGCCTTTGCCCTGCTTCATTCTGTACTCCAAGGCCAAATTTGCCTGTTACTCCAGGAATCTCTTGGCTTCCTACTTTTGCATTCCAGTCCCCTATACTGAAAAGGACATCTTTTTGGGGTGTTAGTTCTAGAAGGTCTTATAGGTTTTCATAGAACTGTTCAACTTCAGCTTCTTGAGCATTATTGGTCAGGGCATAGACTTGGATTACTGTGATACTGAGTGGTTTATCACCATCTATGATCTCCTAATTCAGGTTCTCCCAGTCCTTAGGAATCCTCCATCTCTACTCTCTGATTCATGCCATACCTTTCAGCAGAGTTAAGTCTCTAATGGGCTTCCTAGTTGGCACTAGTGGTAAAGAACCCACCTGCAACGCAGGAGACATAAGAGATGTAGGTTTGATCCCTGGGTTGGGAAGATCCCCTGGAGGAGGGCATAGCAACCCACTCTAGTATTCCTGCCTGGAGAATCCCATGGACAGAGGAGCCTGGTGGGCTATGGTCCATAGAGTCATAGAGTCAGACGTAACTAAGGCAGCTTAGCACAAATGCCCACAAGTCTCTAATATGGTCACTAATTGCCCCAACTTAGAGCTCATCAGAGCTTTCCCCTTGTCCCTACGATGATGTCTAAGCCACAAAATATGGTTCACAAAACCCACCCACACCTGCAACCTCATCTCGCAGGTCTTCTCAGCAGACACACTACGCTCTCTGCGCCATGCCCTTCTTTGAAGTCCTCGTGTACATATGGTTTCTCTTGCCTCTGTGTTATTGTCCATTTGTTCTCTGTGCTATTGTTTCTGACATGTGCAAGACTCTCCCAGTTATCTCCATCCCCTCACCAGATTTATTTCTGCATATCCTCCAGGACCTGACTTTACCAACTGCTGAGCACAAAAATAGGGACTGAAAAAATAGGGACTCAAAAAATACTTGCTGGCTGTCTGGCTGAATCCATGAATAAGGCGAGGACATCATCTCAGTAGCAAAGGAAATGCACAGATGTCATAATATGGTCCCAGTTTTTTTTTTTTTTTTTTTTTTTTTTTTATAAAACACAACATGGTGATGAAATAAACCAAGCAGATTTTTTGTTTTTGAGGGACTAACATGCTAGTTGGGGCTTCCCTGGTGCCTCAGTGGTAATGAATCTGCTTTTGATGCAGGAGACTGCCTGCAATGCAGGAGACACAGGTTCAATCCCTGGGTTGGGAAGATCCCTTGGAGAAGGAAATGGCAATGCACTCCATTATTCTTGCCTGGGAAATCTGATGGACAGAGAAGCCTGGCAGGCTGCAGTCCATGGGGCCGCAAAGAGTCGGACATGACTTGGAGCTAAACGACAACATCCTAGTTATCTAAAAGTGAATTCAAGAGAGGTGCCAGTCATGGCCCCTGTCCTCAGTGAACGTATAATCATGTTAGAAAGACAGAACTACATGAAACAAAGAACAATATCATGTCTACTGCAGGCATGTTTCATTAGCCCTAAGAGTTCCAAGAAAGAGAAGTTAGAGTGGCTGGAGTGATCAGAGAGCCTTTCCTGGAGGAATAAAGTTGAGGGCATCTTGAGGAATCCACTTGCATTTGGGCAGGACATGGAGTCAAAGGGTGAGGACACCCCTAGTGGAGGGAACTAGTGTGCAGAGAGTTCATGCGGGAGACGGTGAAGAGAAAGTCTGAATAGAAGAGCACAGATGCTGATAAATGTGGGGAAAGAAAAGAAACGAGGAAGAGGGAGGCCAGATTATGAATGTCACCAAGGGAGCAAGGGGTCTGGATTCCACAGGTCAGAAGAAATGAAGATTCAACGTACTTTCTGGATCAGGAAATGAGCATCCTTTTTGAACATGCTGATGGGAAACTGAAAAACTACTCTGGCAGCTGGTAGCTGATAGGTATGCCATGATGTGGCCAACAGAATATAAAAATAATCAGACTCTGAAATTTCAGTGGAACAAGAGAAAGACAAAAATGCTGCAACTACAAAAATAACTTTCTTTTAATAAACTGTTTCTGGTTGGAGTGAGCCACAGGGATAGTCCTGGGAGCTATGTGGGCCAGAAGAGAAACAGCATTTTGCAGCTTGCACACATGCATTCTGATATGCTGACTGGCCTCCTTGTGACAAGCAGCAGCTCTGCCTTCCCAGTCTTCCGGAAGGTCCCTGACTCCTGGGCCAGCTGTGTGTGTTGACCTCTGACCCCAAGGTTCCCAAGGCAGAGGCAACAAGAACTGACCTGTGATTTAGCACCTCCTTGAATACAAACATGCATTGTTTGAGGTTCTGGCTTGCCCTGGGTTGCTCCAACTTTACATCTATTTTCCTTTCTTGACTGTTTGGCATGTGGACATCAAGTTCCATATCTGTGGCAAAAAAGCCTTACAGAGACTGTTTAACCTACTGCCACAGTTACTAAAGTCAAATCCTTGTAACAACTATGTATCTATGCATCTAACTACCATCCATGTATCATCTATTTATGTAGTCATCAATCAATCTATCCACTTTCTCTTTTCTTTCTTTTTCTTGCTTTCCTTCCTTCCCTCCGTCCATCCATTTATCTATTTATTATCCACCTTATATCTATCAACTATCTTCTATTATCTAAACTCTATCTATTGTCTAATATCTATCTCCTATCTATATATCTTGGAGACGGCAATGGCACCCAACTCCAGTACTCTTGCCTGGAAAATCCCGTGGACGGAGGAGCCTGGTAGGCTGCAGTCCATGGGGTCGCTAGGAGTCAGACACAACTGAGTGACTTCACTTTCACTTTTCTCTTTCATGCATTGGAGAAGGAAATGGCAACCCACTCTAGTATTCTTGCCCGGAGAATCCCAGGGACAGCGGAGCCTGGTGGGCTGCCGTCTATGGGGTCACACAGAGTCGGACACGACTGAAGCAACTTAGCATTAGCATTTGCATCTATATATCTTTCCATCCATCCATCACCTATCTATGTATCTTTCCATTCATCTTTCCATGTATCTATCTTTCCATCCATCCACGCATTCATCCATCCATCATCTACCTGTCTATCTATCTATCTGTCTTTTGACTATCGAACCATCCATCACCTATCTATCTATCCTACTGGACTGCTTCTCTGGTTGAATCCTGACTGATGCACCTGGCCCTCCCTGAGATATTTCCCTATCCCTCCTCTGTATCTTCAATACACCTCTCTTGTACCATTTAACATACTTTAACGCCACAGTTGTTACTGTAGATTAACTACCTTGCAAATTCTTCATGCCTTCCCTCTATCATGTGACCTCGTCATGCACTAGAATGGGTAAAATACATTTCTCCACTGCATTGACATTGGACTTGACAATGTGACCTGCCTCAGCTGTTGAAACATTAGCAGGCATTATATTAAATGTGTTTGTGTGGTATAATTGGTGTTGATGCTCTGGGACCTGCCACGAGAGAAGCATATCCCAGGGAACTGCTGCCCCTTCCACCTGAGTCTCAGGACAAATATACATGAAGAAGACCTGAGCCCAAAAAACATTGTGGAGCCAAGCACAGCTGAATCACAGCCTGAAAGAAAGCCACCCAGCCAACCTCTGCCAAACTACTGTTGACCTGCAGACTCATTGTGCATGAATAAATGTGCATTGTTGCAAACCTCTGTACTCCAGAAGCATTTGTATGCAACCTTATTGCAGCAACTGACTAGTACATAACTTTTCATTGGTTCCTTGAGACGAGGGACCGTGATGATAATTGCTATTTTTCCAGTGCCTACTAAGATGCCTTATAGATAGGAGGTGCTCAATGAATGTTCTTCGTATCCTAGAATAAACAAACAAATGACTAAATAATCAAAGAACCAGAATGAAGAGAGGCATGGCACAGGGGTGTCCTGTGGAAGGAGAAACTAAGGGAGGTGGACAGAATGGAAAGGAGGGAGTGAGTGTGGTGAGTGAGTAGGTGTCAGCCTACCGCGGTCTATGCACAATCACGCGATACAAACTTAGCTGCCTTTTATTTTCAGATGATCAAATGTTCAACTAGCCACAGAGGTTCCACATGACTCGGTATCTTTGAAGAGCATTTTCTCCTGCTCTGAACTCTCATGAGTCTCCGGGGGCGGCTGACAATAAAAGCCACAGCGCCTGTCTGTAGCCACACATAGTAAGGGAATTGACAAAAGATGAAGAGCCGGAACCACCTCCAAAAAAAAGAAAAAATCAAGAAAACAAAATTACTAGGAAGTGAAACTTTCCTACCCTTCCTCCAGGTAACCTTGCCCCTGTGTAATTATCTAGTCTGATGCAGTCGGTTTATAGACCCCCTGGATCATTACTGTTTTCTATTATTGTTGAGAGGCTGGTGTGATACCATACGTGAGGCTCGCAGCCTGGTCACTGGAGGTCCATGCAACCTGGGCCAACACACCGGGGAGATGAAAACAGGTCTCCACAGCGGCAGTCCTCCCAGTGGAGACTGCTGTCACCTTCTCCGTGACATCGGAATTGCTCCTCATGAGTCACAGCTTGAAGGATGTCAAATTCATTAGTCTGCCGTTCAACTTTTCAAACCTTTTTCCTTCTTTCAACAAACCACATCCACAGATGTGCACACAAATACACACACGGACATGCACACACGTGTGCACATCCAACACTGACACGTGCACACACTCCACTGTGTTTTGGAGAACAAAGAACTAGTCTGCATTTTGTTTGGTGTCAATCAGAACGTGAGATTAAAGCTGCTATTTTATGCATTCGAAAGCCACACCCGCCAAACTCTTGCTTGTCTGCCTAAGCTCTGAACTTCAAAAGGAATATTTCATAGGAAAACACACACACACCAAAACAACACCCACCCACAAGAAAACAGCACATACAAACCTCAGAAAGATGCCATAAGCACCAAAAGCATTCCTACAAAGGAAGGCTCAGTGTTGGAAGACCTGCGAGCCCACTAAGGTTATACAAACCATTGGGAACACTCGCTGCCCCAAATAATACCCAAACCATGTTGATCATATAGACACTACAAGCCTGTCAGTCTCATTATTTGCGAGTGACTTATTGAATCCTACTTCCAGGCTGTTTCAGGCTGAAACCAAACATTTTTGGTAACAATTATTTATCTATTTCTGGGAAATAATCGCCTTTTTTTAGCTTATATTTAGCATAATACTCCAAATGATACTTATCAATATAACATACTGAATTCCCACTGAGCATGTAACATTATACTATTAAAAACTCTACTATTAAAATGTTCTTAATTTAGATGCCATTAACTCAGATTTAGGAAAAGTTTGAGCATCGAATGTGATTCTTTCAAAAAATAATATTTACTGTTTTTAATGATTATGAAAGCAATTCATGTTCACAATATTGCCTGGAAATAGAAAAAAGTATAAAAAAGAACAATTATCACCTAAATCTGACTAGAGAAAAATAATGGTTTAACTTTTGGTACATTTCCTTTTATTTTCAATACATGTACTTCATCTTTGGTGGCCCTAGTGGTAAAGAATCTGCCTGCCAATGCAGGAGATGCAAGAATCATGGGTTTGATCCTACCCAGATTCTATCCCTGGGTAGGGAAGATCCCCTGGAGGAGGGCATGGCAACCCACTCCAGTATTCTTGCCTGGAGAATCCCATGGACAGAGGAGCCTGGTGGGCTACAGTCCGTGGGGCCACAAAGAATTGGACATGACTGAAGTGACTTAGCATGCACGTGTGGGGATGTACTGATCATATAATTTTTAATTGTTTTTTTAAAACATGAGCTATTTTTCTCCCATAAGTAGCTCTTTTTTTTTTAGCCACCCTGTGGAGGCTATGGGATCCTAGTTCCTCAACCCAGGGATAGAACCGTGGGCCCTGGCATTGAATATGCCAAGTCCCAGTCACTGGACCTCCAGGGAATTTCCCAATAA
This sequence comes from Bos indicus, assembly GCF_029378745.1. Classification (NCBI taxonomy): domain Eukaryota; kingdom Metazoa; phylum Chordata; class Mammalia; order Artiodactyla; family Bovidae; genus Bos; species Bos indicus. The sequence continues at coordinate 12,971,677 of NC_091772.1, forward strand.
TTTTGAAAAAAATGTTTACTAAGGATTGCATGTTATTTCATTTTATTGATGTCTCATAATTTAGTTTTGCAAGATTAGATATTAGCAGTGTTTCTACATTTTCACTTTTATACATAACACTGAGATGAAAATTCTTAAACATGAATGTTTGTGGTCTTTTCTGACTTTCTTCTGAGAGATGAGTACTAAGTTAAGTCTTATTACAAATAACTAAATTGTTTCACAGAAGATGTGCAACAGTTGACACCTGCCCACAAAGTAAGAAGAATTCTTGGTTTACCAATCTCTCAAACACACTGACTTTCGATTTTAAATCTGCAAAAGTGTTGAGTGAAGCAACTTATGTCACGGTTTGATTTGTGTTTCTTTCTAATGAAGATAAATATTTTCCTCAAAGCTTATTGTCCTTTGTCTTCTTTTCTGAAAGATCAGTTTCTGTGCCTCAGTCAAAAACTGGTGATTTTTGAGTATAGCTGTATATATATTTCTAGATATCTAGATATATATAGATATATAGATATAGTCCATTCTGAAGGAGATCAGCCCTGGAATTTCCTTGGAGGGAATGATGCTGAAGCTGAAACTCCAGTACTTTGGCCACCTCATGCGAAGAGTTGACTCATTGGAGAAGACTCTGATGCTGGGAGGGACTGGGGGCAGGAGGAGAAGGGGACAACAGAGGATGAGATGGCTGGATGGCATCACTGACTTGATGGACATGAGTCTGTGTGAACTCTGGGAGTTGGTGATGGACAGGGAGGCCTGGCGTGCTGTGATTCATGGGGTCACAAAGAGTCAGACATGACTGAGTGACTGAACTGAACTGAACTGATATAGATATATATCTATATATATCTATATATTCTATATATATTTCTGTATTTTAATTCTTTTAAAAAAAGGTTTATAAATATGTCCCAGATTCATCATTTACTTTGCTTTCAACTAAAATAATTGGGGTGCTGAATTAAAATTTTTTATATAATTATTTCAATAACTTCCCTTATATTTTTATTTATTACATAAAAGGTCTTCCTTGTTCTGAAAGCAAATTAAACTGTTACCTTTATATCTTGTTGGTTTTAATTTTTACTCTTTTATTCATACAGAATTTTGTTGGAGAGTTAACTCCAACCTGAGTTTCTGCTTTTTTACCAAAAGGCAGCTTTATCTCTATCATTTGTTTCATGATTCTTTCTTTTTTCCAGTGGTTTCTGGTGTATGATGCATGTATTGATGTATTAGATTAAGCTCTATTTAACCTCTCCCTCATTTATTACATTGATATCTCTTTGTATTAAGTTGGAACACTTGGTAGCTTTATTTTAAAACAGCTAGAATGCCTATTACTCTAATTATTACTCTTTTCTTGCAAAGGGAAATTCAAGTTTAAAATGATCTTGTTCATGCAAAAACATGTTCTACTGAGACTCTGAATCATATTTGAATTGAACCCTTAAATTTTTGGGGGGAAACCTAACATACTGAAGCGACTTAGCAGCAGCAACATCTATACAGAACTTGCTCTTTCCACTTGGAAACATAAGTAAATTCTAAATTTACTAAAATCTTAATTTCTGGCTCTCTCAGGGAGAACTTAATGTTTTCTTTAAATAGTTTCCACATGTGTTACTACTGATTTGGGTAAAGTTATTGATTGAAAACACTTGTTATTATCTTCTCAAACTCAGAGATTTTTAGTTGATGACCTTGTTTTTTCATGATCCTAGTCACAGACACACATGTCCTGTGCAAACAACGTATTTTTTATCTTTGTGTTTCTGATTGTCATATCAATACTTCAGTTCCAGGGACTTTCCTGGTAATCCAGTGGCCAAGACTTCACGTTCCTCATGCAGGGGGCTGAAGTTTGATCCCTGATCAGGGAACTAGATCCCATGTGCCACAACTAAGAAATCACATGCTGTAACTAAAGATCCTGCATGTCACAGCAAAGACCTGGTGAAGCCAAGTAAATACATAAATAAATATTCAAAAAATATTTCAGTTCCATGTCTTATTGCTATGATCCAACCTTACAAACCATTATTTAATGTTGAAAATCTGCATGCTTGCTCATCTCTCCTTCAAGGACTGGTTTAAGATAGCTGTCTTTTATTAAGTTTTAAAAAGTTTCTTCTCATTTCTGGTTTTCTCAGAGTCCCCCCACTCCACCCCCGTCTCAGGAATAAGGGTTTAATTTTACTTACTATCTTTTGAGATCTTTTTTTTCTTGCTGACCTACAGAGATGATGTATTATATTAACAGATTTTCCTAAAGCAAAAAACATCTTTTTATTCTTGGCATAAAACCATAATTGCTTGTGGAGGATTTTCTTTTCTTTTTTTTTCAAGTACTCTATCTTTGAATCATGTCAAGGGCATAAGTCAAAACACCGTCTTAACTAGAAATCCCAAAGAATATGTAATTCTTTTGGATACAATTTTAAAAAGTCAGTGATGTAACTAGATATGGTAAAGTTTAGAAAATACACGTACTCTAGCCCTGTTGTGACATATTTGTTTTCATTTAACATATTTAATTCCACTAAGTAGTATAAGTATGCCTTAGTATAATATTTACAAAAATAGTTTATTTGGGACATTTTCTAATTTTAGGAGAGACTGCTTTGAATTAGTGAGCTTTTAGCACACTACCAGAAATGGAAAAAAATATCTCTGAAGATCGGTTTTTCACTGCTGAATGACCAGACGTTTTAAAGTTATCAGCCATTCTGCAGCCTGCTTTTTGCAATCAAGTGTCATTACAGTCTTGCCAATCTTAATTTCTTTCATTAATACCTTGAAACATGTTTCAAATAGCAGAATCAGATTGAGGTGGTGGGATTTGAAAATTAAAGATCACTACTGCCAAGAAGGCTGTCCATGGGTGACCTTCAGAAAATCTCTTCCTGACTTTTAGCTTCTTCCCGTAAAGTAAACAATTTATACACTTCTACAGCATTCTCCTAACATTTTTACCAATTACCCGCTGGGCTTGCGCTGAGTGGAGAGTCCACAGGGCAGGGGTCTTCTCTGAATGCAGGGTTCTCTCTTCCATACACTCACGCTTGGCCTGCCTGCTAAGTGCTTCAGTTGTGTCTGATTTTTTGCGACCCTATGGACTGTAGCCCACCAGGCGCTTCTGTTCGTTGAATTCTCCAGGCAAGAATTCTGGAGTGGGTTGCTATGCCCTCCTTCAGGGGATCCTCCAGATCCGGGGATTGAACCCATGTCTCTCATGTCTCCTGCATTGGCAGGCAGATTCTTTAACACTAATGCCACCTGGGAAGCCCTCAATACACTCATATAGACCCCTTATATTTAGCAGTAGGAGAACATGGCCATTATGATTCCAATGCTAACACTTCCCACATATCCTCCTAGCGAGGCCGGCCATGTGGCAGAGAGGTTGGCGTTACATTACCCATTAACAGGTGTGCATGGTCACTTCCGGTGTGGTTGGAACCCCTCGAATTCACTAATTCAGTTTTTAAAAATCACTGAGTCTCAGGGCTTCCCTGGTGGCTCAATAGTAAAGAATCCTCCCGTGAATGCAGGTGGCACGGGTTCAAACCCTGATCTGGGAAGATCCCACATGCCATGGAGCAAATAAGCCCATATGCCACAACTACTGAGTCTGTGCTCTAGAGCCCCAAAGCTGCAACGACCGAAGCCCACATGCCCTAGAGCCCGAGCTCCCAACACGAGAAGCCACCACGAAGAGACGCCCGAGCACCGCAACTAGAGAGCAGCACCACTTGCCACAACTAGAGAAGGCCCTCTTGAAGCAATAAAGACCAAAAACAAATAAATAAAATTTAAAAAATTTTATTTTTTACTCAGATACTACTGAGTATCTGTAGTGTGCATGGAACGATTCTACAGTGTAAGGATACACAGTCTGAGTATATGAGACTCTTTTCTCCTTCCTAGTTAAATAAAAATTTTAATTTCTACCATCTGAGTACCAACATGTAACTAGTTTCAATAATTTTAAAATTACTTAGACATCATTCATCATCCCCGTTCACTTCTAACATGATGCGTTTATCTCACATTGAAATCCTATAAAATCTATGAATTAAATAATACTGTGAAGCAGATGGGGCTTCCCCTGTGGCTCAGTGGTAAAGAATCTGCTTGCCAATGCAGGAGACACAGGAGATGCAGGTTCCATCCCTCAGTCGGGAAGATCTCCTGAAGGAGGGCATGGCAACCCACTCCAGTGTTCTTGCCTGGAGAATCCCACGGACAGAGGAGCCTGGTGGGCTATAGTCCATGGGATCGCGAAGAGTTAGATGTGACTGAAATGACTGAGCACACACAGAGGAAGCAGGTAAATATGAGATTAGTGGAGCTCACATAAAACTTGATTATGTCCATATTATAAAATACCTTTCTTAGATATTACAGGGAAAAAAACTGTATTGGTATTTGACCTAGTTCAGAGTCTAGCAAATTATATAGACAGAGATCCTTTGATTTTTTTTGACTTTTTCATAGTTTAAATACAGAGAACACATTCTGTTTTTTAAGGTTTACACTAAAAGGATAAACTTCATTGTTACTATATGTTGTAAAGAAATGAAGAAAAGTAAGAATTAATCAATTATCTATGAAATTTTTATGTGTTCCATCTGAGAAAAACTGTATCAGTGATTAGAATTCCCTCTCAAATGGAGTTTATGTTTTTGCATTTTAATCTAAACATAGAAATTCTTTTAACCAGAATTTCTGGATGCTCTACAAATTTCCTAGGAATAAGTCCACAAATTTCCTGGGGTGGGGTAGTACAAATTTTACACACACAGAGCCCACATGCTGCTTCTATGGTTTGAGAGGATAAGGTCAACGCCTGTCCCCGCCCTCCCCCCCTGCATCTGTGTGGCTATCATCATGGTAACATAAAGACCCAGCCTTGTGACCACACATTCATCATTCTTCAGAGAAATGAAGGAAGAGGAGAAGCAAACAGAAAGTGAGGAATCTGGACTCTCAAAGTGGAACACTTCTAACTCTTTATCTTACTTATTATGAAGGTTTAAAGGTCGCTGTGAATTCCTAATCTCACCAAGGACACTGCTTCTCCCATGAACCACACTCCCACACACAGCCTAGAAATCCTCACAAAAGGAAACTTGTAAAAGATGATTACCAAGCACATATATGGAGACAATGTGTTCTTTGTGATCAATTAAAATGCAAGAATAGTCTGTAGTAGGATGTCTTACAAAGGAGTCCTTTCTTCTTAGCTCTTTAAAACAGGCAGATCTATCAAACTTATGATAATGCCTTGCCATGCTGATTTAATTGTCAATTACAAATTACTTAAGTGTGCTTTAATGATCTATATAAAGCCTTATTTTTTTCTTAACCTCTAATAGCTATTAATGGTTGTTAAAGAAAATGAAACCACTTTACTGAAATGTAATGTGAGGGTCTATTAAGAATAAGTTTTCAAAATGATAAAATATTATCACAAAAGTGTGAACCTCAATACATTTTAATATTCCTGAGCAGGTTGATTTTCATGCCACTGAAAGAATATTTTCTTCAAATTGCATACAATTACAGTTTAAACATCTTCACTTATATGTAGAATAAATTCCACCTAATTCCCAGTCAAAATGCTTCTTTGGAAGTTGGGAAAGGAGTGGGGGGAGTATATTATCATATTTCCTCCCAAAGTGGTAGAAGATTTGGAATACTGGCCATTAGGATAAACCTCGGTGACTCATTCACACACATGTCTCTCTTCATCTCTGTACTGGTCCCTGTTTGCTTTTAAAATTATTAAAAGAATGCTTGAGATCACATAAGAGAAGTGTTTTGTGCTTTACATAAGGACAAATATTTGATCAATTCAAGACACAAATGTGCCTCACTTAGCATAAAAGATACATTTCTAAAAAGAAGTGCAATTCAAATTCCTATATTTAAATCATATTTTTTAGATTTAAAAAAATTGAAGTACAGTTGATTTACAGTGTTCTGTTTCTGCTGTATAGCAAAGTGAGTCACTTAAAAAATATATATATATACACATATACACATTCTTTTTTGTATTCTTTTCTATTATGGTTTATTGCAGGATACTGAATATAGGTCCCTGTGCTATACCGTAGGACCTTGTTTTTTATAAAATAATATTTTAAATATACTTACTAATTAATTTAAATTAAATTTGTGGTGCATTCCTTTACGAGAGAAGACTTGTTTGTATCTGTAAGCCTGACTTTTCTGTATGGAATTTCTTTAAAGGGGGTAATACCTGTCTTGTCTAAGGATTACCAAACATCACAATGAAAGACATCCTCAAAATGTACCTTTCCCTCTCCTCCAGGATAGCCACAGACAAAGAGCTATTAGGGATATGAAATTAAATATAATTAGAGTCAGAATAAGACCGTGTCAGGCTTATGTCCACATAACCTAAAGTAATTTAGAGACTTAACAATTATCCATTTAACTCGTAACTGTAGACAGTTAAATATGCCAAATAGTCAAAGCAAAATAGCTATTTTAGACTCTTAATTATTCTATTTGGCCTCCTGCATTGAGCATATTAAAAAGCTATCAAAACCTTATTTAATTTTATATTTTATGATTGGATATGAAAAGTACCAGTAAGAAGACAGGTTTTAGAGTAAGACAGAGCTTGAATCAAATTCAGACTCAGTGACCATCTTTCTGTTTTCTTGAGCAAGTTTCTTATCTGGAACTATTTCCTCATCTGTAAATTGGGGATAATGAATGCTGAAAAGATAAAATGATTGAACAAATGTTAAGAACCTATCACATAATATACTCTATTTAAGTGTTACTGTTTCTCACCACGATCTCTTCCACCCTGAGGTCTTAAAAAGAATCAAACTCCCATGAGTGAGTCTTCCATTCCCCACTTGAGTTCAGTAATTGAGCTCAGAGCTTATAAGCAAAGTGAAATGCTGGTTTTTAAAGCATAAAGGGCAAGATTCAAAAGTTACATTAAAACGTTTTTGTCCTCATGGCTTCCCTGGTGGTCCAGTGGCTAAGACTCCATACTCCTAATGCAGGGGCCCTGGGTGCTATACCTGTTTGGGGAATGAGATTCCACATGTCCCAGCTAAGACTTCTCATGCCACAAGGAAGACCTAGCACAGCCAAAATGAATAAACAAATCAGATACCAAAATATTTAAAAACACACTTCCACAATAATACCTACCACAGCACAGGGCTTCTATAGACCTTCTGCAAAAATTGTAGATTGAATCAGCAAGTCCAGTAGAAAATCCACGTGTCTGCTCTTTTGTTCTAAAGGCTAATTTCATTTTTCCTCAGTCCCTAATCCAGTCAGCCACATAAACCATTAGGTTAGAGAGGATGTGTCAATTTAGGTACAAGTTACCTACTGAATACTACCCCCAAACACCCTTTGTTTATTTTACTATGATGTGTGTATGTAATGCTGAATGGGAATGCATGATACTTAAGTAGAAAGTACATCAGTCAAATGTATCTCTAATTTTACTTAATAATTTCATTTTGTACAAGTGGTCCAAGGGTCTGAATATGCCTCCTGAAAAAAACTGGAAGAAAAATAATTTAAAAGGAGTTTAAATCACTGAAAAAATTAATCCCTGAGCTAAAGTGAAAAGCGAAAGTTGCTCAGTTATGTCTGACTCTTTGCAACCCCATGGACTATACAGTCCATGGAATTCTCCAAGCCAGAATACTGGAGTGGGTAGCCTTTCCCTTCTCCAGGGGATCTTCCCAGCCCAGGGATCCAACCCAGGTCACCCTCACTGAGGGTGGATTCTTCACCAGTTGAGTCACAAGGGAAGCCTAAGAATACTGGAATGGGTAGCCTATCCCTTCTCCAAAGGATCTTCCTGACCCAGGAATTGAACCAGGGTCTGCTGCATTGCAGGCAGATTCTTTACCTACTGAGCTGTCAGGGAAGCCCTGAGCTAAACTGCTGGGTTAAGACGCAGTCCTCAAGCCAGTAAAGGGTTAATAACCCCATCAATACAGCAAAACCGGAAGGGACTTCTTCAGCATATGACAACACAACTTCTGACAATTTAAATGAATAAATCCAGAAGCACAGTATTCCCATACAATTTCAAACATGAAAATAAGTGAAGAAAGCTCTAGTGAACCAAGAGAAATGAAAGTCACTTCAAAACCAAAAGCATTTTAGAAATTGAAGATTACGGGTAGTTCTGAACAAGAATACGAAAAGTGGCAAGTGCTTGATAAACTAATTAGCTTTCAAGTAGTGGTGGGAAATTGTAATCCTTGAGTTGACTGGATGAATATGCCTCAGGTCATAAATGAATCTGGTCTGGACACAGAACCGACTTCTTCCCTTCAGATCAAAGCTGAAAGCACAGGGCAGTAAGAAGGCATTAGGTACGTTTTCTCATCCTCAGAGCTGATGAGAAGCTCTTGCCTGGCCCTCATTCCGTCTTGCTCTGGCCTCACCCCCCTCCCTCCTGGACCTCTAGCCTGGCAGGGCTGGGTTCTGTCCTCCCATCTCTTTTCCAAAGGACCCACAAGCTGATTAACCTCAGCTCTGCCCCCAGGATGGCTAGGTTCGTACATTTCTGTAGCAGCTAATGACTCATTTCCCAAGTGAGTTTGAAGGCTGGTTTTCTTTTGTCGGTTTAGAAATATAACGTCAGGCACATGCATGAGAAAGGGGGGTTCTGGGTCATTGTAAGACCTCCTACACCTCCACCTATGCCAGGAAGTAGAGGAGGTCACCTACCAAGCAGTTAGGAGCAGAGGCTTAGAGATGTGACAGATCACAGTGTAAATCCTGAGTGGTCCCTCTAAATCTCCATTTTCTCAATTCTCAGATGAGAAGAGTATAATTTTACCTCCTTAATAGAATTAAACGAGGAAATTCCTGAAAAAGACCTTGGCACAATGCCTGGCACAAGAGTGTGCACAGAAACGTTAGCTGTTCTTATCATTTCTATAATCTCTCAGTGGCAAAGGGTTAGTGTAAAATATAATAAAATCACTGATGTCCTAGAAAGGGGAGTAGCTCTGTTCAAAATACCTGCTTTTCAGTGAAAACAACGCATGCATGAACAAAAGACAACTTTGCACATCTTTGCTATTTGTAAAACAGGTAGAGAAACCTGGGATTTAAAAAATGCATGAATGCCTCTGAGACATTCATGAACTTGTGAAAATTACTGTAGGTGCTGATTCTCCAATCTTGACTACATTAGACTACATGCATCCTATTTTTTCCAGCTATTGCTTTTCAGTGCTCTCAAAATGCAGTATCAATAGAGGATTGCTAAGTGCAAGGTACAAGCCAATAAATGTTTTGACAGGTGGGTGAAGTTTAAGAAGTTTATTCCCTGCTCAGCCTTCAAACAGATCACATCACTCCAACAGCCACAAAGACTACAGAGAAAAAAGACCTTTGATGAGAGGCATTTCACAGAAGTCTATATCATAAAGTGGAATCCCAGATGAGAAGAAGGGAATAAAACATGTGCAAAGCATTCATTCATTCATTCAACAAACTTACTGGACACTGATCTATATCAGCTCTGAGAATTCGGCTGATATGTCACGAGGGCCCTGGGGTACCAGTAACCCACAGCCCTTGTGCACTAGTGGTTCAGGGTTTTTGTGACCATCTTTGTTGGAAAAGATGAACGAGAGAGAGAGAAAGAGGCATATAAGAAAGAGAATATGAGCCCTGAGAAGAGCAAGTGCAGATTTCTGAGTCTATTGGCAGTTTTTAAGAACCATCCAGATGGCCAGCACAGCTGAGCAGAGGCAGTTAAGTGATAAGTACGAGAACGAGGCCGCAAAGAATGAGGGCTTCGCAGAAAGTCCAAATAGAGACACACCAGAGCGAAGGTCCAAGAAGGCCTTTGAAGATAACATGCCTTGTGAAACAAGATGGATACTGTCTTGGGAGCAAAGGAAAAAAAGACACAGCTTCTTTCAGATGAGCAGTTACATCTGTAAAGAAAAAAAAAAAATCTCAGTGATTAGGAAGAGAAGCTCAAAAGTGCAACAAAGCAGAGTCACCAGCAGAGACCCTGGAAAAGTAGAAAATAAAGTGGAAACCGGGCTCGATGTGGTTCCGTGCGTCTATTTTTGCTTTTGCTGCCTGTGCCTTTGGTGTCGTGTCTGTGAAATCGTTGCCAAGGTCGATGTCATGAAGTTTTTCTCTTCTGTTTTCTTCCAGGAGTCTTTCCATTTCAGGTCTCACGTTTAGGTCTGTAACCCATTTTGAGCTGGCTTTTGTGTGTGTGAGATAAAAGCCCCCAGACTTCGGCACAGCTAAGGACACGATCAACAGAATGAAAGAGCAACCTACACAACAGGAGAAAATATTTGCAGACCCTGTATCTGATAAGGAGCTAGTTTCCAAAATTTAGAAGGAACGCCTATAATTCAGGAGCAAAACAAAAACTAATAACTGGATTAAAACATAGGCTAAAGAGTTGAACAGACATTTTTCCAAAGAAGACATAGAACAAATGGTCAACAGGTACATGAAGAGATGCTCACCAGAACTAAACACCAGAGAAATGCAAATCAGAAAATGAGATATCACCTCACACTTCTAAGGAGGCTATTATAAAAAAAAAAAAGATAACAAGTAATGGTAAGGATGTGGAGAAACTGGAATCCTGTACACTATAGCTGAGAATGGAAAAAGGCACTGCTGCTGCTGCTAAGTCACTTCAGCTGTGTCTGACTCTGTGCGACCCCATAGATGGCAGCTGGAAAAAGGCACAGTGTCTATTAAAAATAGGGGTTCCCAAAGAAATTAAAAAGAGAACCACCATGTGATCCAACAAGGTGGTTCCCTGGTGGCTCAGTGGTAAAGAATCTGCCTGCCAATGCAGGAGACATGGGTTCGATCACTGTTTAGGGAAGATCCCCTGGAGAAGGAAATGGTAATATTCTTGCCTGGGAAATCCCACGAACAGACAGATGAGACAGGCAGGCTACAGTTTACGGAGTCACAAACAGTCGGACGTGACTTAACAACAAAACAACAACAGCAACAATGATCCAACAAGCCCACTTCTGGGTAGCCAAAAGGACTGAACCCAGAATTTCAATGAAATATCCATACTCTTACGTTCATGCATGCATGAGTATACATCGCTTCAGTCGTGTCCAACTCTTTGCAACCCTAGGGACTGTAGCCCGCCAGACTCCTCTGTCCATGGGATTCTCCAGGCAAGAATACTGGAGTGGGTTGCCACGCCCTTTTCCAGGGGATCTTCCACCCCGGGGATTGAATCCACGTCTCTTACACCTCCTACACTGGTAGGCATGTTCTGTACCACAAGGGCCACGTTCACTGCAGCATTACTCACAGCAGCCAAGATGTGGAAACAGCCTGCTGCTGCTGCCCCCAAGTCGCTTCAGTCATGTCCAACTCTGTGCCACCCCATAGACGGCAGCCCACCAGGCTCCGCTGTCCCTGGGATTCTCCAGGCAAGAACACTGGAGTGGGTTGCCACTTCTTTCTCCAATGCATGAAAGTGAAAAGTGAAAGTGAAGACGCTCAGTCGTGTCCGACCCTCAGCGACCCCATGGACTGCAGCCCACCAAGCTCCTCCGTCCATGGGATTCCCCAGGCAGGAGTAATGGAGTGGGGTGCCACTGCCTTCTCCGGGAACAACCTAATGTCCATTAATGGATGAATGGAGAAAGAAAATGTGCACACACACACACACACACACACCTACACAATGGAATATTATTCAGCCTAAAAAGAGTCCTGCAATATGTGGTAACATGGATGAACCTTGAGGATCTTATGAAGTGAAATAAGCCAGTCACAGAAGGACAAGTCCTGTGTGACTGCACTTATAGATAGAAATGTCTAAAATAGTCAGACTCACGGAAGGAGAGAGCAGAACGGTGGTTGTCAGGGACTCAGGAGGATGAAGTGGCGAGTTGCTCATGTAGTTTCAGTCATGCAAGATGAACACCTAGAATTCTAAAGATCTGCTGTGCAACACAGCGCCTATAGTTATCAATACTGCACATCCACTTAAAAATCTGTTCAGTGTAACCTGGACTGCTTCACTGCTTTATCGTTCTTTGACATTTAAAGCTATTACAATTCTTCTCTCTCTTTCCTTGTATTCTTCTCCCTTTCCTCTGTTTTTAGCAACTTATCAGAAAAAAGTCAGATGTCTCTTTGTTGAATTATGAACCCAGGGTCCTGGTTTGCTGAGTGCCTTCTTATTTATCACCTTTAGCTTTGCCTCTACAAGTGATTTCCATGTTCTCCCTAAAAATACTGCCCTTTCACTTTCTCAAAACAACCATGCCATTGAAAAATAATCTCTTTTTATCAAAAAGGGACCAAAACATTGTTACTAAAATCTCTGCCATTACAGAATTTTTCTCTTCCTGTTTATTATTATTAATCCTCCACCATCTCTCCCCCTACTCCTGACCCCCACCATTTCAGTAGTTTTACCAAATATGTTCTGATGTAGTTGTGCTTCTCCAGGAATCTCAAAGTCTGAATTGCTCTTTAGCTGAGAACTTGGCAAATTGCAGAGCTACAATCCCACCCGATTCCTATGATAATTGTTATTTACTATCATCGAAGATTATTTAAGCAATTCCCGTGACTCTCCCCTAAAGCGCCTTCTTGGATTTACAATTTGCAGTTTGCTGATCAGTGACTCTCTGGGCTTCATCTTATTTGGAAGACGCCTGCCCAGAGCCAAGAGAAGAGAATCACCGCAGCAAAACACGGGTGCGGAGGCAGGACCCCAAGTATGCTCTGTCTCGTCTTTCCTTGCTCACAGGCAGCTGTGTTTCAGCCATTTTTTTTTTCCTCCTGGAAAATGGTGGCCAAACCTCAGGCCAGAAAGTGGACGGGAAAATTTCTAAGGCAGAGAACTGGCTAGAACGTGCAAGACAGTTTCTAGGTTTGGAAAACAAGAAGCCTGGACTCCTGGATACGGGCTGCACGGTAATCAGGAGCTGTGTCCTGCCAAGGAGCCAAAATTGTTTTCTTCCTGACTTCTCAAAAGGCGTGAAATATGCTTACATAAGGCTCTCTTTGCTCATGAATTTGCTCTCTGTTAATTTTCCTCATATGCATCAGCAATACTGACATTGTTTGGACACTGGGTTTTTAATACTGCCCCTTTCTCTTTTCATAAGTCTTTTTCTCCTCCTTTCAGCATCCAGGCTTAGGGCAACAGCCTCCAGCATCAGTTCAGTTCAGTTCAGTCACTCCGTCGTGTCCGACACTTTGCGACCCCGTGGACTGCAGCATGCCAGGCTTCCGTGTCCATCACCAACTCCCGAAGGGTACCCAAACTCATGTCCACTTAGTCGGTGACGCCATCCAACCATCTCATCCTCTGTCATCCCCTTCTCCTCCCGCCCTCAATCTTCCCCAGCGTCAGGGTCTTTTCTAATGAGTCTGCTCTTCATATCAGGTGGCCAAAGTATTGGAGCTTCGGCTTCAACATCAGTCCTTCAAATGAACACTCAGGACTGATCTCCTTTAGGATGGACTGGTTGGATCTCCTTGCAGTCCAAGGGACTCTCAAGAGTCTTCTCCAACACCACAGTTCAAAAGCATTAGTTCTTCAGCGCTCAGCTTTCTTCATACTCCAACTCTCACATCCCTACATGACCACTGGAAAAACCATATCTTTGACTAGACGGACCTTTATTGGGCAAGTAATGACTCCGCTTTTTGATATGCTATCTAGGTTGGTCATAACTTTCCTTCCAAGGAGTAACTGTCTTTTAATTTCATGGCTGCAGTCACCATCTGCAGTGATTTTGGAGCTCCCCAAAATAGTCTCTCATTGTTTCCACTGTTTCCCCATCTATTTGCCATGAAGTGATGGGACCAGATGCCATGATCTTAGTTTTCTGAATGTTGAGTTTTAAGCCAATTTTTTCCCTCTCCTCTTTCACTTTCATCAAGAGACTCTTTAGTTCTTCTTCACTTTCTGCCATAAAGGTGGTGTCATCTGCATATCTGAGGTTATTGATATTTCTCCCAGCAATCTTGCTTCCAGCTCGGGCTTCATCCAACCCAGCATTTCTCATGATGTACTCTGCATATAAGTTAAATAAGCAGGGTGACAATATACAACCTTGACACACTCCTTTCCCAATTTGGAACCAGTCTGTTGTTCCATGTCCAGTTCTAACTGTTGCTTCTTGACCTGCATACAGATTTCTCAAGAGGCAGGTCAGGTGGTCTGGTATTCCCATCTCTAAGAATTTTGCACAGTTGGTTGTGCTCCACACAGTCAAAGGCTTTGGCATAGTCAAGAAAGCAGAGATAGATGTTTTTCTGGAACTCTCTTGCTTTTTTGATGATCCAACGGATGTTGGCAATTTGATCTCTGGTTCCTCTGGCTTTTCTAAATCCATCTTGAACATCTGGAAGTTCATGGTTCATGTACTGTTGAAGCCTGGCTTGGAGAATTTTAAGCATTACTTTACTAGCGTGTGAGATAAGTGCAATTGTGCAGTAGTTTGTAGTTTGAGCATTCTTTGGCATTGCCTTTCTTTGGGATTGAAATGAAAACTGACCTTTTCCAGTCCTGTGGCCACTGCTGAGTTTTCCAAATTTGCTAGCATAAAGCCTCCAGCATCACTGGTGGCTTTTGAACCTTGCCGATTTCTCCCAGCTCCCTCTTCCTAGGCAATTGCTAGATAGGCCTCTAGTCTTCCCATTCACAAGCCACTATAGTATTTGCAGTAGCTTTTATTGCATTCTTGGCATATAGGACACAACTTTTGAGCTCAAATTCAATCATTTTGGATGCTGATTATACTGTACTGCCAGTCATCCATCACATTTATGTCTTAAAAATATACAAACCACCTCAGAGATCCATAAAGAAAATTATCAGGAATGCTTCAGTGCTTGCCTTCCTAATCTGCCACCAGTTGAGGTCATTGATAAAAAAACATAAATATAAACAAAAAAATCTTGAGCTAGACTACTTTTTTAACACAACTTTCTAAAAAGAAGCCAATTTTGTCTGCTTGCCATTTGATCAATACTCCCACAAGACCTACATTATCAGAACTGCAAGAAGGTGGTAAAATGGTTAAACTATGACAGAGACTGACTTTGCAAAGCATTAGGATCCTGCTGGATATCCATTTTTTGAATAACTCAAAAACAATGGGGTCAAACTGAAAGCCTGGAAATGTTTCAAGAGCTGTTCTTTTGTTTTGATTTTTGAGCCATATAATTTCAAGAGGAGTCAAGTATGGTGATTTCATAGGAACATTTTCTATAAATCTCTTATCAACCTCAAAAAAGTCTCATTTAATGTTAACTACGTTTCTTTGGGGAAAAAAATCTGGAACAAAAACTGCTTATACCTTCTTGGGTACATCTACTTCCATGTAATAGCAAAATAGCAGCTGGCATTTATTGAGCATTTACTGCATAGGCACTGGGTTTAACTCTTTGTAGGCAAGATATTTATTCCTACAGCACTTCCAGGAGACGTGGAGCTACTGATACCTCAGTTTTACAGAGGAAGACTCTGAGCCCTGATGAGTCAGATACCACATTCAGGATCATATAGCTATGAGGCAGTGGGTGCAGTTCAAAGTGAACCCAGTCTAATTCCAGGCCACAGGACAGTGAACCATCAAGTAGGCAACGAGGTACCTGAATAAACTGAACAAATAAGAGTACACAGTCCTTCCATTTCCCTTTTTAAAACTGCACAATTCCTCCCCCTCTATAATTTCAGAAGAGGATGACATTCAGAATAAGGCTTTCTTTCCATTTTTGTGCTTCGGAGTATCCAAATTGACTCCCTCCTAATCTTTAAAATGTCTACATTTCACACCAGGAAAGACAGTCAGAGAAGGGAACGTTTTATTCCCAAGTGACATTCTGGGTTTAAATATCCTTTGCAACAGTTTTGTTTTGAAAGATTTCAGTGGTTACATATGAACCAGCCAGATGTCAATGATGAGTCTACCATGTACAATATTACCCAGAGACTAAAATAGTCCTTGCCGATGAGAGTATTTGGAAATACCACACACGTCATTGGACCCGTCGCATCCCTAAGTGTCCGTGTCAGCACGTTTGAAACAACAGATGTTCTAGGCTCTCACTGTTCCTTTTGAATAACAAAATGACTTGTGAAGAGCTTCCCCTCACAGCAGTTTCCAGAAGAATCGGCTCATCTCAACTTCCAAAAGGAGCACCAGACACGGTGCGGGGCTCTGGACTCCGCCTGCGGCTCCAGGCAGGTTTCTGCAGGCATTTGCCTAGGATGCTGTCAAGAGTTGGTCCCAGTCAGGCAGTGCTCCTGACAGAAGGGGATTAACCAGGAGGAACTTCCTAGGGGCAGGAATACCTCTCCGAGACACAGACAGGTAGGTGGGATCTGTGCTCAAAAATAACTCAGTGATGGGAACAGCAGAAAACACGATGGCTGAGCAGAGCAGACGGAAGGACAGTTTCCTAGAAAATGCACAGCAAGTGATAAAAATTGACATGTACATGGCAGGGGTCCAGAGAGAGACCCAGGGTTGCATTTTGAATTCCCTCAAGGGAGGAGAGGGGACATTTCTCAAAGCCAGATCCTACAAGACAAGGGAAGATGACATTCAGCATAAATGAACGTGGAACTGTGGTCTGAATTGCAAGGTCAGCCATCGTGCTGATGATCACCAGTTCCTTGTGTCTACAAGTGCTCTGCAGTTTCCAAAGCCTCACTAAGGGCACTGTGCCATGTGATTGGTTAGAAACTTGGGACTAGAAAGTGGAATCAGGTCTTGAATCCTGAAAAGGGAATAGAAGAAAAAGGGAACAAAATGAAGGGTGATTTCAAGTCCTCCTCCCCAAAACTAAAGGCATGGGAAAGGAAAGGGTAAAACAGCTTAAAGTAAAAAGAATCCCCAAGCCTGACCAGAGACAAGACATCATGAAGATAAATGCAGACACAAGTTACTCTGTCTGCCGCATCGTCACAAGTTACTCTGTCTGCCGCATCGTCTCACAACGCTGAGAAGCGTCAGATAGTTCTAATTTTTCTCAGGCAGAAGACCCACATTCTAGACTTGGCTTAATCAGTGAGCAACTAGGACCCTTTGGACATGTTATTTACCACCAGGAGCCAATGATTCCTTATCTACAAAACAGGAGTATGGGATCTGCTTTCCACCACATACTCAAATGCATGTAAGGTATTGCTTGGCATTTAGGAAGCGTGCAAAAATGTTAGCTTACAATGACATCATATTCCTTTCAGGCAATCACCTATGAATGTTATTCCACACAACAAATTCATGTCCAAGATCTCCACGAGCTAGATGTTGTTCTAACTCTACGGTGAGAAAAAAAAGAAATTGAAATTGAACGCTCAGTTTGTGGACCTGTCATTAGAGAAAAAGTCTTCAAACTTCTGATCCCTGGATCTTTTCACTGGGGAAAATAAATCACTTGAGCAATGCGTTCCATGTCACACAGTCAGAAAGGAGGCGAGAGATACCATTGTGCTTTATTACCTGTGAAAACTAAAAACTTCTGGCTTTCTTCCACCGTCTATCCACTGTTGCTAACCAGTGACTATTACTCATTTTCAGATAAATATGTAAACAGAGTTCTGCCAATAAGGAAAGATAAATCTTTGAGTCACAGCACGGTAAAATCACTGCTTTACCTTTATGGTAAAAACAGAAGTTTGACTCCACATAATGATCTGGAAACTAATTTCGGTTTTGGTTTATCAACACTTGACTAGGCAGGTCACGCTGTTCATTTACACTCAACTTAGTTATAGTTGAGAGGTGGGACCAGGGAAAAGAGCAATTCAGCAAGCATTTCTTCTCCTTTCACTGATAGGAAATTGCTATATATAATCACATAGCCAGAGGGCAGAGCTTAGTACCTAAGCTTCAGGTTTGCTTTGCCTAGGCTGATTTAAGCCTCAAGTTCAAATCCCAGCAGAGACCATATGACTCTGCATCTCCTTGAGTTTGATCAATTACATTTCATAGATTTCTTATTATGTGAGAGACTCAAATAGGGCTTTATAACCCAAATCCGGTTTATCTTAGGGAGACTCTAAACATCTTGGACTTTTTATTTATCTAAGTATTGAATTTCAGGCTTACTCTCTCTAACACCTTCCCAGCACTTAGGAAATTACGTGAAAACTTTTAATGAAGATGAGAATGTTTCAGTGGAGTCATGAGTTATAATATTTATATAAGTGATCTGCCAGTACTGGTAAAGGAAGGGGTGCAGAAGAAATGCAGTCAGGGAAAATAAATATGGATTCAACATACGAAGTGAGAGTAAGCACCATTAGTAGTATGCTGTTATTTACCATAGTAAATGACTGCTATGTGCATGACACTTAATGTGAGTGATCTCATTTAAGCCTCATGGCTCCTCTAGAAGGTATTTTTATCCCCAGTTGACAGAGAATTCTCAATGCCCTGTGCAAAGTCACATGAGCTGAAATAGGAGAGCTGGAATTTAGATACAGGTGTGTCTGATTCCAAGCCCATGATGTTCCATTTATCTAGCCTGCCATAGAATCACTATATGCCTCATTAGAAAATAAGAATGACATGCATGAAAGGGATCAGAAATGGAGCTGAAAAGCGAAAGCCCAAATCAGGAAGGCAGCCAGATCCGGGGACTCAAGAAGAAAACTTGGGTCAAACTGTCCTCATTTTATATCAAGATTGTCCTTAAAGAGCTGGTGGCGGATCTTCCCACTCATGCCGGGCCTCTTCCACATGGTGAGTAGGCAGGCTCACAGGCACGGTCTCCAGAAGAGCCCAGCGTGGGTGGGTGCCAGGATTTAATACCCTTTCAAAATGTCACAGATAAAGTTCTTCCACCTAGTAGAGTGACACTCTGCTGTGATGCATGGCCTGGGGGGCTGGGGCCTCAGAAGTCATATTTCCATCTGGGAGGATACTCTGTGTCTTCTGCTTTGTCCAGCCAACTCCCTAGGTTTCTGTATTCTTTGCTCTTGAAGAAACATTTCATCCTCTGTTTGACATTCTTGTTGGGAGTTTTGTAGTGCAGACTACACTTTTTGTAGTGTAGGGAGGAAGTCATGGGCAAGATCAGCTCTGCTCCCATGCTTTCCAGCAAAGGGGAATCTCTGGGTGCCATTCACTAATACCATTCACTAATAGCCAGGGACAGAAACAGGGCAAAACTGAAGGGTGGACATGGAAATAATCGTATCAGTTGCAGACAAGTTGGGTTTGAATTGCCTTGATTCATCAAGGTGAAGAAACATGCAAGTGGAGAAACAGGGTAGAAACTTGGATATGTGGGTCTGAAGTGGATGAGAGGTTCAGAACTGGAGACCTATACTGGCACTCATCAATATGTAGGAGGTACTTAAAGCCACAGAGAGGACAAGCTCTCCAAGGAGAGAACATAAGGAAAGAAAAGCAGTGGGTCCAAGCAGAATGCTAGGAAATACCCAAGCGGGGAGGGGAAGAGAGACAGAATTGAGAGCCACAGAGGCTCCTGGAACCAGAAGAGCACAGCAATGGTGGGTTCAAGGTTGAGGGGCAGCATTTCCCAAACGGTATTCCTGGTATTTTAATAAGATGAGTTTTACAGATTAACACTGGCTTGCTAATTTGCAGTGCAAGTCTTTAAAGATGATAATAGTATGTAAAGCTTTCTAAAATTAACTGACCATGGAACTCATTTTATATAAAACCTATTCATATTCCCCAAGACTAATGTTTCTTGGAGCATATTTTGAGGAAACCTGGGGTGAGTTCCCCCATACAAGAAACTGCCTGTGATATCAGTACCACAGGGAGATCCAGTGTACGAAAACTCGATAAGGGCTACATTTTGACAAACAGCAAGTCATTGATCATCTTTATCAGAGCAATTTTAGTGGAGCAGTAAGGACGGGACAAGACAGGATTAACTAATAAATAACATGTGAGGATGTAAAAACCACTGCATGTTGATGACTCTTTCAAGAGACTTGGGTTTCAAAAGAAAAACACCCAGGATAGGACAGTTTCAGGATACTGGAGCTTTGTACACATTTATAGGCTGGAAGGGAAAACCAAAGAGAGAGAAGCCAAAAACACATGGGGGTGTGAGAACGGGGCACAACGGACAAGCTGGAGCAAGGGATTGAAGATCTGGAA
Source organism: Bos indicus (assembly GCF_029378745.1). Taxonomy (NCBI): domain Eukaryota; kingdom Metazoa; phylum Chordata; class Mammalia; order Artiodactyla; family Bovidae; genus Bos; species Bos indicus. The sequence continues at coordinate 12,991,842 of NC_091772.1, forward strand.
AGAAACCTGACTTAAGATAGATAGATAATATGGGATGAGGAGTTCCCATAAAAGAAACCATCTCGGAGAAGACACAGGAGGAAGAGCTCGGTACTCCCTGTGAGGACCAGGCAGGACTCCTTGTAAGGGGTAGCCTCTGATTCGGAAGAGGTAGCCTCTTCTTCGAAGAAGCAGAGGGAAAAAAGGCATGCAGGAAACGAAAGCCACACCAAAGACCAGAGTCAGAAGGAAAGGTGTGGAGTCACTGAGGGGCAGAGTGAACCCTGGAAGGACACCTGGGGCTGGGATCCTGGCGCTCTTCATTTGCAGCTCAGTCTCCTATTGGATGTCACTGGTTCCACAGCATGGGGTGGCTCATTGAATGCAGGATCCTTAACGACTACCCTCTCCATCCGTCTGTTCATCTGTAAGTCAGGGCCCTATTTTATTACTTGATTCCCAAGCTCTAAAGAGACACACCTCAAGTTTTCTATGAAAAAGAAAAGGAGAGTGAAGAAACACATAGCTGACTTGGTGAACTGAAGAGAATAAGCAGACAAAACCAACTAAAACCTCGGGAGTGAAAAAGCCGCGCGTGGTGCAATTTGCTAATGCAGAGCTAGGAGCTGAATCAAATGACCGATGCAGGAACAGAATCTGGAGAGGGAAGAGTCACAGACCAAACAGGATGACGGCTTCCACCCTGTTGGAACGACATCTTTTTTCTAAATGAGAAAGTGGTGCGTTCTTGATGATTACTGTTTACCACCTACAAGTATGGAATAATCAGTATTTTGGGTCACAGTTTGAAAAACAATGATTTTAAGAGGCTTTCTTGTCTATGCAGTTTGAACCAAGGACTTGCTAGTTAGCTCCTGTTTTTAGAGAAGACATGAATACTGAGGTTTGGATGTATTCAGAAGACATTTCAGCAAAACATTTCTGTTCTCAGCAGATGGCATAAACAGAACCTTCTCAGCTGTTTTCTTCTAAACATTACATTTCAATCCTTTAGCTAAAGTCATATTAAAAATAATAGCAGAAATGGAAACTATGTTGCTTTAATCAGAAGCCTGCCTCACTCAGTTGCTTGATGAAATTTCATTGTTAGTCTCTGTTAGCAGCTGGGGAAAGTTGTTTCCCACCCCCAAACAAGTATTTAAACAATAATTATTAATTAGGTGGCAAATTGGTAATCTATGACATGAGCATTGACCAACACCCTATTGAAAACAGGACCATTAAATGTGTGTATCTTTCATTGGAAGGACAGGGTGGCAGAGGATGAGACCATAGACTCATAGACTCATAGCATCATAGACTATGCTATGACATCATAGCATCATAGACTCAATGGACATGAATCTGAGCAATCTCCGGGAGATAGTGATGGACAAGGAAACCTGGTGTGCTGCAGCCCATAGGGTTGCAGAGTTGGACATGACTGAGCAACTGAACAACAACAACAAAGGGTAAACATCTCCATTTATGTGGGAAAATCTTATATAAATAGACCTCAAGTAACTACATATTACTTCAGATGTACAACTGAAGGGAATGCATTTCTACTTGATGTATGTTCTGAGGCAAAGAACTACAGAGAGCATCTTTCCTTTCTGGGTAGAGTGAAGGAAAGAGTGTGCCTATAAGTGAATGTGTGAGTGAGAGAGAGACAGACAGACAGAAAGACACAGCATGGAATACTGCGGGGGTTTCAGTATGTGAGGCAAAATAGGAATGTCGGTAGTTTGTTCCTTATTATTACAAAAACCAAGGGCATAGACTGGTTCATCTACAGGCCATGATTTTGCTCATCTTTATTTATTTTTTTTCTTTTTTAAAAATTTGGTGTACACCATTTTAAAAGTCTTTATTGAATTTGTTACAATATTGTTTCTGCTTCACATTTTGATTGTTTGGCCACAAGGCATGTGGGACCTTAGCTCTCCAACCAGGCATCAAATCCGTAACCCCTGCATTGGAAGGCAAAGTCTTAACCTTACTGGACAGCCTGTGTTGCACATCTTAACAGCTAAATCTCCACTTCACATAAGATAATGCACCTTCCTGAAACACGGGAAGCCCCTGCAAGTCATGGTTCTTAGAAACACCTCCCTGTTTCTATTCCCTGGAATGCCTACCCCTAGCCTGCAACTTACTGGATTTTGTTTCATGCCTTTCGGGGTTCACCCAAGTCTCACATTTTGAAACTGTCTCTGAATCCACGTGTCATTGTAATCATAATTTTAGCGGTTCTTCCTCTCAGAAAAAACAAGCTCTTTGTTCATCTCCTTTGTGTATTATTAGAACTGTCTAATGTATTTTCATTCTGAACAAGGACCAAAAAAAAAAAAAAATTGTCTTTCATTCTTTAAGTCATTATCTTGCTATTAATTTGAACTCCAGTCATTAGAAGTGTATCTCCTTAACTACACAATTAGCAACTTCATCAGTTTCCATAAGGGCCTGACCTTTAATCTATGTATTCTTCACCAAGAAAAGTAATACTGAACAGTCAGCAACTGCCCCACTCTGATGCCTGAATGGCTTTTATCACATTTTAAGCAAAAGCCATGGATAGGTTGTCATTTTGTGACACATTATTTTCAGCCTAAAGGAACAGGGTGTGAAGAGCCCTACAATTAGAATACAATACGCCTGCACCATCACAGGAACTTCTGCATTAGTTAAGCTTTTCAAAAGTCGTCTAAAAGAACTCCTGAGCCCCGTGCACCCACACCTCCCACAAACAGCCTCCAAAAGACAAAAGTCATTGGGTTTTGAGAACTGTAAACTCTCATTTATCCAATTCAACATCAGAAATCAGAAAGCAAATTACTTACATAATTTAAAATACAGCATGATACATGTATATTTAACTTTGGGAATATCGCTAGGTGGCAGCTGGTATTCTAAACATCATCGCGCGTTCCGGCCAGTGGAATGGAACACAGATTATTTATAAAATGAAAAATTAGGTGCTCCACATTTAAAGGCCAAGACTTTTTTTCTAGGTCAAAAGAATGAAAATTTTAGCCATCAAAATTAAAAAAAAGAGATGCATTTCCAATTCTTGACTATGAAGTAGCAATTACTCACTTGGTGCTTTTTCCAGCCTCCCCCCTCCCCCATCCTCCCCCCTCCCTCTGGCAGCAGGCTACGTGGCATTTTGTTGCCCTTTCATTAAGCACTGAGAGAAAAATGAGGCCAAGGCAGATCATTTTGCTCCTCTTCCCAGTTCTTAAGACCAGTCCGGAGGGACAGACAGGCTGAAACTGTAGGCTTAAAGTAAAATTTTCAGATCATGGCAGATTTTAATGGTCTCTGCTCTCTACTTTCAAAGTATTGAAGATAATGAAGCATTTTTCTTTTCTTTTTTTTTGACTTTAATAACCATTCCCATTGCAAAGCACAACTTTTCATTGACCCAGGACGCTCTGGCTATTGGTATATGTGAAGGAAACACACCGGACAGAAAGCCCAGGAGAGGGGCCACAAGTGACCAAGGGTCCCCAGAGGCCAGGCTCTGAGGTCCACTTGCATGTGTGTGCTCCAGATAACACTTCACGCTGTCTGTTCCCAGCCACAGACTGAGCACAGGAGGACTGTCAAGGCAGGTCTGTTCCTGGGAGACACGGGACAGCTCTGGGAGGCAAGTTCACTCAAAGACCACCCAGAGCTTCCATGTGGGTCTGGGACGCTTTCACCAATCTTGCCTTCCCTCGGGGTTGGGCATGCACTGCAGGTGGGCCACTCTCTCAGCCTTTTCTGGCTCCTTCCCATTTTCTCCTGATGAAATCCTGGCAACATGTCTCCTACGTCTCCTGCACTGGGAGGCAGGTTCTTTACCACTAGCGCCACGTGGGAAGCCTGTCCCCCCGCTCCGCTGACACACACGAAGGATGGGCAGCTCTCTCTGGACTCAACAGCTCCGGTGGGCTGTGCTATCGATCCGGTTATGGAAGAAAGGCACCTTGAGCTCCCCTTATCACTGGCTGACAAACGGAGAGGGCACCTGTAATTTGTGAGTCGGCTATAGTGGAGCTGTGGATACGCCCATAATGCTGTGCGCGGTGAGCATCACCTGGACGGGCCAAAGAACTCAACGTGTCCAAAACAGAATATCCACCCCTTCCTCGCTGCTATTCTATCTGGGTACCCTCTTCAGCTGGCAGTGATATAAAGCTATACCCCCAAACTTGTCCGCTTAGAAACCCAGGGTTAAGACCTGTGGTACTATTAGAACTATCTTCGGGAGAATTATGAGTTAGACATTTGCTAGGATTGCTTCTCACAATTCTTCTGTGGCAAAACACATTCTAAGTTCCAAATACAACAGACCCCAAATAAACGGTGGAATATGATCCATTCATAAGTTGGGTAATAGCTGTGCTAATGATGTGGGATATATCTTCATTTTGAAAATTATCATTATCATTAATCAGAGTTATTCACTCATATAGCTTGATATATTTGCAGCTCAGCTGGATTTCTTTTAGGTCTTTTGTGGGTTTAGTAGTAAGTTCCTGATGACATTTGTTTCTATGAATAATGTGGCTTTGTGCTCTTAAAGGGCTTCCCAACTAGACATTGGTAGAAATCTTAAATATCATCAAATAAAATTTGGAGGCAACTTTACACCTGAATCTAATGCAATGATCCTCAAAGTGTGGTCTCAGGACCTGTAGCATCAGCATCATCTGGGAATTATTAGAAATGCAAATTATTAGCCTGACTCTATACCTCCTAAATCAGAATCTCTTGGGGTGGAGCCTAGAATTGTGTTTCTAGGTGATTCTGATCCAGGATCAAGTTCAGAAACCACTGCTTCCTCTATCTACTGTCTTCAGGCTGGGATTATATTGCGGAGAAGGCAATGGCACCCCACTCCAGTACTCTTGCCTGGAAAATCCCATGGACAGAGGAGCCTGGTGGGCTGCAGTGCATGGGGTCGCTAGGAGTCGGACACGACTGAGCGACTTCACTTTCACTTTTCACTTTCATGCACTGGAGAAGGAAATGGCAACCCACTCCAGTATCCTTGCCTGGAGAGTCCCAGGGACGGGGGAGCCTGGTGGGCTGCCATCTATGGGGTCGCACAGAGTCGGACACGACTGAAGCTATTATATTAGATCGGTTGAAAAGTTCATTTGGGTTTTTCTGTAACATCTTATGGAAAAACCCAAATGAACTTTTTAGCCAACCCAGTATCAATCATGGGTCAATTAAACTGTTTTAAATGTCCTATATGTAATAATCCCTGTAGAGAGTACAAAAGTGACTCCAAGAATGAGTTTCATTAAAAGTTTCCAATCAAATTGGGGAAACTCACACACATGACGTTAACAGAAAACTAATAAGATAATAAAAAATGAAATGTGTGCAAATCAAATGAGTGAGTGGAAGCTGCTCAGTCATGTCTGACTCCTTGCAACCCCATGGACTATACAGTTCGTGGAATTCTCCAGGCCAGAATACTGAAGTGGGCAGCCATTCCCTTCTCCAGGAGATCTTCCCAACCCAGGGATTGAACCCAGGTCTCCTGCATCGTAGGAGGATTCTTTATCAGCTGAGCCATGAGGGAAGCCCAGTCAAATGATACCAAAGTGAGGAGAATCAGAAATTAACACAACATTGTAAATCAACTCTACATCAATAAAATAAAGAAAAAAACAGACTTGTGGTTACCAAGCGGGAGAATGGGAACGGGAGGAACGGATTGGGAATCTGAGATTATGAGATGAGAACTACAATATTATATAGGCAATGGATAAGCAATAAGGTCCTGGGAACTTCCCTGTGGCTAAGACTCTTCACTCCTAACGCAGGGTCCTGGGTTCAAGCCTTGGTCAGGGAACTAGGGTGCCCATGCTGCAGCTAAGACTTCATATGCCACAAGGAAGACTGAAGATCCTGAATGCCTCAACTAAGACCCAGCCAAATAAATAAATATTTAAAAAAGTATTAAAAAGGAAACAAAGTCCTGCTCTATTATAGCACAGGAAACTATGTTCAATGTCCTGTGATAAACAGTAATTAAAAAGAATATGAAAAGGTATATACACTTGTACGTGAATCACTTTGCTATACAGCAGAAATTAACAGTATCGCAAATCAACTATGCTTCAGTAAAATAAATTTAAAAAAGAGAGGGGGACCATATTTACTGTACTTTACCTACATTGGATATGATTCAATATTTGCCTATGAATATATATTTATTGATGGAAAGGTAGGAGATTCTTCTAGTAAAAAGAGAAAAGTAGCAACAACCTTTTTTCCTGGACCCCAAGAATTGGGTTAGAGGCAAATTTAATTGTGTCTCTAAATATACTTTGCTTTCATCATCAAAGATAATGACGGCTCCACAGTCTTTCTCAGTAAACCATGCCAGCATCTTACCACTGTGAAAGCTGAAAGTTTTTTCATGCCCAGCTAAAATCTTTCCATATCAACCAGAAAAATAAAAAGGTTCTTCACAGCTAATTCATAATTGACACTGCGAGACAGTAGGATGGAAAAACATTTCGTAAAGTCCGAAATGTTATACAAAACGTATATATCTGTTATTATTGTAATTATTTTTATTGTTTGATGTAAAGAGTTGCACTGCTTCTGCATGAGACTCTTAATGATTTTGTTGATTCTCAAATGACAATATGAGAAGGGAAGGTTCACATTCAGCTTAAAATTTTAAAAAATCTATTTTCTTATTCCTTCTGTAGATGTGTCTGAAAACGTACAACAGACAAATCAAAAGCCCCAGGCTTTCTTTTGCTCTTCAGATGATATTTTTTTAAGTCGCTGAAATGACATAAAATCAAATCCCTTTGAAAGGTGGACGGCCTCACATATAATTCTATTAGACCTGATTCTAAAACTGAAAAAGGAATAATTTGCTCACTTTCGATGATCATTAATTCTTTTACGTTACAAAAGTACCATTTAGTAAATTACCTTTTCTGGGGCACCAAATGACATCATAAAGAGTTGAAATGTTAAATCACCTTCAAAAGTGGTCAGTTTACCCCCTAATCAGTGATAAGATCCATCCAAATAACTTTTTTTTTCAGTGCTGGAGTCTGATATACATAAAGCACTATTACAGACACTGCTAAGTTCATCCTGAACACCGTAGTCAGGGTGGAGGAAGGGGGAGCCCTGAGGAAAGATTTTAGAATTTCCCTAGTAACTAAGTAAAGGAATGCTAGTTTCCAAATTTTTGAATCATAAAATTGTTCAATAGCTGCAAAGTCATATTATCCAAATGCTGCTATTTCTCTTTTGTTGGCCAGGCTTTGAGATGCTAAGAAAGATATCTAGTCTCATATCTCCTTGATTCTAACTTATGCTTTCAGGCTGAGTGGGAGCATATGGTTTTAGATTTTAGAGTTTGGTCTAAGGGAGAATCTGCTGATTTTTTTTTTTTTTTGACAACTGTGAACTTGGTAGGAAGTCAATAGCCTTGTTCATGAAGAGTCTGCAGGGGGTAGGTATGTATACTAGAACGGGAAAGGTTGAGATTTCGCTGCTACATTGAGATTGGGCTCCCTGTGCTCAGGGTGACAATATTAGGAAGATAAATTCCCTCCTTCACCTTCAATGGACACTTTTACCTCTTCCTGCAACCTTCACTCTGATGTCAATTTAGCACTCTTACCCCAAAGTCATAAATTAAGTCCTGGTCATGAACTACCTTATCATTTTCCAACAAACCAATGACTAACAACTCCCCCAAGAGTAATAATTCATCAATAAAAACACATGTACAGGACTTCTCTAGTGACTTCTCTAGTGGTCCAGTGGTTGAGAATCTGCCTGCCAATGCCAGGGACATGGGTTCGACCCTTGGCCCAGGAAGATCCTACATTCTGAGGGGCGACTAAGCCCATGCACCACTGAGCCTGTGCTCCAAAGTCCTTGAGCTGCAGCTACTGAGCCTTCGTGCCACAGCTACTGAAGCCTGAGTGTATAGAACCTGTGCTCTGCAACAAGAGACCCACCGCACTGAAAAGCCCATGCACTACAACTACAGAGTAGCCCCCGCTTGCCACAGCTGGAGAAAGCCCACATGCAGCAAGGAAGACCCAGCACAGCCAAAAATTAATAATAATTTAAAATAAACACATATCGGATATAATGCACCTGTAATTAGGTCCATAAGAAGAGGAACAAGGCAGAGATTTCACACTGTCAGGTAAAAGCTAGCCAGGGTGGGTCCTGCTCCCATCCTTCACGTAAGGGTCTCCAGTTTTCAGCCTGTACATACATATCTGACAAATTTCAAGGAAGAGCTCTAATCCTCATTGGCAAGAAATGTTAAAGACTCCCATTAAGGGGACAAAATTGAAGATGACAACTTCAAGTGTGGAAGGGAAGGGACATTTTTTTTCCAGTGTAGACTAAAACAGAATTTACTCATAGAAAAGATGAGGATCAGAAGGCTGGGCAACAGCGAGGAGCTGCCTGTGGAAGGAGCCAAGGGTCTGCATGACCTCTGGAGGGCTTGGAAGAAATATCTGATTATGTCTCCTCCTCTTCTCCTATCATCTCCCTCCTCCCTCCCCTGCCTTCCTCGGTCTGAAAAGTGAAAGACTCTTTGGGAACCCAAGGACTGTAGCCCGCTGAGCTCCTCTGTCTATGGGATTCTCCAGGCAAGAATACTGGAGTGGGTTGCCCTGCCTTTCTCCACGGGATCTTCCTGACCCAGGGATCGAACCTGGGTCTCCTGCCTTGCAGGCAGATTCTTTAACGTCTGAGCCACCAGGGGAGCCCCCTCCTCATTCTAAGTTGTTGAAAAAGAGATTTCTTGTGAAGGTATATTTTCTCTGTTACTTCAAGCATGGCAGCCTCTTTGGGCAGAACGATGAGTCTGTCCTACAGCAATCAGTGGTTCCGAGAACCCTTCAAAGCCTGTGTGTGATGACTGAAAGAGGAGTCAGAGCCAGGCGGAGAGAGTGGTAATGAGCATCTCTCTTGTTTCTCCTGAAACCTTCATCATGTGGATCCATGGGGCCTGTGGATTGAGAAGGGGGGAGAAGAAAGAGCCTTTTCTAATTTTAGATTAAATTTTTGTTTTTCATCCATATTTGATTGGGGAAAAAAAAAAAAAAGATCTAAGGGGAAAAAAAGAAAAGAAAGTATACCCAGGAAGGCAGTGAAATATTCTCTTAAAAGTCCCAAGTTGAATAATGTGCAAAATATTTTTCAAACATCTTAAAAAAAATAAATAACCCTAAAACCAAAACTAAATCTTTGGTGTTGGTGCCACCATTGTTTAATTAGTCACATGAAGAAATTTACCTGAATGGCAATGTCACACATTCCTTCTTTAACATGATAACATTCCCCAATATATTTTTAGTTTTTGTCTTCAAGAAGTCAATATCACAAACTATAAATACACAGTGTAATCTTCTGCCAATAAAACGAGGTCAGCTTTCCTTTGGGTCTCTTTTAAACCTTGAGATCATTAAGTCCAAATCCCCTCACCTACTTGAAGAACTTACCTCTTCTCTATTTTGGGGGTGGGACGGGGCAGGGAACAGAGGAATTTCAGTTCCAAATGAAACTCTTTGGCCTTCTTCAGGCCTAAAAATATTCCTTATAAGAGGGATTATTTTGGAATTCAAATTCCATTGAGGAGCTGGGGGCTGTGCTCAAGACATAGGAAAAGATACCAGAGCAATGAAAAAGATTCTTTTTATCCCATTAGCCAGAGAATGCCAGGCTTTGAGATCCTTAGGAGCAGCTAGTTGTCTGGCTGAGGGCACAACCAGTTACAATACCTCCCTCTAAAATGTGCCTTCTGTAGTTCAGTCTATAAAGTTAATGCCCAATTAAAAAAAAAAAAAGGAGGCAGATTCTAACGCACGCCTATTAAGTTCCCCATAAAAAATAAGAAACACCTAACTCTGCCTTGAGCAAAAACAACCAGCCAGATGTAACAAGAAGTCTCTGCTAGGAAATGGGATATTGTGTCAAATCAAACACTCAGTTTAATAGAGTATCACCAAAAATACTAGGTATGTATTAGCAATTTGCAAGAAATGGAACACAATAGAATACTATTAATGCTAAAACAACATATTTTAATCTTTCTCTGATGATTCAACGTGTTTCAAAATATTTCATTGCCTCTAGGTCACCATTCTGAATCTCAATTTTCACTGCGCCCAGTGAAGCATGGTTGTATCAATTAAACAGAGGTTTCCATTTGACAGGCTGTTCTACCAACTAGCTTTAAGAACACAGGCATAGTTCGACAATATTGTGGGTTTGGTTCCAGACGACTGTGATAAAGTGAATGTTGCAATAAAGTGAGTCCCACAAAATTTTTGGCTTCCTAGTGCATATAAAAGTTATGTTTGTACTGCTGCTGCTACTGCCGCTAAGTCACTTCAGTCGTGTCCGACTGTGTGTGGACACTGATCTATTAAGCGTATAATGTGTGCTTAGTCGCTCAGTCATGTCCGACTCTTGCGACCCTGTAGACTGTAGCCTGCCAGGCTCCTCTATCCGTGGGATTCTCCAGGCAAGAATACTGGAGTGGGTTGCCATTCCCTTCTCCAAGTGTATGTAATAACAGTATGTAAAACAATGCACATACTTTAGCTTTAAAATACATTATTGCTAAAAACAAAACAAAACATAATCTGACAAGTTGCCGCAGACATTCAATCTGTAAAAAATTGCAGAATAAAGCCACATGCAAAAACTAGGTCTGCCTGCATATTGCTTCTACTGGGTAGGTACTAACATGAATTCTAATCAGTTGGATTTTTTGCATTACATGGTGGTTCACTGGTTCAATGCCTCAAAGGGTACTGGCTTCAAGTGGTTTGAAAGATAAAGTTTTGGGGAAGGAAGATTCAGACACTACACATTAGGAGGAATGGAGAGAGCTCCTTGCGTTCATTCTCCCACCACTGTTCTTGCAGCCTTTTATCAGAAAGGTTTCCAGTTGCCAACATCTCCTGCTTCTAGAGCCCCATGATCCCTAAGGAGGAGTGTGCCACTGGCTGAAAAGTCTGCTAAGAAGTTCATTATCTGGCTACGAAATCCAGCTGCAGTTTAAAGCCATCCTGAGTGGCTGGAGAGTTTTGGAGCCTGTAGCCAGAATCCTGACAGCTTCATGTGTATGCTGATAACCACACACTTGGAATAAAGACGTGTTGATGCTAATCCTTTTTCAGTTTGGGTCACATGAGGTGACAGCTCCTGGTGCTAATTGAAAAGGAAAACGATAATTCAATGCTATAATAGTTTGCACCGACTTCATGCTTTTTCATCCAGCAAACATTTTTTTACAGAGGAAAATAATCTAAGGCAACTTCCCCTGGGGTTTGGGGTCAATCTCTATCTCTGAAAAGGCCAGATAATACCTATGTGATGACAGCACCTTCTGCAGATGGATCAGAAATACCCAAGGAGGAAAAATGTAATATTCAATCTTAGGAAGATGGTAGAACTGCCCTGAAATAACACAGGCTGGAGATTCAAGAATATTCTTATAATCCCAGCTTGGTTCTCCATGTTGGACAAATCACCTAGTTAGAACCTTATCTGTCTCCCTTGTAAAATGCAGGCAATAATTTATTGTGAACATTTGCTTTCTTCTGAGGAGAACTAAGAGTATTTTAAATGCTCAGTAAATATTTACAGAAGATGAACACGATCTCACAACTCTGATGAGAAGTACAATGTCAAAGCCGTGATGGACTGGGTGACTTGGATGACTGATATGTAGAAGGCCATAATTGTGACGTGCATCTCTTAGTCTGCTTGGGCTGCTATAACAAAAACACCATGACCGCAGACTGGATGGCTTAAAAACTAAGCACTTCTCTCTTGTAGTCTGGATGCTAGGAATCTGAGACCAGAGTGCCCACAGGGCTTGGTTCACAGTGGGGGCCTTCCTCCTGGTTTGCAGATGGCTGTCTTCTGACTGTGTCTCACAAGGCTGAGCAAGATCCTCTCTCTCTTGTCTCTTCTTAAAAGGACACTAATCTCATTCATGAGGGCTCCACCCTCATGACCTAATCACCTCCCAAAGGTCTCACCCCCAAGCACCATCACACTGGCGCTTACGGCTTAAATACATGAATTCTGGAGGGAGAAACATTCAGTCCATGGCAGTATTAAACTGGATTTGGGGCTTTTCTGTACTAGAAAGATGTGTTGGCTGAGTCTTTGGTAGCCAACCAAGCATAGTACATTCATACACAGGGGTGATACGGTGGCTCTCTTCTTTTTTTTAAATAGTTATTTATTTTGGTTGCATCAGCTCTTAGTTGCAGCACACAGGATCTTTCACTGCAGGGTACAGATTCTTGTGGTGCATTGGCTCAGTAGTTGAGGTGCATGGGCTTAGTTGCTCCACAGCATGTAGACTCTTGGTTTCCCCACCAGGGATCAAACCCATATCCCCTACATGGCAAGACAGATTCTTAACCATTGGACCACTAGGGAAGTCCCCTTATTCTTTGTTTTCTAACATATCTGAAAGGCAGGGCAGTGAAATGGCACTTCAAAGTTGTCAGACAGGGCAGACAGGGCAGTTCCGAATCCGAGGGTCTTCGCCACAGTTTGGCCAGGATGCTCTATGTTCCATGTGTTTGCTCCAGAGAGCCTCAGGCTGGGCTGCAAAATATCTCGGCAGATGGCTGGTTTCTCACTTCCATCATCCTGGCTCCACTGTTTGTTCTGTGTTCCCCCTTAAAAATGTGGTTCCTTCTAGAAGCAGATGCATTGGTACACATGGTACCTCTGAGGATAAATCCCTGAGAATTCAGCTGCAAAGTCCAGGAGAAGCATCATCTCTGGGAAGAAGCCAAGCACAGATTTCAGGGCAACATTTCCCTCATGCTTGAACAAGTTTTCCTTTCTTGTTGAATCTCTTCAATTCCCTCTACACACCCTTCTCTCTAGACAGATGTATGAAGAGGCAGACACATGCTTCTTTTGGTCTAAACATTTCTTTGATGAAGGAGAGCTTTCAGCCAGGCTCAATTACTGACTCCTAAATAATCACTCACATTTCATCTGTCTACTTCATCCAAGCCTACTGAACACTCCATAAACATTCCTGGAGTCCTATACTCCTCTGAAACAGAAAACCAAAGCAGAAACTATACAGTGGACCCTCCAGTTGTATCCTCTGTATTCTTAGGTTCCTCATCTGCAGATGTGACCAACCACAAATAGAAAATACTATGGAAAAAAATTTCCAGAACGTTCCACAAAGCAAAACTTGAATTTGTCATAAACCAGCAACTATTCACACAGCATTTGCATTGCATTAGGTATTTTAAGGACTTCCCAGGTGGCTCAGACAATAAAGAACCTGCATGCAATTCAGGAGACCCTGGTTCTATCCCTGAGTTGGGAAGATCCCCTGGAGAAGGAAATGGCAATCCACTCCAGTATTCTTGCCTGGAGAATCCCACAGACAGAGCAAACTGGCAGGCTATAGTCCATGGGGTCTTAAAGAGTCAGACATGAGCAACTAACACTTTCACTCTTTTCAGGTATTATAAGCAACCTAGAAATGATTTGAACTATACAGGAGGGCTGTATACATTATATGCAAATACTTTTTCTTTAAGGGACTTGAGCATCTGTGGATTTCGGTACACGCAGTGGAGGGGGCAGTCCTCGAACCAATCCCCTGAGAACACTGAGGGAGGGCTGTGATGAAATGAGCTTCTTCCGAACAATGTGAGGTGATTCTAGTGTTTTTTTTAAGATTCTTTTGGAGGTGGACCACTTAAAAAATCTTTATTGAATCTGTTGCTTCTGTTTTATGTTTTGGTTTTTTTGGCCATGAGACATGTGGGGTCTTAGGTTTCCAACAAGGAATTGAACCTGAATTGCCTGCATTGGTCCATGGGATCACAGAGAGTTGGACATGACTGAGCGAGCGACTGAACTGAACTGAACCGAACGCCTGCATTGGAAGGCAAAGTGTTAACCACCAGCTTAACAGGGAAGTTCTGTTATTCTAGTATTTAGCCTCATAATGTCACCAGCATGGTATGAAGAACATGATCCCAAAGAGGAAAATGGGGAAGGCTACAGGAAAACAGTTTGTTTGCGGGTAAAGAGCTTATTTTTGTCGGTTCTGACCTCCAAACCAGTTTCTATCCACAACTACCAACTCTTTCCTGAATCATAGGGACAATTCTACAATCTAGTAAGCCTGAGCTGTTGTTGAAAGCATGACCTGGTTAATTCCAGCAGGAGTCTTCTGGCCTTAACTCACATCGCCTCATAAGTGAACCAATCCGTTCTTTTACATTCAAACAGAAGGCATTCTGGGATAATCTTTAGTGAGTGAGTGACTGAGTGCATCCCTGAGGATTGTTATTGTTGTTGTTCAGTCACTAAATCACTCTTTTCCACCCCATGGATGGCAGCACGCCAGGCTCCTCTCTCCTTCATTATCTCCCACAGTTTGCTCAAATTCATGTCCATTGAGTTGGTGATGCCTTCTAATAATCTCATCCTCTGCTGCCCACTTCTCCTTTGGCCTTCTTTCCCAGCATCAGGGTCTTTTCCAGTGAGTTAACTCTTTGCATCAGGTGGCCAAAGTACTGGAGCTTCAGCTTCAGCATTCGTCCTTGCAATGAATATTCACGGTTGATTTTCTTTAAGATTGCCTAGTTTGATCTCCTTGCAGTCCAAGGGACTCTCAAGAGTCTTATCCAGATTTAGATTAGAAACCACAATTAGAAAGCATCAATTCTTCTGTGCTCAGCTTTCTTCATGGTCCAACTCGCATATCTGTATATGACTACTGGAAATACCATACAGACCTTTGCTGGCAAAGTGATGTTTCTGCTTTTAAATAAACTGTCTAGGTTTCTTATAGGTTTCCTTCCAAGAAGCAATGCTAATTCTATCTTGGCACTAATGTACCATTCTACTAGTATTCTTCTTTCAATAAATTAACCAGGACCTTCTCTCACAGCTAAACACATAAACCAGTTTGAATGAATTGGTGGAAAGATTGGTTAAATGACATAGAGACCAAAAATTATCATAGGAGAAGAAGTCAAAACTCCAGAGTCCTGAAGCAAGGGGAGGATTTGGGTGAGAAGGTGGTTGGTTTTAAATGTTTGGGGAGCTGCCCTGTGGGAGATTTTACCCTTGATCCAGAGAGCTCAGCTATCAGAGCTGGAGCCAGTCGTCAAGTTATAAGGAGGCAGTTTATCTCATTATTAGAGAAGTAATTGAGATGTAAGCGGCATTGAGTATGTGAGGGCCACTCTGGTGAGCGCTTTCATAAATAGTGTTCACTGAACCTTCTGCCTCACAGTCCTGACCAGTAGATATTATTTAACATTGTGGTACAGAAGTTTAACAACCAAGGTTCAGAGAGGTTAAGACACTTGCTTCAGGTCATACTGTGTAAAAGAGGCAGAAATAGGATTTGATCCAAGTATGGGCTCCTCCCAAGGTTGTATGCAGTTGATGGATGCCACGGGGTGAGGGGTGGGGACTGCTAGAAAGGGAAAGAAATATGCAAGTAAAAAGAGCACCTGAAGCATTTTCTTCTGGTGACAGGAAAGCATTTTCTCTAAAAAGAATTTTAAACCCTAAAACTTTGATGATGGGCTTCTCTTGAAGAAATAGAGTAGAGAGCCCATAAGCTTTCATTCTTCTTTCTTTCACTTTTTATTAAGGGCAGTATTGTGGCAGCAATAAAGTAAAATAACTCAGTATCGATGTTCGGTAAGCTCCCCATCAAACACGGAGATAAAAAAAAAGAAGAAGAAGGATGTTGCTATAAAAATATCTGTAAACTGATGCATCCATGAAAGACAACCTTAAAAACCACAGCAAATGGATTCTCAGTTGCCCTTTCTTCCCATCTCTTTCTAACAAGTACAATCTTTTCTAACTTAGGTCTTGGCAATTTCAAATAACGACTTGATGTGTTGGGCAAAAAAGGAAGATGGACACAGAAGGAAGCAGGGAGTTCTGTTGAGCATTTATTTAAACTATTGGGATCCTTCACTTCTCTGAGTTTCAGTTTCCTGATAAGTAACAGAAGGAAGCCCCATATTCCCTTTCAACTGAGTCCATGCATCCACCATCATGGCCCCAGAACAATATCCTGGTGTCTTACCTTATGATGGCTAATCACTCCATACGAGCACTGTATGTAGCTGAGAATGTAGTCCGATGGATCAGAGTCCAGGAGCCAGTCTATCCGGCCTTAAACCTCAGCTCCCACCCCATCATTAGCCCTGTGGCAGGGGCAGATTATTTCACTTCTCGCTCGAAGCCTGTGTGTCCGTATCTGTGAAATGGGCACACTGACAGTACCTACTTCACGTGGCTGTCTGACGATAGAACAAGTGAATGTGGGTGGGTGCAGCTAGTCTTACTTATTACTGAGTGGCAGTGCTTCTGAAGCTCCATGTTTATCAGGCTCCTCCAAGGAGCTTTGAAGAGCCCTCGTGTAAAGGTTCTATTCCAGTGAGTTGGATCAATAGATTTAGGATGGAGCCTGAATTTAGGATCCTAGATTTAGGATGTGTGTGTTATTGCTTAGTTGTGCCCGACTCTTTTGACCCCATGGACTGCAGCCCACAAGGCTCCTCTGTCCGTGGGATTCTCCAGGCAAGAGTATTGGAGTGGGGTGCCATTTCCTTCTCCAGGGCATCTTCCCAACCCAGGGATTGAACCCGGGTCTCCTGCTTTACAAGTAGATTCTTTACCAACTGAGCTACTAGGGAAGCCCTAGGATAGGGCCTAGGAAGCTGCAAAGTCCATGGGCCACCCTCATGCTCAGCTAGAATTTCATCAGTTCACGTGAAATGAGAAAGGTGAGGAATGCTTGCTCAACCTGGCTGAGCAAGAAGCATACAAGCTTTAGGCCCAGGCAGACTCGGGCCTGGCTTTGCAACTTCTCGAGCTTCCCTTGTGGCTCAGCTGGTAAAGAATCTGCCCGCAATGCAGGAGACCTGGGTTCGATCCCTGGGTTGGGAAGACACCCCTGGAGAAGGGAACGGCTACCCACTCCAGTATTCTGGCCTAGAGAATTCCATGGACTGTATAGTCCATGGGGTCGCAAAGAGTCGGACATGACTGAGTGATTTTCACTTCACTTGCAACTTCCTAGCCACGTGGCCTTGAGTGAGTTCCTTGCCATCTCTGAGTCTCAGTTATCTCATCCATAAAACAGACACATCACCATCTTTCTGAAAATGTTGTTCTGAGGTTTAAAGAGAGATCTGTGGAAGCTCTAGAAAGCAATCAGTAAATGATGCTTTAAAAAATGCAGAGTTATCCTTACAGAGATTGCTCAAACCAGAAGGAAAGATAATAGAAAGGGTGAAGTGCTGAATATCTGGAACCTTTGGAAGAGCAGTTAATCGTCTAAGAACCAAAGATGATGATTTATCTTTTTAAAACAATGAATGCATCTGCCTGTTTTTTCCCTTTTGAACAAAACATATTTATCTACTCTGTGCTACATATTGCTGCCTTAAAAAATTTTTAATATAACTTGGGGATTTTCCTAAATTAGTGCATAAAGAACATCCGTATTTTTATTCCACAGAAACATAAGTGTTCCGCTGGATTGTTGTCTCGTAATTTAACTTGTTTCCCACTGAGGGGCATTGAGGTGGTTTTCTTGCATTTTCTTTTACAAACAATGCAGGAATGGATAACTTTTAAATAAATCTCTTCACATAAACGTATCTGTAGGATAAATTCCTAGGAGTGGAATTGCTGGATTGGAAGGTTTGTACATTTGTCGTTTTGTTCGACGTTGCCAAACTGTTCTCCCCAGAATCTGTACCAATTTCTACTCCAATCAGCAACGGGAAAGACCCTACTTCTCATGCTCTCATCAACAAAACCTCTTATACAACTTTCTGATCTTGCTGGTCTGATCATCAAAAACTGCTATCTCACTGTAGTTTAATTGGCATTTACCTTTTGAGTGGAGCTGGGCACATTTTCATATGTTTTAGGAAAATGTGAATACTCTATTCTGGGAAATGATTATTCATATCCTTGCCTATTTCTCCATTGGTTTGCTGGACTTTGTCATTTTGATTTATAGCAGTTCTTTACATATTTGAGATAGCAGGCCTCAGTCTGTGATATGAAATGCAAATTTTTTTTTCCCTAGCTTGTCATTTATTTTTTGACTTGGTTTATTGCTGTTTTGGTCCGTTTTTGTTAGTTTGCCATGCAGAATTTTTTTCTTTTTTTGGAGTTGAATTTATCTAATATTTCTTTCATAGCTTTTGGATTTTGTATCATGGTTTTTAAAAAGGCTTCCCTGCTATGATGTTATCAAAGAATTCTCCCATGATTTCTTCTGATACATTTATTGTTTCATATTTTGCATTTAAATCTTGGATCCCTTTGAAATATATCCTGGTGTAAGGTATGGATCTAACTCTTTTTTAATTGGCTGAACTTTATTTCTTACACTGAGAGAAGAACAATTTATAAGACATGATATGTAGGGCAAGAAAAATAAATAGACTTGAAGATTTCAATCAAAGAGAAAATGAACAATTATTCTTGTTCGATAACTTCAGCAGCTTGACTTTCTCCCAGTTTTTCTGGTGTGAAAGCATATTCAATATTCTTCTCCCTCTTTTCAACAGTTGTCACTCACTTACTAAAAATATTAATCTTCACAGTGAATTGAGTTAAAAATTACAGATGGTAACAGTGAGTGAAAATCTCCGATGATGACTCGAGCGGTGGGGCCGAAATTTCCCCCCTTTCAGAGGATTCTTCTTTTGTGGGCATCGAATCTCCTTTATCGCCAATGCTTTAAATGCCTCCATGCAATAACAGTATAATCATAAAAGCTAATTAGTAAAGATTTTGTGTCTTGTTAATGATGTACAATTGATTATGGCTGGAGGACAGAATGAGCCTAACCAGTCATCCGTGATGAGCACTGCATTTGTCTTCCCACAATATGGAGGTGATGGCATTTTTATTACTGTTTTTCTATTATGTAGGCAATCTGAACCCACTCACCCATCTGTTTTTCTCCAGCATCATCTTTTACGACCACTGAACCTGAGCCCTTTAAAAATGTAGGGATCACTCTGGACGCCTGATTACAGGAAGAATGAGCAAACTTAATTACATGTGGACCAAATGGGGGACCAGCATCATAGAGCATTCCTTCTCCACACTATCTTGGCTTAATTTCTTAAACTATAGTTTTCTCCCATAAAGCCATGGGCCATAATTACATGATACAAATGTCTGATTAAAACTAACTTTAAAGTAGCCACTTAAATAACTGCAATCCTTTTTCTGCACCATCTCATACTCATTAATTCTTTATAAAGAGAGGTAGCGAGATAGAGATAAGTGTTCAAATATTTACGTAGAAAAAGGAACAAGATGGAGAGACTCTGGGGCTCCACTGTCAAGGCCTCTTCCCAGGGTTTCAAGTCCTGCCACTTTCTCCCCAAAGTCTAACTCCTATTTTTTTTTTTTTTCTTCCCTCACTGTCTTTCTTCCCTATTAATACCTGCCTTTTCTGTGAAGCCATGTGCAATGATAGCTCTTTTTGAGTCGGCGGATTTACCGAGTGAAGTGAGCACAGTGAAAGTTGCTCAGTCGTGTCTGACTCTTTGCAACCCCATGGACTATACAGTCCATGGAATTCTCCAGGCCAGAATACTGGAGTGGGTAGCCACTCCCTTCTCCAGGGGATCTTCCCAACCCAGGAATCAAACTGGGGTCTCCTGCATTGCAGGTGGATTCTTTGCTAACTGAGTTATCAGGGAAGCCCCTGAAACAGAAGCAAAACTTACACCCTCAAATGTCTCTTAAGCATGTGAAAACAATAAAGGCTCAAAAGACTCAGGAAGAACCTGTGACCATCCCCACAACCCCCTAAAATAATGTAAGGGACCTCCCTGGTGGTACAGTGGGTAAGAATCTGCTTGCTAATGCAGGGGACATGGGTTTGATCACTGATCTGGGAGGATCCCAAACACTGAGGAGCAACTAAGCCCGTGCACCACAACCACTGAGCCTGTGCTCCAGAGCCTAGGAGCGGTAACTCCTGAGTCCATGTACTGCAACTACCGAAGCCCGAGTATCTGCAGAGCCTGTGCTCTGCAAGAAGAGAAGCTACAGCAATGAGAAGCCCGTGCACTGCAAGCAGAGAAAGCCCACACAGCAATGAAGACCCCATGCAGCGAAAAATTTAAAAAAAATAAAAATAAAAAATAATGTAGATGGAGGACTTGGTCCAGCAAGGGAGTGAGCAACATAAATTATTAGAGTATGAACTAGGTATGTATACGGGGAGCGATTCTGCTTGTTAGAATTCCTTTCTATGTCCCATTGTCTCCACATGGCCCAGCAAACACTTGTTTATCTAACAACTGCTTTTCCAACATCATGTGAACAGCCTTCCTCCCCTTTGAGGTCCCAAGCCCCACCCCCAACATCCTCTTTCGTTTTCAGCCGAAGATGGTGTTGAAGGCGAGGGTGTCAGCCATTCTGGCGAGTGACTCAGTTTCCCTGGGTCTCTCCCACATACACATGTTATTAAACTTTTGTTTGACTTTCTGTGTTAATTTGTCTCATGTCAGACAGCTAGAAGAACCAAGAAGGGTAGAGGAAATCTCCCTTCCCCACAGTGGGCATGGTCCAACAGCCAAGTTTTCAAAAGGATGGAGATTTGGCTCTTTTCCGAGCTGGTCCAGAGTACCCAGCTATGATAAGAAAAGTACATAATAGCTGCAGAACTTCAGCGGCTAAGGATTAAGAGTGTGTTATGACACGGCTCTTCCCTTAGAACGTACAACCAAGACAGTAATTCTGGCAGAGTAATTCCCCGTTGCTATTTCCTGACATTTGAAAATGTCCAAAGACACTCTGCGTGGCTGCGTAGAGCAGCCCTGGGGCCCCCACTCCTAAGGCTGAGGGCAGCCATGCTTCCCTCTCTGGCTTGGGGCCACTGGCTCTGTTTGTCATCCACTCACCCTCCTGTCCTTGGACAGTGGGGCTGAAGGGGCCCTGTGGCCAGTGGGACAGCCCCAGAAGTCCCAAGCGCAGAAGACCAAGGGGGAGTCTGTCATTGGAAGAAGCCCTGGGCACTGGAGACTGGCCCCAGACACCTGTGTGTGCAGAATGCCCTTCCCCTCTGGGGCTCGTCTCTTGGCTAAGCCATGGCTTTACATCTGGGCTGCTGCGTCAAAGGGGCGAGGTATGGCGTTTGAGGGACAGGTGACAGAATGGGAGATGACCTCTTCATCTCTACCCCACATTTGGTGACTAGTGAGTGAGGGAAAGTTACTTAGTCGTGTCCGACTCTTTGCAACCCCATGGACTGTAGCCCAACAGGCTCCTCTGTCCATAGGATTCTCCAGGCAAGAATACTGGAGTGGGTCACCATTCCCTGCTCCAGGGGATCTTCCCGACCCTGGATTGAACCAGGGTCTCCCGCGTTGCAGGCAGATTCTTTACTGTCTGAACCACCAGGGAAGCCCCCTTAGGTGACTAGCATGTGATTTAAATGGAAAAGCAAGAGCTGCCTTCTTTCCTCTTTGTTCAAGGGATAAAATGAAAGGACTGGCGTTAAGCAGGGAATACTAGCTGAACTGAAACACTGAACAGTCTGCCAATGACGGGCTCCCCCTTGGTCTTCTGCACTTTGGGCTTCTGGAGTTGTCCCACCAGCCATAGGGTGCCTTCAGCCCCACTGTCCCAGGAAGGGAGGAAGAGTGGATGGCCGGGGGTTGGGGGTCAGGGGATGCAGTCTTCATCCTTCAAAGCTAGTGTCCTCGGAGGAATGAGCACATGGAGCCATGTTCACCCACCCAATCACTCTTCTCTTTAAGTGGTAGCTGTTCATTGAACAGAAACTTAGTAACGTCAGGGCTTGAGTATTTGGAACTACAGGAGAGAAAAATAGTACTAAAGATGAGTTCCCAGTCAGCTCATTCTGGTGGCTTTGGTAACTGACTTTCCTAGACTCCAAGTGTCTCGCTAAATAGTAGATCAGGAAACACAGGCTCGCCAACCAGACACAGTGATGTTCTCAAGTTACCATGACACCATCGCAAAAGTAACCGCTGCAACGAACACATCCCACCAAGCTACAACCCACCTGTTCTCAGATGTGATCTTCAAAGTACTTCTCATGGAAATTCCGCTTTAGTGTAGCCCAGGCCTGGATGTGTGACCTACCTTCCTAAGAAGCATTGAACAGTAGAGATTTTAATACGTGCTGATAGCTGCTGCTGTTCTGCCTTGTAGACTTTAACGGAATTTTATGTTCTGTACTCGTGCCCTGAGGCAACATAATCGCGAGAATTACAATTTTACATGCAAAGATGATAAATAAGTAAATGGTCTCCAATTTCCAAAAGAGGGTGGCAGCAGTGGAAAATCATATGTAGAAGTGGTCATTCTTCACATCTCTCTTCTGAGACCCCTGCAATCCTTCCATTCTTCCCCAAGCAGGAAGCCCCTGGTAGCATCCTATTATTAAAGGAATCATACATCTACTCCTCCCCACCAAAAAAGATGAGAATATTAAGGACCATCCCCATGCCCACTTGTGGCAGCTACTGTTTAAGGAACACTGCCTGGTTCCTTTGACCCTTTGGCCAGGCTGCCATCTGAAATCCTGCTGAGTTTAAGACACTCACTCCATTGGCTCAGATCTAGTGTTTGTGGAGATTCCAGTCAGGACAGCTGATCCTACAGGGCTAAGGTCACCATTCTCCCCGTGACCTCTTTCCTCTGTGTGCCCTAGTTATGTTCAGATCACGGCCCTTGCCAGCTCCAGCTTCCCACTCTGCTTGAGGACACACAAGGTGGGCAGAAGCACACAGTCTGCACATCAGTGACGGGCACAAATGTGGCCAGAGACCCGCCCCGGGCCCTGCCCCAACCCCTCCTGTGGCCATGGGAGGAAGGGAGGGAGGCAATCAGAGAAGACCCTCAAGCAAGCCAGGCTCAGAGAGGAGACGGATGCTCTTTGGGCACTAAAAAATGTCAAAGATGGGTCAATCTGAAGAAAGGGACTCTCTTCCTTAGGCTAAGCAAGGGTTTTCAGCCAGAAATGGATCCTTGCAGCATGAACTGAGTCTGAATTTCTAGATGGGACTTTAAAAACATAATAAACAGTCTGCAACTCCGAGAGAAGATCCCCCTGCCATCCCCTCACCCACATCATACAGTCCTCTACTTTGTCCCCCAGCGCCCCCACCACCACCATCCACACAGTGCAATGAGGCTGAGGAGAGACCCCGGGGAGTCACAGCCCCCTGGGGACACAGGCAGGGCTGGGGGACTGACAGCCTTTTCCAGAAGATGCAGGGGCTTTGGGAGGGGGGCTGAGCTTGAAGGAGAGAGAGAGAGAATATGGGAGGAGCTGAAGTTGGAGCAGGCTGGATGGGGCAGGCTACAGGGCAGGCTCCTAGACGGAGGGAACAGCTTGGGCACCCTCAAATGCTGGAGTAGGGTTGTCTCATGCTTAGCCTCAGTCTTCTTGGGCTGCTGTAACAGAAATCCACAGTCAGGGTGGTTTTCAAGCAACAGAAACTTATATCTCAGTGTTCTGGAGCCGGAAGTCCAAGGCAAAGGTGCCAGCAGTCCTGTTCTCATGAAGGACCTCTTGCTGGCTCAGAACCAGCACCCTGTCCCTGTGTTTTCAGAAGGGGAAAGGGCACAGCTTGGGAGAGGAGAAGAAAATCAGGCTGAAAACTATTTGGCCTATGGTCTACGGTCAGAGTGTCTGTGTGCCTCAGATCGGCACCTTCACAACCAAGCAGCTCCCGAGCACTCTCCCCTCCCCTCCAACACCGTCACCTCTGGGGGTTGGGATTTCAGCATGGCAAATTCAGGGGACACAGGCATGCTGCCCAGATAGCACAGGCCAAATATTTCAGCCCAGATTTCCTTCTCCTCCTCCAAGCTGTCCCCTTTCTCCCTCTTACTCTCTGGATAGATACCAGTTCCAACTCCTGTGTGTCTGTGTGAGTGTTCATAAGGACTTGCTCCCCCTTTGCTCTCTCCAGAAGCAGACCCTGCATCTTCAAGGCGAGTTCAGAGGTGACTAAGGATACCCACTGGCTTCTGGTTAATTTCCAATGTGTATCCCCTGGGTCTTCACCTATAGCCTGGTACAGGCTGGCAGCAAAGAGAGCTAGCACCTTCACTGGGCACTCAGCTGTGCAGTCAGGGGTCTTCTGTGACGTGTGAAGGGGTGGGGAGGGTGGAGAAGAATAAGGAAAAGAGAAGCTGTTTCTTCATGTGAATGTCTTCAGTCTGAGAGGAGGCCACTACGGATTCCATGTCCCATCAATTGTCCGCATCTAATGAAGAAGGTAGCTGGGAAAATGAACTGTTAGGAGGTATACTGTCTCTGACAAAACATTATGTGTAGAAGGACTTTCACGGAGCATGAATAATGGTTCCTTAATCAGGCACTGAACTACCCTGTGGTGGGTATGCTTTATGCTGCCTTTGATGTGTGTCAACTTTGTGGCCCTTCGTGAAGGATGCAGGACACAGCCTATACTCACAAAGGGATCATGGATCAGAAAGCTACTTCTGCCCTGAACACGGCCTGCCCCACCAACCATGGGGAACTAATCTAAGTCTGAGGGCTCAGTGAGGGTTGTCCAAGACGATTGCTAACTTGTTCAGCAACCTGACCTAGGGCCCGAGGCAGTCCCACGGATGGACACATGAACGGACAGCTCCATTTCTTCCCTGAATCACTGGGGAGACGGGGAACAGAGACATGGGAAGTTCGTGGACCAGATACTCCAAGGCCAGAACTTAAAGCAAAGGGCCCTTTGTATCACATACAGAATCCTGTTCTGAGAAGTGGGAGGGAGTCCAGGGGCTAGAAGACCCA
Source organism: Bos indicus (assembly GCF_029378745.1). NCBI lineage: Eukaryota > Metazoa > Chordata > Mammalia > Artiodactyla > Bovidae > Bos > Bos indicus. Next base: position 13,016,707 of record NC_091772.1, read on the forward strand.
GAAGAAGGAGTTGTATCAAGGCAGAGATTCCTGGCAGAGGGCTATCTCAAGCCCTGCTTAGAACGTCTGTAGCTATTAGCATGGAGAGTCTTAGGGGAGGAGGGGTAGGATCTGAATTTCATATTAGAAACATCATTCTCACTGACATGTTGGATGGAGGCTAAAAGGTTCCAGGCTGGAAGAAGGGAAAACAGCTAGAGGACTGCTGACTTCCAAACAACCGAGTCTACTATCACCAGGCAGTGGGGATGGGCTGGTGCCACTGTCCCGAGAGAAGTCATTCTGAAGTCTGCCTGGACGTGCGCCCCAGGCAGCAGGAACTGGAGAGGGTGGGGGGTGGACTCTGGTCAGCTCAGTTCAGCTCAGTGCACGCTCAGTCGTGTCTGACTCTGCCACCCCACGGACTGTAGCTCGCCAGACTCCTCTGTCCGTGGGATTTCCCAGGCAAACTGGAACGTGTTGCCATTTCTTTCTCCAGGGGATCTTCCCCATCCAGGGATCAAACCTGCGTCTTCTGCATTTGCAAGGGGGTTCTTTACCACTGGGCCACCTGGGAATCCCAATCCTGGTCACCTATGGGGAAATATGAGTTTCCACTCTTGGCCACTTTGTGCTCGTGAAACACGAATGACGGATCTTCTCGTTGACCTGAATGTGTCTGAGCCATCCTGGGGTACCTCACGTTACTCGTTTTCCCTCAGGGTTCTGGTTCATCATCACCTCTTCCACCGTCACTTCCATGGAGATGCTCCTGGGCTCAGCCACTCCCACCTACACATCTCCAACTGCCAAGCATACAGTTCACGATCCTCCATGTCCCACCAAAGGAAACCCAACTGGGCATCTTCTCTCCTACACTCGCTTTTCCTCCTGACCCCCAGATCCCCCGGTTCAGAATTTTTAGTTGTAATTCCCCTCCAAACAACTCTAACTCTTCTAAGTTACACCTGAGAGACATCTCTTCTCTCCAGTCCACTGGCGCCATCTTGGTCTGGCTTCCCTTCCTCTGGATAACTCTCATATCCTCCCAGCAGCTCTCTCTGCTCCTGGTTCACCCTTCACGACAGACCCTTGGAGCTCAACCCTTCCAAAGGCGAACTGTGAGCTTTGCTTCAAAATCTTCCACTGTCCTTCACTGCCTGGCCTACCATACACAAATGCCCCAGCTTGGCAGTCACACTCCTCACCGTATATCAACACCTATCTCAGCTTTATTATTTCCTTTATAACCTGTACATGCCTAACACTCTTGTGAACTTTCTACCAGATCTTCCTCATCCCTTAAGAGTCCACCTAGCCTCTGCCAGCTTTTTTTCAACACCCTCTTCACAAAGATTTTCCTATTTCCCCAAGCATTTTCTCTCTCCTCTAAATGCCAATTTTCATGTACGCATCTGTGCAACAGATGTTTATATTTGTCCCATTATATTACTTATGGGGCTTCCCAGGTGGTGTAGTGGTAAAGAATCCACCTGCCAAGCAGGAGATGCAAGAGACGAGGGTTCAATCCCTTGCCTGGAGAATGCCATGGACAGAGGTGCCTGGTAGGCTACAGTCCATGGGGTTGCAAAGAATCAGACATGACCGAGCAAGCATAAACTATGTATTATTTATGACCCTGAAAGCAGAAAGCCAAAGGCCCTCTTGAATGACTCCAGGTATCTAGCAGGGAGTCTTCTGAATGCTAGGTGCTCCACAAACATTGAAAGCCAGCCACTGTTTTAGGCACCGGGGACACAAAAGTAGTAAGATACCATTCCCCTCTTCTATATGCTGCTTAGGTACGCCATGCGGCATGAAATAAGCTACAAATTACAGGCGTGGTAATCTGACCATCCTCACTTAACAATTACGTTTGCTGCTTCCTTCTACTCCTGCCCTCATAAATCACGGTAATTGCTTGGCAATCTGGCTAAGCCTTGTAAGGCGAAAGAGCTGTTCATGTCTTGTGTCTAATGGTGAACAGGGAGCGAGGGGAATAGGGTAAATTACTCTGCCTCCCACTTGTGCTCCATCAGTTCTAAATCTTCAGGAAAAATTATGCTCAGTGTGGCCAAAGAAAGACCCTTCCAACTGAGCATCCCAAGTAGGGTTTTAAACCACACATAAGATTGTATGCATATCTGAAACTCTGTGCTGATCTTCTGTGCTTGAGAGAGTGAGTGCGCACTTCTAGTAGATTTCAAGGAGGGAGTACCTTACCTCCCCCAACTGTGCACACAGCAAGCAGGGCAGGGTTCTGAAGGTCTGACAGGGACCCATACTGCACGTTTCAAAGACACCTTGTGAAATGGAAAACACCACTGTCTGCTCAAGTTCAAGTGCCATTCTGATATCCACCCACCGTCAATGCAGTGATGTCTAACATGCTGAGATTTCAAAATGTATTCTCCCCTAGAAAGAGGGGACAAGTAATTTAAAGGCCCATGAAACTGAAAATGAGCAAAATGTGTGCAGGGCAGCCAGTGGATAGCAGTGTTCAGGAGTCTGCTGCTGCGGGAACCCCAACTTCACCACTTCCTGATTGTATGACCTTGGATGAGTCCCTCACCCTCTTCACGCTTAACCTCCAAAGATATTGATGCTCCTTAAAAGTGTTATTGTGAATATGGAAACAGTGAATATTTATAAGATGCTTAAAAACAGTGCCGGGAAATAATTAGCACCAAATAAGTTTAAATGGTGCCATTATATTAAATTGACAACATTTAGACTTCATCTTTAAAAAAAAAAAAAAAAAAACTTCATCATTTTAAGAAAAATACAGAGCACATAGGCACGTCAATTACCTCGCACAGCACCCCTGTATGGCCTCATCATTATTTGTAGCCCACTACAGAGGAGCCTGGTGGGCTGCCGTCTATGGGGTCGCACAGAGTCGGACACGACTGAAGTGACGGGGCAGCAGCATGGATTTCCCATCATCTACTGGGCAGCCACCATGATTGGTAGGAAAAGGAAGGGGGTACATTTCGTCATATACAGTACATTTTTATGGGCTTCCCAAGTAGCTCAGCTGGTAAAGAATCCACCGCAATGTGGGAGACTCGGGTTCGATTCCGGGGTTGGGAAGATCCCCTGGAGAAGGGATAGGCTACCCACTCCAGTATTCTTGGTCTTCCCTGGTGGCTCAGACAGTAAAGAATCTGCCTGCAATGTGGGAGACCTGGGTTTGTTCCCTGGGTTGGGAAGAGCCCCTGGAAGACAGCGTGGCAAGAACTCTAGTATTCTTGCCTGCAGAGTCCCCATGGACAGAGAAGCCTGTCAGGCTACAGTCCATGGGATTGCAAAGAGTCGGATACGGACTGAGCAACTAAGCACAGCACAGCACAGGCAGCGCAGTGGTAAAGGATCCACCTGCAATGCAGGAGACTCAAAAGACGTGGGTTGATCCCAGGGTCTGTAAGATCCAGGCAACTCACTCCAGTATTCTTGCCTGAAAGATCCCACAGACAGAGAAGCCTGGTGGGCTACAATCCACGGGGTTGCAAAGAGTCAGACACGACTGAGCACACACACAGTACATTTTTATACTCACTCTCTTAAATGGAAGAGAAACATACAGAGAAGGAAAAAAAATCTTTCCCAAATGAAATTTGAATAAGCCCCCCAAAATGAAAGCGATGTAGGTAACATAACCCTCTGGATAGAGTGATGGGAACGCTGCACCATTAATGAGAATCACGTGCTGTCCTGTGGGGCGAGAAATTCCCCCAGGCGGCCCTCTTTATGCCTTGTTTCCTCCTTCATGTGCAATTTCATCTTTCTGGGGCCGATATAAACCTCTCTCCCCCCGTATTATCTTCCCATTAGGAGCGCACGGCCATAATGACAGCCACCTGTTTTAGTGACAGAGCCAGGATGCCATCATTTTCCGTGGAATGTCGTTAATCTGAGTAACCTTCCCCTCCAGGAGCGCGGTCCCCGCCCTCATGCAGTTACGAGCCATTTCCAGAGCACCTGTTCCCCCTCTGGTTTCAAAAGGTAAATTCCTCCCAAGGGGCGCCCCCCGCCCCACACCCGCTCACATCCCCAACCCCTGCTACGCTCTCTGGATAAATCTTGCACTTTCGGTGGCTGTGATTTTCTCAATCAAACCAGCAGGGGGAAAAAAAGCAGTGCTGGAAACATATTGTTGGAGAATGCACATTAACATATTGTCGCGGCCCTGTCAGAAATTTGTCAGCAGTTAACTGCCACCTTGCCAGACTCGCGTCCCGGAGCAGCTGCTGACAGGTCCTTGCGTGGCCTCCTCCCGGTCAGGTGTGTGGCACCCACGGATGTCCCCGTGGGGTGGAGCGCCACCAACACCATTTGCCACTCAGATTCGCCCAGCCGCCCGCTCTGATCAGGCTCACCCAGGCTCACAGTGCTGCTGGCCCACGCTGGCCCCAGATTCTCTGGTGTCAAAGCTGCTGTGCCCAGTGCAGCCATGCTCTTGACTTGGCCACACAGCCCTCAGGATGCAGTGCGGTATACACTGGAGACACACACAGCCTGAGGTCAGGGCCCGGCTGCTCACCTAGCAGCCCAAGGACGTTGGGTAGGTCTTTTCCCTTCTCTGACAAAAGGCAGCAGGAAAGTGGGTGACAGGTGCCGGCATCATACAGGGAGCAGGTTCTTAGCACACGTGGTTACCTGCTTTCCTCCTTCCCCGGAACACCTGAGTCCTGACCATCCTCCAAGATACAGGCCCCCTAGTCATACCTCCTCCGGGAAGCCTTCCCTGACTTGACAGCTTGCCAGGCTCCCTCCTGGCTACCCGAGGAACTCCCTGCCCTGCAAACAACTCCTCCTCCCTCTACGTAAGTGCAGCTGGCAGGGTTGGAGGGAGGGAGATGCTGTCAGACATCTCCACTGCCCTCCAGCCTTGCTCTTCCTACCCCATGTCAGGCTCAGTAACAGCCACCCCTGCTCCTGAGCCATTGGCCACATCCCTGCTGCTCCTGTCTGCTCTTGGGTTGAATGTCTAGGAGACCCGTTGAAGCTGCCAGTCCCACAGGTTGATCTAAGGCCACACACACCTTTCTTTCTTCCTCTGTCCATGGACTTCTCCAGGCAAGAATATTGGAGTGGGTATCCAGACCCTTCTCCAGGGGATCTTCCCAACCCAGCGATTGAACCCAGGCCTCCTGCAAGGCAGGCAGATTCTGTACCGTCTCAGCGACCAGGACAGCCCTTTTTCCTTCCATCCTATTTAAATGGAGGCGTTGGCCATCTTCTTTTAGGCTAACCCCTCTTGCCTCCCCAGAAACTGCACCCCCATCCTCATCCTCTCTACTGATGCCTTCTATGCATTTAAACATGTATGTCTCTTCTCTCTAAGAAACAAGCCACCTCAAGTTCATTACTTCCCACCAGCTCCCAGCACCTCTCTGTGATCCCTTTCAAAGCTGAGCTTCTTGAATGAATCTTCTGGATTTGCCCCCTTCCAACTCACTGCTAAAACCACTCCAATCTCAACCTTTTTACCCCTTAGGTGTATCTGCTGGAAACACCTTCTTCTCCTGTTCCCTGGTGCATGCAATTACTGAGGTGCTACTCTACCCTCCACTCTCTGCATGCAAAATGCCTCCCCTGGGTCAAATATACCCTCACATTTCAAAGATAAGCTGTTTGGTAATGACTTCCAAAATGATATCGACACAATGGAAGAAGTGCTTGGAGGCGAAGGAGGTGGTCAGTGGTATTGAATACTACAGACAGAGGACGTGCTATGTGCATGGAAGTGTCTACACGTGGGATGGATGGAGCTGCTCACGGGTCTCTGGCAACCTCTTTAAGGCATTGTAGGTGGGGGGAGAGGCAAATCTCTACTTCATTCCATAGATCAGCTTCCTAAACCCAAGGAGGCAAAGTGACTAAAAAGACTCAAAGACACACACTTAGATCTAGTAACACTTCCATAGATCCAAGAACACCGACCTAGATCCAGCACTGGAACAGGGACTCCTGACATTCAGCTCAGTGGGTGCCAAAGGCATGCTGACTATGGCATTCTACGGTGAGCAGAGCCCAGGTTCCATATGGATGGAGCACCACCCTTTGGACCACGGCCAGCCCACCATCAGGCGGTCAGGCTGCAGAGTGAATCCAGCCAGGAGCCACCCTGCGTAGGTGATAGAATTAGTGTTTTGAGAACAGTGTTTTTCCCAGGTCTCCAAAGTCCTTCTAGAGCATCCTGATCTTTCCACATGCAGTCCCAGAGGAGGGACTCTTGTTTCCTAACACAATCTGCTTGTTCTAGTACGAAGTGACAGTCACAGTCCTCCTCCCACCCTCTCTCTAGGTCTGGGATCCACAGGTCCTTCTGCTATCAGAGCTCAAACAACTTGTCCTTCAGCCCTCACAGAACATCCTCTTGGCTTGAACTCTGGTTTCTTCTTAGCCATAGTGGGACAAATTTCAATTACCAAGTAGATAACTATCACATTTTTCTTGGCCCTATGATTTCTCTCTTCTGTATCTGCAAGGCATCAATCCATATTACCACCGATAATGAGTTTGTCTCAGAACATATCATGTAACTGCAGCAAAGACAACTCTCCACATTGAGATTTGGAATCGTATCTGTGTAAGCACCTTCTACAGTGGCCCCCAGTGATCTCCACCTCTTTTGAGCAGGGGCTGGGTCTTGTGACACATTTACAATGAAGGGAACACTATAACAGTGATAGCACGTCACTTATGACATTAGGTTATAAAAAGACGGCAACTTCCATCTTGCTGGCCGTATCTTATTCTCACTCTTGATTGCTGCCATGGAAGTCAACCCCAGTCAACAGAAAGCCAGGGACTGAAGCCATCAGTCCAACAGCCCACGAAGAACTGAATTCTTCCAACAACCACGTGAGAGAAAGCTTGAAGATGGGTCATTCCCCAGTTGGATTTTCATATGAGATTGCAGCCCCAGCTAAAATCATGACTGAAGCTTTGTCAGAAAATCTTGAAATGTGCTGCTGCTGCTGCTAAGTCGCTTCAGTCCTGTCCAGCTCTGTGAGACTCCATAGACGGCAGCCCACCAGGCTCCCCCGTCCCTGGGATTCTCCAGGCAAGAACACTGGAGTGGGTTGCCATTTCCTTCTCCAATGCAGGAACGTGAAAAGTGAAAGTGAAGTTGCTCAGTGGTGTCCGACTCTTAGCGACCCCATGGACTGCAACCCACCAGGCTCCTCTGTCCATGGGCTTGAAATGTGAGCCCTTGGCTAAGTCAGGCCCAGATTCCTGACTCAGAGAAACTGAGATAACAAATGTTTGTTTCTTTAAGCTGCTAGGTTTTAGGGTAATGTGTTACGCTAAGACATGTTTAAGAGTAGCGAAGAATCCAAGACAATTTCTTTTTTTTTCTGATTCCTAAATCAAAATGAAGATAGAGAAACACATTGCTGGAATTCAAACACAATGACACATGTGGTATTGGTGATGGTCACTTGACTTTTGATTTCTAAGGTTAACAATTAAGAGGAAAACAGCCTTCAATACCCTTCAATTCCCACCATCCCAGCAGAATAAACGGAGGAGATAATTAGTTGTCACTTGCTTGGTGTCACTTCCTTGTTTTATTTGGCTGTTTTGGGCAGATGGGAAGTGAATCCAGCATCCAAGTGCAGAGTTAGCATTAATGAATTCCCAAAATACCCTTTTTTTTCTGGGGTGAATTTACTTTGTAACTACCACCACTGCCAACCAAAAATTAAATCAATAAATCAGTATGAGGAAATTGTCAGGCAGAGCTAGGCGTCCTGCTAGAAGGAAGAGAGTGTTTATGGGCTGAATTCCCACACCACTCGCGGCTAACTGGCCTGCCACCCAGTTCCAGGGCCATGGCGGGACCTCGGGGGAGGGAGACGTGTCCAGCTCCTGAGCACAGGAAGATACTTTAGTGCTCTGAGTCCACGCTGGCCCCAGTGTCTCTGTCACCCATTTTGCCTTCACTCCAGGAAAAAAGGAAGGGATCATTGCCAAATGTTTTCTGCTGCTGTTTCTGGCAACAAATGAGTATGTCTAGCTTATTAACCCTTTGCTGACACTGTTAAGCTCTGCCTTCTTGATGCCACTTCCCTATGGGTCCCTTTTTCCTTGAATGCGATTTATCTCGAACAATATCACTCAGGGTCCATAAAAAGGGACAAAAGAGCACAAGTTTGCACACCTGTCAGTGTCAGAGGGGGTTGTCTAGTAGAGAATATGGCCTTCTGAGGTTTTTGCATTCACTGAATTATGGAATAATTGTGAGTGTTATAATACAAGAGTTACAAATGATTAAAACCAGCAAATAAGAGGGGAAAAAAAAAAAAAAAGCCAAAACCCTCCACTTACTTTGGAGAGGAGTCCCTCCTTCCAGCCTTCCTCCCAACATACCACACAGACATATATAAACACATTCAGGTCCATGCTTGGCTAAAGAGAAACACTCTCAGGGGAAAACTATCTATTTACATAATGAAAACCATCAGAATAATGAATGCAAGTAATCACACGCTATTTCTAGAAATTCCTGTGCCTAGGGCCATGTATCTGAAATATCTGTGTGATTTACTGACTGTTGTACTCTTCACTCAAATATGTTAGCAGAATGTAGACAAAGTCACTGCCCATCTGCAAACATCCAGGTAACCAAGGCAGTTTTTCCATTTTTGCCTCTGCTGGCCTTCCCTCAAACCCAGGCTCCCCAGGTCACCCCACAATCAAGAAGTTAAGTCCTTTAACCTAATTCCTCATCTAGAACTTGGCATGGATAATCCATGCAGCTCTTCAGTGATTCACAGATAATGACGAACATATATATACTGAATAAAGATAAAAACACTGTTAATCTTTTAAAAAATTAAGTGGATATAATATAACTATTGATGCTAAAAGTCAAGTCCCCAAGCGCCAGACTTTAGAATTGAGGTTGTTGATACACAGAGCTGTCTGCTCTCTCATGCCTATCTTTTCTTGTCCCCTCTCCTCATGCATAATAAATCTGGCAAGCATAAAATTTCAATGTTAGCTTGAGGACTTAAGTCAGAAGTGAGATATCATTTTAAAAAATTACCTCTAATCTTCAATCTATTACTGTTGTTGGCTGGCAGGTAGCCAATGCCAGCTTTTCCCATTTTATTTGAGTCAAGTGTTTTCCTCTCTCCCTGCCTTCCTTCTCTGAATAAATATTTAAGGCTGATTGCTGAAGAATTGATGCTTTCAAATTGTGGTACTAGAGAAGACTCTTGAGACTTCCTTGGACTGCAAGGAGATCAAACCAGTCAATCCTAAAGGAAATCATCCCTGAATATTCATGGAAGCACTGATACTGAAGCTGACGCTCCAGTACTTTGGCCACCTGATGTGAAGAGCTGACACACTGGAAAAGACCCTGATGCTGGGAAAGATTAAAGGCATAACGAGAAGAGAGCAGCAGAGGATGAGATGGTTAGATGGCATCACCAACTCAATAGGCATGAATGTGAGCAAACTCTGAGAGACAGTGAAGAACAGGGAAGGCTGGTGTGTTGCAGTCTATGGGGCTGGACACAAATTATAGCGACTGAACAACAAGAAGAAGCATCTGCTGGGTACCAGGCACTGTAACGGGTGCTTGGATACAATGGTGACCATACCCGTAACGCAGATATTGTTCAGTTCAGTTCAGTTCAGTTCAGTCGCTCAGTCGTGTCCGACTCTTTGCGACCCCATGAATCACAGCACGCCAGGCCTCCCTGTACATCATCAACTCCAGGAGTTCACTCAGACTCACATCCATCGAGTCAGTGATGCCATCCAGCCATCTCATCCTCTGTCGTCCCCTTCTCCTCCTGCCTCCAATCCCTCCCAGCATCAGAGTCTTTTCCAATGAGTTAACTCTTCACATGAGGTGGCCAAAGTACTGGAGTTTCAGCTTTAGCCTCATTCCTTCCAGAGAAATCCCAGGGCTGATCTCCTTCAGAATGGACTGGTTGGACCTCCTTGCAGTCCAAGGGACTCTCAAGAGTCTTCTCCAACACCACAGTTCAAAGCATCAGTTCTTCGGTACTCAGCCTTCTTCACAGTCCAACTCTCACATCCACACATGACCACAGGAAAAACCATAGCCTTGACTAGACGGACCTTTGTTGGCAAAGTAATGTCTCTGCTTTTGAATATGCTATCTAGGTTGGTCATAACTTTCATGGCCTGCTTTTAATTTGCCCTGAGTGTTGCCTGCAGATGCTATGCAGAAGCCTACAGATTCCTCTTATTGCTGCCTTTCAGAGTGTGTCTTCTCTGGCCTTAGAAGTGCTTGGCCTGAGCATGGGGAAGAGAGAAGTGCCCGTGAATGAATTCTCCCTGAGGGACATCAACCACTGAAGGACAAGGTATTATGGAACATACAGCAGCTTGCTCGCCCTGCAGTGGACAGTGTTCCATGGGGGCGCAGGGCACCTGAGTCCCCTCTGCTGGGCAGTAACCGACTCCTGAGCACATGTCTGTTGGCCGGCCTCCTGCCCGCCTCCCTTCCCCACTCCCTCATGTCCTTGGACTCCAATCTATGTATCAAAGGTCTTCTTTGTGCAAACCCATTGTGGGAGACACAGAAAGGAAACTTCAAATTGTCACAAAACTCCTATTTTTTTTTTTTCCAAATGGGATACAGGAGCATGCTATAATCATTCAAATCGAGAATTATCTAAACCTGAGTTCCCTGGTATGTTTGCAATGGTATTTTAACATATCCCCAAGCGTCACAGAAATCCATAAAGCATTCATTCAAATGAAATTTGAAGGACATAGAAAACACAGGCAGAATATTCTCTGAAAGAATTATCATGCATTGCCTTACATATAATGCACCAGCATTTTTCATTCTCTAAAGATAATCCTTTAGTATTTGGGTCTTTTGGACTGGCTGGACTGTTCAGCTTTTTGTTCAACCTAAATAACATTTCCTATTCTGCAGAATAATATAATACCCTGAATCAAACCAGTCTTACTTGGTAAACTTTACTTGAATGCTATTTTTCATCAACATCACATGCCTATTAGGAAAGAAAGAACAGCTGGCTTTTCACTAAAGTAATTATTTTTCATTATTGAATTTTGAGTATTCAATGTTACCTATCTTTTTCTGTATCTCTCTTGAGTCATCCCAAATTAGATTGCTATATCCAGATACCTCAGTTTACTTTAGTAAAGGGGATAGGATGAATGGGAATAGAGGGGCAAGAAGTAATATTTCTTCTAGAATACTTTGCAGGCTCATATGGAATAAATAAAACAAAGACAATTTTATCATCTGCACAGTCAATAAACACCAGTTTCCAGGAATGAGCAAGATAACCTGTGAATTGACTGTAGTGTTGAGGCTGACTCCTGAATATGAATGTGAATACATATATATTCATTGTGTCATATTACCAAGGCTGACACTGTTTACAGTCACTGATACAGAATGAGAACATCTGGGAACTCAATTACTTGACATAAATAAGTCTTTGTATTTGTAAAATAAAAAGTTTCTAATAGCCAAAGTTCTGGTTTCTTCTTCAATGGGAGCTGCTCATCATAAACCCAGAATTGAAAGTCAAATCTTGATTGATATTGAATCCTAAACTCACATGGGCTCGATAACCTAAGATTGCCTTTATATAGTTCAATCCACAGGCTGCTACAGTGGGTTTATAGTATCTCAGACTTTGAAAAGAAATTACTCCTGCAGTGGCAGTTTGCACAACACTCTGTAGCATCTTCTCTAAAAGGAAACAAGCCAACCAGAGATAAGAGATAATAAAAGCATCGTATTCCTAAAGATATGGATGCAGAACTTGGAAAGTGATGGGGACTTCTTTCAAACAAGATGTGGCTGGTGGGTCTGCAGTTCCTTGCTGCTCATGGGGTGGTCAGAATCAGCTTGTTTGTAATGCAGAATTTCGGGCCTCATCTCAGACTAACTAGATCTGACTATGCATTTAAATAAAAATCCCCTGGTAATTTACAAGCACATTAAAATCTGAGAAGCACTATTTTTTTAAAAAAATATTTATTTGGCTGTGCCGGGTCTTATTTGCAGCATGTGGGATCTTCGCTCTTCACTGAGGCCTGTGAAATCTTTAGTTGTGGCATGCGAACTCAAGGATGGAGCCCTGGCCCCTTGCATTAGGAGTTTGGGGTCTTAGCCACTGGACTCAGATGTCCCCTCTGAAGCATTACTGTACACTATGATATACTCAACATCAACCAAATCTCTATACCTGGTTTTCATTTAGTTGAAACAAGGCTTTCGTGAAAATACTGAAAATGAAGATTTTGTCCCCAGGGGAAGGTAGGGAAGGCAGACAGAAGAAAACTGAGAGGAAAAAGATCTCAGAAAGTAGATAACAGGTTTCCAGGTCTATGACTCCAAGAACAGACCCTGAAATGAACACAGACTCCATCCACACCATGCAAATATCGACTTGTCCAGCAAGCACAAAGAGTGTGGTCACTAAAACTGGCTTCTGATTTTCTGATACTCAGCTTATTCATCTATAAAACCAGGAAGTGATGCAAGATAAGTTCCATCTAACTCAAAAGTCCTCCCACTGGACTTAGGAAAAATAACAGGCCAGGTGGTGGTGGTGGGGAGAATATTCACATAAGAATATTTGCACAATTCTTATGCAGATTGCTTTGTGATCTTGAACAAATTTTATGTTGAAATTTGATTACTGCTGCACTGAGAGTAACCATTTCTTCCTTTTTAAGGAAAAACATCTATTTATTAAAAAAATTTTTTTTGAAAACTGAATCTGTCTATGCTTGAGTGAGAGGAACCATTTCTTGACCTTTGTTCATTCTAAAGATCTTATTGCTGCTTTCTACTTCACAAAAGTCAACAACAATGCACATATACATTAGAGAAGGGAGGGGATCCACTGAGAGCTTGGAACAGGAAGAGAGAAGAATACATAAGAAATCTTTGTGTTCTCGGGGTTGAGAATTCACAATTGCTCTGACTTCATCTCACTCTGTCTTTAGTTCCTTTCACAGAGTTTCATTTCCCAATTTTCTAAAGTACTATTGTCCTTCACTTGAGCTCAAAACAGAAACAACTTTTTCACCCTCACAGGCATCTCTGTAGGATGCTTGAATGGCCATACACATTCATAAGCAAAATTTAAAATCTACAAGATTCAACAACCCCTGGGCTGATCTGGGGAACCAGCTCCCAGGTGGTTTTTATGACCTATTTTCCCTTAACGGTAATTCTTCAAGTTGTCCCAAAGCCTTCCTAAATGAATCCTGGCTCCTTTATAGAAAATATTTTAATTTGTAACATTTCGGCAATGCTGCAACCGGGTTACAAAATGAATGGATAAAATGTGGCATTGAACTTGGGTTTCCATTCCCCCTAGTATTAAAGAGACTCTTGCATCTTGGAACTTGAACTTGGATAGGACTTTCTCAACTGAACACAGTCAACTGCCAGAGCTTCAGGCATGAACCCAGAGAAGATGAAACTCCAGACGTGATGGAATTAGCCCAGAAGCACCAGGCCAAGATGAGAAAGGCCAAATGGAAGCAGGCAGCATAGAGGATTCAGCTGCCAACTCAACCCCTCCAGGAGTGCCAGGTACCAAGTTCTCACAGTGAGTGTCAGAACCAAGATGGCAACTTGAGGTGGGCATTTAAGGGGAGGGCACAGTCTATTAAGTCACCCTAGAGAACTTCCTTTATTCATTCTCTTGAGAAATTGGCAGAATGAACTAAAAACCACATGAGTATTACGCTTATCTCTGCTTCAACATCATTTGTCCTCATGGACTCAGTATCAAATTTGCATCTTGCTTAATTTGGCAAAGGATGTCACTCTGACAGGGAATCACAAAACCCATGTGTGCACAAGATGACTTCAACTAAATTTTCATGCAAGCAATCCCCAAGATGCTTTATTACTTAATGCTCAAATCTGCAGTTCCAAATCCACAAGTGTCCCTCACCCTCCACCAGAAATGTTCATCAAAATATCTGGCCTTTATCTCAAATTCGTGTGTGTGTGCGTGTGTGTGTGTGTGTGTGTGTGTGTGTGTGTGTGCTAAGTTGCTTCGGTCATGTCCAACTCTTTGCAATCCCGTGGACTGTAGCCCGCCAAGCTCCTCTGTCCGTGGGGTTCTCCAGGCAAGAACAATGGAGTGGGTTGTCATTTCCTATTCTAGGGTATCTTCCTGACCCAGGGATCGAGACTGCATCTCTTACGTCTCCTGCATTGGCAGATGGGTTCTTTACCGCTAAAGCCACCGGGGAAACTTATAAAGCAATCCTCTTTCTAGCTTCACATCTCCCAACAAGCCCTCTCCAGACCTCCCTCACTGGGTTTGGTGGATGACACCAATGATATGCCCAAAGTGGAAACTTTTTCTCTACTGCCTGAGTTTCAGCAAGCAATACTGATTTGTGTTTTCCAATATTATCTGTAATCAGTCATTGCTTTTTTCCCTTTCTACAAGATCAGTCTAGTTCATGCATTTATTATCCTCATTTGAACTATTTGGAAAAACCCTCATCTCCATTTACCATTAACTCATTTGGCAGATATATGAGCACCTACTGTGGCCTGTAGGCACTGTTCTAGGTGCTGAGGATAAAAGAGATGAACAAAATGGAACTTAGTCCTAGTCCTCTTGGAGTTTATGGTTTGTGCTGCTCTTGCCAGAATAATATATTTTGTAGGACACCATCAGTCACCTTGCTCACACACTTTTTGAATCCCATATTCATCCAACTCGAACGCCTCCAATGGCCCACTGAAAACAAAGCCAAACAAAATGAAAACTCTCTCATCCCTTTAAAGAGTGCAAGTCACTTCTACCTACACCTCTCAACTCATATTTCATTATTCTCTCAACAAAACATCTGGTTGAAACCAGCTGGCTGCAATCCCCCTTTCGGAACTCCATATTTCTCACTCTTTGCCTTGTTGCTGCTGTGTCTTTTCCTAGAAGATCTACATCCTCCATGGTGAGATTTTTCTAATCACCTTACTGAAAACTGTTCTCTTTCTCCTCTGAACTTAAATACTTGCTCAATTTAAATGATACTTAATGTATTCAATAGAAATGCTTTCATCTCATCATTGGACAGACTTTGTCCTAAGCACGGAGAGTTAGTGAAGAGCATCATTTCTCCTACTATGAACCAGATTTCCACTTTTAGATAGTTTGGTTCTTAAAAGCAGGGTTCATCATACCCTGCACCTCCATAGGATCTCATGAATTTCCTTGCTCACATGGGTGCTTGGTGATGCAACTAGTAATAACAATCTTGTTAAATGTCAACAGATGAATCTTAAAGTTTCATTGTTTATTATGTCCATAAGCATCTTCATTATTCCTTACATACATGTTTAAATTGTGAGCTATTCATTGAAATCTATTTCACTGAAAGCCCAATTTGCATCAAGGAGCTCAGGGGGAACCTGGTGCATTATAATGAGTTACAGGTGACTAAGTGTCACCTTTGGAGATACTCACCCGAGTGCCATAGGTCTGAATTGGCCGTGTGTGTGTGGGTGTGTGTGTGTGTGTGTGTGTCTGCGTCTGCGTCTGTGTGTGTGTTCCCAGTCATGTAGTTGTGTCTGACTCTTGGCAACCCAATGGACTATTGCCTGCCAGGCTCCTCTGTCCATGGGATTTCCAGAGCAAGAATACTGGAGTGGGTTTTGCCATTTCCTCCTCCAGAGGATCTTCCTGACCCAGGGACTGAACCCTGTCTCCGGTGTCTCCTGCACTGGCAGGTGGATTCTTTACCACTGCACCACTTGGGAAGCCTGAGTCTGACCAGGAGATGGTCTCAAATGTCATATTGTGGTGGTGAAGCAGAATTTCCACTTCCTCACTGGATAATCCTGCTCTGGATACGAACTCCTCTTTAGCATCCTTTATGTAGCTCAGCATCTCTCCTTGAAGTTCCGTCCTTCCTCCCCCACCCAAAGTGTGACAGGCAGAGGGTTAAGGATGAACAGTCAGGCTAAATGGTGAATTTATTTTCTCTGTTGGCCTGTGTCACTGCCTCCGTTTGGTTTTATATAGTGGCATGTGAGTTTAATATAGCTTATTTGAAAAATGAAACCAGAATTGGATGCTTGAGTGGTTTGAGCCCAATAGGAAATCTGTATATTTGCCAGAAAGAAGGCAAAGGGAAATACATAATAGAAACATTTACAAAACCTAATCTGAAAAGAAAGCTTTCTAAGGTTTAACAGTGTGTATGTATAAATGAGTTTTGTTAATTTATATGATCTTGGTAGCTTGAACACTCCAAACACTGATGGAGGCAAATGTTTGAGAAGGTATAATAAAAAACAAACCAATCCTGCACGGGAAGAGAAACGCTTCCATGTTTTGTCAAAGCTCAGTGGACAGCAAATCTGAAATCCTTCAGGGAAGGCTGAGAAGCTTTTCTTCTAATATGTTTTATATGACAAAGCAGTATCAGGCAAATATGAGGAAAATGTATTTAACATAGTTTTATCTTGGCAGCATCCCTTTAAGTACAAAAGAAAACGAACAATGGAAGGTGATGAAACAGAATTCTTGGCCCAAGAGGCTCCAATAACTCTTAGGAGGCTCAGTCCTAGAATTCTCCTGTCCTCTGCATTAACCCTTCTTCCAACAGGCTGTGTGTGTGTGTGTGTTTCCGTCAACTCCTTCAAGAAGGGCAACTTATCCATAGCAAAGAAGGAGTTCTAATTGCAAAATCACATCTTCCCTGGAATCCATTTTCTACCCCTTTGCTCTAGAAGCGCTGAAGATATGAACGCTTCCACAAACAGAATGAATAAAGCCCCAATTCTCCATGGTGACAAATTCAGGAAATGGTAGGTTTTATCTTCAAGGAGTTCAACGGCTCCACAAAAGCTCTCACGCGCAAGTAATGGAATTCTCAAATTGGGATAAATGTGCTTTTAAGAATTTTTATTTTGATCGTTTATTTCAGGTAACACTTGTGGATAATATAACACATCTTTGGATGCCTGAACAGATAAAGAAAATCTAAAAGGGAAAAAAAAATTAGGGCAGGCCTTTATTAAATTTTAAAGTATGCCTTTGCTACACTTTTATAAAGAGCCAAATAGGGTATCGAAATCTCTGGAGATCGCCAGTATAATTTCTTTATCATGTTCCATTTAAAATTTAATTATGCAGTCTACAAGAAGAATCTGAGCAGTTTAAATAGGTCATGCAGTGAGTAACTTAACAATATTCTAAAGTTTTCTTTGTAAAGATGGTTCCTTTGATAGTCTGTTACACATCAGAACACTATATTATAAAACAAGTGTAATTTAATTCAGTCACTATGGACTCTTATACACATCCATAAAGAAATGTTTTGATTTAGGTTATCTGGAGAATCAATGAAAACCATATTCCTGGTAGAGCTGCCCAAGATAGATAGGCGATATGTGCATATGTACTTTCTTTGGGCAACTGGTATTTTCATGTGTCATAGCAAGGTCAAGGGAATTTTATATTTAATAATTGGAGCATTTTATTTTAGATCAATAATCATACATAGCAAGGCAAAAGATCTAGCCACAGAATAATTAATATCTGAACGAGAGGTTTCTGTGGCCTATGGCTTAACATTGCTTCATTCCCCGTCACAAGTTTCAACTAGCATGCAACTCTAACTTCCTTACAATAAAGTAAAGTAGGCATTATTTTGAGCACTTTACACCTATCACCTATCACCTATTTCATTCTCTGAACAACTGTTCCTATAATGACTTCCAATTTACAGATAAAGAAAACGAGGCACAGAGAGGTGAAGAAACGTACCCAAGATCACGGAGCAAGTAAGGAGCCGAACAGGGATTTGAACATATGTTGAAGTTTGTCTCCAGAGTGTATGTGCTGAACCACTTCACCAGAGTGCTTCTTGTAAGGCAACAAGGTATCTTGTCTCGATAGAAGCACAACCCAAATAATGAGCATTAAGCTACCTCTGAATCCACCACTTTAAAAACTACCATCTACTGATTACTCCCTGGGTGCCAGGCTAAATACTCTATACAGATTATCTTTTCTCAGTGACACTATGAGATGGGTAGCATAATTTTTCCAAATTTTCAAATAAAAACTGAGACAGAGATATTAACTCACTCATTCAAGGTCACGTGATTAAGACGTAGGATATAGTATGCTTGGGGCTGGTGCACTGGCTGGTGACCCAGAGGGATGGTACAGGGAGGGAGGCGGGAGGGGGGTTCAGGATGGGGAACACATGTACACCCATGGCGGATTCATGTTGATGTATGGCAAAACCAATATAACATTGTAATTAGCGTCCAATTAAAATAAATAAATTTAAATTTAAAAAAAGTACAAACACAAGATTAAAGCGTGTCTGAGCCCAAAGCCCAGTCTCTTAACCTCTGTGCTAACAGACTCAACAGCAACAGCTCTGAGCAGCCTGGTAACAGTCAAATTTAAGTTTATAAGTTTCCAGCCAACAAGATGAATTTTTCTGGTTGGCAAGAGCAGAGTGAGAAGGGTGACCGAACACAGAAATCATATATCTGGTCTAAGACTGGTAGTCTGTGAAGTTTCTCCAATGCTTCCTCCCTCCCTTCCTCTTAGGAGCTGAATGTGTCCCCCCACCCCCAAATTCGTATGTTGTTGTTTAGTCACAAAGTTGTGTCTTTGTGACCCCATGGACTGTAGCCTGCCAGGTTCTTCTGCCCATGGGATTTCCAGGCAAGAATACTGGAGCAGGTTGCTATTTCCTTCTCCAGAGGATCCTCTTGATCCAGGGATCAAACTCGAGTCTCCTGCACTGGCAGGCAGGTTCTTTACCATTGAGCCACCAGGGAAGCCCGCAAAATTCATATGTTGAAATCCTAAAGCCCAGTGTGATGGGGTTAGGAGGTGATCGGGTTTAGCTAAGGTCATTAGGGTGGGGATCAGAAGAGACCAGTGAGATGGCTCTTCTTCTTTCTCCCCTTCTTTCCCAGCTCCCCTACCCCAACCTGGTGAGGGTACAGAAAGATGGCAGCAGACACTAGACCAGGAAGCTGGTTCTCACTCAGATGCTGAATCTGCCAGCGCCTTGGTCTTGGACCTCCCAGTTTCCAGAACTGTGAGAAATAGGTAAGTTTAAGTCACCCAGGCTCTGGTATTTTGTGATAAAAGCACCACCAGACCAGGATACTTCCCAATTCAAACTTTTATTCATTCATTCAAACATCTATTCACTCAAAGATTTATGTAAATATTAATTAAGGGTTTACTATGTTCCAGGCACTGTTAGACATTGAGGAAAAACAATGAATAATAGTGGGATCTCAATGCATTTCCTTGGAGAAGGAAATGGCAACCCACTCCAGTGTTCTTGCCTGGAGAATCCCAGGGACAGCAAAGCTTGGTGGGCTGCCGTCTGTGGGGTCGCACAGAGTCGGACACGACTGAAGCGACTTAGTAGTAGTAATGCATTTCCTAATTAGTGGAGATCTAAAAGTCCTCTACTGAACTCTATTATCAATGATACGGATGCCAGCATAGGAGTTAGCACTCGGGCCCTTAGAAACTACAGGAGAGGCACGGAACCCTTCCAGATAGAGACGACTTCAGAGCAGAAATGCATCTAAGATGCGTCTGGAGCATGGGTTGGTCCACTTTTTCTATAAAACTAAATAATGGATGTTTTTGGCTTATTGGGTCATACAGTCTTTGCCACAACCACTCAGCTCTGACTTGATAGCATGAAACCAGACATTGGCAATATGTAAATAGATGGGTTTGGCTGTGTCCCAATAAAAACTTATTTATAAAAACAGGAAACAGGCTGGATTTGGTCTGTGGGCTGTAATTGGCCACCCTGTATAGGGGATGTGTAAGGGATAGGTTGGGGAAGGAGAAAAAGAACAGGGAGATGATAAGAGACTTTCAAGTAGACAGAGAAAAGAAATGAAGACAGAGAGACAGATCCTCAATTTTCTTCTCTCTAAAATGGGGGCTCACACGGTCATTCAACAAACATCGACTGGCTGCCATCTCTGTTGGGAGTCCTGTGAACGGAGGAATAAGCAAGAAAGCCAAAGGAGATTCTGTTCTGGGGGGTGAAGGGAGGGGAACAGACAATGGGTAAATGGACAAATAAATGTACACATAATGACAGCTACTCTGCGGGTGACATAATATGGCAACGTGACAGTAACTTCGCTACAGACGGGACTTCTTAGAGTGGTCAGAAGCAGGATCTCTGCAGAAGTAAGAGGGAAGACAGGCCAGTGGGTCAGCAACACAGGAAAGGGAGGAGAGGGCGAGCAGGAGGCAATGAGCTCGCAGAGGCAGCCCACGGAGCTTCCCGGATGCCAAGGCACGCTGTGTGGACTTTATTCCCAGCAAGAGCAAACTTGCTCACTTTGAAGCCAAAAGCAGTGTGGTTTGATTGATGACTTTTCAAAGATCTCTTCGGCTGCCATGTGAAGAATGATTTGCAAAAGAGGAAATGGAAGACCAGTTAGGGGCCATTTTTACAGTACAAGTGGGAGTCTACGACGGCTTAGAAAAAGATGGAGAAAGTGGCCAAATTATAGATGAAATTTGAGACTGAGTCAATAGACTTGGCTGATGGATGGTCTATTAAGTGTGAGAAAAAGAAAGGCAATATAAATGACTCAAGGATTCTCCTTTAAACAGCTGGGTGCCTGAAGTTAAGGTGGTTGGGGGTAGATTTAAAAGTTCTTTTTGAGGGACTTCCTTGGTGGTCCAGTGGTTAAGAATCCACCTTGCAAGGCAGCTGATACATATTCGATCTCTGGTCGGGGAATGGGCTACTAAGGCCATGTACCATAAGTACTGAGCCTGTGTGCCACAGCTAGAGAGAAGCGCCGTGCTGCAACAAAGAGCCAGAGCTCCAACGAGGGCCGGACACAGCCAAATAAATAAATGCTTTAAAACGGAGTTCTTTTCAATCACATCAACTTCAAGATTATATATCCAAGAAGAGATGTTAAACTGATGACTGGGTATTCAGATTTGAAACTCAAGGTAGAAACTGAGGCTGGAGATATGAAAACAGGAACTATCCTTCTTAAGATGAACTTGATGACCTCTCTCTCTACATCCTCTCTATGAATGAAGAGAGAAATGGACAAGGGAGGTCCTGGGAAGCTCAGCACGCAGAGTCCAGCAGAGGAGGAAGAACAGGCAGGCAGACTGGGAAAGACGAGCCAGTGAGAGAGGGAGAAACCTGGCAAAGACTGTTGTCCCGGAAACTCAGAAGGTTTTCGTTTCATGAAAAATGGAGGCCCTACTTTGTGTGCAGCTGAGGGACCAAATGAGAAAACAGATAAATGGCCACTGGACTTTGCTGGACGGAGGGTGCTGTTGACCTTGATCAGGCCAGGACAGTGGAATGAAAGGGTTAGAAATCCAGCTGGAATAGGCTGAGGACTGAGTAAGAAAAAGAGTTCTTGTGGCAGATACCACTTCCTAAGTATGTAAAGCCATTTCCCCCTACCTTGACTTCTTTTCTTCTTAATGGCAGAATATGTCTCCTAATATAAAGGCTGCAAATACCAGAAACCCAATTTCCCCTCCCTAAGAACTCAGACACAGGCAAGAAAGTCTTCCCTAAAATAGAACACATGATAAAAAATGCCCTTCACTGGATATGATCATGTCTCCATGTGATGGCTGGAGCTGTGGCAGTCATATTGTGAACATTAGGCACATCAGACGCAAGAGATGCTGAGAATGGCAGAGGAAAAAGAGAGAATACATAAGGGCACCATGTTAACTATGGGTTTTCTCAGATTTCTTGAACTATAGCTACAAACTCAATCTGCATTTTCTACCCTGATATAGCTACAATGCTTTTTATTAAATGGCTTCAACCTGGGATCGATAATAAAAATATTATAAGAGAAAGATTCAAGCAGGAAAAAATTTAGTCATAGGCTATGGGGGTGGGGGTGGGATGCACTGTAAAAGATAAGGAGGTGGGGGTTGGGGCAAGGAAAAAGAATACTTCTTACCAACTGCAACTGTGGCCACAGAGTCAGTGTGCAGTATAATGGTGGGTGCTATAAGCAGGAAACTGGGTAGTGTAAGGTTTGGAAGATAATCACTTAAACCAGAGGGCTTATTTTCTATTGTTAGCTGAACAGTGACTCAGAGAGGGATTGTAAGGTCTGGGAGTCCCGTGGGGTCCCCTGTGGAGAATAGCCAACTTTTTTTTTTCTTTCCCCAAACCCATTCTGTCAATTTGCCCAGATGACTCTTCTTAAACAACAGCTTAGAACTCTTCTTGGATGAATAATAATCAAAGAGAAGAACAGCTCCTCAGACTGGGGTCTAAACCCTTCACATCAGGTGATCTCCAAGTGCCTCTTCTTGTCTCTGCACTCCCTCCAACAAGATGGCACCACTTCCTGTTCCCTGCACAGCCCCTGCACACCTCCTCTGGGTGATGATGTTCCCTCTGTGTGGGGGAAACAGCCCCCTGCACCGCCATATGGTCAGACCTGAGCCATCTGTCCAAGCCTTGCTCAGAAGGTTGACTCACAAGGCTGTCCTTGCTTCTTCCAATTAGAGGTGGCCCATCTCATTTCTGAAATTCCCTGGTACCTTTTGCTTGCTGACATGTCTTTCTACCTTTCTTATGGCATTAAACACTTTCCACCCAGCACCGTGATTATCTCTACCTGCTATCCTAGACTACATTACTTAGGAGAAGAGACAGTGATCAGTTTGTTCTCCACCACAGAGCCTATAACCATTCTTTGCATAGAAGTAGTGTTAATGCACCTTTGTTGAATTAATTAATGAATGGTGGATGTTGTAAATATCAAATTGCAACAGACCTGGGTCCCAGGAAGCTGGGAAAACTGTTCTTTCTTAGGGATAATAAGGAAAATAAGAAATATTCATCAGCTCTAGATTAATTAGTATGAGATTGGTTTGGAACTAGTAGCATTTTCCCCCCATATTTCCTTAACCCTGTCCCCACCAGGTCCTGGCAACCAGTTTTCTACTTTCTATGTGTTTGACTTTTTAATTTTTTTATTGTGACTTTTTAAAAGATTCCACATCTTTATCACATAAGTGATATCATGCAGTATTTGTCTTTATCTTTATCACATAAGTGATATCATGCAGTATTTGTCTTTGTCTGTCTGGCTTATTTCACTTAGCATAACGCCCTCAAAGTCTACCCACGCTGTCACAAATGGCAGAATCCCTACTTTCTCATGGTCAAATCATATTCCAGTGAATGTAAATACTAGGACTTCTTTATCCATTCATCTACTGATAGGCACGTAGGTTGCTTCCATGTCTTGGCTGCTGTGAACACTGCTGCAATGAACATGGGAGTGCAGATATCTTTTTGAAATTCTGTTTTCCTTTCCTTTGGATACTCAGAAGCAGTAATACCGGATTATGTGGTGGTTCTATTTTTAATTTTTTGAGGATTCTCCATACTATTTTCCATAGTAGCTGCACCAATTTACATTCCCATCAACAGCGCATGAGAATCCCTTCCTTCACATCCTCACCAATGCTTGTTATCTTGTCTTTTGATGAAAGGCATTCTAACCAGGGTGAGGTGATAGCTCATTGTGGTTTCGATTTGCATTTCCCGGATGATTTGTGATGCTGACCATCTTTTCATGTACCTGTGTTGGCCCTCTGTATGTCTTCTAGGGAAAAATGTCTATTCAGGTCCTCTGCTCATTTTTAAAATCAGACTGTTGAATTTTTTTGCTATTGAGTTGTGTGAGTTCTTTACATGTTTTGGATACTAAACCTTAGAAGACATAATCTGCAATTGTTTTCTCTCATTCTACAGTTTGTTTTTCATTTTGTTGATGGTGTCCTTTGCTTTGCAGAAGCTCCTCAGTAAGACGTAGACCCGCTTTTGTCTACTTTTTTTTTGCTGCCTTTGCTTCTCGTGTCACCAACATTCTTATCTTCTAATTGCTAAAGGTCTTTCAGAAGACAGCAACTTAATTGAGGACTATGAGAAATGTGAGCTTTTCTTACCTACCAAAGCCCCCACAGGGGAATGAACGTCTAACTGAAAACCCATGGTGCATACATGGTGAGCTGAGCCGCCAGATATTTCCTTAATTCTCTTTGTCGCCACCTTTTCCCTTCGCTGCTACCTGATCAGGGACACCCATGACTGAGATATCTGGCCAATCAGAGTTCAGCCTTGCCCTTTCACTATACGAAATCTGCTGAGTTCAAATTTCAGATAACAAAGACCTATAACTGAAGATCACAATTTCATAAGTCAAACTGCCATGCCATGACTTTTCTCTCTGATAGTCACACCAACCAAGTTCTAACTTCTTGGTAGAGAAGCTCAAATGATAATCTGATGGTATATACTGATGTTCTTAGCCTTGGGTGTTAAAAGGCTAAAAAAAAAATTGCTTCCACTGAATGCTTATATTTCCTAACCTCCTCTGAGAAAGAACTGAAAAAAGATTAAGTTACAGGATTAAAGTAGAAGAAAAGGGGACTTCCCTGGTGATCCAATGGCTAAGACTCTGTGCTCCCAGAGCAGGGGGCCTAGGTTTGATCCCTGGCCAGGGAACAGATCTCACATGCTGCAACTAAGAGATCCCGTATGCTGCAGTGAAGATCAAGGAGCCCATGCGCCTCAACTAAGGCCTGCTGCAGACAAATAAATCGATAAATATTAAACAAATAAGTAAAATAGAAGAAAAAGACTGTGTGTCTTTTATAACTTTAACCTTTGGCCCCTGCCTCCATTGGCTTCTGCTAAAATCCATTAAAAAATAGTATCTTATTTATGTATTTAATTATTGTAAGCTTCATTTACCAATCCTTCATGCTTTTCAAAGAGCATCCTGACTTCTGGGTGTTGAGCTTTAAAAACTGCTCATGAATCTCTACTGGCATCTTTACAATGCTCCTATTAAGGTCTATTAAATAGCTTTATTTTCTATTCTGTTTAGTTTATGTTGAGAAACAGCAGATTATGTTTAAGGAATTAAAAAGCTCTCTCTTTTCCAAAAACAGCCACTAATATTGCAAGATCAGAGTAAAACCTCTGTTAATAAACACTTTATTGACACCTTCACTCTGCTATCCATAATAAAGTTATCCCTCTGTATAGGCATCCTTTATACTAAAATCCCAGTTTATCATAACTAAGTTAGTATCTCCATTCCGCCTGAACAACTGGGGTTTTACCATGATTTAATTAAAATGCATCTACCTAAACTAAACACCTTGCACCATTAAAAAAGATCTTGAAAGACATGCTTGCAGTGGAGAAAAACAATTGTTCCAATTGCTTAATTGATCTTCGCTACAGCAAAATAAAAGCATGAAGTCTTACATAAGATTAGAAACGATCCTTTTCACAGCTCAGGAAATGGACTCATACATTCCTTTTCCAGAACACTTCAAGATTAAGAGGATAGCATAAGTAGAACACGTAGCCAGTTTAAATATTTGTTTTAATCCTGACAAGAACATTGGTTTTAATATTTATAATATGATTACAATGCTTAGTGCATGTTGCCCATATAGTCCAATTTTTTCTGGCGACATATTATAACTAGGCTTTAATTTCAGCAATGGTAAGAATTCCAAAAACACATTTAGGTTATCATTAGTGATGAAAGAAACCCAGGTGTCTGTCCAAGTACCTTGTGCATATACCTCAGCTCAACCTCAACCCATTTTTAACAGCCAAGAGAGGATCCACTGCTATATGATTTGCACATTTCACAGAATAGTATCAATCAGTGGCCAGCTGTGTAAAGCAATTAAAGTTGAAATATCTCATCTTTGTGCAATATTTGTAAACGGTCTTTCCGAAAGTTTGAAGATAGTCAAAGCCAAGGTAAGCCAAAACATAAACCTGCTATGAAACGCCACTGTCTTTCCTTCCAGCTACATATCACAAGGTGGCAATTGCCTGAATTACAATTTTCCATTTTTCCCAGATGTCACCACATAAGCACACTTTTATGACTAGAAGGATAAAACCTCCAAAGTGTCATGTTCCACTAATCATTAGCCGACAAACAGAGTAACGACAGGTGTCTTGTTCTAAATGCACTAAGGTTTTCCAGGGCTCATTTGCACTATCCCAATGACAAGCTGAAGAAATTTGAAAAAAATGGCTAAAAAAGGCTGAGAGTTGAACACCTGATTGAATTCCATAAGATGGTACAAATAGACAAACGTTAGCAGCTGGAAGAGTGGACGCCAAGAGAAGTTTTCATCATCAAATAGTCACATTATTTTGTGTTAATGTGAAGGGAAATAATTGTCAGTGGATAATGTCCTAAACTGTCCCCAGAGAGAGTCAAAAGAATGCCCAGGGCTACATTAGAAGAATTGAGAAATAACTGACATATTATTTCTCACGCCCTTACCACCATACAATGACTGCATGCTGCAGTTAGAATGGGATTGGTGGTGTTTATTCTCAACACGATGCAGTATTGAAGTAACAAAAATTCATGGAAAGAAACAATAAGTAGGCTCATTACTAAAATACCTCCCACAAAACTCAAGAAGTGAGCAGGCTCCTTCCAGTAATAAGCCAGCAACAACCAAAGATCATTCTCGGTGACTGTGGGAAATGGCACTTGATATTCACAACAGGATGCTACTTAATTAAATTCAGGGTGTGCACCAGATTTTGCAGACATCTGAATAATTTTTATCTTCATGATTACAGTTCTGCACGGGTCTTAACTGACAATACAGGGGTGGCCCACCCCTTAGCCATTCTAGAAAAGTTTAAAAGTCACCCTTCATTCCATTATTTGGGGATTAACTTCTGCACCACAAACACGAGTAGATACACAACTCTCTGTCTCCCAGAAAATGACGAGATGCCGGGTCTTCACACGGGACTCTTTCCAGACTGAAAGCACAGGACAAACGCACCCGGTGGAGATACCCGCACCAGAACACACAAACGCTTTTAATCCTGCAAGCTAGCCTTGAGATGGTAGCCCAAAAAATTAAGACATACAGTAATTTAAATATTTGGATCACAGAAAACAGTTTTCTGGCCATATTAGTTATGATCCTATAAGCAAAGATTTTCTGTATGTTAAAAAAAAAAGCAACCACATGAGCTTATGTCCTGGAACAGATGGCGACGGTTCAGACCTCCCCCGACTCCCTAGTGTTGTGCATCATCACATTCTGTAAGCTCTTCTATCCTTCTTGAGAGTCTCTACATTTCCCTCTCCAACACTTTCCAGGCAAAACTCCATGCCCTATTCGTTCATTCACCGAAGGACACCAAGCAGCTTCAAGGACGCAGGCATGATGCTAGGTGTTCTGTGCGATGCCCAGAAAATCTCTCTTAGAACGTTCCTGCCTCCTTTCTTTCTCTCCTTCTTTCTTCTAACAGATAGTGGTAATCATTTCTGATGGCTAGCTGCCTATAATTGGCACTCTGTTAATCATGTCTTCTGTCATATAGTGACATATCCAAAATACATTAAAGACATCAATCAATTTATATACTGATTGCTTTCCCAGGTGAGATAGTAACTAGTTATTCAAATGTGAATTACAAATGCATTTATGCTATCGACAAAACCATGATGCAAGTTCTTTAGGGGAAGCTCAAAATTTTCACAAATCTACAATCCTTGAAGCCCATACCACTAATGGATATCATGGAAAAAAAAACAAACAAACAATTCAGTATGTCTTTAGATTGTCAGTACCCATGAATATAACACAGGAAGTAGCATGTTTATGATGTCTGTGGAGAAGATAGGTCCGATGGACCCCTGTACGTGACATAACTTTCATGGGACGAGAATGACTTCTCTAAGTCACGTATGGACACCACGTTCACTACCTCTTGGTTACATCACTTATACCCAGTTTTTGGCGTTTACATGGTGAAGCAGAGGTCTTAAAATCTAACATGAGGAAGAGAAAATGAAGAATACCTCTGCTTCATTCTGCTACAGCTCTTCTGTCAGGGGGGTGTATCAGAACTCACGTACAGAAATAAACAAAGCTCACTGCTCACCTTGGTAGACTTCCAGCTAATTCTGTGGTTGTCTCTCTGGAAGAAAAAGAAGATAAGCATGATTAGCCTATTTTGACAAATTATAAATATGTGTTTAATAAAGCCATAATCTAATGTGCCAAGGCATTCCAGTATCATATGGGTGCAGAAGTTACTGTATTTGCAGTTGTTTAGAAACTTAAAATCAACACATCACATTTCTGATTAATTCCCCTAAGTGTTTCAATGGTTACTTTCCAAGGAAATTCTACACGCATGCAAAATATCTGCCTCTGCTTTCTGGTGGTTGAGCTTAACTGATTTTAAAACATTCAACTTTAAAATGTACAACATATGGAAGGAAAATAAGTGGGAAAAGAATCCCAAACCAAGTTTTGGATGTTTTCCATTTGAACAAAACACCTGTTTCTCTTTCCGAGAATCATTTAGGAACAAATTTCTTTGAGGGTGTGTCTTTGTACTGGTCCCTGTCACCTTAGGTTTATGAAGTAACATGTCCAGCACAGAATCCAACTCTTTTAGCAGCAAATTACTGGGTAGCTCAGTGGTAAAGAATCTGCCTACAATGCATGAGACCCAGCTTCAATCCTTGGGTTGGGAAGATCCCCTGGAGAAGGAAACAGCTACGCACTCCAGTACCCTTGGCTGGAGAATCCCATGGACAGAGGAGCCTGACAGGCTATGGTCCACGCGATCACAACAGTCAGACCCGACTTAGCCACTAAACCACCACCACCACTGTTTTCATTTCTTTGTTACAATGTCCTACCAGGTCAAAGGGTTAATCACAGATGCTATGACAATTAACATGGCAGAAATGACAAGTCACTGATGGAAGTTCTGTAGCACATGAGTAAGAACGACCAGAGATACATTTCAGAGCTAACCTGTTCCAATTACACATCTTATCTTTTGACTACAGATGTGTTCTTGGAAGAAATGGGTGCAAGGAGATGGAGGAGATGGAGGCTTACTGCTGAGATATTCTAAAAGCAGAAGTGGGCTTAACTTGAGACAGAGGGATGCAAAGTATAATTCTTAGAACAGTGGTGCATAATCTTCTCCATGTCATATAATCCCTTTAAGACTCTCATACGAAGAGATAGTATATACATATGCAATGGAATGCTGCTGCTGCTGCTAAGTCGCTTCAGTCGTGTCAGATTCTGTGCGACCCCATAGACGGCAGCCCACTAGGCTCCTCTGTCCATGGGATTCTCCAGGCAAGAACACTGGAGTGGGTTGCCATTTCCTCCTCCAATGCATGAAAGTGAAAAGTGAAAGTGAAGTCGCTCAGTCGTGCCCGACTCTTAGCGACCCCATGGACTGCCGCCTACCAGGCTCCTCCGTCCATGGGATTTTCCAGGCAAGAGTACGACTCAGCCATAAAAAGAGTGAAATTATGTCATTTTCAGCAACATGGACGCAACCAGAGATTATCCTACTAAGTGGGTAAATTGGACAGAGAAAGACAAATACTGTATGACGTCACTCATAAATGGAATCTAAAATACGACACAAGTGAACTTATCTCCAAAACAGAAACAAACTCAGAGACATAGAAAAACTTATGATTACCAAAGGGGACAGGGCTGAAGGGTGATAGATTGGGAGTTTGGGATTAGCAGGTACATACTACTCTGCATAAAACAGAAAAACAACAAGGTCCTACTGTCTAGCACAGGCAACTATACTCAATATCTTGTAATACCCTATAATAGAAAAGAAAAGAGAGTCTCATTAAAGATATAAACACCTGCGGTGGGAGGTGAGAGGGAGGTTCAAGGTGGGGGGACAAGTGTATACCTCTGGCTGATTCGTGTTGATGTGTGGCAGAAACCAACACAACACTGTAAAGCAATTATCCTCCAATTAAGCATAAATTTAGAAAAGATACAAACACCTTATGCAGGACAAAATAATGATATACACATGACATGCCCATATACACAAAACGTGGTGTAAAATTATAATGCTTCATGGACCTCAGAAAGCCAATATGTCAATCCTGGGTTAAGAATCTCACCTTGAAACTTGCATTGTCTTTATATACTCATTTTAATCCAAACAGAGGGCTTCCTCCTAGTTTCTAGAACTCCTTCCCACCTATTGTCTGTGACAGCACCCAGGCACTCTAGGGACAGGCTGGTTCCCACAGAGCCATGCTGCTTTAAAAATATAAGTGATTATAATTTCAGCTCCTATAGAAATGCTCTTCCCCAAATAACCACATACTATTAAAGCTTTGGCCTTCATTGCTCTAGAAGTTGGCTTTTGAGAGAATGCTCCACTCCTTCAACAAAACCGCAGTTGAGAGCTTTGTCCACTACATTGTTGAAGGCCTCACATGTATTCATCTCATTTAAGAATTTCATGCCTGCCTAAGAACATTTTCCTTCAAAACAGAATCTGGAATTGTGGACACCAACCACCCCCTCCCCCAGCTAAGAAGCACCCCTTCCTCAGTCTTCCTTTATAACATGGTATCACAATAGAAGTATCTTTTAAATTCTATTTTTTTATTTATCATTTCATTACTTGAGTCCAAAATATATGTACACTCAGTCAATGCTTATTCAATTTGTAAGGAAGGAATTAATGAACTTTTCTGACCTACTTGTTGACCTTGAGGGTTAATTTTATATTTAGAACTTGATCATAGTAACAGCAGCACCCCAGGGTGAAGGTACAATTCCCTTTCCTTTTTTTGCTCGAAGACTATACGTGTTTTAATATAACAAGTCCCCCCGTGTGTGCTCGCTCACTCGGTAGTGTCCAACTCTTTGCGACCCCAAGGACTGTCATGTAGCCTGCCAGGCTCCTCTGCCCATGGGATTTCTCAGCAAAAATACTTGAGCAGGTTGTCATTTCCTTCTCCAGGAAGTCCCCATGGTATCTAATATAACTACATTGGATCTATATTACCATAAATCCATTTAAACCACAGTAGCGGTACTTCTCCATCTGGACACTATCACGACATCTCGGGCCAAATGATCCTTGTGAGGGACTGTCCTGTGCTTTGCAGATGTTCAGCAACATCCCTGGCCCCTAGCCACTGGATGCTCATGGTATCCCCCCTCCCATACTGTGACCATCAAAACGTCTTTAAATGTCCCCTGGGGGGAAAACTGCCCTCAGTGGGGAACCACTGCAACACAGCAGCAGAATTCAAATCTGCAGCTGACCTGTTTCAAAACCCTCCTGGATTAACCAACAATCTCCATTCTCTTGGAAGAACATGGTGCCTGAGCCCTCTCAGGAGGGCCTGTTTCACTTTGCACCATCACATAAGTTTGCACGCTTACCAAGAGTACACTGTGTTTGTTCCCCACCTGTCTGTGTTAGTGGGACTCATTTTAATCTCTAACCAAACATGATGTAAGGGCTTCCTAGCTGGTGCAGTGGTAAAGAATCTGTCTGCCAATGCAGGAGGCGCAAGAGACCTGGGTTCGATCCCTACGTCAGGAAGATCCCCTGGAGTGGGAAATGGCACTCCCACTGTAGTATTCTTGGATAGCGGAGCCTGGCGGGATACAGTCCATGGGGCTGCAAAGAATCAGACATGACAGAGTAACTGAGCACACACAAATACGTACAGGTACTGAAAAGTTCTTGTTTCTAGGAAAACTGAGTTGGGTTCTCTGGAAAGATTAAAAATGACAAGCAGCTTATCAATGAAAAAATGCTGCCTTCCCTATCACTTAGCAAAGGATGCTGCAGCCATCAAGCCACCACATTACAGCTGCTCTGACCGAACTTAGGAAACAAACAGGATGCCTACCATCCAGCAGGCAGCTGCTGCAGTCACCTCCGTCAGCATGCTCAGAGGAGACTCACGATGAGGAAGGAAGGACACTGGTCACACAGAGCTGAGGTGCATGTCAAAGGAATGATTTCAGTGAGCCCAGACTCTTGCATCTTTCCAAGCATTGAGAAGAACTGAATTCCTTAGCTTGAGATATCTGGTTTTCTTTAATAGGAACCTTTCAATGTTTTGACTACCTGGTCTTTGTTGCAAAAACTCTGATATATCCTGGCTTCTCTTTGGAGCAGTTCCTCAGAGCTATCTGAGAGGCTGCATCCTGGGCTTAAGTCTTCAGTTTCATCTGCCAAATGAAACATAATTCTCAACTTTTAGGTTGTACTTTTTTTTTTTTTTTTTCCAGTCAACAAGCTTAAGAAAAATTGATGGTAAGTTAGGTCTAGGGACAAGACAACTATAAATACTGCGGAGAAAAAAGGCATGGTTGTCACAAGTTTCTCCAAGTTCTTATTCCTCTTAAGTAAACTAGAAATTCCTAGATGGTGAATTATAGGTGTGATTTACGCACAAAAGACAATGCAGAATTCCATTCAGTACATCCACAGACTCAGGTGTTTGCCTTGCCTTTATAGCAAAAGACAAATGCTAGAAAAAAGTTATGCTTTCCACTCACTTAGTACTAGCAGGGGGAAATTTATCGTTTATATAGCCATGTACTCACATTAGAATTACAGACGTTATTTCATAAGAAATGTAATTTTTGGTGAACATAAATGAATGGGTGAACACAGTTTAATTTATGTTACTGACAAAACCTGATGATTCCTCTGGAGCATGTAGCTCCATGATTTAAAAAAAAAAAAAAATAGAAAGAACCACTGTATCTGATGGCAGAATGTGGCGAGGATTCACCAACCAATGGCCATTTTTTGAGATCATCAGAACACCAGAGCTTTTAAAATAATAACTTGTTCACTTTTATTCTTTCTTTATTGCTAACAAATCATCTGAATTATTCACATTTCATGAATTTATATCTTTTGTAAAGAAACCCTTGAGGAAAATAAACGTAGTATAACATGCTAAGCATCTTTTATACACTTTTCCTTCATAACCCAATTGAGAGAACCTAAAGAAGATGCCATATGGAAAAATTTCAGGGCAGTAAAGCTCCTCTTATGACACCATAATGGTAGACACATGTTAGCACACATTTGTCCAAGTCCATAGAATGTACAAGACTGAACCCTAATGCAAACTATGGACTCTGGTTTCGACGTAGGTCCATTAGTTGTGACAAACGCACCACTGTGGTGGGGGCTGGAGGGGGCTATGCCTGAGTAGGGGTGGGGGCATAAGAAAAATCTCTGTATCTTCCCCTCAATTTTGCTATAAACTTAAAACTGCTCTAAAAAATTAAGCCTTTTGAAAATAAGATGCCATAAGAATGATGCTTTTTCAATAAACTTATACATATCACAATGTCCATTAATAACACTCCTTTCTAAGCATAAATCATCTTCATCACTAATGTTTATTCATCCAGCATATTCACTGAGCACTGAGGCTATGTTCAGCACAAACTGTGCTGGGTGCTTTCAGTGGCACCAAGAGGAAATAAATCCTGATCCTTCTTTCCAAGTGTTTACACTCCAGTAAAGGACATTATGTAAAGTATTCAGTGGTGAATAGTTTTGAGTTTTCCACTAGTGAAAGCTCCTCTAAGTCAAAGATCGCTTCTTGTTCAAGGTTTTGGATACTCAGTGCCTGGCACCTACCAGACACTCAATAAATAAGCATGCAAGAGAACCATCAAACATTGTCTGCTGGCAGGTAATTCCAGTCTCTTAATTTTCTAAAATGTCCGTTTTAGTTATAGCAATATTTGGAATTTAATTGCACTAATTTTCTTTCCTTAGTTGTCATGATCAAGATAATCTGATTTCAAGAAGAGAGTGGAATGCTAAAAACTGAACGAAAACAACGATGAAAAAGATGACAAAGTGAAGTCATATATTCCGAGAAACAGAGTTGTCCTAGGGGCTAAGAAATAGACCAAAATGATGGAGGGTATTCACGTCTGATAGGTTGATATCCTTGGACAATTCTTTCTGCCTCATGGGGTTGCTGAGTCCCAGAATGGAATAATAATGCTGTCCTTTGATCTAGCGTTGCTGGATCAATCATCAGTGTGAACAGACAGGAAAGCTTTCTGCAAATTTGAAGTTGGGCTATAAATTCCATTTTACCAAAGAGGGGAAAAAATAAACTAGAAGAGACAAGTATTTGCAAAAGCAGACAAGTGTCTCATGTGTATTTTACAGTTTTTGTAGATTACTTAGCAATTCTTAAAAACGATTTTAATTTTAAATGTGTAGAACATTTGCCAGGGCGCACAGAGTGATGCCAGCTCTTCTTAGCTGTTTGAAATAGCGGTCTTCCTCATCCTCCCCTATTCCATCCCATTCTTGAACTATGCAAACAGTTCTTTTTTTAGGACGTGTTGAAGCAAGAGCTATCTATTTCTGTGCAGCTTGCCAGTTTCCAAAATTAGCTGACAAACTATAAAACAGAGGACATGAGAACCCCCCTGTTAATTGTGTGCTAGCATGATAAATATTTTTAAGACTTGGACTGTTTCTCTCCATTGGCACCTCTGATTCTTCCAAAAGTACAAAGACCAAAAAAAAAAAAAAGTTAAAATACCTTTTATTTTTATTGCCTGCCCCTGTAAATGATTTAATGTTCTGGTCATAAGAGGTAAGGGTGAAAGTATTACAATAAACTAGATTTTATTCTTTTCCTTGTCTGTTTTTTTTTTTTTTTTTGGTCATCCAGTGCTTGGGGCAAACAGTGGGCCTTTAAAGCTGGATCTATTTCCAAATAATACATAGATAAAAAAGATTAGCTTCAAGGCATCATTACAAATTCATATATCAATTTAGAACAGTTCAGTTTTTTTCCTACATGGTGAACTTCGAGTCTGGGAAATCTACAACACCTTAGAGATTAAAGTGTCTTCTCTGATAAAGTCAAAGACACTTCTCCTTCCACTCATCCCAACTTCTTTCTTTCTGATAATTTCTTTGAATTTATAATCTCTTTATTTTGGCCCTTCTTCTCTATCACTTTATCCTTCCTCAACTTTCACTCCCATAATTAAAATGTGTGTGGGCTTGTGTGTGCGTTTGTGTATAAATGCAAGCAATTACTCTTACATGGTGAAACCTACACACATATACACACCACACACTCACACAGCATAACTCACATTCACTGGGCTCTTATTTAATACCAGCCACTATTCTAGGCCATTTACATGCGTTCACTCACTTAACTCATCTAAAAGCCTCATGACGTTGTTAACTATGATTCAACTACAATAGAGATGAGGAAAATGAGACAGAAAAATGTTAAATAGCTTCCCAAGGCCAAACAGCTAGTGATGGACAGAGGCATTCTATGCTTGTGGTCACTCTGCTGCCTTGCTTGCTCTCAGTATCTACCAGATCTGATGTATACATATTTTACATCCACTCATTTATTCTGGGTTCTGTGCCAGAACAGAGAACCACCACAAAACATGGCCCCATTGTTGGAAACTGTACAATCTAGAAGTGGGAGACAGACAAAAAACAAAAAAGCAAATGGGTATTTATGACCACCTTATGTAGGCTTCCCCGATGGCTCAGTGGATAAAGAATCTGCCTGCAATGCAGGAAACACAGGAGTAGTGGTTTCAATCCCTGAGCCGGGAAGATCCCCTAGAGTAGGACATGGCAACCCACTCCAGTATTCTTGCCTGGAAGATCCCATGGACAGAGGAAGCTTGCAGGCTACAGTCCATGAGGTCACAAAGACTCAGATATGACAGCACATGGCACTACATAGCATATGTCATGAAGAAGAATGAGGCAAGGTAGGAGATAGTATCAATACATAATAGTAGGAGTCACAGGGGAGCTATTATTTCCATAGGAGGGCTATTTCTATAGAAAGGGGACTGAATATATGAAGGCATGACATGCAACGACTTCTACCCCCACCTTCATTTCTTATGTCTACTTATTTCCTTTGCACTATTGCATTGCATCTCTCTTTTTTTTTTTTTCCAAGCAATTATTCACTGGTACCCAGTGAGTGGAGCAGGCAATATGAGGTGATGCTGTAACTTAAAGAAATGGTAGTCTGGACCTGTACTTTCTAAATACCGATAAACTAAAAGGGGAGACGAGATCCTCAGGGAAACTCACCCAGTCACTTAGAAAACTGCGGGTTTCGACAAGAGACACTTCATATCGCTAAGAGGCCGGCCAGCCTCTCAAGTCCACTCCGGCGTGGAAGTGAATGAGGTATCAGCCGGCAACATCCACAGAAGTGGTCCCGCCTGCGGACCTGCTTCACAAGAGGTATCACTTCACGCTCCCTCTGCCTCGTCTGTGCTCACAGGGGTTAAACCCACCATGCCTGAGTGTATAGTCCACCAGGTGGAGTCTCTCTTTACATCAATTAGGTATTTAACTCAGGCTGAGGGCAGCCACCAAGGCAAGATGGGACTTCTGCCCACCAAATCCTCAGGAAACAGAGTCATACAGCGGGGTCCTGGGAACTAGCATGTGGGAGTGGGCAGACATGCGATGTGGGTTGCCAGAAGACTGGCTGCATGAAGATTAATTTAGTCTCATCACTGATGTATCCAGCCTCCTTCTGACTTGTCACTTGTTCAGTTCATCAGTCGTGTCCGACTCTTGGTGACTCCACGGACTGTAGCCCGCCAGGCTCCTCTGTCCATGGGATTTCCCAGGCAAGAATACTGGACCGGGTTTCCATTTCCTTCTCCAGGGGATCTTCCAGGGATCGAACCCAAGTCTCCTGCATTAGCAGGCAGGGTCTCTACTGTTGAGCCACCATGGAAGCTCTTTCCTTCTGAATAGGCCAGTCCGACTCAGAGTCCTTGCTAAGATTTGTGTGGGCTCCAGATTTCTTCAGATTATTTTAGCACTCTTCCTATAAAACAGCCACAAATGTGTGCCTCTGGCTCTGCTCTTGTGCTCACGGGCCTTAAGAACAAAATCACCCCAGGTTTCTTCTAGTCAAATCTGCCTCAGGTACCGTGGCACCCGGACTGTCATCTGTGAGTTGGGCCACTATTCAAACAACACTGCTGCTGTCCCTTCAGTCAGTGGGAGATGGTGTTAAGGGCTTTTGTTGTCTTTTCTTTCAAAAATGTCATCTTGACACTTAGCCCAGGAATGCACTTGAGAGAGAGATGGCGGTCCTGGACTTTGTTGGTGGAATCAGAAGAAGGAGAATGACATCTCCGCACTCATGGGTTTACCTCTTAATCATTTATGCTCTTTCTGCTCTGGAAATCCAGCATGGTTACATGATATGATCCAGTAAGTACCTGAACCAACCATCCTTTAAACACTCGGCTCCTGCCGTGGGGAAGGGTGTTAGCTTACTACACCCTCTAGGTAGTTACTAGGTTACTATAAGACCTCTGCATTTACTTTTTTTTAATCATTGAGCTGGAAGCTGTACTGCAGTTCATAAGTGAGCTTCATAAGGGAAAATATGCCCCCCCATGTTATTAATTGAAAATAATTTTTTCTTTGATAAGTCAGTTTAAAATGAGGCCCATTGTGCAAAAATAAAAGCCTAATTTTTCTCTCCTAGCTCCCAGAGACATAATATCACCAATAAGTCCTCTTAATGAGAGAAAATCATCCCCACTCCTGATAATTTCTGGATCAAAGAGGGATTTGCAAACACCAGCCTGCATTGTAATGTTTGACTAATGGCCTAATCCATCAACTGACGTGTATGGGTATTGAGTTCATTAGCATTTGTCATTAGCATTTACTTATTAATTTGTTCAACAAATATTTCTACAGCTCCTACTGTGTGCTGGTTTCTATGTGCTGAGGATGGAGCGGGAAATGAATATACGTGAACCCCTCCCTCACAAGGCTGACCACCCAGTAGGGGAGTTATCCACTGAGACCAAGGCCCGCACACAGGGATGCCCACGTGTCAGGAGCAGGGTGGGATTTTATCCATGCCGGCACATGATGAGCCCCTCCTGTGGAGGTTTTTGGAAAACAAATCCAGAGTGACTTCATCAGTGTAACTGCGCCAAAGTCCTGCCTGATGAAAAGACTTTAGCAAGAGGAAGGATATTTTGTCTTATAGATGCCGCCCTTCCCAAGAATATAAAATATGAAAGCCAGGGACTTCTCTGGCAGTCCAGTGGTTAAGATGCCATGCTTCCAGTACAGGGGTGTGGGTTCAATCCCTGGTCGGGGAACTAAGACCCCACATGCTGTGGCCAAAAATAGTAAAATGAAACACAAAAGCCACTGGCCAGTCTGAAGTGGATGTGAGAGCTTGCCGGACATTGTGGGCATTCCTGGAATGGGCTCTGACCTGGGGGAGGGCAGCAGGGGACCAAAGACACAGGGAGGATGGTGGGGGGAGACAAAGGAGAAGGAGGAGGAGGCTTCTGACAGCCACAGTCAAACTCCACGGGGGATGCAGCTACTTCATCAGAAAGATGGAGAGATGGTTACACCAGCTCTCGAATCCCTGGCTGGAGACTGGCTAGGAGTCCAGTTCCTTCCTCCCCTCTTTACAGACTGGCCCTGCAGGCTCTGCCAGGCCCTGGGGGCTGTCAGGCTTCAAGGAGCACAAGCTGGAGCTCAGGCCTCTTGTCCTTGTTTGTTTTCATCCAACATCCCGAGTGAGGAACAGATACGCTTCTGTTCAGGGCGCAGACTGGCGAAAAGGACAGGACCTCAGACGGCTTCTCTCCGTGCAGACCTGGTGACAACTGGTTGTCAGGAACAGGGCTCAGGCCAAGGCATTAAATGTTTGTTTGTTTGTTTTTTTAATTAATAAATTTTAAAATTTTAATTAAATTAGAATAAGTAATTTTTTAATGAAAAAAAGACTCCAGAAATTCTGTCAAAGCTTATCCAGCTATGGTGAAAGCTTATAGTAGCCATACATGGACACTGAAAAGTAATAAGGGCTGTTCCGACGTGATTCAGGGGAATCTTGTTTCTTTGTTGGTTTTCTATTTTTTTACTTTTTAGAGCAGTGGACATAATAAATGCATAATAAAATGCCCCTTTCTCTGGAAGCTAAAGAACCTACTTCTTTTCTCCCCTAGTGTCCAAGGGTGGGTTCATTTTGATTTTCAGTCTGCCCTGGTATACTCCTGGATGAGGAATTGGATTCCCTATCAGTATGCCTCATTTTGCAGACAAGTGAAGTAAGGCTCTAAGAAGTTCAGGGCTTCCCAGGTGGCTCAGTAGTAAAGAATCCACCTGCCAATGCGAAAGACATGAGTTCAGTCCCTGGGTCTGGAAGGTCCCCTGGAGGAGGAAATGGCAACCCACTCCAGTACTCTTGCCTGGGAAACGCCATGGACAGAAGAGCTCAGGCTACAGTCCATGGAGTTGCAAAGCATCGGACACGACTGAGCACGCGTGCACTGCACTGCTAAGAGGTTCAGGAGTCTGTGACCAAACAGTCAACTCAGGGGCTCCTGCCCGGCCCTTCTGACTATAAAGGCAGGCAGGGAGGTCTGGTCAGACACAGAATTCCATCTAAGTTCTGAACACAAAGGGAGGAGTGAGAGAAAATTCTCCCCTTCATGGATGCGTTCCTGCTTCTTTAATTTACCCGTCTGAAGGACTTGAGAGCAAAGAGGAAGTTAGGGTGTTCTAGGTGTGTTAGATGTGTTCTCTCTCATCTTCCAGGCCACTTGGGTCCTGCTGGGTAAATTACATTTGGTATTCATCACTACCTCTAGAAATTCAAATCTGTGTATTCAATCAGTGGGTCACATCCAGTTCTCTCCTTCAACAATCGCCATAATGTCTTTTCTGTGGCGATGGAGGTTTTGAACCAACCCCAGATGAAATCTCCAACCTTCAACACATTCACAGATGACAATCATATCTCTACAATTGCTAAAAAATAAAATAAAATAAAACCAACAGAAATGAAATCAGCAGTAAAAGAGCTAAATTACAGATAACAGAATATTCAGAATCTGTACCTCATCTCTTGAATGTGGGTGCACCGTCTGTATGCCAGAATTTCTTTAGCCACTGGTGATATTCAGTGTATTGCAATCGAGTGCAATTACAGTTAGCTATAATTAAGAACAATTACAGCTTTTATTTCTCTACTTGTTCTTTAAAAGCACATTTGTAATAAAACTTTTTTTTAAAGGTGAAGAACATAATTATATATCCTTATAACGTCTCAAATAATTAGTCTGACTAAAGTTTCTTCTGGAACAATTTTCATTTTAACTGTCAGATCTGCCATTTATAGTCAATGAAACATACTTAAAAAAAAATTCCATCATTAACCTTTTTCACCCCATCTAGCTGTATATGAATTATTGGTACAAATAGAAGGTTTCAGTATTTAAATCTCCAGGGCCTGCTGCAACCTAGAAAACAATTTTCCCTTTTGGTTGTGTATGTATGTGTGTCATTTAATTGAAAAAAAAAGAAAATGCTAGATTTGTAAAGTATGTTTTCCTGCTCAAGATTTTTGGGAAAAAAAATTGCTTGTGTTTGAAAGCCTCATTCACTTGTTCTATATGACAGACCACTGTCTTTTTGTTAATTTATGGCATACTTATGCAGTGCCTAAACTATGCAATGCTTAAACTGCTAAGTCACTTCAGTTGTGTCCAACTCTGTGCGACCCCATAGACAGCAGCCCACCAGGCTCCCCCGTCCCTGGGATTCTCCAGGCAAGAACACTGGAGTGGGGTGCCATTTCCTTCTCCAATGCATGAAAGTGAAAAGTGAAAGTGAATTTCCTCAGTCATGTCCGACTCTTAGCGACCCCATGGACTGCAGCCTACCAGGCTCCTCCGTCCATAGGATTTTCCAGGCAAGAGTACTGGAGTGGGGTGCCATTGCCTTGCTTAAACTATGCAATGCCAAAACTAAGACACCCCTGAATTGTGCCAAATCTGTCTCTTGGCTTAGTATGTCATGGAGCACAAGGTCAGTATCAGCCTAATAGAAACAGTGCCTAATTACTATCAGCAAAACATTACCTTCTTGTAAATCTAGACTCCAACTCATAAACACTTTAGCGCTGCCTCTCCTGCTAGACTGTAAAGTCACACGGGGTACTGTTCATCTCTATCATCAGCACCCAGAATGGACAGTGGTCCTCGGAAAGCGCTCAATAAACTGAATACATTGAATCGATGAAGATTCAGTTCCTTCCCATTTATGTAGGGAATGATTGAAAATTAATCACCTGAATGACTTTGATGATAGAAGACAATTAGGTAATACCACTTTGGGAATTAGGGAATATTTTCACCACTTATCTGGTTGAATTAGCTGCCCTGGGAAATAAATTGTTAGACACCCGGGAATGACAAGAAGGGAGTTAGAACAGATCACCTTTTAAGGTCCTCTACAACTTTGAGATTATCTAATAGCTCACTAAACTTAGACCAAACATACGGGCAATTAACATAAGCCTAAAATGGGCACGTGCAGTTGTATGAGAGTAAGTACATAGCAATCACATCCACAAGATAGATTATTAGTATCAAAGACGCTAATACATTGAGTCATGGCTCTTGTTAAAAAGTCACTCAAGGGACTTCCCTGGTGGTCCAGTGCTTAAGAATCTACTTTGCAATTTAGGGGACGTGGGTTTGATCCCTGGTTGGGGAAGGAAGATCCCACATGCTGGGGAGCAACTCAGTCCACGTGCTGCGACCAGCCCGTGTACCACAACCAGGGGGATGCAACGAAAGATCCCACATGACACGGCTAAGACCCGATAAGGCCAAACAAACACATGTTTTAAAAATCCCCTCTATATTAAAAACACTGAAATAGATTTACACTGCAGAGTTTATCATTTACTCTATAACAGCCAGCAAACACATACTTACTATGGTTTGATCACTTAGCACTTTATAGAAATTCCATCTTCTATTTTCCACAAGGGTGAATCATACTTATATGATGCCCATTTTTCAGATAAGAAAACTGAACCTCAGAGAAGTCAATTTGAACCCAGGCCTGTCTAATTCTACAATAAATGATTTAAAGAAGAAAACCACACAACACATGGCTAATAATGGTCAAAAGACACCAAAAATAAGATGATAATCTGGGTGGATCTCTATAGAAATCTAATGGCCAGAGTGAGAGAAACGGATCTAAGAAAAAAGTTTCACTTTCCAGTTTTACTAATAGTAATCTATAAGCTTTTATCTTATTGGTTCTGAGACAGAGATACTTTCTGTGGAAAAGGTCTGAATGTACTGGATGTTTTGAGAGCAGATAAGACATCAAACAATGCTTCTCAGGGTCAGGTGTAGGGTTGAAGGTTACCTGCAGGCATCACAGCAGGCTTCCCTGGTGACTTAGTGGTAAAGAATCCCCTGGTGAGGCAGAAGACGCAAGAGATTCGGGTTTGATCCCTGGTTGGGGAAGATCCCCCAGAGGAGGGCGTGGCAAGTCGCTCCAGTATTCTTGCCTGGAGAATCCCATGTATAGAGGAGCCTGGCTGGCTACAGTCCATAGGGTCACAATCGGACACCATAGGGTCACAATCAGACACGACTGGAACAACTGACCACGCATGCACACGGATATCACAGTGCTGTGTGTAACTAAAACCATCTACATGCCTACAAATAAGGCCATGGAATAAACTTCCATGTCCACACTGTGGAGTTAATATGGAGTCTTTAGAAAGTATGAGGTAGCCATGTAAGTTCTAAAATGGACAGAACTCCAAGGCATACTGAAGGATAAAAAGAATAAACTGCAGAATACACTGAGTTTTAATGCGGCTGATGTTGGAAGTGATGGAATTCCAGTTGAGCTATTTTAAATCCTAAAAGATGATGCTGTGAAAGTGCTGCACCCAATATGCCAGCAAATATGGAAAACTCAGCAGTAGTCACAGGACTGGAAAAGGTCACTTTTCATTCCAATCCCAAAGAAAGGCAATACCAAAGAATGTTCAAACTACCACACAATTGCACTCATCTCACACACTAGCAAAGTAATGCTCAAAATTCTCTAAGCCAGGTTTCAACTGTATGTGAACTGTGAACTTCCAGATGTTCAAGCTAGATTTAGAAAAGGCAAAGGAACCAGAGATCAAATTGCCAACACCCTTTGGGTGGTCAAAAAAGCAAGAGAATTTCAGAAAAACATCTACTTCTGTTTTACTGAGTACACCAAAGACTTAGACTGTGTGGATCACAACAAACTGTAGAAAATTCTGAAAGAGATATGAAGAGCAGACCACCTTACCTGTCTCCTGAGAAATGTGTATGCAGGTCAAGAAGCAACAGTTAGAACTGGACATGGAACAGCAGACTGGTTCCAAATTGGGAAAGGAGTATATCAAGACTGTATATTGTCACCCTGCTTATTTAACTTATATGCAGAGTACATCATGTGAAATGCCGGGTTGGATGATGCACAAGCTGGAATTAAGACTGCAGGGAGAAATATCAATAACCTCAGATATGCAGATGACATCACCCTTATGGCAGAAAGTGAAGAAGAACTAAAAAGCCTCTTGATGAAAGTGAAAGAGGAGAGTGAAAAAGCTGGCTTAAAACTCAACATTCAAAAAACTAAGACCATGGCATTCAGTCCCATCACTTCATGGCAAATAGATGGGAAAACAATGGAAACAGTGACAAACTTTATTTTCTTGGGCTCCAAAATCACTGCAGATGGTGACCTGCAGCCATGACATTAAAAGACACTTGCTCCTTGGAAGAAAAGCCATGACCAACCTAGACAGCATACTGAAAAGCAGAGACATTACTTTGCCAACAAAGGTCCATCTAATCAAAGCTATGGTTTTTCCAGTAGTCATGGATGGATATGAGATTTGGACTATAAAGAAAGCTGAGAGCTGAAGAACTGATGCTTTTGAACTGTGGTGTTGGAGAAGACTCTTGAGAGTCCTTTGGACTGCAAGGAGATCCAACCAGTCCATCCTAAAGGGAATCAGTCCTGAATATTCATCGGAAGGACTGATGCTGAAGCTAAAACTCCAACACTTTGGCTAGCTGATGAGAAGAACTGACTCACTGGAAAAGACCCTGATGCTGGGAAAGACTGAAAGCAGGAGAAGGGGATGACAGAGGATGAGACGGTTGGATGGCATCACCAACTTGATGACATGAGTTTGAGCAAGCTCCGGGTGTTGGTGATGGGCTGGGAAGCCTGGCGTGCTGCAGCCCATAGATTGCAAACATGATTGAGTGAGTGAACTGAACTGAACTGATGTTAAAAGCAAACAGAGCGAGACATTCCATGGGTCCGCTGGAAGATGGAAAAGCAGAGAAACAGGCTTGGGAGGATGCATGGGAGGCAGATAAGTGTTGGCCTCTGCAGAGAGGGGAGAGTTGGGCGTAGAAAAGTTCAGTTCTACACACAAAACATTTTGTTTAACAGGGCTGTGCAGCCGAGTGGAGGCCCTAACAGTGGGGCTCCTTCTCTGGGCAGCAGTTCTCTGGGGGCAGGCTGCAGGGCCCTCCCAGGTGCACCAGCCGATTCCTGCATCTCCAGAAGGTAGCAGAGGTGGGCAACGCCTGTGCCCAGGTCCTGGGGAGGGCTGCGGGCTGGTCTGGGAGGGGACAGGTTTGGGTGCGGACCAGTCCAGAGTGCGGACCAGGCTTGCACACACGACCTGCTCCCACTTGCAACGCCTGCCTATCTGAGAGAGACACTTACCACTCCCGTCACCACCAGGCCAGGTCTAGCCACACCACCACGGAGTCGCGCATGGCAGAGGACGAGCACAGGCCTGGGGATCTGCCCTGGAGAAGGGCGTCAAAGAACCCAGGTCACCCCTCGACAGCTGAGCAGAGCAGAGGGCCTCCTGCTAGGGGCACCAGGAAGGTCCCTGAGGTCCCCGAGAAGCACACAGATGCAGGCAGTTAGGTGAGTCCTGTGGATGCTTCACTGCCAGCTTCCGGGGGACCAGAAAGGGCCCAT
The DNA here is from genome assembly GCF_029378745.1 of Bos indicus. Taxonomy (NCBI): domain Eukaryota; kingdom Metazoa; phylum Chordata; class Mammalia; order Artiodactyla; family Bovidae; genus Bos; species Bos indicus. The sequence continues at coordinate 13,061,500 of NC_091772.1, forward strand.
TCACAGAAAGCGTTGCTTTTGCAAAACCTCCTTTCACTCAGTCCGGCTGGCTTAAAGCATGTAGACACATTCCTGAAGTGCATGCAAAGCCATTTTTATATATATATTACATTAATTTAATATGTCCTCAGAAAGCTTTCTTATTTAGAAGAGCCCTTTGGGGACTTTGGGTAAAGAATATGATCCATTTCTCACTTGTTTTACAACTGTATCTTCCTCAATCGAGCCTGCTTATTGGAATATTTTGTAATGAACAGAATCCTCTGCAATAAGGGTTAAGTAGAGAGTGAGGAGGTTTTTCTACTAATAGAAAAACAAGTCCTGGATGATACCTGTGGCCTGGGTTCTATGTGGAGCGCCTCGCTTTTCCAGCTAACTTCCTGGGAGAAGAAAGTTTTTAGTTTTTTCTGAGACGGTAGACTGCTGCAACATTGATGTTCCACAGATATCACAGAGAAGTTGCTAAAAGTTAATGTGATTAGAACTATGCAAACAAACATCCCAGTGGGACTTGCCTGGTAGCTCATATACCGAGTTAAGACCAATCAAATTAGGAGACACTGGGGGCTTGAAAGAAATTCTTTCCTTTCACTCACCTAGCCTCCCAGAAAGCTTCCTAGAGAGCTGAAATTCCCCTTTCTCCCTTCCTCTCCTCCTTCCTTCCTTTCTTCTCCTCCCCTCCTTCTCCTTTAGGAAGAGTCCATTTCTGCTTTATTAAGGTATAATTACATATAATAAATGGAGTATACTTAAAGTGTAGGATTTGATTAATATTTGGCATATGTATACACCCATGAAACTACCACCACGATCAAGATAATGAACATACCATCTACCCCAAGAGTTTCCTTCTGCCTCATGTAATCCCTTCCTCCCGTCTCTCCCTCCATCCCCAAGTAACTGCTGATTTGCCCTGTCACTCCATATCAGTTTGCATTTCCTAGAATTTTCTATAAATAGAATCGTACAGTATTACTTTTTTAGTCTGGCTTCTTTTACTCAGCGTAATCACTTTGAGATTCAGACATGTTGTAGCCTGTATCAATAGTTCCTTCTTCCTTATTCCTGAGCACATTCTGAGAATGTGCTATGGTTTGTTTATTCTTTTCTTGATGGACACGTGGGTCATTTCCATCTTTTGACTATTACAGATAAAGCTGCTGTAAACATTCATGTAAATGTCTTTGTATGCACATTGTATGATTTTCTTTCTTTTGGGTAAACATCCAGGAATGGAATGACTATATCATATGGCAGGTGTATATTTAATCTTTTTAGGAAACTGTTAAATGGTTTTCTAGGGTGACTGTATCATTTTACAGTCACCTATGTGACTGTAACAATTTACAGTTACCTATGAGGAGTGCAGGAGAGTATACGAAAGTTTCATGATTTGGTATGATCCGTCTTCAGTTTTAGCCTAGAAATTCAAACAGCTGTAGAGTGGTAGCCCATTGTAGATTTAATTTGGGTTTCCCTAGAAACTAATGATGTTGATCATCTTTTCATGTAATTATTTGACATCTTTATACCTTCTTTGGAGAAATGCCTGTTCAAATATTTTGTCCACTTTTTAAAAAAAATTTAGTTATTTGTTTTTCTGTTTCATTTTCAGGATTCTTTTTAATCAGAGCCACAATTTACAAATTTTTCTTCCTAGTCTGTGACTTTTCTTTCTCTTCATGATTTCTCTCAAAAACAAGGATATTTTAAAATAAACTCCAAGCACTAACTTTTGAATCATTACTTTTAGAATTGTATTTAAGAACTCTTTGCCTATCCAAAGTCACAAAGATTTTTCTCTAATGTTTTCTTCTAGAAGACTTATAGTTTTCAATTTTGTATTTAGACCTATGCTAATTTTGAGTTATTTTTGTATGATGTAAGAATCAACGTTTATTTATTAATTTTTTGCATGTGGCTATCTAGTTGGTCTAGCATGATGTGGTTGCAAAACCTATCATTTTCTTACTAAACTGTCTTTGCATCTTTGTTGAAAACCAGTTGTTTGTATATGTATAGATCTCTTTATGGGTTCTTTTGTTCTATCTTTTTGTCAATATCACACTGGTTTGATTACTGCAGCTTGATCCTAAGTCTTGAAATCATGCCGTATTAACCTTCCAAGTTTGTTCTTTATTTACCACAGTTATTTTGATTATTGTAGGCCTTTTACATTTCCACATAAATTTTAGTCAATTTCTAACTTATAAAAGCCTGTTGGAATTTTTATGGGTATTGCATTAAAACTATAGATCCGTTTGGAGAGAAGTGACATCCTAACAATATTGAGTCTTCTCACACATAAATTGGTATTACTTCTCTCCATTTACTTAGGTATTCTATCATTTCTCTCTGCATGACTAGTGGTTTTCATTGTATAGATTTTTACCTCTTCTGTCATATTTACTCAAAAGCACTTAATATTTTTGATGGTATCATAAATGGCAGTATATACAAACAACTCATGCAACTCAATAATAAAGAAACAAACAACCCAATCAAAAAATGAGGAGAAGAGCTAAACTGACATTTCTCCAAAGAAGATATACAGATGGCCAACAGGTACAGGGAAAGATGCTCCATGTTGCTAGTTATTAGAGAAATGCAAATCAAAACAACAGTGAGGTACCACCTCACACTCATCAGAATGGCAATCATTAAAACGTCTACAAATAACAAATGCTGAAGAGGGCATGGAGAAATGTGAACCCTACTATGCTGTTGGTAGGAATGTAAGTTGATGCAGCCACTATGGAAAACAGTGTGGACATTCCTTACAAAACTAAAAATAAAGTTGCCATATGATCCAGCAATCCCACTTCTGGGCATATATCTGGAAAAGAGAAAAACTCTAATTTGAAAAGACACATGCACCCAATGTTCACAGCAACACTATTTTCAGTGGCCAAGACATTCATGAATGGATAAAGAAGGCATAGTATATATACACAATGGAACATCATTCAGCCATAAAAAGGAATGAAATATTGCCATTTGCAGCGACATGGATAGACCTAGAAACTGTCACACTAAGTGAAGTCCAACAGAGGAAGACAGCTATCATACGATGCCACTTACATGTGCAATCTAGAAACTGTCACACTAAGTGAAGTCCAACAGAGGAAGACAGCTATCATATGACGCCACTTACATGTGCAATCTAAAAAGTAATACAAATCAATCAGTTTACGAAACAGAAACGAATTTACAGATACAGAAGACAAACTGATAGTTACCAAGGGATGGTGGAGGGTAAATTAAAAGTATGGGGTTAACAGATAAACACTACTGTATATAAAATAGAGAAGCAACAGAGATTTACTGTGTAACACAGGGAACAATATTCAATATCTTGTCATAACTTATCATGTAAAATAATCTGGAAACAAAATATATAACTGATCACTTTGCTGTACACCTGAAACTAACACAGTTTTGTCAATCAACTATACTTTAATACAAATAAATGCTAATAAGTATAAATAAATTAGCTTTACTAGTACAGATCTCATATCCTGTCAATTTGCTAAGCTTATTCATTGGTTCTAGTAGCTTTATGTAAATTCCAAAGAATTTTCTACAAACACAACAACATCTCCTTCTTCCTTTACAATATAGTTGTCTTTTATGCTGCACTTTTATGTCAGCTTTCCTGATGGTATTGGCTAGAACCTCCAGTATAATGTTGAATAAAATTGAAGAGGCAGACATCATTGTCCTGATTCCGCGCTTAGGTAAAAATCATTCTTTCCCTATGAAGTATGATAATAGCAGTTAATTTTTCATATCAGATTGATTGATATCACTGATATGATCAGATTGAAGCAGTTTCTGTCTACTCCTGGTTTGTGGAAACATTTTATGCAGGAATGGATGTTGAATTTGGTCAAATCCCTTTCTGTGACTATTAGATGGTTTTAGTTTGTTAATTTGGAAAATTATATTAATTGATTTTCAAGTGATGCCACAAGTTTGCACTCCTGACATGAAAGCCACATGGTTATCATGAATTTTCCTTTTTATATATTGTTGGATTCATTACATTAAAATTTTGTCTGTTGCTGCTCAGTCGCTAAGTTGTGTCCATCTCTTTGCGACCTCATGGACTGCAGCATACCGGGCTTCCCTGTCCTTTACTATCTCCCAGGGTTTGCTCAAGCTCATGTCCATTGAGTAGGTGATGCCATCCAACCAGCTTGTCCTCTGCCACCCGCTTCTCCTCCTGCATTTACATATCTATGTTCACAGTGGGTACTGATCTGGAGTTTTCCTGCAGTGTCTTTGTCTGATTTTGGTAATACGTGATGCTTTTGTCGCTCAGTCGTGTCCGACTCTTTGCGATCCCATGGACTGTAGCCTACCAGGCTCCTCTGTCCATGGGATTTTCCAGGCAATAGTACTGGAGTGGATTGCCATTTCCTTCTCCAGCGGATATTCCCGACCTAGGGATCGAACCCAGGTCTCCCGCATTGTAGACAGACGCTTTGAACGTCTGAGCCACCAGGGAATTCCATAATCTATAGAATAAGTTGGAAAGTATTCTCTTCTTTTTAATTTTCCTAGGAGAGTTTGGGTAGGAATGTATTATTTCTCCCTTGAATATTTGGTAGAATTTATCAGTAAGCCCCTCTGGATGTGGAGTTTTCTTTGTGAGAAATTTTTTAACTACAAATTTAATTCTTTACTATATATAGGACTATTTAGGTGACATTGTCCCCTGATGTCCACAAAGCATTGGTTGAAGAGTCCCCCACCCCCAGGTACCAAAATCTGTGGATTCTCAAGTTCCTTATATAAAATGACGTGGTAGAGTTGACCCTCCATATCCCAGGTTCCACAACTCTGGATATGCAGGGCCCACTGTATCTATTTCTCCTTCAGTAAGCTTAATAATTTTGTGTATTTCAAGGAATATGTCTATTTCACTTAAGTCAGCAGTTGGCCCATAGCCTGCAAACTAAACTTTTTTTTTTTTTACATTTTTAAAGATTGAAAAAAAAGTGACATCGACCATATGTGGTCCTCCAAGCCTAAAGATTTTACTCACTTGTGCTTTATAGAAAAAGTCTGCTGATACCTAATTTAAGTTTCAAATTTTTTGGCATAATGTTGCTCATAATAATTTGCTATTATTCCTTTAAATATTTGTAGAATCTCTAATCATGTCACATCTTTTGTTTTTGAAATTAGTAAATTAAGTTTTCTTTTTTTCCTAATCCATCTATTTAGATGTTTAGCAATTTTATTAATGTTCTGAAAGAACCAGCATTTGGTTTCATTAATTTTTTGTGTTGTTTTTTTGCTTTCTATTCCATTCTCATCTTTATTATTTCTTTTATCTTAAATTCAGTTGAGTTCAGTTGCTCAGTCGTGTCCAACTTTTTCAAACCCCATGGACTGTAGCACGCCAGGCCACCCTGTCCATCACCAACTCCTGGAGTTTACTCAAACTCATGTTCATTGAGTCAGTGGTGCCATCCAACCATCTCATCCTTTGTCGTCCCCTTTTTCTCCTGCCTTCAATCTTTCCCAGCATCAGGGTCTTTTCAAATGAGTCAGTTCCTAAATATTTTGTTCTAAATTAGCTCTTTTTGTAGTTTCTTAATGTAGAAATTGAAGTCACCAATTTGAGACTTCCCTTTAAGCCTCTTATCCTTATCCATCAGAGGACAGAGAGAATGAAAACCATAATCACAGAAAACTAACCAAACTGATCACATGGATCACAGCCTTATCTAACTCAGTGAAACTATGAGCCATGCCATGTAGGGCCATCCAAGACGGATGGGTCATGGTGGAGAATTCTGACAAAACGTGGTCCACTGGAGAAGGGAATGGCAAACCACTTCAGTATTCTTGCCTTGAGAACACCATGAACAGTACGAAAAGGCAAAAAGATATGACAGTCAAAGATGAACTCCCCAGGTCAGTAGGTGCCCAACATGCTACTGGAGATCAGTGGAGAAATAACTCCAGAAAGAGTGAAGAGACAGAGCCAAAGCGAAAACAATGCCCAGTTGTGGATAGAACTGGTGATGGAAGGGAAGTCCGATGCTGTAAAGAGCAATACTGCAATAGGAACCTGGAACGTAAGGTCCGTGAGTCAAGGTAAATTGAAAGTAGTCAAACAGGAGAGGGCAGGAGTGAACATTGACATTTTATGAATCAGTGAACTAAAGTGGACCATAATGGGCAGATTTAATTCAGATGACCATTATATTTATTACTGTGGCAAGAATCCCTTAGAAGAAATGGAGTAACACTCATGGTCAATAAAAGAGTCCGAAATGCAGTACTTGGATGCAGTCTCAAAAACGACAGAATGGTCTCTGTTCACTTCCAAGGCAAACCATTCAATCTCACAGTAATCCAAGTCTATGCCCCGATCACTAATGCCAAAGAAGGTGAAGTTGAATGGCTCTATGAAGATCTACAAGAACTTCTAGAACTAACACCAAAAAGAGATGTCCTTTTCATCATAGGGGACTGGAATGCAAAAGTAGGAAGTCAAGAAACACCTGGAGTAACAGGCAAGTTTGGCCTTGGAATACAAAATAAAGCAGGGCAAAGGCTGATGGAGTTTTGCCAAGAGAATGCATTGGTCATAGCAAACACCCTCTTCCAAAAACACAAGAGACGACTCTACACATGGACATCACTAGATGGTGAATACTGAAATCAGATTGATTATATTTTTTTGCAGCCAAAGATGGAGAAACTATACAGTCAGCAAAAACAAGACTGGGGGCTGACTGTGGCCCAGACCATGAACTTCTTACTGCAAAATTCAGACTTAAATTGAAGAAAGTAGGGAAAACCACTAGACCTTTCAGGTATGACCTAAATCAAATCCCTTACGAATATACAGTGGAAGTGACAATAGATTCAAGGGAATGGATCTAATAAAGAGAGTGCCTGAAGAACTATGGATGGAGGTTTGTGATATTGTACAGGAGGCAGTGATCAAAATCATACCCAAGAAAAAGAAATGCAAAGAGGCAAAATGATTGTCTGAGGAGGCCTCACAAATAGCTGAGAAAAGAAGAGAAGCAGAAGGCAAAGGAGAAAAAGAAAGATAGAAGCATCTGAATGCAGAGTTCCAAAGGATAGCAAGGAGAGATAAGAAAGCCTTCCTCAGTGATCAATGCAAAGAAATAGAGGAAAACAATAGAACGGGAAAGACTAGAGACCTCTTCAAGAAAATTAGAGATACACAGGGACCATTTCATGCAAAGATGGGCACAATAAAGGACAGAAACAATATGGACCTAACAGAAGCAGAAGATATTAAGAAGAGGTGGCAAGAATACACAGAAGAGCTATACAAAAAAGATCTTAATGACCCAAATAACCATGATGGTGTGATCACTCACCTAGAGCCAGACATCCTGGAATGGGAAGTCAAGAGGGCCTTAGGAATCGTCACTACAAACAAAGCTAGTGGAGGTGGTAGAATTCCAGTTGAGCTATTTCAAATCCTAAAAGATGATGCTGTGAAAGTTCTACACTCAGCGTGCCAGCAAATTTGGAAAACTCAGCAGTGGCCACAGGACTAGAAAAGATCACTTTTCATTCCAGTCCCAAAGAAAGGCAATACTATAGAATGTTCAAACTACCACACAATTGCACTCATCTCACACACTAGCAAAGTAATGCTCAAAATTCTCCAAGCCAGGCTTCAACGGTACATGAACCATCAACTTCCAGATGTTCAAGCTAGATTTAGAAAAGGCAGAGGACCAGAGATGGAATTGCCAACATCCACGGGATCATCGAAAAAGCAAGAGAATTCCAGAAAAACATGTACTTCTGCTTTATTGACTACTCCAAAGCCTTTCACTGTGTGGATAACAACAAACTGTGGAAAATTCTGAAAGAGATGGGAATACCAGACCACCTGACCTGCCTCTTGAGAAATCTGTATGCAGGTAAAGAAGCAACAGTTAGAACCGGACATGGAACAACAGACTGGTTCCAAATTGGGAAAGGAGTACATCAAGGCTGTATATTGTCACCCTGCTTATTTAACTTATATGCAGAGTACATCATGCAAAATGCCAGGCTAGAGGAAGCACAAGCTGGAATTAGGATTGCTGGGAGAAATTTTAATAACCTCAGATATGCAGATGATATCACCCTTATGGGAGAAAATGAAGAGGAACTAAAGAGCCTCTTGATGAAAGTGAAAGAGATAAGTGAAAAAGCTGGCTTAAAACTCAACATTAAAAAAACTAAGATCGTGGCATCTGGTCCCATCACTTCATGGGAAATAGATGGGGAAACAATGGAAACAGTGACAGACTTTATTTTGGGGGGCTCCAAAATCACTGCAGATGGTGACTGCAGCCATGAAATTAAAAGACACTTACTCCTTGGAAGGAAAGTCATGACCAACCTGGACAGCATATTAAAAAGCAGAGACATTACTCTGCCAACAAAGGACCGTCTAGTTAAAGCTATGGTTTTTCCAGTGGTCGTGTATGGATGTGAGAGTTGGACTATAAAGAAAGCTGAGCACCAATGAAGTTAATGCTTTTGAACTGTGGTGTTGGAGAAGACTCTTGAGAGTCCCTTGGACTGCAAGGAGATCATCCCAAAGGAAACCAGTCCATCCTAAAGGAAATCAGTCCTGAATATTCACTGGAAGGACTGATGCTGAAGCTGAAGCTCCAATACTCTGGCCACCTGATGCGAAGAACCTGACTCATTGGAATAGACCCTGATGCTGGTAAAGACTGAAGGCAGGAGGAGAAGCCAATGACAGAGGATATCATTGGATGCTACTGTCTACTCAGTAGACATGAATTTGAGCAATGGAAGTTGGCGATGAAGAAGGGAGCCTGGCTTGCTGCAGTCCATGGGGGATCACAAAGTTTCGGACATGACTGAGTGACTGAACTGAACTGAACTGAACTTTGTTTCTAATGTAAGAGTTTAGTGCTGAAAAGTCTTCAAAATACTGCTTTGGTGGCATCCCAGAAATATTGATATGCTGTGTTTCTGATTTTATTGAGTTCAAAATACCTTCTGATTTTCTATTTGATTTACTTGACACATGGATTCTCCAGAAGTATGTTATTTTCATTTCAAATATTTAAACATTTTCTGTTATAGATTTCTAATTCAATTCTACTTAGTCAAAGTGTACTTTGTATCACTTGAATACTTTTAAACTCAGTGAGACTTGTTTCTTGGCCCAGAGTGTGGTCTATTTCATAAATGTTCCATAGGCACTTGAAAAGAATATGAATGTTGTTGCTGGGTGTAATGTTCTATAAATGTCAATTAGGTCAAGTTGGTTCAAGTGTTCAAATCTTTTATGCTCTTATTGATTTCTTGTTTACTTGTTCTATCATTTCTTAAGAGAGGAGTGTTGAAATGTCTATTGTGAATTTGTTGATTTTTTCTATGTTTTCACTTCATGTATTTTGAACCTCTGTTATTATACATAAAAGTTTAGGATTTCTATATTCTCTTGATAAATCTCTAATTGACCCTTTATGATTATCAAATGACCCCATTTATCTCTACTAATAGCCTTACTATTAATAAAGCCACTCCAACTTTCTTTTGATTAGTGTTACCATGGTATATTAGTTTCTTAGGGGGGCTGTAACAAAATACAGAAAATGGGGGGATTAAAAATCAGCCATTTATTATCTCACAGTTCTGGAGGCTAGTAGTCCAAAATCAAGACGTCAGCAGGGCAAAGCCATCTCCGAACTCTCTAGCAAAGAACCCTCCTTGCCTCTTCCTTGCTTCTAGTAGCTGCCAGTCATCCCTGGTGACCTCGGCTTATTGCCACATGACTTCAGCATCTGTCTCTACTGTCACATGTCCATCTTTCCCATTTGTGTCTGTGTCTCCTCTATTCTTACAAGGACACCAGTCATATTTGATTTAGTGTCCACACTAACCCAGTATGCTCCCACCTTAACTAGTTACACCTGCAAAGACCCTATTTCCAAGTAAGTCCCATTCTGAAGTTCTAGGTAGACATACTCTGGAGGGAGGGGAGGGACACTATTAAACCCATTACACTTTGCTCTCTGGACCCCCCCGTTCACAGCCATTCACATCCATGAATGCAAAATACAGTCATCTCATCTCAACATCCCGCCCAATTCCCTTGTCCCTTAAATTATCCAATTATAAAAAGCTGTATATTCAGAGAAAACCATAATTTGAAAAGATACGTGCACCCCAATGCTCACAGAAGCACTGTTTACAATAGCCAAGACATGGAAAATACCCAAATATCCAACAATGGATGAATGGATAAAGAAGATGCGGTACATATAGACAATGGAATTCTACTCAGTCAAAAAGAGAATGAAGTAACGTCACTTGCAGCAACACAGATGCACCTAGAGGGTATCATACTAAGTGAGGTACGCCCAACAAAGAAAGACAAATATTCTATGATATCAGTTATATGTAGAATCTAAAACATGACAAATGAACCTATCTGTGAATCAGAAACAGAATCAGGGACATTGAGAATAGACTGGTGACTGCCATGGCGGGTGGGGAAGGGTGGGAGTCTGGGGTCAGCAGATGCAAATGATTATTATACAGGATGGATAAACCACAAGGTCCTACTGTATAGCAAAGGGAACTATATTCAATATCCATGATAAACCATGCTGGAAAAGAATGTGAAAAAGAATGTGTGTGTGTGTGTAAATATGTATGTATAACTGAATCATTTTGCTGAACAGTAAAAATTAACACAACATTGTAAGTCAACTATACTTCAAATAATAATAAAAGATTGTGGGTCAAAAGTTTGACCACCTTTCCAATCTTGGTTCTGTCCCCTATCTGCATGTGACCTTGGCAAGTTACCCCACCTTGGCAACTCAGTGTTCTCATTTGAAACACGTCGATAACTCTGGACTCTTATATGGATTAAATTTGATATCAGATGTTAATACTCAGCGCAGTGCCAGGCATACAGCAACTAGTGTTCACTTCTCAATAAACATTAGCTATTTAGTTAGTTAGTTGTTTCACTTCCATTTCAGCATATTGCTTAGGTGAGCAATGTAAGAGACATTCATTAAAAATAGAGTTTTGGCTTTCTCAATGGACAAACTTTTCCAGCTTATAACTTGCATGCATGCAGCATGCTAAATCGCTTCAGTTGTGTCCAACTTTTTGCAACCCTATGGATTGTAGCCCACCAGGCTCCTCTGTCCATGGAATTTTCCAGGTAAGAATACTGGAGTGGGTTGCCACGCTCTCCTCCAGGGGATCTTCCCAACTCAGTGATGGAACCTACATCTCTCATGTCTCCTGCATTGGCAGGTGGATTCTTTATCACCAAGCCACCTAGGAAGTCTTCATACTTGAGAAAGTAGGAAATCATATTAGATTTCCAGTGGATCCATCCTCCAAGTTGATTCACCATAGGGTTGGGAAGGGGACTCATCTTGGGGCAGCATGCAGATTAACTCTGGGAACTGAGTTAGTGTCATTTAAAAACATTGTACCTGATAGACTGCCTGCTTTTAATACAGATTTTTTTTTCAGGGGGGGCATTTTATAGGTGAACACAGTAGATTACACTTCCTAGTTCATCATCCCTTTCTTAAGTTCAGACAAGCTTATATAACCAACCGCTTATACCAGACATATAGGTATGATTGAAAGTTGATGATACAAACTAGTAACTGTGAAAAGGAATTTTCACTTTATCTTTGAAACAGCCCTATGTATCTATGACTTTGATAAAGAGGATCTGCTTTAGAACAATACCACCAAAATCAAGTTACTCTTAGCATCACACTATGTGGTCTGGTTAGTTACAATATCAAAGCTTAGCAATTTTAGATGTTACATTAAAACCATCTTATTGGTGCTATTTAACTGGTCAGAAGATTCATCTAGGAAATCTAACACATTACCAACTCATCTACTCAGACCCCAATTTTATTCTATTTGGCTCTTGATAATCCATTTTAAAGCTCACATTATACTTCTTCTTTAAGCTGCAAGTTTTGGCCTCTGGGCCCAAAGAGGAACATTTCTGAGATTACCTCTAATTCTTTTTGGCCCCAAATGAAAAATCTATCACATGGACTTTCTCTGCCCTGTGTGAATCAGGTTAAAAACGTTTATTGTTCAAATTATCTTGGAGGTTCTGCCCCACATTCATTACTGTTGCGGTAAACACAGCCATTCTGGTCCAAGAACTTTGAGTCTAGAAATCATAGAGCACATCCAGTGCTCACCTTCCCAAACTAGGTTTGCTCTGGGAACCCTGCATAGAAGACCCAGGCCACGGTTTTAGGTCCTGCAGCAGTGTATAAGAGTGTAGAGCCAGCTCTCTACTCAAACACAGATGCTTGCATTCTGCTCCTGCCTGACTCTGGGGTTTAAGCTGATTGCTCCTCACCTCCAACCCACTCCAGTATTCTTGCCTGGAAAATTCCATGGACAGAGTTGCCTGGCGGGGGCTACAGTCCATGCAGTCACAAAGAGTCAGACACGACTGAGCACGCACTGGTTGGCTGGCTTCCCCCCTCATGGCAGTTGATACGGCAACCACTTGGACTGCAGAGGAACTGCTGGATGCCTCAAACATCAGGAGTTTCCTATCATCTTAGGCCTCCAACAATTAAGATCTTTCTGTACATGTCATTGCTTCCGAGTCACTCAGAAACTTGCTGTGTGGCCTTGGGCAAGTACTTTACCCTCTCTGTGTCTTTGTGTGAATATCACCCCACCTCCCCTGATCTGTGAAGTGAAAAGAGCTGGATTGACCCCTCTCATTTTGATTCGGGCTGGATTCATTTGTTGCTGTATTTGAAGGGCAGTTAATTCTAATCCTTGTTTCAAAGCAAGAGGTTCGAATGTTCTGTTCTCGTGCTCTTCCCAAAGCCCCAGAGGAGCCACTGCTAGGAATGAAACAATCAAGAGGAGATAGTCCTAAGGAAAACACGACCGTGTGTGAAAAATGATATCCACATTCCACTTTTGGGCACATTCTCGTTTCAAGTACGATTATCTCCATCTGAGACTAAGGAATGACCCGTCCTAACCCTCCACAAACACAATATCTTCCTGTGTTTGCTTTCAACTGTAACAACAAGTCATCCTTCTGTGCTTTTCATCTTCCATATTGCAACACAATGCCATCCTCCCTGATGGCCAGGTAAAATTCAGGAGTCAGACTGGCCATTTCCGGGCGAAGTGGAGCAATCTGCAGAGCCCAATGGCAGCTCGAGGGAATGGTTAGTTCAAGTTGATGATGTGTCGGAGCTAGTTCAAGTTTCCCTGTGAACTTAGTTTGCCATTATGAGAGAAGACAGATGACAACAGTAAAAACAAACAACAACAAAAAACCATGAATGAGACAGTTTGGGAAACAAGATGTTTTGAAACAATCGGGAATTTCTCCTTCCTGTCTTTGTGCCTGCAAGTCTTTTAAAAATGAATCCATCCACTCTGTGTGTGTGTGCATGCTCAGTCATGTCCGTCTCTTTGCGACCCCATGAACTGTGGCCCGCCAGGCTCCTCTGTCCGTGGAAACTTCCAGACTAGAATACTGAGTGGGTTGCCAATTCCTTCTCCAGGGGATCCTCCAGACCCAGGGATCAAACCTGCGTCTCTTGAATGTCCTGCATTGGCAGGTGGGTTCCTTAATACTGCGCCACCTGGGAAGCCCCTAACCACAGGAACAGAAAAATGTACCTTTCCATGTGGATGGAGAAGATGTAAAATGCTCTGGCTCTGAGAGTCAGTGTGCGTGCAACAAGATGCCAAGGCAATGATGGGGTTCAGAAAGAATCACGGGCAGATGTGACAGAGAGAGCTACATGGGCTCAAGGCTTCTAGTGGGAGAGGCAACCTTAGACTAGCAACTTGAAGTCTATGGCCCCTAGGGAAGATTCCTGCTCCAACAACCTCTGATGGCGACCCTAGAAATAAATATCTTAGAAGCTGTTTGGATTTTTAGCAAATCTAGGCTGCTCACTTGTGTTCTTACTGACGTCTTGCCTTCAAAAGTGAAGTTCAAGAAAACAGCAAAAAGCAATGTAGATCATAGAGTTTATAAATATTTGGGCTCTAATTAAATAAAGGTTTTATTGCCTGTCATGGCTTGAGCTACTTGGTAAATGTCCATGTCTTAGAATAATATAAAACCTTTAACACAAACACATCTTTAAGAACAAGCTTTGCAAACAACACCATTCAAGAGGCAAGAGTTTTAAGAAGCCCCAGTGTCCGTGTAACACTCAGAACGCATTGTCCTCTGGGTCCCCCAGCAATCCTATGAGAACTGAAGGCCTAATAGTAACAGCACTTCACAGATGAAACAACAGGCTTAGTGTGATTAACAGACTCTTGCAAGACCTCCAGGGTGATAAGTGACAGGGTAGAGCCGAGAAGCCAAAGGTTATTTGACCTTAAGGCCTGGAGCTCTGTAAATCCATCCATCCGGCTCATCTAGCTAATAAATAGTAAAGCAGCAGCACGGAGGAGTGAAGGGAACTAAGGCCTGGAGTCGGATGTGGGCTGGAGTCCCCGTTTTGCCTCTTACAAGCTTTCCAAGTTATGCCAACCATGTGAGCTGATGTTGACTCATATGAAAAATGGGAAGTATGACACATACCTTTCAGGGCCGCCGTAAGGATGAAATTACGAGTTGAAGTATGTCAGTACCCAGTACAGCATCTGACACATAGAAGAAATTCAATAAAAGTTGCCTATTATTATTATTGTTATTAATGATAAAGGGAAAGTTTTTGGATTTCGTCATTTCCAGTTTTCAATTTCCAACACTATCAGCTATGCTTTTTTTCTTTTTTGCAATCAAAACAGATTTATTAAGAACAGAGTGCTCCCGTTTCATTTAGTTTGTTTTCCAATTTCTTCATCTCTTCTCTTTTTTTTTTATATTCTTTCTCAAGCCTTTATCAAGCATAGTAGAAAAGCTGTTGTATACATATATATAAATAGTATTCATAATATATATATTTTAGAAAACTTATGAACTTTTGCCTAACTAAAAAATGTATGACATTTTGATTCTACTTGTTTCACTTAGTATGAACAGATGCTAGATTTCTAATTTTTTTAAAACGATACGCAACAAAGATTTACTGTATAGCACAAGGAACTGCAGTCAATATATTGTCAAATAACCTATAATGGAAAATAATCTGAAAAATAACATACGTGTACATGTATAACTGAATCACCTTGCTGTGTAGCTGAAACATTGTCAACTGTACTTCAATAAAATAAATAGATTAAGAAAAAGAAGAACAAAAGAGCATAACAATTTTAACTCTAAACTTATCACTTTCTGCTACGCTAGCAGAGAGGGTAGAGAAAGGAATAGAAATTTTAGAGGAAGGAATAGAAATTCTTCCATGGAGTCTGGGTTAGTTGAGGCTGCAGGCCCCTCACCCCAGGGGCCTGCTTTGGCCAAGGATTTACATCAGAAGAGGGTTAACAGCACAATTGTTGTTCAGTCACTAAGTCTCCTCTGACTCTTTGTGATCCCATGAACTGCAGCACACCAGGCTCCCCTGTCCTTAACCATCCCCCTGAGTTTGCTCAACCTCATGATGGTTGAGTCAGTGATGCCATCCAACAATCTCATCATAGGAAAAGCAGTATGAAAATCACAAACAGATCATCCTCAAGTTATTTACATTTGTTCAGACTTAGAGCATGTAGTTCTAATCTCTTGGAAATAATTTTAAACAAAAGAGAAAAATCAGTCTGAGCCCTGAGCTTCCCCATGATGCTCTTTCCTTCAATTGCTTTCCTCTTTCGCTTCCACTGTGGAAATGGAAGATACTGCCTTGCACACTGACAACAGGCAGGGCAACCGAAACCAAAGCCTGCTGCTGTCTGTCAACGTCCAGGTGAGAGGTGCTTGGGGCTTCAGAAGGCATTTTCTTTACAAATAGTAAACTAATTGCATGTATCTGAAACAGATCGGGAGGAAGCATCTGTAAATTATAAAGCAATAATTTCAAGGATTGTGATAAGAAACAACTGTATTGTGTCTTTCAGTTTTTGGAGCACTTTCTTTGTCATTCCATGGAGCTCAGCCAGTCTTGTGAGCCAACCTTGTAGAATGAAGTTGATGAGAGGCAGAGGGGATGGGCACTTCCACAGCTTCAGACTGGGAGTCTGTGGTCCTTCCATCCTACCTCACTCTCTGTGATGAGGACAATGCATCCTTCAGCCCTCCAGACCCAGCCACAAAGCTCCCTGAACACCGCTGATTCCTAGAAATTTGGACAATAGTGGATTGGATCCTCTTCCCCCTTGGTATGTCATTATCTCTTCCATTTGGCTATTAATTGTATTCTCATTTTGAAATGAGAGAAGAAAACAGTCAGGAGAACTAACGCACATCCACAAGTCATCACTAAAATTCTCTAAGTTGAGACTTAGGGAAAAAAAAAAAAAAAAACTCTTCATTACTTTGACCCCATTTTTTACATCTCATTAATCTGCATACTTTTGAGTTTCGATTAGAAGTTCAAGGTTGATCAACATTGGTGTAGGCTTCTCTTAGCTGTCGCTGTCCCAAATTTATCAAGCATAGGAAAGAATCTAGTCTCTCTAAGTCAGTCATTACTGAGGATGGGCTGTTTATTTCTCTCAGAATCAGAACCAGTCCCTTTGAAACTCTCTGTCGTTCTATCGTGCTGCACATTCAGAGGGGAGGGTAACTTCCTGCCCAGCAGGCCCACGGTTGGAGGCGGCAGAACTGAGTCTCTTCGGCTGTGTCAGGTCTCAGTTGTGGCACTCAAACTCTCGAGCCGTGGCACACAGGCTTATTTGCTTCTAGGCAAGTGGGTTCTTAGATTCCCGATCAGGGATCAAACCGGAGTCCCCGGAACTACAAGGCGGATTCTTATCCACTGGACTCCAGGGAAGTCCCAAGGACTGAGTTCCCCATATGAGTGCTCAGTGCAGACCAGATATGAACACCTGCCATCACTCTTATCAGAAAGCCAAGGTCAGATGGACACGGGCCTGCGACCGCAGGAGGTCTTTTGAAATAAAGTTGATCACCTGGATCTTGCATGGGTCTGGGTTCCAGAGATTCTCCAGTTATGCTAGAGTAGGCACAAAGCCTGATTTTAATGAAAAAGTCACTCATAATAATGCACACTTGCTTTGGGGATGACAAAAAGACAGAGAAACGAAGAAACAAAGAAAAGGGGGAAAAAAAGTATTATCTACAGTGATAAGCATCAGCTTGTTTATCACTGTTTTGTACCATGCTGTCTAGAAAAGAAAGACTCCAGGACCCCATAAGTAGAATACAGTATATGATTTCTTTGAAACTTCATTACGTGTAGATTAACCCCTGCAAAATGCCTCCATCACATGGAATTACTGGGAAGAGGCGAAAACAACAAAAGAGCAAATCCATGGATTTCAGAGTGAAAATCCCTGAGGCTTAGTTTCTTCTCTGTTGGATCTGCCCACATGAACATTTTATATTAGAGGATTTTAAATTTTACAACCACCCTCTGCTTTCTTCATCAGAGAAGATTTTTACATTAGGAGTTTCACGTTCTTGGACTTGATAAGAAATAGAGGGCGATGGGCTGTTCCTTGGACTCGTTGGTGTTTCTTCTCTGGGCACAAAACCATTCGATCATGAGTCAGCACTCGCTGAGAGGTTCTGATCTTCTGGGACAGGGCAGGCACACAGAGGTCAAGGTCACACGGTCATGACTCACAATCTAGGGGGTTGCTGGAAGACCCTGCCAATGCAGCGGATGCGGCTTTGGTCCCTGGTCTGGGAAGACCCCGTGTGTTGGGGGGCAACTAGGCCCATGCACCACAACTACTGAGCCGTCTGCTCACCGCAACTAGAGAAAAGCCTGCGTGCAATGAAGACCTACTGTGGTCAAAAATAAATAAATAAAAGAAGTGTGTACAGTGTGCTCACAGACTTCAGAAGAGAGACACCAGTTTTGATGAGAGGTGGTGATGACTCTGTTCTAGGTCTTAACAAACAGGTAAGAGAGGATTTCGGGTCAAGGGAACAGCTCGAGCAAAGGCGTGGCTCGTGAAAAAGATCAAGTTTGAGGGTTTGCAGCTTTGCACTGTGGCTGGACTCGAGTCACGTGTTCATGGAACACGGGTACGACAGCAGCTGAGGGAGGGTGGTCAAGGTGAGCTTTGCTTCTCTCTTTACTCGGGAAACATTTTTTCTTTAAAATGAAAAGCTCTGCTCATCACTTGTTACCCTCATAAAGACCAATTTATTTATTTATCTGGACCTTATGATTGCATGCTACTCTATAAACAAATGATAATTTTTAGCTTTGCTGGAAGTTATGCTTTGAAATGAAACAGCTCCCCCCAGTTCTTCCCCAACAGACTTCAATTCAAAGGAAAGTCTTCTCTGTCCCTCTCAATACCCTGTGTGCACAATTAAATGTCCTTCGGAGTGTTTCCAGTAAGCAACTCTTTAGGAATATTCTTTAGGCTCCCATCAAAGCCAAGGTGCTTTCCTTTTCTTTTTTCTTTTTAACCACTTAACTCTTTTGCCATTTAGAAATTGAATAACTCAAACAATTTGCCCTTTCACGCACAAGTCTCTTGCACATATAAGTCCCCCATAGTCATACTGGGGCATTACAAATTGAAAGAAAACTGCACTTTTCTCTTTGCTTCAAGACTGTTCCTAGACAATTTTTTTAATTGCTCAGCTTCATATTCCACCAGAAACATTGATGTATTAATTTCCGAGGGAAAAAACACCGGAAGACCCCTAGAGAAACCTTTTCAAAGTATGTAAAATAGTCTGGAAAGGCCTCCCAAAATACACAAGCAGCCAAATAGTCTCGTCTCTATCAGTTCTGTAAGAATTTGTTTTGCTCACTCCACAGAAGCCGAGCAAAATCAATGGGACAAGAGGCCCTGTCAATTCAATTGAACTCTGCAAACTACCAGGCGGTCATAATAATATGAGTGAAATGCTTGCCTTACATAACACAGCTCTTATCACGTGAGATTTATCAGCAGCCACATTTTTCTTGGGAGGCTGGAGCCCAGTGAAGTCAATGGTGAGAGAGCCCTATTAATCACAGCTGAACCTGGCGTGCTATCTGTGATACCTTGTAAAGAGGAGGGTGATAAAAAACAAGATGCACAGTGACACTGGCTGTCAGAAATGCTTATGGGATGATGTGCTCGTATCAGATGGCTTTGCAAGTTGGATTGGCATTAAACATTCCACAAGTGGAGTTTAGAAAAAATAACAATGCTACAAACCTGGAAAGGAATAGCTCTAGGCTTCTGCCAGTCCCCGGTTATTTTAGACCTGGTGAGAGGGAGCTTAAAGGCTTAAGGGAAGCCGCTGAGGCGTTCATTCTCAACGGCAAACTGAGGAAGCTGTGGCACCTGGACACAACTCTGCACCCTCCCCACCCCACCCTCCACCCCTTATAATCCCACCCTGTGTAGAAATGCAGCCGTTGTGACAGCTCCTTGCTTGGCCACAAACAACTTATAAATAATGCTCACACACTGCTCACTTCGTGTTTTAATGCACAGAGATGTTCCATGCTTGCTTGGTAGTCAGACTCTAACGTGGGTGTCTGTGTGCAAGAGTCTCATCTGTCAGAAACTGTAAGAATCAGGAGGGCAGCCCCCCTGTGAGCAGTTTGGCAGCATTCAGGAATCTGAATGTTCAGTGAGTGTTGTGTCATCAGGATGCCCCAACTTGTTGATGGAAGGCTCGTCCAAGGAATAGCAAGCGGGGTGACAGCCACATTCTCACAGCTCTGTCTTAAAGGATCAGTCAAAGGGGAGATGGGAGGTCCCGTGACTTTTCTTGTTATCATCACTAGTCTGGGCTAAAACAGGTACCTGGCTCGTACAGTTACCTACAGTAAGAAGGGAAGACAGGAAAATGATCTTGGATAGAATGCTGATTTAAAAATATAAAAGACCATCTGTCCAGACCATTAGACTATGTGGGAAGACTGAGTTCTTTCCAGTATCATAAGAAATGAAAGATAGAATGATAACTCTTCAAGGGTCTCCAGATTTTGACCCCTGTGAATATGCTACTTTATATGGCCAAAAGGGACCTTGCCAACGTGGTTAATTTAAGGGTTTCTAGTAGGAGAACATCCTGGATTATCCAGGTGGGTCCGCTGTCATCACAAGGGTCCTTGTAAGAGACAGAGGGAGGGGGACATTCGTAGTGAGAGAAGGCAGTGTTAGCACTGGCAGCAGTTCAGTACAGAGCATCCCTTGTCACTTTCTAGGTGGCCACAATCCCTTCTGCCCGTCGCAGGCATGCACAGGTCCCACCCAAAGCCAGCCACTGGGACATACACAGCTCCAGCTCTCAGGAAATCCAATTTAGTTACAGTTATTCTTCATGGAGTCACTGTTATAGAGTTTTAAAGCTTTGAGATGATTTATTTTTAAAAAATGTAATGGAAAGAAAAAGGAGAGAAAGATTGGGGTTCCTTGCTGATTCCTAAATCACAATCCCAAATGATTCTGGATAGGGAGGAAAGGATGAAGAGGAAGAAGATGGGGAGGAGGAGTAAAGAGGGGGAGGTGGGGGAAGAAGGGGATGGGGGGAGAAGGGGGGAATATCACAAGAGCACCTCACCCACGGCACCTCTAACAGCAGTATCAGGGGAATGTATTAGGTTAAGACATATGAAACAGTCATTTTCATGGTAAAAAATGGTCAAACAGAAAGAATTAGATACGGTTTAATCTGTCCATCATCTACTCCCCACCTCCCCGTGGTGCATCTTCCTAAATGCCTCTGGGCTTATGTCACCTGGACCACAGCAGCCTGGATCCAGTGGTGGGATCCCACCACCTTGGAGGCAGGCATGACATGGGCTCTGATCACGGTGTTGCTAGCCTACCAGGGACTCCTGAGAATGATGCAAGACAAGGAGTGTGCGGTTCATCTCAGCAGCATCTAAAAGGGCTATTCCCAGCAGCAGCCTCCATGGTGACCAATGGTAACACCGAGGGAAGAGTAAAGAAGGCCAGTTTGTATACAGAATGCACATTTAAAACAGAAATCCCCTCAGAGATGCCCCAGATCTCACATTACTGCTTGCAGAAAACATTTTTGTTTTCCTTATAACAGGATATAAAACTTTAGATCATGAAAAATGTGGCACTTCTCAAATTTTATTTCTTAAATGCTCAATTTCTAGGGGAAATTTTAAAGCTAGAGAATTCCCTGGTGGTCTGGTGGTTAAGACTCAGTGTTTCCAATACAGGAGGCACGGGTTGGATTCCTGGTTGGGGAACTAAGATCCCACTTGCCCTGTGGCACAGCCAAAAATTAATCAATAGAATAGAATAAGATAAAGCTAGAAACAAATAGAATGCAGCTCAGTCAACATACAGTCTCATTTGTTGTTAGTACTTGTTTTTTTTTTTTTTTTCCTTTAATATACCTTTGCTCCTCTAGTCAGTATTCAGGTTTGCAAAGCTTTCTGAAAGCATTTCTCCTGAAAGTAACAGACATGCTGGCTACCCCTGGAAAGGTGACTGCGTCTGTTACTAAGCTAGCAAAAGGACAGTACCTTATGATGGCCTATTAAAATATCATAAAATGAAAGCAAACTATTTTTCACTCCCAGCATTATCTTATCTTAATTAAAAAGTATAAAACTAACAATTTGAGAGTCAGGGAGAATGACAATAAGCACTTTTGCCATCCTCCAACATCCAGAGCTTATAAACTAGTGGGGAGAACAAGCTTTACTCTAAAGTCAAGACAAGATCATAGATCAGAATATACTTGGCCTCTGCTTGCATTGAGGGGACAAGCCAAAGGTCCAGAGCTGAATCTTGAATCCAGAACATGATGGGTATTGTTCAGTGTTTCACATTCTGGAATAACAGAATAATAAAATAAGAACAGCAGCATAGTAAATGCATTTTATTTATTTATTAGGAGCCCAAATCACAAGAAAACCTTTGGGGAGAGAATTCACATGGGACATCCTTGTTATTAAGTATTATTTTTTTCCCTTTTAGTAATATAGTTTCTGTTGTCAATGAACGAATTGCTTTTTAGAGCAATAAAACCCAATGGAATAATTCAATTTGTTCATGTTAGCAGTGGGATTTTCCAATAATGAATTGAATTTCATGAGAAAGAGAGGGCACATTTTCCTAGAGATGAATGAGGATTAAGCCAATATAAACTTCCTTCCTTCTTCAGGCAAGTAATTTAGTGACAATGGAACACTTTCCCTTTGCGGTCAAGTAATGAGAGCGGCGATGAATTTAAGAAAACCAACTGTGAGGGAAACCACACTTCAACCCTGCTCTTCTACAGCAGTTTAAGCAGCGGTGGGCTCACTCCGCAGATGCTCTGCTTTCTTACTTTCTTTCTTCTTTCTCTTCTCTTCTTCACTTAGTTTTTCAACTTCCTTCTTCTTGCTAATGGTTTCAGTTTTTGAGATGAGACTGAAAGTGTGAGTAAGAAGATGCAAGTCAACAGCCCTCTATATTGATGAACATTCTGGAGCAAATGGACCATCCAGCCAAATAAGCGGAATTGCTAGCAGTGACTGTACCCTTCAGGAGTATGCTGGTGATCGGCTACCCGTGCCTGATTCCCTTTACGTGTTTCTCCTGCAGTGCCCTTCAAGCACACAGCAAGAGGCAAAAAATGCAGTGGGACTAGCAGAGAAAACTATCAATTGAAAATACCACTAAGCTTTGGGAGAAATTACCCCCAATTGCAAAACAGATCATATGGAGTTAGGAATCATATTGTTGTGCCTAGACTTCTTTTTTAAAATTATTATTATTTTATTATTACTTTTTACTTTTTGGCTGCACCACATGGCATGTAGTTTCTTAGTTCTCAACCAGGGACCAAACGCACACTCCCTGCATTACAGTGCTAACCACTGGACCACCAGGGAAGTCCATGCCCAGACTTCTGCAACTCAGTGAGGTAGAATCATACTGGATAATGACTGTCAGGCAGCAGAAGGGTTATGCGGCATATCCCCAACAACTTGCTTTCACGCTTCAGATCTGAGAAAGGGATTGTAGCAGCACCAGGGAGACTCTGAGAGATGAATTTGTCAGCGGGTGAAGGCTGGGTATAGAAAATCTTTTCTCTGTTTGAGGATCGGTATGAAAAACAGAACAAGTGTGTAATTGGGAGGAGTCTGGGCAAAGAAGCACTAGCATAAAAGAAAGGATCCGTTTTCCTGTAGATGCAATGGAAGTGTACCTTACACAGCACGGTGCCTATAGAACTATTTCATGGCTGAGAATGGGGATTTGGGCGCCAAACTTCTGGACTAAAATCAGAGCTTTCCCATCTATTAGTGATTAGTCAACTGGGATGAGGATAACAGCACCAAGTGGTGTGAAGATGAAATGGATTTATACGCACAGCACCCTTGATGAGTAGATATCCATCGTTTATCACTGCCATCATCCCTACATGAAACTAGAAACTATGGACCTCTGCGCTTGGTCTTAGAATATCAAGGAAACATGGATTTTTAGGAATCAGGAGATTACAATCTTAGAGGGGAGTGGATCTGGGCAAGGTATGAAAAAGCAACTGACAGAGAAGAAATTCATGTCAGAAAATAAACACAGGACTTCCCTGGTGGCCCAGAAGCTGAGAGCCTACCTGGCAATGCAGGCGACATGGGTTCAATTCCTGGTCCCAGAAGATTCCACGTGTTGCAGGGCAACTAAGCCCATGTGCCACGACCACTGAGCCTGCGCCCTCGAGCCTGTGCTCCACAATGAGGACCCCGGCACCGCAACCAGAGATTGGCCCCTGCTCACTGCAACTGGAAAAAGCCTGAACACAACGACAAAAGCCGAGGGCAGCCACAAATAGATAAAGGAAATTTAGAATAAAGAAAATGAAAACGAATGCCAGAATAGATGAAAATGCGAATTCAAAGCAACAAAGAGCATTGACATTGTATAGGAAATACACAATCGACACTGAGAAAAACTGACACTCACACTGACACCGAGAAAAAATACAGATCACATATAGGAAACAAGTACTAAGTAAAAAAGATTGAATGAAAAACACTGATAATCCTATGTCTAGAAAATCCACATTCCCAAGAAAGAAATCACAAAAAAAGATATATAATGTCACATCTCCATGATGCAAAGACAGCTTCCCCTCTTCCACCTAGACTTTTTAGTAGCTGTAAAAGCAGGAGGTTATCATTTTGCTGATGTATATCATTTACATAAATATATGCATAAATATGGGCTTCCCAGGTGACACCAGTGGTAAAGAACCTGCCTGTGAATGCAGGAGATACAAGAGATGCTGGTTCGATCCCTAGATTGGGAAGATCCCTTGGAGGAGGGCATGGCAACCCACTCTAGCATTCTTGCCTGGAGAATCCCATGGACAGAGGAACTTAGCAGGCCACAATCAGTAGGGTCACACAGAGTTGGACACGACGGAAACAACTCAGCATGCATGCATGCATGTATATATATGCATATACATACATATGTGCATGCGTGTATGTACATATCTATATAAATATAAATGTATATACGTGTATACATATTTATGCATATACATGCACATATAATTAAATCAGCAATGTATATTAAAATTTTTGTTTGTTGTTGTTCAGTCACTAAGTCATCTCTGACTCTTTGTGATGCCATGGACTGCAGCCTGCCAGGCTTCTCTGTCCCCCACTATCTCCCAGAGTTTGCTCAAATTCATGTCCATTGAGTCGGTGATGCTGTCTAATATTACATCTTAATATAGTAGCATCTTAATATAGACACTAAAATTCAGTAAACACATTTCTGAACTAAGCAAAATGAGTCAACAGGAAAAGATTTATCTGCATTCCAGAAAAGAATAATAAATGCAAAGAGACATATACCTATACATACACCAACGCTTTTACAATGTCAAGACTAAAGAAAAGGAACGCCCTAGTAGTCCAGTGGTCAAAAATCTGCCTGCTAGTTCAGGGGACACGGGTTCCATCCCTGGTCTCAGAAGACCCCCCTATCCCTTGGGCAGCTAAGTTTGTGTTCCGTAACAAGAGAAGCCACCGCAATGAGAAGTTTATGCAAGTAGAGAAAAGCCTGTGCAGCAAGGAAGACCCAGCACAGCCAAAAATAAATGAATAAATAAAATTTTAAAAGAAGATTAAAGAAAAATACTCTAGTCAGAAGTCAGATTGGGAATTTAGCTGACTCTTAATATTTTTCTTCTTTAACAAAAGAAAATAGATTTGAAGTATATATGAAAAAATATTTCATTATATTAAATCTGGATGGTGGATTTACCTTTGTCTAGTTTTACTAATCTTTGGACACTGGTTTAAAATATTTGATAGTTTAATAAAAGAATGCCTCTCTTGCTCAGACTTATCTTTCTAAACTGCAAATTGCAGGAAAAAAATGAAGTCAAACTTTTTTCTTAAGAAAATAAGTGATTACTCATGCATTCTGTACATAGCCAGATGGTTTTCAGATTTTAAGGCAACAGGCAGTCTTGCTTGGATATGCAAGGTCTCTGAAAATATATAATCCATGTACCAGTTCTACAAATTTATGTAAATCTATTCCAGTTATAAAGGAGGTGAATCAAAGGCTGAACGTAAGCATGGGAAAGTCAAGGTGTAAAAGGACTCTGGTGGCAATTAAACAAGTGAAACCCACAGATTTACACTCAAGTAACAGCTAAAAATAAAGCTACAGAATTAAACATGAATGTTGGAAATAATTTTTGAAAGAAAATATTTGTTGCAACAATTTACAATTTAGTAATAAATATGATTAAGTAGTAATAACCAGGGTCTGGAATCTTATATCACTTACTATTAGCCAAAGGGTGATGGGGAGAAGTAAAATCATTCTAAATTTCACATTATATAGAAGGATGAATTAAAATAATGGTTCTTGAATCAGTAAATAAAGCTTTTCTACCTTTTAGAAATGGGCCTTTCTCACCACCAGGAAAAAATAAATAAAAGCACAAAAGACAGATAATTATGGAAAGATCAAGGCATATAAACATGAAATATTTAAAATAATATGACAGACGTTTGTTTAACCATTTGGTTAAGACAGAAAATCATTGTTTGAACAAAGTTTAAAATCCCCTCTAAGAATTTGTTAAAACCAAAATCCAACTATAAGCTATTTTAAAGGGAAACAAAAGGACAGAAAACTGCTAAAAAAGAAAAAAAATTTTTTTAAAGATGAGCTCAAACGTATCAGGTAACCACAAATAGAAAGAAAACAGTGGTGGCAATAATAATTGAAAGTAAATCTGAATTCAGTACAAAAAACTTTAAATGAGAAAGAGTATCATTTTCATTACTGAATCAATTTTCTTAAAGAAATTATCAAACATGTAGGTGACAATTCAGATAGCATTTCAACAAATCAAAAACTTAGAAATAAAAGAAATGAACAAAAACAAAATTCTGTGAGAATTATATCTCAGTCTTTCAAAGGTGAAAAATTTGAAAAACAAGGAAATTAAAGATTTGAATATCATAAAACAGATAAAATTGAACAGATATATCTCTATCCAGCTTTATATTGCACAAAGCAGCCAAAATCTTGATCCAATAATAGGCTATCAAAACATTTTAAAAATTCCTTTAAAAAGGAATCATAAATGCCATAGATTCTGACCATAATGAAATAAAATCAGAAATATGAAAATTTAAGGAAATATACCAAATCACTTGGAAATCTAAAACAAAACAAAACAAAGCTAAACAAAAAGTCTACTACACAACACTTAAAGAGAAAAAAATTTTAAACTTTACAAACTATTAGAGAATAAAAATATTAAAATATAAGATATAAAAATTTATAACTGGGGTAGATTTATTCAACAATGAGTGAAAATAAATTATACTTATGAGAGTAAGCAAAAGATAAGAAAAACAGAAGGATAGAAAAGATATTAGTAGAAATTACAGAAAGCAAAAGCAAAAATAAACTCCGAAATCAGTTCAGAAATCAGTTAATGAACCAGCTGTTTGGGAGAGGAAAGTATATCAAGAAAATTAAAACCACAAAAGGAACAAATACAAAAATATACAAATAAAGAATAAACAACTAAGAAACAAAAATAAACATCAAAAGCATCTGCAGAGCAAATGAAACCATCAACAGTTACCTATAGAGGAATGAAACTGGACCCCTATCTCACACCATAAACAAGAAGTAACTGAAAAATGGATGAATACTTAAGTTGAAGATCTAATACCATAACACTCTAGAAGGAAACACAGGGGTAAGATCCTTGGTTCATCTTGGCAATGATTTTTTTCAGATTTGATGCCAAAAGCAAATGCAACAAAAGCAAAAAATAAAGAAGTGGGACTACATCAAACTAGAAAGCTTGTGCACAGTAACAGAAACAATCAGCAAAGCAAAAAGACGACCTGCCGAATGACAGAAGTATTTGCAAACCACATACCTGACAAGGCTAAATATTCAAATACGCAAGGAAGACATACAATTCAACTGCCAACGGACAAATCACTCCATTAAAAAATGGGCGAAAGTACTTCAATAGAAGTCTTCCCAAAAAAGACATACAAATGGCCAAAGTGTATATGAAAAGTTGCTCAATATCACTATTTATCAGAGAAATGCAAATCAAAATCACAATGAGATATCACCTCACACTTGTGAAAAAGATGAGATGACAAGGTGGAGGAAAAGGAACCCTAGTACACTGTTGTTGGGATGTAAATTCGTGTAGCCATCATGGGAAATAGTATGAAGTTTCCCCAAGAAAGTAAAAATGGAATTACTGTATGATCCAGCAATTCTACTTCTAAGTATTTATCTGCAGAAAATGAAAACACTACTTTGAAAAGTACCACTATATTCACGGTAGCATATCTACAATAGCCAAGCTTCCCTGGTGGCTCAGACGGTAAAGAATCCCCCTGTAACACGGGAGAGCTGGGTTCGATCCCTGGGTTGAGAAGATCCCCTGGAGGCAGGCATGGCAACCCATTCCAGTATTGCCTGGAGAATCCCCACGGACAGAGGAGCCTGGTGGGCTACAGCCCATGGGGTCGCAAGAGTCAGACACAACTGAGAGACTAAGCACAGCACACACAAATACAGAAGCAACCTAAGTAGCGTTCACTGATGGATGAACGGATAAAGATGATGTTACCCTCGCTCTCTCACACACACAGGAATATTATTCAGCCTTTAAAAGGAGGGAAATTTTTATCATTTGCAGCAATATAGATGAACCTTGAGGGTATTAAAGTGAAATAAGCTAGAGAGAGAAAGACAAATACTGCATGTGCGCTCAGTCGCTTCAGTCGTGTCTGACTCTGCGACCCCATGGACTGCAGCCCGCCAGGCTTCTCTGTCCATGGAACTGTCCAGACAAGAATACTAGAGTGGGTTGCCATTTCCTCCTCCAGGGGCTCTTCCCAACTCAGGGACTGAACCCTTGTCTCCTGCTTTGGCAGGTGGACTTTACCACTGAGCTACCAGGGAACCCCACAGATTGCATAAACAGGTGTAAAAATACTTCAGGTAAAATGGGATCAAAAGTCATCTTTCTTAACATGACGAAAACCATCTATTTGTATATTTTAAACCAACAATCACCATTCGGGTAATCAAACACTGGATAAACTAGGTTAAAAACATCAGAAGTACCATGATTGAAATGTGTTGCGGGAGAAATTTCTCAGTCCTGAAAAGCCAGCCATCCAAGCTGCTCGGACCCCAAAGACACGCTGCTTTGCCTGTTTCTCCCCTGACTGTCACCCTTTGGAGGAGGGTTATTCAGATTTGTGTGAAGTGGGTAGGGAGCAAATGCCTTCGCCTCCTTTTCCAAAGCATTTGTTTCCTCAGCGCCCTCGTGATACAGACACTTATTGTTACTCCTATTGGCTTCGAACTGTTCCCAGCTCCTCCGAATAATAATGTCCTTGCATAATATTATAGGTCTTCCTTTATTCCTCCCTCAGTTTGCTCTTTATGCTTCAGAAATCGTGCCCCTCTGTATCCAGATGCCCCACGTTTCAGGAGTAGAGAGTACAACCAGGGCCTTTATGACCCCAGATCCCATTTGAAGGCTCTTTCAGGTTAGTGGCATAGTTTCCTAAAAGGATGTGTCAGAGATGTGTTTCCCAGCATCCTTCTTTTATCGATTTATCTATTTATTTATTTTGGGCTGTGCCGGCTTTCTCTAGTTGTGGCGAGCAGGAGATTTCATCCGTTGTGGTACACGGGCTTCTCACTGCGGTGGCTTCTTTTGTTGGGGCTCAAGGGCTCTACAGCACAGACACAGTACTTGCAGCTCATGGGCTTAGTTGCTCCTCTGTGTGTGGAATCCTCCCAGATTCAGGATCAGACCCATGTCCCTGGCACTGGCAGGCGGATTCTTAACCACTGGACCACCAGGGGAAAATGCCAGCATCCTTCTTTATTTGATCACAGTAAGCAATGAGGCCAGAGAGCTGCTAGACTGCATTTCTCACCCCTGCGGTCCCTCTGCTCTGAATATTCAGGCCTACAATGAAAGTGCATTTAAATTTTCAGACGCTTGTAAAGATAGCACAGATCACAACATATGCCCCATTAACAGGAGCTCTGGGAGAAATCTGACTCTTTCCAAACCCAGATTCCAGGCTGATCCTTCCTCCCTGATCAGCCCAACTCCTGACAGTGTCCATAACTAGTAGGAACCAATCCAAGAAACTGCCTTGCCTTGTACCATCCCTTCATCCATTGCTACGTTCTTTCACTTGGCTGTTCACAGATTTCAGATTTACGGTCCTTGAAGATAGGAACCTTATCTTACCCTTCCTGACTCCCATTAGATTGAGTGCATTTTTTTTTTTCTATTTAGCAGGCTGAATAAATATTTGCTAAATGGATTTAAAAAGGAAAATTGAACTGCTCACGTTCACCCTGTGTGAGATTTCTCAGGAGGTTAGATGGCAGGTTTTCTAATTACGGAGCTGGTCCTCTCTGATGCCATTACTGTCAGACTCGAAAAGAAAGTCCATAAAATGTGCACATGGTGAGGTGGCAAGTGGGGTTGGGGAGGGTGGACTCAACTATGTGAAAGCATCAGAACCGTTCTCCGGGCGAAGATGAGGCTTAGGGGTAGGATTACCAGTTATGAAGGACAGTTGGAGAGAGACAGCATTTACTCTCATGTTGAAGCCAGAATGGACACCAGACAAAGGGATTACAGTTGAGTGGAAAGAATCCAGATCATGATGAAGGAGAGATTTCCTGAATTCAGCTGCAAAAGATTTAGACAGTCATCCTGTAGACGCTTCCCAGAGAGCTTTTCAAATGTAATTGCCACCTACTCATTCAGAGTACTTGGGCTTCCCTGGTGGCTCAGATGGTAAAGAATCTGCCTGCAATGCGGGAGACCCAGGTTCAATGTCCTGGGTCATGAAAATCCCCTGAAGAAGGAAATGGCTACCCACTCCAGTATTCTTGCCTGGAAAATTCCATGGTTAGAGGAGCCTGGTGGGCTACAGTCCATGGGGTCACAAAGAGTCGGACATGAATAAGCGACTAACACTTTCACTTTCATTCAGAATACTTAAAATGTAGGAGGGTGTTGGTCAATTTAAGCCCCATATTTTATTTACTATCCTGAGAATCTATTACACGAACAGTGTCAAGAATGAGGTTTTTCAAAAATTTTTATATATTAATCTTTCCCTGTGCTGGGTCTTTGATGCTGCATGCCGTCTTCCTCTAATTGCGGGAAGTGGGGCTTTCTCTCTAGTTTTGGCTTCTCATTGTGGTGGCTTCTCTTGCTGCGGAGCATTGGCTTCAGAGCATGCAGGCTTCAGTAGCTGTGGCTCACAGGCTTAACTGCCCCATGGCACTTTGGATCTTAGTTCCCAGACAAGGGATCCAACCCATGTCCCTGAATTGGCAGGTTCTTAACCACTGGATAATCAGGGAAGTCCCAAGAATGAGTTTTGCGATTACCCAGCTCTAAAGAATTAAATTCCCTTTTAAGTGCATGGGCCAAATTGAAGTTCTAAATCCAAGTCCTAGTCTGGGTGTAATCAGGTTGCATAGCCAGAGCGTGGCACTGCTTCTTCTACACACTGGAGAAGTGTTGAGGAGTGGGTGCACAGACACAGTGAGGAGCTGCCAGCATCGTTTTTCTGCCTTTGCTAGATGCATGGACTTGGATTCCCCAGGCCTCTTCTTTAGATGTTCAGCTGTTTAGAAAAGTGACACCCTGTTTACTTTCCATTATGAGGAAGTCCATTGCTGTGCAGGCTTGGAATTAACTGTTTTCATTTGATTACCTAAACGATAGCTACCTGTGGGTACAATCTTCCCAGTTATTACCCTAGATATAAAGAGACAAGTAATTAATGGCCCCGTGTGCATCTTTGCCAAAGCAAAAAGGAATGTGGAAAAGCCCTGAGAGTTAGGCATGTGAGAAGTAAAGATAAAAATCTTCATTGGTTTTTCCAGACCACGTATTGGAGGGCAGTCAGAGGTCTTCACCTCCCCTGACCTTGATCTCCACCCGGAGCTCGACAGAGACCAGGAGACACTGGGATACAGCTGTAATCAGTACAGTGCCTTTCATGTGTATATTTATGAAAAAGAAAAAATAGTGTTTCTGTCATAAATGATGGTGTGATCTCCATCCTAATTGGAAACAAACACTCTTTCCTCCAGGAGTGGCTGGATACTGTTACTCAGAAAGCCCTCCCCTCTCCCAAGATGGCGGTGGGGGGGCCTGGTAGCACGCACCACAGTCTTGAGAGAACATCCGTACAGCCATGGGAAGTGCTGTCAAGGCCAGAGCTGGGACTTCCCTGGTGGTTCAGTGGCTAAGACTTTGTACTCCCAATGCAGGGGCCCAGGTTCCATCCCTGTTCAGGGAATTAGACCCCACAACTAAGAGTCTGCATGCTACAACTAAAAAAAAAACCAATAACTCTCATATGCTGTGAGAAGATCAAAGATCCTGCATGCCACAACTGAGACTCTATACATGTAAATAAATAAATATTAAAAAAAAAAAAAACAGCTTAAACAAAGAGGTAAGCTATCAACTAGGAGAGGCCAAAGGTGCCAGGCCTGTTGAATATAATATGCATGAAGCAGAACTGGTCACACTGTCTTGAAGGTTGGGATGAAGGAAGGCTGAATTATTGCTGACCCAGATCACCCACATGGCCTCTTCTTGACCTATTCACAGTTTACATTAATTGCTCACCTTTATGGAGCCATATCTGAGACATTCTAGACATATACTAGTTTAGGACTCTTCTAAAAGGATATGAAACTGCTCTAGATAAGAGTAATGGTAAACAACTTTCCAGATACCTTTCAGTTGAGGAAATGTTAGCTCAGGAAGCACAGGTAAGGACTTCAACTTCTGTCCTACATGCATGCAACCACATACGCACAAATAAACACCTTCATGCAGTGACCAAGCATTGCTATGTTTTTAAAAGTGTCTCTAAATTTACATTTGAAATTTCACCTTCATGTGAAGGAGTGTAGGATACCGATTCTTTCCTGGCAGTATGTTTTAGCAGCAGGAAGGAAACACAGGAGAATGTAAGAGAATGACTCCTTTAAGTGGAGGAGCATTTCATTAGGGAAACCCAACACACACAGGGAGGGCTGGGGTCTGTGAAGAACCATGTATATATCTCACAAGTTTGTCTTCAGAAAATCAGAGTGGTCAAACTGCATTAAAACTGACCAGCCTCACCAGATGCAGCATCTTTCACCACACATGAGAGTCTACTCTATGTAAAAGGAAGAGTCAAAGAGAATTCTTACTACGCACCTAAGTTCTAATCAGTGGTGGGACTCTTTCAGACAAGGTGGGGACCCTGTCTCCAAGCATTTAACTCTAAGGTTGCATAAAATCTCCCCAGACTGGCCCATTGTGAGAGTTCTCTTCCAGAGCATTACCCCACTTCTTACCACTTGGCATTTCCCCTGCCCTATTCTAGAAGAAGACATTTCTCCAGGGTAATCAAATGGAAACTGACATTAGGTTCCCTTCTAACAGATTGCTGTATGTGAGGCTTTTTTATATGGCCCTCTGTTCAAATCTAGAGATTAAAATAAACCTCAACATAAACCATAGGGAAGAAGGATAAAAATGATTGTGAACCACACCGATGCCCAGCTGATACCTGTAAAGCACAATTGTGTTTTAATGATAACACTTTGAAACAGCTCAGGTAAATAGAATGTTGTATGCAAAGCTTTCAGATCCCCACAAATGCCACCAGTACTTATGATTCCTGTGGGTAGGTT
Organism: Bos indicus; assembly: GCF_029378745.1. Lineage (NCBI taxonomy): Eukaryota > Metazoa > Chordata > Mammalia > Artiodactyla > Bovidae > Bos > Bos indicus. The sequence continues at coordinate 13,094,812 of NC_091772.1, forward strand.
TGTTCTTGCTGTGTTCAAGTTTGAATGGAATATAAATGCACCATTAAACCTGCCCCAGAAGTACAGAGAGCGGCTATTGCATAGTTAAGTGAAAAAGGCAGCATTTTATGTCTGATAGAGCAGTCATCTTGTAAAGAGCAAATTGGTAGAGAGAGGTAGGGGGAAGAGATATATGGAGAGTGGCCTCCACAGGAAAGGCAAATGGAAGTCTAAATTCTTTTATAAATTCCTTTTAAGTAACATATTTTATTGAGCTTTTAGAAGAAAAATGCTGATTCTTTCCAAGGCTTAGAAATAAGGTGCCTATCCCCAAACTCCCATTCAACATACACATCAAAGCCACTCTGATCACCACCACCATTGTTAGTAAGAAGGGGGGAAAAATAGAAACAAGAGGAAAAGTCATCTTTCACTACAGTAAACAAAGTGAGTTTAGCCTGCCACTGTGAATGATGGATATCTACCTATCACTTTCCCAAGGAGAGAGAAACCAAAGATTGTGTATCAATTTCTATAATTTTAGGGCTGGAAGATAATAACTCTGCAGAAATGGAGCAGACTATATAAAAATCCTCTCTGAAAATGTGATTACACATAAAAATCCATAAAAATGTACAAAGTGATAGATGAACCAAAACTAAGCAAATGTAGTTTTTTATCCTTTTGGAACTGAGCAGAAATAGCATATGTAGAAAGAATGATTTTATTTTGTGTTTTTAAAAGAAATATTTGGAGCTTAATTGAATTATACTTGTGGTGGGAATTGAAATTTTCAGATGGAATATCGGGTTTTATTTTAAATTGAATATTCTATTGAAGAAATAAAGAATAAACCATCAGTGAAATATTAGCAATGAAGATGACAAATTCCAAAAAACAACTTTAAAAGCTAAGCATAATATAAGCTAGCATACTGTCTTTCTACACTTTCCTTACCCTCAAAGAGTCTCCATCAATTATTCTTGATAATTCTAATAAGGAAATCATCTTTGATCTACTCTAATTAAATCCAATTTACATATGATATTTATTCTTGAGATTCTTAAAACAAATCAAAGTTAAAACCTTTTTCGGTGGTTTCCCTGCTGAATTTACTGTGTCCCTCATACCTTCAATTTATTATTATGAATAAATCCGGGACATGCATCAAGATGCATGTCTCATTTGGCACTTTCCTTATAAGTTATTAAATTAATCCCAAATTCTATACACTTCATTTTACCGAGTTATATTATTTTTTATTTTCAGTTATTTTATTTATATCAGATTTTGTGATGTCCCTATCTGATAAATTTAACCAATAGTCATGTAAAATAATGTATAATTAATTTTTTTGCATTTAGAAATTACACCGATAATTAGTATTTATTTAATGATCATAATCAATGGGGGGGAATGCCCTTTTCTGCTATAAACTGCAAAAAGCTGGTCTCACAAGTCCTTAGAGGTCCACTTGTATTTTTCAACTTATGGTTAACAAGTAAGGACACTGTCATATAAGATAGGTGAGGTGTTTTCTCTGTAGTGTGGGTAAAGGGTATTATAAACACAGTGTATAGTTTTTAATATGCAATTTCAATGTATTATTGATACCAGCTAGATTTAAAGGAAGTATGGAGGCTACGCTAACACCATGTTACTCAAGCAGTACTTTAAATGGCCATAAGGAAGAACAGTATGCACAGAATCTGGCTTCTAGCAACCTGTTTTCTCTACACCCTCAGAGGAGGGCAGACCAAGGAGCAAGTTCTGACGATCAATGATGGGGGCTTGGGGAAAGGAGACCGAGACAGATGAGACAAACGAATTCCTGAGCAAGACAGAGGAGACGAAATTCTCAAGCCTTGGGTTTACTACTAATTTCTTCAACATCTGATGACTTTTAAAACCTTGGGTAAAAACCCATTCAGGTTGTTTAAACTTTCACCCCTCAGCTGCCCCAGTTCTTAACAAAAGAGACCTCGTAAGAATTGACAATAGTCTAGGAGCGGGCAGGTACCTGTTATAAACACTCTGAACTGCAATCCATCTTACAAAACGTCTTGGACAAGATCCAGCTGAGAACTGTAAAACACTGTGGAATACAAGATGCTGTCCCCAAAGAAACCTTGTTTGCTTATCAAAGAAAAGGCAACCAATTAATAGTTTTATTACTAATACCACTGCCCCCAAGGGCTCAAATAAAGTTTATTTATTTAAGTTCAACCTGCTAAATTCCATGCTAACACCCAACAAGGTACAGCTCGTATTACAAATGAATAACTTAATTAAAAAACATTGATTTTGTTCATTGACTGCTGCAAATTTTATTAAATATTCATGATAACATTTTGTATTTTTTATACGAGTCATGAAAGTTTTATGTGCTCTCTCCCCTACAGCAGCCTTAGGTTTTATGACAAAATCTTAGGCAGCTCAAAGTACAAATATAAATATTGCATTGACCAGCGTGGTACAATCTATGTGTGTACATAAGCCAACGAGTTGATGTGTGCACATTTACCCAAAAACCCACTGAATTACAAGAGCTGACTCAACGCGAGCAAGGGAGAAACTTGAAAGGTTTGTGTTTTATTTTAACCACCAAGAAGGGTCACCCAGAAACTCTTGAAACAGGCACTCTGTGAGATGGGACTTCAGAATCCTTATAACTGCGGGTGTTGCCTCCCCAAATTTTGTGTGTATGTGTGATATTAAGCACATTGGTCTAGAAATAACATAATTTCACAGGTTACAAATTCTCCATGGCAAGAGGTTTCACCAAAAGGACGAAATTCTCCTCTTTTCTCAACCCCTGTGCCCCAAAGCCAAGAAAAAGCCCACCAGGCTATGGAAGAGCCTTTAAAATTTTGTTAGAAGTTTTCGTGGTTGTTTCTGTGGCTTTATCTCCCCTGTTTATAGAGGAGTCAGTACAGCCTTAGGCGTTTATCATGTAGATGGAGCAGAAGTAACCCTTATCTGTTCCTCTAAGCTCTTAATGGGAACCATAAATGTTTGGAGTCAGCTGACAGCTGTGTGAAGTGAATCAGAGGACACATTATTTGGAATGTTTTTATCAGTATTTGGAAAATTTCACTTAAAATTTTGCAAAGCGTTTAGCAGAACATCACTGTGACTCTGAACTTCAGCAGTCTTTCTTCTCTCTCTGTCTCAGACATTTAGAAACAATTGAGAAATTAAGTCACTTCCTCAAATCACCTCGCAGGTCAGAGGGACTGGGTCAGGTCTCTGACTTGTACAGTCTTCCCCAAACTTAACAAACTTCCTTAGGAATACAATCATAGCAACCCAGGCTTGAAAAACAAATCTTGAGTATTACTAAGTACTTGTCAAAAAGGTTCCAGCCGTACTTGGCATACTTTGCAAATGCTCTCATCATGAAAGGTGAGGGAGGGAGAAGGGGCAGAAACATGCTTTTCAAAAGGACATACTTCACAGGAAAAACAAGAGGCATTTCTTAAAATGTGGAACTAAAAGGCAGGTCAGAAGATCTTTGAAATATACACTATTATGTGATATCACTGATATGTGGGATCCAATTTTTAAAAATTATACAAATGAACTTATCTACAAAACAGAAGCAGATGCACAGATAGAAAAACAAACTTATGGTTACCAAAGGGGAAACGTTTTGGAGGGGTAAATCAGGAAATTGGGATTAACATACACATATCCAAGTGGCACAGTGGTCAAATAATCCACCTGCCAATGCAGGAGATGCAAGAAATGCGAGTTCAATCCCTGGGTTGTGAAGATCCCCTGAAGAAGGAAATGGTGACTTGGTCCAGTATTCTTGCCTGGAAAACTTCATGGACAGAGAAGCCTGCTGGGCTGTAGTCCATGGAGTTGTAAAAATGTTGGACACGACTGAGCAACTGAGCCCATATGCATGTACTACTGTATATAAGATAGACAACCAACAAGGACCTACTGTATAGCACAGGGGATTCTATACAATATTCTGTGATAACCTATATAGGAAAAGAATATGAAAAAGAATGAATATACATATATATGTATAACTGAGTCATTTTGCTGTACACTTGAAACTAACACAGCATTATAAATCAACTATACTCTAATAAAATAAAAAAAATGCAAACATACATTTCTCGGAAAAGCAAAATATATTTTTGTAAGACATTCACCAAAGGTAGTGTGTGGAAATCCTTTAATTCAATTTTGTTGCTAACTAGTGACCCCAGTATGTGTCAGCTGTGTATGGCATTCTTCTCTGTCCCCCAACCACAATGGTCCCTGTGGGCTCCGGTAGGTCGAATCCAAACATTGTACCTCACCCTGGGACCCTTGACAGCTGCTTCCTGTTGGGTTGGGTCAATGAGACAGCAGATATAAAGATGGAAGCAGAGAGATAAAGGGATTGCCTCCCTGCTGCTCCCAGCCTTGGGCTGCGTTATCAAGTTTCTGCCATGTTTGTCTTCTCTGCAAAGACTCTTTCCTCTCCTTGTTCCTGGCGCCTCCTTCTGCTTCTGGTTCTTGGGTTCCTCTTGCTGGCTTTGGGTCTTTGGTCCCTTGGTGGCTATACACCCAACAATCTTCCATGAGAAATCCTTTGAGCCATCTGAGTTAGGATTTCTTTGTGTCTTTCTTTTCCTGCTAGAATTAGGACTAGCAGGTGGTACTACTGCAGTCCCCAAACTTTTTGGCACCAAGGACCTGTTTTGAGGAAGACAATTTTTCCGTGGACCAGGCTGGAGGAGGGATGGTTTGGGGATGATTCAAGTGCGTTACATTTACTGTGCATTTTGTTCCTGTTATTTATTTATTTTAAAACTGTTGGCTGCACTGGGTCTTAGTTACTGCACGTGGGCTTCTCCAGTTGTGGTGAGCGGGGGTTATTCTTCATTGCCGTGCTCTGGTTTCTCATTGTGATTGCTTTGATTGTTGCAGAGCTTGGGTTCTAGGAGCAAAGGCCTCAGCAGCTGTGGCTTTTGGGTTCTAGTGGGCTAGCTCAGTAGCTGGGGTGCGTGGGGCACAGTCGCTCTGAGGCATGTGGGTTTCTTCCTAGACCAGGGACTGAACCCGTGACTCCTGCATTGGCAGGCAGATTCTTAACCACTAGACCACTAGGCAAGCCCTTATTTCCATTATTATTACATCAGCTCCACCTCAGATCATCAGGCATTAGATCCTGGAAGTTGAGGACCCCTAACATAAAATGACTCTAGAGGTCAGATCACAGGTAGGTTTCAAAAAAGAAACTTTCTAAAGAATATCAAAAGATGATCACCAATCAACACGTGAGAATTTGTGTCTACAGATTCCTGTGAACTGAGAGATTTGCAAAATGCCATGCATTTACATCAGTATCATTTCCCTTTCTATTGTGGTGAGTAACCAGGAAAAAACAAAACAAAGCAAAAAAATATATATATGTATGTATGTGTATATATATATATCAGCCAAATAACCCAACCATTCCTTGCAAGGAGTCCAGTGAGAGACCCCAGGGCATGTGCTCTGTAAGTGTGACATATTTTGAAAGGAACTCATGTCCCTAGCTCAGCTGGACTGTGAACCAGGTCTATAGAGCCACCTTTAGTCCTCCCAGGGAATAAATTAAATCTGCATCTTGACTGTGTTGCCTGGAAGAGCTTTTTAAATTATTTATGGCGCGGTAGCAGGGAGCTGCTCTTCCCTGCAAACTGGGGGTGGGGTGGCAGGTCTACTGCCTTTGTGGACTGCGGGGCCACTGCGCTCCTAAGTTCAGTAACGCCTAGGGAACAATAACCAGGCTGGAGGCAACCAAGACGCACTAACAGAAAAGTGGCAGTAAATCACTCTTTAGTTGGGAGAGTGCTTTCAGACTGGCATGGCTGCCACCTTGCTCTGCCTCTTATCTGTCAGGGCCGATGTCTGCTGATGCCTGGCTGGGGAAGGCCAGGCAGGTGATGGGCCGAGGACCCCTCAGATTCAGGGTTGAAGTTTTCAAAAAGGAAATAAGAAGAAACTCAACAATGTGTAGAAGAGATTTTGCTCACTTGACTTCTGCTTTTGTTGTTGTTGTCGTGTCGGACTCTGCTACCCCATGGACTGTAGCCCGCCAGGCTCCTCTGCTTCTGCTTAGTTGTATGAATATAAACTAAGACTTCTGGTCTCAGTTTATATACATACTCAATGTTCAAATGGCTTTACCTTGAGAATCAGAGGACCTGACCAGTTCCTACAAGGGTTGTTCACAGGAGTTCCTTAATGCTTCTCAAGGATTTACTGGTAATTTGGAGATCATGGAAGCACAGAGCCATGTGGAGAGCTTCAGTGGTTTTCCATTAGGTAAAACTTTCCTGGTTTTTCCAGTGATCATGTATGGATGTGAGAGTTGGATATAAAGAAAGCTGAGTGCTAAAGAAGTGATGCTTTTGAACTGTGGTTTTGGAGAAGACTCTTGAGACTTCATTGGACTACAAGGAGATCCAACCAGTCCATCCTAAAGGAAATCAGTCCTGAATATTCACTGGAAGGACTGATGCTGAAGCTGAAGCTCCAGTACTTTGGCCACCTGATGCAAAGAAATGACTCATTTGAAAAGACCCTGATGCTGGGAAAGATTGAAGGCAGGAGGAGAAGGGGATGACAGAAGATGAGATGGCTGGATGGCATCGCCAACTCAATGGACATGAGTTTGAGTCAACTCCGGGAGTTGGTGATGGACAGGGAGGCCTGGCGTGCTGCAATCCATGGGATCGCAAAGAGTCTGACATGACTGAACGACTGAACCAAACCGAACTGAGCCTTTCCTGTGGACCCTGATTCCTTGTGCCTTGATGCCCAAATTGCTTTAACATGAATTTAAAAACCTACTGTATAGTTACAGAGAAAATCTAAATTCACACATATCCTGGGACAACAAATACATTAGGCATTAAGGTAAAGTTATCTCAATGACTAATAGTTGCTTTTTTAAAAAGATCCATCATGTAATAAGGCCCAGTGGAATAATGCAGTGTGGAGGAGAGGTCAGAGAGTGGACACTAACAGGAAGAAAGATGGGGGTGCCAAGGACTGTCTGGTCTGTCATTTTCCTAAAAACAAGGCTTAGTAAGGGAGTTGTCCTACTTAATCTCTACAGAGAGAAATTCTATCCTAAAATGCATATTCAGGACCATCTTTATTTCAACTTCTAAGGGCTACTGGTAGCTAATTTCTTTGGAACTAAAATAGAAACTGAGTATCTGAAATGGTCTTTCTTCCCAGACCATAAAATCTCTTCTACACATTGTCTGATCTCTCCATATCCAAGTTAATAGACCACCTTATTATCTCATTTTACTATTAAAGAAAGTAAGGCATGGAAAAATGGAAAATTTTGCTTTCCTTGATAAATAGATGGGTAGGTAGATAGATAGATAGGTTCTAGCTATAGCAATGCAGATAGAGACATATGGATATACGAAGTAGTTTTATTTATTCTAATATTAGTATGTGTTGCTGTAACATCCTGACTTTTATGTATGTGGTAAACATCAATTAATTCTCTAGTCTAGAAGGAAAAGTGCTAAACTTGGAGCAATACCTATCATTGGAGGTAATATCCAAAATACATACAATGAATTTAGTACCAAAAATGCATATTACACATTTGCCAGCAGGGAACCACAAATTCTTACCATTTTATAAATGCATTATTCAAGTATAATGTACACAGAGAAAAGTAACCATTCATTAAGTGATTAATTCATTAATCTGTGTGTGTGTGTGTGTGTGTGTGTGTGTGTATATATATATATATATTTTTTTTTTAATCTCAATGTAGAGATATGAGATTGCAGAGTTGGGACCATAAAGAAGGCTGAGCGCCAAATAGTTTATTCTTTCAAACAGTGGTGCTGGAGAAGACTCTTGAGAGTCTCTTGAACAGCCAGATCAAACCAGTCAATCCTAAAGGAAATCAATTTCGAATATTCATTGGAAGGACTGATGCTGAAGCTGAAGCTCCAATATTTTGGCCACCTGATGCTAAGAGCCAACTCATTAGAAACCCTGATCCTGGGAAAGACTGAAGGCAGGAGGAGAAGGCGATGACAGAGGATGAGATGGTTGGATGGCATCACCAACTCGATGGACATGAGTTTAAGCAAGCTCTGGGAGTTGGTGATGGACAGGGAAGCCTAGTGTGCTGCAGTCCGTGGGGTCGCAAAGAGTCAGACACGACTGAGGGACTGAACTGAACTGATAGGTCAGGCAGTAGAGGAGCCAGTAGGAAGGAGCCAGGTAAAAACTAAGAGCTTTAGCACCACAGCAGACTGGAGGCTCCGGAGATGACAGCAGTCATACCTCCATCCCCTAAACTCTTCTGCGATGTGACCTTTCTATTCCTTTATCAGGAGGTACAGTTTATTTCTCTCCTCACTTGCATCTGGTTGGCTCTGCAACTGCTCTGACCAACACAACACAGCAGACAAGACACTGTGTCCTTTCTGGGCACAAACTTATAATGGTTTGGTAGCTTTAACTCCACACCTCCTGGAACATCTGCTCTTGGTATGTGCTATCTCAGAAGCTAAGGTTGGGCTGAGACGCCCAAGTCACATGGAGGGGCCACATGGAGGTGCCTGAGTCACTCCCCAGCCGAGCGCCCCGCCAACAGCCAACATCCCATCCACACAAATGCCATCTTGGACATCTCACTCCATCAGGACCTCAGATGACAGTTGCTGCAGTCAATACCTGACCTCAATTACATGAGAGGGTCCAGTAAGAAGAGCCCAGCTGAGGCCAGTCAACCCACAGACCCATGAGAGATAGCATTACATGGTTTTAAAGCCCCTGCTTTTGGAGGTGGGGTGCTAACTAAGAACAGATAGCTGGAATACATAGCAAAACCACCCATACTGGAATTCGGCTTTGATGGAAAGAGGGCAGAAAAGAGGCCAAAAAATAAGTGAGATTATAGATACGTTTCCAGATTGGGTAAGAAATGAGAGGTGAGATTTGGAAGCATATCATTTGGTAAGAAAGAGAAAAATATGGAGTCTCAGATTTAAAAAAGGGATACATATTTGAAATATCAGATATGTGTAACTTAAGACAGAATCCAGCAAAAATTCACTTACATGCTGATGTTGTAAGCTATAAACGTGAAGAATACCATTTGCCAGGAGGCTGGGATTTCCCCATCTGTGCTCAGCTGTCCAGTTAAGAGAAGAAAAACCCAATGACTGGATTGATCTTGGATTGCAATTTTAAAGAGTGTGTGAGGAAGGAAGAGAAAGCAAGATAGCTGTGGGTTCAGGTAGGTATTATTTGAAGCAATGGATCATGGATTTTAGCCTGTACAGGGAAAAGAAATAAAATGGGGAGATACCTCATAATAGGAATGAAAGAAAAGAAGATGCAGAAATTTGAGGCCTAAAAGATTACTATGCAAGAGAAGGGATTCTGGAAGTTGGAGAGGTTCAGTTTTGACCCCCAAATAGAATATTATTGAATTTTTATAACCTTAAAAACAGAAAAAAATGAATTTTTTTATAACCTTACTAGTAATAAAAGGTTATACCTATGAAATATTAAGGACTGTGCGTGTGTGCTCAGTCGCTCAGTTGTGTCCACCTCTTTGTGACTCTGTGGACTGCAGCCTACGAGGCTCCTCTGTCCATGGGATCTCCAGGCAAGAATACTGGAGTAGGTTATCATGCCCTCCTCCAGGGGATCTTTCTGACCTAGGGATCGAATTCACCTCTCTTGCATTGACAGGTGGATTCTTTACCACTGAGCCACCTGCTGCTGCTGCTGCTAAGTCGCTTCAGTCGTGTCCAACTCTGTGTGACCCCATAGACGGCAGCCCACCAGGCTCCCCCATCCCTGGGATTCTCCAGGCAAGAACACTGGAGTGGGCTGCCATTTCCTTCTCCAATGCATGAAAGTGAAAAGTCAAAGTGAAGTCGCTCAGTCATGTCCGACTCTTAGTGACCCCATGGACTGCAACCTACCAAGGCTCTTCCGTCCATGGAATTTTCCAGGCAAGAGTACTGGAGTGGGGTGCCATTGCCTTCTCCGGGAAGCCCCTAAAGCTTAAGTAGCATTTGAAGACTAACATATGTATTAATAAAAATCCAAACCAATTAATATTTCCACTTGGCAGTCATCTGTAAGCAATCCTGGACAGGAAGCTGATTCAGAGGGGAGGTGTAATTTGACTACATCCAGGTGTGAGAAGCTCACTCACATCCACTCATGAGAGCTGACTGTGTACACCTCTATGTCTCTGCTCAGTGACATCACACTGTAGCTTCACACTGGCCATGGTGAAACATTTACAAACTATCAAAATTTGCAGACACCACACAGCAGGGCTTTTGTTTCCCAGAGAGTGGGTGCTAAGTATTTTCCAGCACACTACCACCTATTCTGTCCCTGTAACTTGTTTCCACCAGAAAGAGAAGTTACCTTAGTATATTCTTGTCAATGTCTAGTAGCTTATGGCTTATTCTGCAAAGGGCATAAGTGGAACATTATTTCCCCCTACTTTTATTATCTGCATGAAGCACAACTGTTGGATTCAAGATAAGTGACTTATCACATATGAAGACACACGTCTCCCCCTTTCCAAGCCAGAACATTCCAAGACTGAAGGAAAAAGGCAACAAACAAGCTGAAGTAAGCAAAGTTCAGCCATGTGAAGATGTAGGTCCTATAACAGCTATGGAATTGGAAAAAGGATTAACTGTGAAAAGATTATTTTAAGAGGGGAAAACTGGCATACTTTAATCTTCCTTTTCAGTGACCTTGTGGTGGAGATGAACTGAAGTCAGAAGTATTCCTTGTGATCCCCAAGAACACGCCCACCCACCCTGCTACTCGCCAGAAACCCACCCCCAAATGTACACATTCCTACTGCCTTTAGCTTGCAAACATTATAATATAGACACTGAAAGGAACACTAAATAAACTAACCACTAATAAAAAAAGTTACTGACCACCTCTGTTTGCCCACTGAAAGTGAAAGTGAAGTCGCTCAGTCGTGTCCGACTCTTTTCAACCCAGTGGACTGTAGCCCACCAGGCTCCTCCATCCATGGGATTCTCCAGGCAAGAATACTGGAGTGGGGTGCCATTTCCTTTTCCAGGGGATCTTCCTGACCCAGGGATTGAACCCAGGTCTCCTGCATTGCAGGCAGATGCTTTAACCTCTGGGCCATCTGGGAAGCCCCGTGCCCACTGAAGCAGCTGATATATTATAATCTAGGGCCAAAATAGGGTGAGAACTTCCTACTTCACTTTTAGGAAAATTTTTTTCAGTTTAGTTTTCAAATACTGTCTGCATCTTTCTTTCTCCCTCATTTTGCTTTATAGTAACAAAAAAGTAATAAATTAGCTCAAGAATAAAAGGTTCCTGGGAATATAAATGAAAACATAATCCTCAGAGGATTTCAACCTAGCAAGTTTGAAATAAGACACAAAAATTTTATCTGCTAGGCAAAGCAAACTCAGGAATTTTGAGCTGTTCTTTAGTATACTAAACTAGATTAATATTTTTTCCATTCATGCAATAAAAACTTACTGAGAATGACTTAGATGTGAATATAAGGGTAATAAAATTCTTTGTGACTCACTCTCAGAATTGCAATATAGACTTGAAAGGTTTCATTAAAATTAGAAGCATGTTAGCTTATTCTGTTTCTATTAGATGCACTTTATTTGGGGGAGAATTAGAAGAGATGAATATGTAATAACTAGTGTTAAAATGCAGATTGATGTTTTTGAGACAGAAGAAGAACCTAACAAAACATTCTACTTGAACTCTGGTTGGTGGGACATTCTTTTCTTTTTAAAAAAATTATTTATCTATTTGGCTGTGCTGGGTCTTCATTGCTGCATGGGCTTTTCTCTAGCTTTTCTTTAGCGAGCAGTTCTGCTCTCTAACTGCGGGGTGTGGGCTTCCATTGCTGTGGTTTCTCCTGTGGCAGCCTGGGCTTTAGAGCACAGGCTCAGTAGCTGTGGCACACCGGCTTACTTGTTCTGCGGCACGTGGGATCTTCCCAGAACAGGGATCGAACCTGTGTCTCCTGCACTGGTAAGCGGATTCTTTACCACTGAGCCACCAGGGAAGCCCTGGTGACATTCTTTATGCAAATGGCTTCAGTGATAATCCCTTTAGGCGTTTGCAGGTGTTATGCTAGTCACTAGATGGCCTCCTTCCGTATTTTCCCTTGAATACAGTAGGAAACAAACCATATTTCCTTCTGAGACCAAGTGATAAGTAAGGCACGTGGTGAATTCTGTTTACTGGTTACTCTGTTGAGTGAATGAGAATTATCTAGCAGGGAAAAATAATTTTCCTTATTGTTCCCTCCAAGGACACTTATTAAAATGGATTTTTAAAATGAATATGCTATGATACAGCAAATTAAGCTCATTATATCAAAACAACAACACACTATGAGATTTTGAAAATACGCAAGTTGTAAAATTTTTATATAAGGGGAAACTACTATATTGTGGATATTTTTTTTTTTTAATCACTCCTACATGACAGAATTTGGGGACAAGAAGAGGCTTTAAAATTTCAACAAGCAAGGAAAAATGACATGGGAAGTGCTATGGATTTGTAGATGAAAGCTAGTCTGTGATGAACTGAATGCTTGTTTCTTCCCCAAATCCATATGTTGACGTTCTAACCCCCCAAGCGATAGTATTTTGGAGATGGGGCCTTTGGAGGGTGATCAGATTTAGATGAGGTCATGAGGATGGGGCCCTTGTGGTGGGATTAGTGCCCTTAGAGGAAGAGACAGCAGAGGGTTTTCTCACTCTCTTTCTCTCTGCCATGCATGGGCACCATGAGAAGACAGTCTTCTGCAAACCAGGAGGAAAGCTCTCACCATGAATTGTGAGAGAAGCTCTCACCAAATTGAGTAGAACCTTGATCCTGCACTTCCCAGCCTCCAAGTCTGTGATAAAATAAATTTCTGTTGTTTAAGCTCCCAGTTTATGGTATATTATTATGGCAGCCTGAGCTAACTAACAGATAGTCTATGCTCTCAAAGAACTCAGTCTAGAGGAGACAAGAAGCACACAAATTAATTTAATAAGTACTGTGGCCACAGTATGCATGAGGTGTTAATAAACTACACTGAGAAATGACTTTGTTCTCCTCTGAGTTATAATAGGTGACAAGGTAAAGAAACTGCCCAGATACTTTACTTTTTTTTCTTCTGGCCATACCACACAGCATGTGGGATCTTAGTCCCCCAACCAGAAATTGAACCTGTACCCCTTGTAGTAGAAGCAATGAATCTTAACAACTGGACTGCCAGGGAAGTCTCAGAAACTGCCAAGATGTTAAAGTGACTTGCCCAGGTTTAAAAAATTGTTGGTAGCAGAGGCAGAATACTGAAACTTTTTTTGTGTGTGCATATATTTGGGCTTCCCAAGTAGCTCAGTAGTAAAGAATCCATCTGCCGATGGAGGTGATGCAAGAGACTCAGGTTCAATCCCCAGGTAGGGAAGATCCCTTGGAGTAGGAAATGGCAACCAGTTCCAGTATTCTTGCCTGGAAAATACCATGGACAGAGGAGCCTCATGGACTACAGTCCATGGGGTTGCAAAGAGACAGAAACAACTGAGCACAATGTGCATATATTTAGATGAATAAATACATTTTTTACCCATTCACTTGGTGAAGTTTTACTGTGTGTTAACTCCTATAATACATGTTTACATGAATATCTAATTCTGTACTTGTAATCACCCTGGTACCATTTGACAGACGAGAAATCTGAGGTTGAGCAAGATTTACTAACTTGCCCAAGGTCACCTAGCTAGCAAAAATCAGAGCTTCAGTTTGAATCAAGACACTGGAAACATCAAAGGTTTTGGAAGGTAAGAAATGTGAAATGACTTGAAAGAAATGAAATCGTATATGAATGCTGATTAGTAGATGCCTAACACTTTCTCACTTGCTTTTAACACACATGAAAATAACACAGATTATATCATTTTCTCTTCACTAAAATTGGGATAATACCTTCTTCAGAAGGTAATGGGACTCTAAGGAAGCTTCGCTCTCACTATCTGGGAGAATGTACTCACACTCTCTCCAGATCATTGCAAAACCACTGTCACTTCGAAGCTCAGGGCATCTGGTCTACCCAGCCTCTCACCATAGCTGGAGCCAACATTCCTAAGAGTCCTAACTGTGGCCATGATCATAGGGAACTCCAAAGTCTATGGCGGATGATACATCCAACACTCTGGCTCTTAGGTCTTTTCTGACCACCTCCCGTGGTGCCCTGCAGTCACCCAGCCATCACATCCTTGAGGCTGCTGTCACGCCTGCAATCACAAGTTCATGCCTCCTACTCTCCAATCGCAGCCTCCTCTCCCTCTAGCTTGCTCAATTAAAGAGCTCCATTGAAACTGCCCTTCAGGTGGATGAAGAAATACTTTCCACCACACGGGCTGTGTTCTCTCCCCTTTGCTTTCATTCCCTGTTTACCCTGCTTGGGTCTCATGTCCCCACTGGTGTCATTCTTTTTGTTTTTCCCTCCTTCCTTCTCATCTTCATGGCACAAAGGGAAATTATTCTACTTACAGAAGCCCTTGCCTAAGAGCCATCAAAATGGAATGTTGTGTTTTATCACAACTGGTGGTAACATCAGAGAAGCTTGATAACAAATTTTGAGTGGCCTGGAATACCAGACTTTTACTGGACCTACTTGAAATCTCTTTTCTGACTAACAGAGCAACAAAACTTTAAAAAATTAACTCTATACACACTTATGGATTCATTCCATTCTATCTAGAGTGCTGCTTTTAATCCTTTAATTAGCATAACAACTATAAATCATCTCACTATCAATATTTAATGACCCCCTTTTTTTTTTCCTATCTAACTATTCAGAGCATTTCTCCACTGATGTATTTTTCTTGCCTGGAAGGCAATAAAATTGGCTTTGTATCTTTTTAAAGCTTTGGTGTTATTTGTTTTGTTTTTTGACAAGAAAATCCCAACTCTAGATAGGTTTAATCTCTCTGCTTCTTTATGTCTTGATCTGAATAGTTGAAAAACATTGAAGAAAAAGACCACTAACTCACATATTATTATCATTAGATTGTGTTTAAACAACGTCCCAATTGGGTGGTCTTGGTAGCTGGCTCTAGTGAAATTTTCTCGAACCCCAGGTATCACTCATATACAAGTCAATGGCATATTCTTCGTCTTCCTCAATTTAAGCAAAGGAAAACTTGACACTGTTGCCTAGTCACTACTATGTTTTATAATATTATATTCCTTTGACAGACATAATTCTCTCATTTCTTCTTATCTCTTCTTATACTGTTTCTTTTTCTCTACTCACCCCTTAAACCAGAGCTCCTCCTTAGGGTTCTATTCTTACAATTTTTCTAATGATGTCTTCTGTCCATGGATCGCTACTTGTATGAAAGCGATTCTCCCAATTTCCAAGTCTAGATCTCCATTAAAGAACAGTCCTTTGATTTCTGGACCTAAATGTTCAAATGTCTGTTGGACAAACTTGTGATGGCATTCTCTGAAGGAAGGGAGGAAGAGTATTCCAGTGGGGGTGGGATGGGGGTGGTGGTGGGGAGGCTTAAGGAGGAGGGTATACATGTATGCATATAGCTGATTCACACTGTTGTACAGCAGAAACTAATGTAGCATTGTAATGCAATTATACTTCAATTTTAAAAAGCATAAATAAATAAGCGATTAGTCTGTAATTCAAAAAAAGCATATTCTAGGAGGCCTGTGCAGGGGAGGGGCTAAGCAGGTGGGCGAGCAGGTCAAGAGACAGGTGAGGGGAGGGGTGGCAGGACCCACGGACCTTGTACAGCCTCAGGGATCATCAGAAGGTCTTTGTACCTGGAGATTTCTGAGACTGACTTAGGCTTTAAAAGAATAGTTTTTCTGCCAAAGGTAAAAGGATGGAGCATAGACAGAAGACAGATAAGCCAGGCAAAAGGTAAAGAGAGACTTTTAATCTAAAATTCATATAGGACTTTATTTTCAAGCTTTTTCTTAGGACATAAAATTGTTGCATCCAAAATAAAAGAGAGGCATCATATTGTCTCCAGAAATTGCTGTGAAATTCAACTTAATTTAACTTTGTTCTAATTCTCAGTCCTAAATTAGAATGTTCCATTTTAACGCATCCTAAATTCTGTCTTAGCAGATAAACTATGCTGAATCTGGTTCAACTCTCGCCATCAGGCCAAGCCAGTATCCAAAGTCCTTACAGGTGACGGACATTTTTAGTTTTGGGAATCAGGCTTCTGCCTCCCTCACTTATTGCCCACTATTAAATGTTTATAATTCTGTGCATATTTCTTTTTGGTTTTCTTCTCTGTCCTTTTTTTACTTCCATATAGAAAGTATGCTTATATTTGTCAATGTTTTGTTGATAATATACAAATCTTTCCTTTATGATCACATTTTCATCAACCAGAAGAATGAAACCATCCCTCTCTCAATGGTTTCTAGACTCAGAGCTTATTCAAACAATTTGTAATATTAATACAATATCTAATTTAACAGTAAATCTATCAACAGTTTAGCAATTTGCAACCTTTAACAAATTAACTTCAGAACAAAAGAATTACTTAGGAGTTTGCTTTCTGAAAATGGTTGCTTCCTTTACACACACTACAGCAATTTTAACAGAATTAAAATGAGAATTCTGAACATAAGTTGTTTTCAAGTGATCATGAATATTTTTAATTACAAAAAGATATAATGCATTTTACCAATATTACCTCATTTCCATGGGACATGTTTTTCTTCATTTGAAAATATTAAAGTAGGCCCTCCCAACCTTATGTGGTGTGCTGATTTTAAAGCATGTCTAAACTACTAAACACATCACCCATTGAAAGGTAGGGTGCACATGCCCTCCTCTTGAATCTGGGCTGACCCTAATGACTTCCCTGTAACCAGCAGACAGTAGAATTAGTGCTGAGTGACTTCTGAGGCTGCATCACAAAAGACTGAGTGAGAAGCTTCTGCCTAGTTCTCTTAAGATGTTTGTTCTAGGGTAAACCAGCCAGGTTCTGCATGAGAAGTTTGAAACTGTCTTGTAGAAAGTCTATGCCAGTTTTGATTGACAGCCCAGCTGAGTCCCAGTTAACCACCTCCTTCAACCCTCAGGCAGATGACGGAGCTGAATTGGAAATACACCCCTGTCGAGCCTTCAGGTCATGTTACAGCCTAGCCAACATGAGCGACCTTAAGTGAAAACTACATTGCCAAGTCTTTCTTGAATTCCTGGCCTACAAAACTGTGGGAAAAAGTAAAAAATTGTTTTAAGTTGCTGAGCTTGGTGATAATTTTTTCACAGCTAGTAACCAGAATACATGAATATTAGAGCCACTACATGGAGTTCCCTGGTGTCTCAGACTGTAAAAAAAACCTCTGTGCAATGCAGCAAATGTAGATTCAATCCCTGGGTCAGGACGATCCCCTGGAGAAGGGAATGGCAACCCACTCCAGTATTTTGGCACGGACAGAAGATCCTGGCAGGCTTACAGTCCATAGGGTAGCAAAGAGTCCGATACGACTGAGTGCCTAACATTTTCACTTTCACACACGTTTAAATGTCCCCTATTGTCATCTGATCTAACAACCTTGCAAGCTACATACAAACATTTCCAGAGAAGTATACTTTCACAGATAGAAGTCATATGTTAATACAAAGAACTAGTTTTAGTTTTATTAAAATGTCTCAAGAGCCCTGATTGTAAGCATTTTGGAGGGCTGGAGACAGTGAGAATAAAAAAGAAAATAGGTTCAGGCTGCCAATTCCTTTTATTAGACCTATTGTGTTTTAAAGATTATGTCTAATTACTTAATGGTTACAAAGTCAAGGGCCTTTGTCTACCTTTGAGCATATTAATTATCTTCCGTCTTAGTTTCATAAACTCAAGGATGTAAATAATTTTTACCTTCCTGGATCATGTCTTCTAGGAAACATTGAACACTTTTCACTTTAAAATAAAGTATTTTAAAAATAATTTTGAAAACAGGAAGTTCCACTTCTTGGGAGATATTAGGATGACAGGTAAGGAGCGGGATTGGGAGGGCAGAGGTGTTGCTTTGTGGTTCGAGTGGCTGAAGGCTAACTTTTTGGATGGATTTATCTATGGCATCTTTCAAAGCTGAGAAACATTCTAAGGATCATTTATTTTTACAAGACCATGCAAATATATATATATATATATATATATATATATATATATATATTTTTTTTTTTACAAAATGTACTATGTCTCATCATATAAAATTTATCAACTGAATTAAAATCAAGTTTTGCCAAAGGAATGGTTGCTAAAGAAACCAAAGGAATAAAATGTACTTCTTTCTCTTATACTTTTGCTCACTTTTCATTTCTTTTTTATGAGTCATACAATTGCCATCAGGAGACACTGGTCAGAGAGAGAAGCTCTTTGAACTGGTTAGGACAGACATTCTCCAAGTGTGGCCTGGGGATGCCTGTGTGTCCCAGAGACCCAATCAGGAGGTCTGTGAAGTTAAACTATTTTTATAAGGACGTTTAAACTTTATTTTCTATTTTTCATCTAACTCTCTCATGAGTGCACTGCTGCACACATTGCAACAGACTGAACGCAGAGCTCTATACACAAGAACTCATTTGTTTTATTTTATAGGATATTAAAAAGATTACAAAACTATAAAGTAAAGCCACCTTGTAACTATTTCTTGAAAGAAAATTATCTTATAAAATTATTCACAAAAATAACATTTCTCTTTAAAGTATTAGCATGTAATAGATTTATTATTATACTGAATAAATTAATAATTTAAAAATTTCTCAGCTTTAATCTCTAATGTAAATATTGGCTAGACACAACACATATAAATAAATACTCTTTGAGATCCTCAAATTTTTTTAAAAAGGTAAAGAAGAATGGGAACCAAAATGTTGAGAATTTTAGGAATTTATCTGAGGAAACAAACATTATTTTACTGACAACAGATAATAACATCTTTACTTCTAGGTAAATCAAAACTGTAAATCTCTAAGGTTTGTTAGAGATGTTATGCTGAGAGTTTTAAAAATTCTTCTAAGAATCAGAAACATCAGAGTGTAATATATGGTCTAACTAATAGCACTAGGTTAGGCCAGGCAGGTTTTTGGAGCTCTCTGAATCAAGGATTCTGGCTAGTACAAAAAAGTGTGTGTGTGTGTGATTATTTGACAGAATAACAAGTTAACCAGAAAAAATGTTCTGTGTGAAATGCTATTAATTGAGGAAATGGCTTATCTTCTCTCTAAACTTCTCTCCTCTCTTTTCAGACCAGATACCAGGTCAGACCATGGAGGCTACTCATAATTTCCTTGTTTACTTAGCAAAATATGAAAAATGGTCAGATCCTTCGGTTCCAAAGGATTCTTAACACTCCCTCCATTTAGCCTCTTGACCAAAAAAATGAGGATATTGAATCCCTTTTGTTTAAGAAATCCTGAAATTAAATTCTAATTAGGATAATAAGAATTAGCTACCCTGACAAAGCTGAGCCTTTAACCAAGACTTGGTCTGAGGATTACATTTTAAGGAAATGTGCAATTTGTTTTTTTATTGTTTAACTTCATGCGTTCAGGTCTTTAAAATCCCACTTGTAGTCAAAACCAAGTGAATAAATGAATGACTGTGCCCCTCCCCAATAAACAAGGGAAAAGAGGTGGGAAGTAGCATAATTTTCACAAATACCTGGAAAGTCCAGTTCTAATAGTATCTTCTTATGGTTTTGAATTTGCTGTGTGAAAGTCGGTTCTTCAAAGAAAAATAAATATTTACTTTTTACCTGTTAGTTATTAAGCACCTTGCAGCTATCACAAAAGATAAAGAAACCAGTTATTCAACCCTAATATTAAATTATACCTATACACATAGTGCTTTATCAAGGTTGTGAGACAAAATACATTTCTTCCTAGTCTATAAACTCCTTGAGTTTCTGAATCTTTTAGTTGAATTAAAAAGATAATACTATCTAAATGTCTTACTGAAAAGAAGAGATGGTATATCTTACGACTTTTCAGAAAATATATATATCCATCCCTGCATTTTCCCATTAATTCAACAACTATTTATTGACCAAGTACTACGGACTGGAAAAGAGAAGATGTCAGAGTACTCTATTATAATGGAGTAGATAAATTAATAATTAATATGATTTTGATTACTTGTAAGTGCTAGGCAGAGAAATAAAACAAGAATATAGAGTGCGATAGATGTGGAAGGAAACATGTATAAATAGAATGGGTAGACGGCAAACGACCAGACATTCTATCTCACTATGCCTGTCTTTCTGAAATGCGGCTTATCAAAATACAGAGTATATTTCTCTAGTCTAAGAATCTGGCCCAGGTCATGTGAATGGATGTGCAGTGGGCCATTAGAAAATCAAATATAAGTCAAGTCCTTTTTTTTTTTCCCACTTGGAATATAATTGCTTTAGTGCTTCCTATGTGGCACAGTGGTAAAGAATCTACCTGCCAATGCAGGAGGCTCGAGATGTGGGTTTGATCCCTGTGTTGGGAAGATTCCCTGAAGTAGGAAATGGCAACCCACTCCAGTATTCTTGCCTGGGAAGCTCCATGGACAGAGGAGCCTGGATGGCTGCAGTCTACAGGGCTGTGAAGAGTCACAACAGAGCACACACACGCACATACACATAGTCACTTTATAATGTTCATTGTGCTAGTTTCTGCTGTCCAATGAAGTGAATCAGCTCTATGTACACACACGTCCTCTCCCTCTTGGACCTCCATCCCATATTGGCCCCCATCCCACCGGGGCATCAGGGCCACCATGAAACGCCAAGCTGAGCTTCCTGTACTTTACAGCAGGTTCCCGCTAGCTCTGTTACATATGGTAGGAAAAGTAGTTTTACACTGGGGTTTCCCTCCCTTGTTATTCCTTCTACCATTCAGACAAGCCAGGTGTACCCTACTGGATGCTGCAAGACCTCACACACACCTCCCAACCCTGCTTGGTACTTGTGAAATTTTTGGATCTGAGGGTTTGCAGTTTTCATCATGTTTTGAACAATTTCGATTATTATTTCACCAACTATTTATTCTGCCTGCATTCCCTTCTGGAACTCCAAATTATGTTTAAGCCCACTTAAAATTCATCTATAGCTCAATGGAGCTCTGGGTTTTTTTTTTGTTTGTTTTTTCAGTATTTCTTCTCTGAGTTTCTTTCTAATTGGATCACTTCTGTTGCTATGTCTTTAAGTTCATTAATATTTCTTTTATAATTTCTAATTTGCTGATGAGTCCATTTAACAACTTAAAAATTTAGTGTATTTTTCAATTCTAGAAATTCCCTTCATGTGGTTTATATATTCTGTTTCTCTACTCATATTCCTGCTTCCCTTTAAATCCTTGAGAATATTTATAATAGCTGTTTTAAAGTCCTTCCCTGATAATTTCATCATCACTGTTATTTCTAAGTCTTTCTTTTTTATTGATTTTTCTTTTGGCTACATTATCCTGCCTCTTTGTAATCTCATAATTTTTGATGGGATGTTGGACATTTTTAATATTGCAGTGTTGTCTTCCATTAAGTGTGTTTTGGAAGGCAGTTGAGTTACTTGTGGGGCAGCTTAATCCTCCTGAGATTTCTTTAGCTTTATTAGGGTGAATCTGAAGTAGCTTTTACTCTAGGGCTAGTTTAGTCCTGCGACAAAGAAGTAATCCTTTTGGGGTCTCTTTTGAATGGTTTCATTGTCAACAAGTTCTCTCCATTTGATCTGGTTGAAATTCAAACATTTCCCACCCTCTGAGAGGCCTGTACATTTTTTAGTTTGTAGAATCCCTGGTTGTTCTTATCCCAGCCTTGTGGAGATTCACCCAGCACATGAGAAGCTTAGAATTCAGTCAAAGACTCGAGGCAATTTCATGGATTTCTGGAGCTTTCATTCTGCAAAAATCCTTCTTGTCTGGGTCTCTTGCCTGAAAATTCCAGCTTCCTAAGCCTCTCCAAACTTGAGTCCTTTTGCTCTCCATTCACTGATACTGCTCTTCTTTTCACGGGTATTCCTTCCGGTGCTGCAGTTCAGAAAGTGCCTCCAGGTAGAATCTGGGAACTCACTTCACTTGTTTCCCTTCTCTAAGTGATTAACATCCTATGGTGCCCGTTTTCCAGTATCCAAAAAAAATTGATTTTATAGCTTTTTACTCCAGTATTCTAATTGTTTATGATGGAGGTCGAGTCCAATACTGATTTCCCAGTCAAGTGTGAAAATAGAAGTCCAAAAGACTGTTACTTATTTGTTCATTTGTTTGATGATGGATGATACTATAGCAATGTTCTATGCCAACAGGAATGATCCAATTAAGAAGGGAAATCTGGTGATGTTTCAGAGAAAGGATATTTCAGAGGCAGATCTGGTTGGGGCATAGACTTGAATTACTGTGATACAGAATGGTTTGCCACGCAATTGCACTCATCTCACACACTAGCAAGTTCAGTTCAGTTCAGTTCAGTCGCTTAGTCATGTCCGACTCTTTGTGACCCCATGAACTGCAGCACAGCAGGCCTTCCTGTCCATCACCAACTCCCGGAGTTCACTCAAACTCACGTCCATCGAGTCAGTGATGCCATCCAGCCATCTCATCCTCTGTTGTCCCCTTCTCCTCCTGCCCCCAATCCCTCCCAGCATCAGAGTCTTTTCCAATGAGTCAACTCTTCACATGAGGTGGCCAAAGTACTGGAGTTTCAGCTTTAGCAAGTAATGCTTAAATTCTCCAAGTCAGGGTTCAACAGTACGTGAACCGTGAACTTCCAGATGTTCAAGCTGGATTTAGAAAAGGCAGAGGAACCAGAGACCAAATTGCCAACATCTGTTGGATCATCAAAAAAGCAAGGGAGTTCCAGAAAAACATCTACTTCTGCTTTAGTGAGTACACCAAAGATTTAGACTGTGTGGATCACAACAAACTGCAAAATTCTTAAAACACCAGACTACCTTACGTGCCTCCTGAGAAATCTGTATGCAGGTCAAGAAGCAACAGTTAGAACTGGACATAGAACAACATACTGGTTCCAAATTGGGAAAGGAGTACGTCAAGGTTGTACATTGTCACCCTGCTTATTTAACTTATATGCAGAGTACATCATGAGAAATGCTGGGCTGGATGAAGCACAAGCTGGAATCAAGATTGCTGGGAGAAATATCAATAACCTCAGATATGCAGATGACACCACCCTTATGGTAGAAAGTGAAGAAGAACAAAAGAGCCTCTTGATGAAAGTGAAAGAGGAGAGTGAAAAAGTTGGCTTAAAATTCAACATTCAGAAAACTAAGATCATGGCATCTGGTCCCATCACTTTATGGCAAATAGGGAAACAATGGAAACAGTGTCAGACTTTATACTTTTGGGGCTCCAAAATCACTGCAGATGGTGTCTGCAGCCATGAAATTAAAAGATGCTTGCTCCTTGGAAGAAAAGCTATGAACAACCTAGACAGCATATTAAAAAGCAGAGACATTACTTTGCCAACAAAGGTCCATCTAATCAAAGCTATGGTTTTTCCAGTAGTCATGTATGGATGTGAGAGTTGGACTATAAAGAAAGCTGAGTGCCGAAGAATTGATGCTTTTGAACTGTGGTGTTGGAGAAGACTCTTGAGAATCCTTTGGACTGCAAGGAGATCCAAGCAGTCCATCCTAAAGGAAATCAGTCCTGAATATTCACTGGAAGGACTGATGCTGAAGCTGAAACTCCAATATTTTGGCCATCTGATGCAAAGAACTGACTTATTGGAAAAGACCCTGATGCTGAAAAAGATTGAAGGCAGGAGGAGAAGGGGACGACAAAGGATGAGATGGCTGCATGGCATCACCGACTCTGTGGACATGAATTTTAGTAAGCTCTGGGGGCTGGTTGATGGACAGGGAAGCCTGGAGTGCTGCAGTCCATGGGGTCACAAAGAGTTGGACATGACTGAACGACTGAACTGAACTGAATTTAATATAGTAATTAAAAACCAGTCAATGTAAAAAAAAGAGAAGAAAAAAAAAAATGGACTCCCTTGGTGGTCCAGTGATTAAGAATCTGCCTAAAATGCAGGCAACAGGGGTTTGATCCCTGGCTGGGAAGATTCCACATGCCACAGGGCAGTTAAGTCCATTCAGCACAACTACTGAGCCCAAGAGTCGAGCTCCTTTGCTCCACAAGAGACACCACCTTGGTCTTCCTGCAGTGAGAAGCCTGCAGACCGCAACCACGAGTAGCCCCCCGCTTGCTGCAACTAGAGAAAGCCAGCACAGCACAACAAAGACCCAACACAGGCAAATAAATAAGAAAATGTTACAATTCTGGTTTTTTTCTTAGTTAGAAAATCCAATACCATTTTGTATATGAAATGGGATTAATACCCACATAACAGAGCTAACAGGGTTTGTGTTAGGATTAAAATTAAATGCAATTAATGTGCTAACCTTATTTGTCAGTGAAATACTAACTTCTCTCTCTTCTCCTTCCTAGATGGTGGGAATCCTGGCTCACATAGTTCTGCCTTGAAATTAGAAATGTTAAGTTCTCTGCAAGATTAACTCACTAGGAAGACAACATCAGATACCACCCACCAAAGAAGTTTGATAATTCAGTTCCCTTTCTCTCTAAATGCTCTTAATAGAATTACTCTTAGATCTAGTGTTTTCAAACTGAGATCGCCTCACCACTTTTCCTGACTTTTGTCTTTTTTGTTCATTGATGGATCTCCTGGGCTAGAATCATGCCTAGCACATAGCAAAAATCAGTAAATACAAAGTTGGAAATTAATGCTGAATATTAGTGCCTTTGAATACCTCCAGGGATCCCAGTGTTCTATTCAACAAACTTCAGGAACTGCTGTCATGGAGAATAATTCAGTTTAAATTAATCACCCTGCTTCTTTTCTATTGAGACTTTCTGTAGCACAATGAAGGGTAGCTAGCTTTCTTGGTATATGTCAGAAATGAGCGATATCCCAAGTCTGGCGGCTAAACCTGTTTAAGTCACAATCTGTATAGGGTTTATGTGCCAGAGGTCTTGAAGGGATTAAGCCTCCCTGAGCTCTGCTGGCCCTTGGTGACAGGGCACTGCATTTTGCTGTTACCAGAGCCCCTGTCCTCTCTTCTGTCCTCAGTGCCGTGGACTTGGACGAGCAGGCTGTGTACTGCTGTTCCGTGTACACATGTCAGCTGCAGGAAGTCCATCCGAGGTGACGGCAGTGTCACTTTGGTATCACATCCTCTTTTACACCTGATCACACTTGCAGATGGGAATGCCAAAAGCACCTCGGAGTTACAAGGCTGGAGGAAGCAACTGGAACACTGGATGCCAAATGGACATCTTGACATGCAGAGGGGGCCCAAAGACCCTCCATGTGAGTGCTGGGAAAGGAGGCAAAGCCTGTGCATCACGCAGTCTCTCGCTGGGACTGGAATCCAGGTGCACAGCCGGGTGACGCTTCAGGAACCAGAGAGAGGCATGTGGACCTACATGTAGACCCAAGAATACACTTTCGAGACAGGCGAAGATGGCCTTCTGTCTGTTTGGCAGTTACACACTCGTGGCGTCAGGAGCGTGAACTTACTCATCCGTGCCTAACAGTTGGACTTTGTCGGTCATTCTTCACCTGGAATCCACTTCCTGCCCACCCATGTGTGATTAAATCCTTGTGTAACAGGGCCAAACATTTGTTGTTCAGTCACTCCGACTCTTTGTGACCCCAGGGACTGTAGCACGTCAGGCTTTGCTGTCCTTTACTATCTCCCAGCATTTGCTCATGGAGAAGGAAATGGCAACCCACTCCAGTGTTCTTGCCTGGAGAATCCCAGGGACGGGGGAGCCTGGTGGGCTGCCGTCTCTGGGGTCGCACAGAGTCGGACACGACTGAAGCGACTTAGCAGCAGCAGCAGCAGCAGCATTTGCTCAAACTCATGTACACTGAGTCAACGATGCTATTCAACCATCTCGTCCTCTGCTGCCAAATGTTATTCTGAGTGAAAAATGCATTTTCTTCTTCTAGTCCTTCAAGCACCTTCAGCCGTTCAAGGCAATCACGTAGATTCAGTGGGAGTGACAAGAGGGCTGATGTTATTTGATTCACATCTAGATATCTTTATATTTATATATAAAATGGTGAGGGTGGGTTTTGGACTGAGAGTTGAAAGAGGAAGAGAGATTCCTCAGGTTTGGTGTGTAGTACAGAAGGACAGTCCAGAGCAATGCAGAAAGAGGTTTTGGGAACTGTGGCTTCTGAACTGAACACAATTCATTTAATACTTTTGAAAATGGTTAGCCACTCAGTTGTGTCCGACTCTTTGTGACCCTACAACAGTCTCTTCTGTGTGTGGAATTCTCCAGGCTGGAGTGGTTGCCATTTCTTTCTCTAGGGGATCTTCCTGACCCAGGGATTGAACCTGGGTCTTCTGCATTGCAGGCTTTACTGTCTTTTTTACTTTATTCTTTACTGTCTGAGCCATCAGAGGAGCCCTAATATTTTTGAGGGAAATGCAAATAAAACTGGAATCATTTTTGCCAATAAATAGTTTTGGTTCTTGGACTATAATTTTCTAATGAATTATTGGGCTGAGAATACGCCATGTGGACCCTGTGATTTACTGGGGTTAATTTTTGAACTGAATCCATTTCTTACCTGTGATCTCTCAGCTGACTGATCTCTGTACATCCACTTCTAGAGTAAATGACCATTCAGGTAGAGCCCTTTGCAGGTTTGGCTCCAATGTTTTATCAGAAGTCACAGCATGTATGTTACCTGACTCCCGAGTCTGCTTTGCTTTGCAGTTTTTCATAGTTTGGGCCTCATACACCTAAATAGGTACACACCACTAAATTGTTCCTTAGGCAGGGACAGCTCTGGACAAAACCTGAGCAGACCTAAGCCTCATTTTTAGCTTCCCTATTTCAGATCCTCCCCTTTTCTGACACAGAACTCTTCTAAATGTCCACAGACACATCTATACTAATATTTCGGTGACCTGGCATTTTTGCTCTACCAGGGGAAAGAATAAATTTAAATGAGCTATCAAATGAGGGTTAATGCTTAACATGAAAATATCCCCAAATGATGGGATTTTAGAAACTTCATAAAGAAGGAATTGAGAGGGTAGAAAAGGTGCCTTGCAGGTCCTTTGGAAACACCACCCCCCATCCTTGACTTTTGCACAGGTATTAAGTCTCCCTCTCCTTTTTAACACCCTTATTGAGACAGATGTTCATCACCGTCGGGTCACACGGCATCATTTCTCCTCCCCGACGGCTTCCTGGTTTCCTCCAGTGGAGCCCTGCCTCCTACACTGTGGGGAATTGAGTGCAATGTTAGGTTCAGATGTCTGTTCCTCCCTAAGGAGACCACAAAGGCCAGGTCGTTGCTCTCATTGTCTCTATATGGCGAGGAGGAAGGAATGTGAGTCCTTCAGTGAGAGACCTTTGTAGGCTGGACTCTGGCCATGAGCAAGTGATCTTGTAACTAAAAAATGCTTGGCGTGCATTATTCCCAGCCACCCCTGCCTTCCAACTGCCTGTTCCTACCATGAGACCACTCTATTTATGTGGTTTCCTTTCCTAGACCTCCAGAGCTGCTTCTCTTTCTGCTCATTTCCAAAACTGGTTCTGCAGCCTTCTCTGAGCTCCTCAGATCCTTCCACTAAGTATCCTTTTTCTTTCTTACAGTAGCTTGATAATTAAGCCTGTTCTTGTAACTGCAACTAAGAATCCAGGACTGATCAACAGGGAAAAGAAAGTTAAAATGATAATGAACAGTTGCATTGTATGTGCACAAACCCTCTTGTGCCCAAGTAATCCTGTGTCCTAAAAAAGGATCCATAAAAATAAATTGCACATCTCCTGTCCTGTCTCCAACGTCAGCTTTTGGAAACTGAAGACCTGAATAAGGGGATTTCATCTCATGCTGTTGTCTTGAGATACAGGTGTATGTTTTAATTTAATTAAACTTTTCATTTGGAAATAATTATAGATATATCTAGTTACAAGAACTAATAGAGAGATCTTCTACCCTTTAATTATTTTTCCACAATGGTAACACCTTGTAAAACTTATAGCATGATATCACAAACATGGACACAACTCATGGATCTTATTCAGATGCAATCCATGGATCTTATTCAGATTTCCTCATTTTTTAATGCACTCATTTATGTATGTATATTTGTGTGCATGCTCAGTCGCTCAGTCATGTCCAACTCTTTGCAACTCATGGACTGCAGCCTGCCAGGCTCTGTCCATGGAATTTCCCAGGCAAGAATACTGGAGTGAGTTGCCATTTCGTTCTTCAGGGGATCTTCCTGACTCAGGGATCAAACCTACGTCTCCTGCATTGGCAGGTGGATTCTTTGCCACCTGGGAAGCTCATCCGTATATTTAGTTTTATGCAATTTTATCACATGTGTCCAGGGCTGTGTTCCCATCATCACAGTCAAGATACAAAGAATTACATCACCATAAGGGTTCCTCTTGTTCTGCTTTCATAATCAAAAAACTCTCTTGTTGCCCCTTCCCTTCTGATCCCTAGCTCTGGCAACCCTAATCTGCCCTACATTTCTATAATTTTGTCACCTGTTATATTCATGAAATCATGAATATAGCTTGTAACTTCTTAGAATTGAGGTTACTGAACAACTGAGGTTACTGAACAACTGAACACTTTTCACTCAGTATAATTTCCTAGAGATCTACCCAAGTTGTGTAAATCCATTTGTTTCTTTTGTTCTTGGGTAGTACTCCATGGTATTCATGTACCTCAGCTGGTTTAAACATTTACCTGTTGAAGGACATCCAGGTTATTTCCAGTTTGGGGTGTTACAGATAAAGCTAGCATACACATTCATGTACACATTTTTGTACAGAAATTCAAATTTCTTTCTTTTGAGTAAACACCTAGGAATAAAATGATTGCCTTGGATGGTAGCTATACATTTAATTTTTTAAGAGACTACCAGATTGTTTTCTAAAGTGACTGTATTATTTTGCATTCCCGCCAGTGGTATACGAGCATTCCAGTTGCTCCATATCCTCAAGGACACTTTCTATATTCAGTTGTTTAACTGTAGCCGTTCTAATCCATGTACAGGTATAGCTTATTCTAGTTTTAATTTTGCTAATGACTAATGATGTTGGAAATATTTTCTGTGCCTGTTGGTCATCCATACGTCTTCCTTGGGGAGGTGCCTAGTCAAATCTTTTGCTTATTTTTAAAAATTAGGTTGTTTTCTTACTGTTGCATTTTAAGAGTTCTGTACATAGTCTGGACATAATTCATTTACCAAAGATATAATTTGTAAATATTTTCTCCCAGTCTGTGGCTTACCTTTTCAGTCTCATTGACATCTTTCAAAGAGAAGAATTTTTGTTTTGTTGTGCTGTTTTGTTTTGGTTATTGTTATTTGGTTTGGTTGTTGTTATCAGTCACGTCCGACTCTTTGTGACCCCATGAACTGCAGCACACCAGGCTTTCCTGTCCTTCACTATCTCCCGGAGTCTGCTCAAACTTGTGTCCACTGAGTCAGTGATGCCATCCAACCATCTCGTCCTCTGCCACACCCTTCTCCTCTTCCCCTCAATCTTTCCCAGCATCAGGGTCTTTTCCAATGAGTCGGTTCTTCATATCAGGTGGTCAAAGTATTGGAGCTTCAGCTTTAGTATCAGTCCTTCCAATGAATACTCAGGGTTGATTTCCTTTAGGATTTCCTGGTTGGATCTCCTTGCAGTTCAAGTGACTCTCAAGAATCTCCTCCAGCACCACAGTTTGACAGCATCAATTCTTCTTAAATGCTCAGCCTTCTTCATGGTTCAGTTCGCACATCCATACGTAACTATTAGAAAGACTATAGCTTTGTTGGCAAAATGATATCTCTGTTTTATTTTAATGAATTCCATTTGCCAACTTTTGGATCAGGGTTTGAGGGTTACATCTAAGACATCTTTGCCTACACAGGGACACAAAGACGTTCTCTGCTACCTTTATTGGAAATGATGGCATGAGGAACAAAGTTCCCTTTCTGCAGACAGACTTCTAATTGTTCCATCATCATTTGCTGTTTATGGTAGGAGTGCAAGTCTGATACCTAAACGCTGCTACGAGCATTTGTTGTGCGAACTTCAATTTTCATTTCTCTGGGACAGATGCCCAAGAATGCAATTGCTGAATTTTATTAACATCTGCCAAACTATTTTCTAGTATGTATCTGAAAAAAGGAAGATGTAAAGGTTAAGGATGGAATGAATTTGGCTTCTGCTTCTTCCCAGTCAGTCATCCCGGGCAACTTACTAAATATCTCTGTCCCCTTAGTTCCCTTATTTATAAGCAGGTACAATAATACTGCCCACCTCCCTGGCTTACTATGAGGATTAGATCATTTAACAGCAAAGAATTTAAAAGAATGCCCAGGGTTTCCCTGGTGGCTCAGGGGTAAAGATTCTGCCTGCCAATACAGAAGACGTGGGTTTGATCCCCAGTCTGAGAAGATCCCACATGCCACGGAGCCACTGAGCCCGTGTGTCACAGCTACCGAGCCTGTGCTCTAGAGCCCGGGAACCACAGCTACAGAGCCCCCGTGCTGCAGCTACTGAAGCTTGCGTGCCTGCTAATCTGTGCTCCGCTACAGGAGAAGCCACCACAGTGAGAAGCCTGCAGTGTAACTAGAGAGGAGTCCCTGCTCACCGTAACTAGAGAAAAGCCCACTCAGTAACACAGACACACCACGGCCTAAAGTAAAGAAAATTTAAAAGTATGTCTACGTTGCGTTTTCTTTTTTACATTTGTATGTTTTCTCACAAGTACGAGTTCTGTGGTGTCGAGTAAACCTTTTGTGCCATTTAAAGACTTTGCCACCTTCTGTACACGTGTAAGCCTTCTCCGTAGAAGGAATTTCCGATGCTGAGTAAGGTATGCGTGCTTGTTAAGGCTTTGCCACATTCTTTATGTATAAAAACAGAATGCCTGGCATGCAAAGCATGCTCAGGAATGGTAGCTGTTATCAGTTGCAGCTGGTGTCACCACTGTCATCTCTATCATCTTTTGTGACTGACCAGCACTCTCCTGCAATGCAGGAGACCTGGGTTCCATCCTTGAGTCAGGAAGATCCCCTGGATAAGGATATGGCAATCCACTCCAGCATTCTTGCCTGGGAAACCCCATGTAGAAAGGAGCCTGGCGGGCTACAGTCCCTGAGGTCACAAACAGCTGGACATGACTGAGTGACTAACACTTTCACTTCACTTTCAGCACTCTCAAACACCCTTCCTACATTTCGATAATTTTCCATGTTATGAAATCCCCAGAAGGAGCCAGAAGGATGCAGTCCCATCGTTTCCTGTAAAGGCATGTGACCCAGGCTCTATTGCTCAGACGTGGCCCTGATGGCCTTGGTTTCAGAGGTAAACAATAAAAGCAGATGGTCGTGTGCCAGCGATTCACTTTTCAAGAACTTCTAGGAGCAGCCAGAGCAGTGTTCCCGAATCAGCTCCAAGAAGTATAGGTACTGAGCAGTGCCATATGGCTGGGTTTTCTTTTTTCTAGAGAGAGAGCCCTGTCTTTTGTTTGGGCTTTTTTTAAAACTAGTTGTGTAGCTTCAGAGCGTGGCTGTCAGGCCTTTTTGGAGATTACCCTACTATCTAAAACTATTTAATAATTTCCCTTGCCACTTAAATTATTCAATTACCTTATTCAATTTTAAAAGCCATATGTCCTGAGAAAATCACAATTCGAAAAGATACATGCATCCCAATGTTCACCGCAGCTCTATTTACAAAAGCTAGGACACGGAAGCAACCTAGATGTCCATTTACAGAGGAACGGATAAGAAAGACGTGGTATATATATACAATGGAATACAACTCAGCCACAGTTAAGCCGACTGGCCTCCGTAAAGCCCCACTTCCAAATCTCATCACCCTGGAGACCAGAGCTTCAACATATGAACTGGGTGGGGGACACAAACATTCAGTCTGGAGCAGACAGAGAAGTTGTTTTCAGGCTTTTTCCCCTTCACGCCCCTCACCAGGCAGTCGCTTCTTGAGCCTATGTGAGGGAGTCCACAGTCATGAACTGCAGAGCGAGGTACTCCTTAGATGCTACCTAAAACGTGGCGGAATTCCCTCTCTGGCTCCCCCTCCAATCTCAGGCTATAATCACCATTTTCTAGATAGTTGAAGAAACTCGATAGAGATAAATGAAATGCCCTTTTCAATTTACTTGACTGGAAGAGACAGGAATAGGAACCTCTTCTTCTGATGGCTCTTCTCTGTCTCCCCAGCTGACTTGAGAAGATGACCCTGAGCACAAAAAAGCCAAAACAATCCCTTCTCCTTCTACCCTTCAGGGAATAGACTGGAAAAACCCTACGACATCATGGGAGCCTTCCTGGGAGCAGAGAAAACAGAATTCTTGCCATAGCTCGCCTTCTGTTATGTGTGACTCTGAAGTGCTTTAATTAAAGACTTCTATCTTAATCCCATTCATAAACTTAAGCCAAACTTTTAATTTCCCACGAAGTGTCTTCTGGTGAAAAGCGACATTCCTAATCTTTACCAGTTTCTTCAGTTTCACATGTCATGCTTTTAAAGAGAGTGCCACTTCAAATGATCCCACCTCAAGATTCAAGGCAATGCCACTAGTTTTGAAGTCTGCAGCCCACAGACAGGAAAGGCATATTGGCATGAACATGAGATACATAAAATGGTTTCACTCCCTATAACTCAAGAGCGTTCAAACGTATTCAGGACCAGGCTGGCTTTGTTGCAATAAAGAGGTACTGAACAGATCAAATAGAAAAGCTTTTACCTAAAATGCACTTGTTTAAAAGGGCAATTTCATATAGGAGAGGGAAATGAAATTTCTTCCAAAGGATTTAATCTCAACTGATATGCACACTATAGCAGGAAATTGTAATCTCCAGTTATCTGATGGACTCGTATACTTTGAGAGCAAGAGAAAGGAGAGAGGGAGACTGGGAGAAATAAAGAGGGTGGGAGGGAAAGAGATGGTGCTGAATATGTTCTGTGATAGTTGCCTTTGGGTTAAAATTCAATATTTACTAACTTGACTGTGTTCACTTTTCACAGAATTACTTTTTCCTGAATGTACGTTAAATATTGTATCTTCAAATTCAGAAATCACCATGTGAAACTTGGCTGCCCATTAAAATCTCAAAGATGCATAGAATTATACCAGGTCTTAGCTGAGATCAAGCAAATCAGAATCTCCAGGGGTGGGGCTGCACCATGAGGGGAGAACCAGTGCTTTAAACTACACACTCTACTTTCTACTATCAACATGCTTCCCAAAAGGAAACCTTTTCACATTCACTTGAACTTGATATTGAAAGTCATTCTATAATGACGCTTTTTCAGCATGAAAGCCATTCTCCCTTTCATAAAGGCGAATCAAATATTTTTACATTGTATTAATATTTGCTTCAAATCATGTGAATGTTTACACACAGAGGTGACTGTACAGAACCAAAGTGTTTCTTCACACACGTGATTCACAGGGATACACCTGGACTTCACATTTGCATTTTTCTCCTAGAACAGTTTCTCATTTGAGCTTGAAAAGTAAGTAGGTCAGATGGAATCATTGCTATTTTACAGACTGATGAGAAGTCAGGGAGAATTGAAATGACTTTTTAAAATTATCTTTGTGAAAGGACTAGCATACAGTTTTCTTTGCAGTTCATGCAATGCTCTTCTTCTTACACTTTTATGTCCTTATTTATATAGATATAAACATAAATATAGACAGTGGAAGATACAGTATATCTACATATATGTGCTGTGTGTGTGCTCAGTCACTCAATCGTGTCCGACTCTTTGCAACCCCATGGACTGCAGCCCACCAGGCTCCTCTTTCTATGGGATTTCCCAGGCAAGAATACTGGAGTGGATTACCATTTCCTACTCTAGGGGATCTTCCTGACCCAGAGATCAAACCCGCATCTCTTGCGTCGCCTGCATTGGCAGGCATGTTCTCTACCACTGGGCCACCTGACAAGCCCCTATAACTACATGCTGCTGCTGCTGCTGCTGCTGAGTCACTTCAGTTGTGTCCGACTCTGTGCGACCCCACAGACGGCAGCCCACCAGGATGCCCCATCCCTGGGATTCTCCAGGCAAGAACACTGGAGTGGGTTGCCATTTCCTTCTCCAATGCATGAAAGTGAAAAGTGAAGTTGCTCAGTCATGTCTGACCCTCAGTGACCCCATGGACTGCAGCCTTCCAGGCTCCTCCATCCATGGGATTTTCCAGGCAAGAGTACTAGAGTGGGGTCCCATTGCCTTCTCCGTAACTACATACAGATGAATACATCTCTATCATGTATATAGCGGAAGACACAGTAATATGTGATTAAAAGCCATGTGTGTGTGCAAAGTCACTTCAGTCATGTCCAACTTTGTGACCCTGTGGACTGTAGCCCAGAGAAGGCAATGGCACCCCAATCCAGTACTCTTGCCTGGAAAATCCCATGGATGGAGGAGCCTGATAGGCTGCAGTCCATGGGGTCGCTAAGAGTCAGACACGACTGAGCGACTTCACTTTCACTTCTCACTTTCATGCATTGGAGAAGGAAATGGCAACCCACTCCAGTGTTCTCGCCTGGAGAATCCCAGGGATGGGGCATCCTGGTGGGCTGCCGTCTATGGGGTCGCACAGAGTCGGACACAACTGAAGTGACTCAGCAGCAGCAGCAGCAGCAGGACTGTAGCCAGCCAGGCTCCTCGATCCATGGGATTCTCCAGGCAAGAATACTGAAGTGGATTGCCATGCCCACCTCTGGAGGATCTTCCCAACCCAGGGATCAAACCAGCATCTCTTATGTCTCCTGCATTTTCAGGCGGGTTACCACTACTAGTACCACCGGAAAGCTCCAATAATAAATGTATAAATATATAATATTATAAAATTTATAAATATATAATATTATAAAATGTATAAATATATAATATGCCATATATAATTATATATTATTATATAGGAGTATATGTTATATAAATTTACTTAAATTTACTTATGCATACCTATATGTATTAAATATTTCTTTATATATCTATACACATATATTTATTTTTATGTATATAAATAAATGTATATGTAAGTAAACTTATATAATATGCATTTCTATATAATAGCATAGAATTATATTTTTACACGTAACAGATTATTTCATATTAATATGTTTCTCACTCATGTTAATATATGTATATTTATATATATAATGTACATACCTCTCATGTAAATAAAAATACTAAAGTAGGCTTAGTTTTTTTTAGATCATCTTCTTCAAGGTTAATAATGGACTCAGCTATCAAAATTGTACATCAAATACATACGTAATAAAAGAAATCACATCAGATGTATCTTTCTTAACCTTAGGCGAGCAGGTATGGGGA
The DNA here is from genome assembly GCF_029378745.1 of Bos indicus. Taxonomy (NCBI): domain Eukaryota; kingdom Metazoa; phylum Chordata; class Mammalia; order Artiodactyla; family Bovidae; genus Bos; species Bos indicus. Next base: position 13,130,231 of record NC_091772.1, read on the forward strand.
AATTGCAAGAGGGAATTACAAACAGAAAACCAAAACCTGCAATCACTTGGAAATGCTCAAATCTCATTTAAACAGCATGTACAACAGTTTGGTGCCCAAACTCAATTTTTACTTTAGGAAAACATAACTTTTCCTTAGACTATTTTCAAAACTCATTTCAGCAAAATAGAAGCTGATCTTCAGATTCATAATATACCACACTCTGCTTGCAGGCACGCCTACAAGGGGGTCTTTCTGCTCTGTGTTAAGTGTAAACTCAAGGTCTAAAGCTTGCGTTACAGATCTGGACCATTCAGGGTTTCACACTGGCTTCCCATGTTACACTCAACTCAGAAGGCAATTACTGCTTTCTCTTGCAATTTATGGATTCCTTCTAAATCTTTATTCCTGGTGATAAAAACATCAAAATGAAGACACATTCTTGAAAAGAAAGTGACAGGGAAACTATCACATACATAGATTCTTCTGGGATTTTTGGAAAGTTATTTGCTTATCTGAACGATATTTGCCAAGATGAAAAGACACCAGCAAATTCCTTAGACTCTCACTGACCAGGCACCAGCTGCGGCTGTTCTGTTGATATAGAGAACATCTGTGAAAAAATCTGGGCAGCGAGTGGAAAGAGTTCACTGTCAGCAAAAAAGCTCCAGGAACAACCGTGTCCTGGAAAGCGTTGAAGAAGCCAGAAAACAACACTGAAACATTGGGAAAGGAAAGAGTCCTGTTATGTATAGTTAAGCATGAGACTGTTGGGGCTGCACACAAGAGGATGAATAGTCCCCAAGATTGTTCAGGGAAATGTCTGCTCTTGCTTGAACTCAGGGATCATGGAAGGATCCTTCAAATCACAAATGCCTACAATAAAAGAGGCCTCGCAGGTCAGTGACCCATTTTACAGATGGGTAAACAGATGCATATGGATGCCCTGACATCCTGAGCTACTCTACTGAATTAGTGGTTTGTTCATCACTGAACCAAATGGGTAGATGCTATCTAGTTGTATTTCCGCTTTTGGAATCCCTCTTTGACCTCTATTTTCAAGGCACTGCCTTTCTTTTGAAATTGCTCAGAGATGCAGCAGGATTTTAGCTACAACTTATGTGTTTGTGTGTGCGTATGTGTGCTGTGTTTTGTTATTTTATTTTGTTTTAAAATTTTAGGGAGTTTCCACAGCTATCATGATAACACCGGGTATTTATAAAAACACCTCCCGTTTTCTCAGAGCAATGAGCTGAGGCATAGTGGACAGGAAACTGGGGCTATGTTTTCCTTCTTTCTCCCCTTACACAAGCCAATTTGTACTTGGAAACATGTATAAAACAGATTTCTCATTTGCGCCTTCTAAGAATGAGCCTACCCTCTCAGAGACTCCAGTTATTCAAGCAAGAAAATGGCCAAAGCTATTTCCCATCTATGATGGCAAAAGCCACTTATCATTAAATAAAACATTTAAGCAGTAATTTAAATATTACAGGCTATGAAACTGCTTAGGCAGTGAACAGGAACTGGCATTTGAGAAGACCCAATCCTGTCCTTGAGCAAATAATTAAAACCTTGCTGTTTCACACTCTTGTCTACAAAAATGGAATGAAAATTCTAGTCATTCATCCATCTAACATGAAGCTCTGAGAACTAATGAATAGTTACAAGGCTCCTTCTCAAAAGGAAGTCCTTGTGGGAGAGCGAAGCAATAAATAGCAGCTGTACTTTCCTGAGTTTCCAAGACAATTCTGATTGCAAATTTTCTGTCCCTTTGTCAGGTCATAGATCAGGCTTTGGGCCAGACTTTTCTGCTAAACATAACCAAACTGCCCTTCCTTGTGGACCTAAAACAGTTAAAATCCTCTAAAGTCAGGGAGTCCCAAGAAAACCCAACAAAGAATACGTAGAGAGGAGACGCTTAGGAAATTTCTCTAATATTAGGTATAAGCTATATGCTAATTTGCACAACTGACTTACAGACATCATAAAAGAGCCATCTGTCAAAGTTTCCCCAGGCTCATCACTTTTCTGGGGATATAAGTGCAAAGAGCAGCACAGCAGGTCTTCCCTGCACTCTTTGTCCCCACTTAGCAGAATCTTCCTTACTATCCAAGTTCAGGTATCCCTAAGTTCAGGTGTTTTAAAGAGCTCTTTCTTTTAAGCAATTTTATTTTAGGAAAAGATAGCGGGATAGCAAGAGAATCACTATTTTGGCTAGAAATATTGATAAAGACTCCTTAAATTTCTTCAGTTTTTTTCAGAATCATCACTTTATCTGGCTCACAGGGAGGTATATATATTTTTTACTCTTTGCTTGAATATTTTAAGACAAGTCCTTCTTATTAAAGAATGATCTTGGGGAAAAAAACAGAAAGATATTTGACCCACTTAGGTCCCTCAATGAATATACTCTTATATATTGGTCAGAAGTCACAGATCAGGTTTTGTTTAACCAAGAACTTCTATTACTGAGGACAAAAATAGCAGGACTGTGAGGCAGAAGCTAGAATGGGAGCAAAGAAGTGGAAAAAAGTCAAAGTAAAAAGCATCACTAAGAGAATCCAGAATCCCAGAGTAGAAACGACCTTAGAAATCTTCTAATTCAAATTTGTCCTGATTCATGATTCCCTTCCACAGTGTCCTCTACAAGTGGTTGTTAGCCTATTGTTTCATAGATCTGGTGCCAAGGATACTCATTTTCATAATTCATGGAAAGACAACTGGGTTAGATCAGAGAGAACTTGGATCTGTACTGTTGGGCAGTGGTTTTGTTTCAAAGATCAAGACGTAGTTAAGTGCCTTATACCCCTGTCAGTGGAAACCCACTCCAGTGTTCTTGCCTGGAGAATCCCCACGGACAGAGGAGCCTAGGGGGCTGCAGTCCATGGAGTTGCAAAGAGCCGGACACGAATGAGTGACTAAGCATGCGCAGCACAGCACACCCCTGTCAATAACAGATCAAGCAGGCAGAAAACAATAAAGATGGAGATGATGTGAACAGTACAATCAATGAACTTGGTCTAATTGACATTTATGGAATTCTTCATCCAAAAATAGCAGGAGACACTTTCTTCTCAAGTTTAAGTGGAACATTCACCAAAATAGACCACATTCTGGGCCATAAAATACCCCTCAACAAATTTAGATGAACAAAATTCATATAAGTATATTCTTGGATCACAACAGGATTAAACTAAATCAACAACTGAAAGATAGCCATAAAATTCTCATATATTTGGAAATCAAACTCTGCAATTCTAAATAAGCTATGAGTTGAACAGAAGTCTCAAGGGTACTTTAAAATAATCTGATCTGAAGGAAAATAAAAATACACTATAACACAATTTGTGGTATGCAGCAAAAGCAGTGTTGAGAGGGAGATTTATAGCACTAAAAAAGCATAAGAGAAAAGAAGAAAAATCTAAAAATCAATAGTTGATTTATTCCTTATGATATTAAATAAGGAAGAACAATGTAATCTTATAGCAAGAAGAAGAAAAGAAGCAATAAAAAATTAGAGCAGAAATCAATGACTAAAAATAGGAAAACAATAAAGAAAATCAATGAAACCAAAACTAGTTCTTTGAAAGGTCAATAAAATTCATAAATCTCGAGCCACGTAAGAACGAGAGTGGTTTAAACAAACTGCCAGTATCAGAAGCTGAAGATGGATCATCATTAGTGATTTGATAGATATTAAAAGGATAATAAAGGAATGTGACTAAAAGCTAAAGAACTGATGATTCCAATTCCTGGTGGGATGTGAAGCAACAGAAATTCTCCTTTGTTGCTGATGGGAATACAAAATGGTACAGCAACTTTGTAAGATAGTTTGGTGGTTTCTTACAAAGCTTATTAGCTTATGACCTAACAATCATGTTCCTAGGTATTTACACAATTGACATGAAAATTTATGCCCACACAAAAACCTGCACATGAATGTTTCTAGCAGCTTTGTTTGTAATGGTCTCAAACTGAGGGCAACCAAGATATCCTTCAATAGGTGAAAGCATAAACAAATCATGGTACATCTATATATTGGAATACAATTCAGTGATAGTGAGGAATGAGCTACCAAGTTGGCATGGAAATACACAGATGAATTTTAAATATATATTTGGAAGTGAAAGAAGCCAGTCTAGAAAGGCTACATACTGTATGATTCTATGTATATGACATTTTGGAAAAGTCCAAACCATAGAGACATTGAACACATCAGTTGTTGCCCAGCAGTTGGAGTGGGGAGGTTGAATAGATGACCCACAAGGAAATATCCGGGTAGTTAAACTGGTCCGTAATATACTGTAATGGTGCATACAAGATACTGCACTTATTAAAACCCTTAAAACGTCACAGCACAAAGAGTGAACCTAAATTTATGCAAAGTTCAGCTCATTTAAGATCCCAGGATGGAGTTCAGAATGTGTCAAAAATAATCTAACTATATTCAAATATATGAAACAGCTTTACCAAAGGTGATAAAGGGGGAAAGATTTTGATCCAAGTAACTCTGGAAATGAGAGGAGTCTATAAGACTAGAGGCAACAGGAACTACCCGTAAGCACTGTACTCCAGCTGATAGCTGTCCGCCACAGGGGTGTGAGTATGGGTGAACACTCTGAAATCACTATACCTGTGAAACCGAACACCTTAGATTGATGGTATAAGCTGAGACTTAGGTACCTCATTGCTGGGGGGAGAGTTTGCAAATAAAGGGAAAAGGTAATGGATAAAAGTGGGAGACATCGTTATGTTTAGCTTACTATTTTTTATATTTTAAAAATAATTGTATGTATTTATTTATTTTTGGCTGTGCTGGGTCTTCATCGCTATGTGGGCTCTTCTCTGGTTGCAGTGAGTGAGGGTTACTCTCTAGCTGCAGTGTGGAAGCTGCTCATTGGGGTGGCTTCTCTTGCTGGGGAGCACCAGCTCGAGGGCGTGCCGGCTTCAGTGGCTGTGGCACACAGACTTACTCAAAGGCATGTGGGATCTTCCTGGACCAGGGATTGAACTCATGTCTCCTGCATTGGCAGGCAGATTCTTTACCACTGAGCCACCAGGGAAGCCCCTAGCTTATTATTGACATTGATAGTTTATATATAAATATTTGAAGATTAATATCAGAAGGCAATGGCACCCCACTCCAGTACTTTTGCCTAGAAAATACCATGGACGGAGGAGCCTGGTAGGCTACAGTCCATGGGGTCGCTAAGAGTCGGACATGACTGAACGACTTCACTTTCACTTTTCACGTTCATGCATTGGAGAAGGAAATGGCAACCCACTCCAGTGTTCTTGCCTGGAGAATCCCAGGGATGGGGGAGCCTGGTGGGCTGTCGTCTATGGGGTCGCACAGAGTCGGACACGACTGAAGCGGCTTAGCAGCAGCAGCAGCATACATGTATATATTTCCTTGCTCTGTCACCTGAGAGGGCCTAGATGCAATGACGACTCAGTAGTAATACGCACACCTAGTGCCCTGATCTTGCTTTTATATATGTATTTTCTGGCCACGCCATGCAACTTGTGAGATTTTAGTTCCTCAACCAGGGATTGAACATCCTCTGCAGTGAAAGTGCAGAGTGCTAACCACTGGACTTCTAGGAAATCCCCTGATCTTGCTTTCTAATGCCATTCTCCAGTAAGTGGAACTGGGGTTTCTTCAAGAAAAGGGTGATTCTGGGACTCAGGCAGAAAATATACAACATGCACACAGAGCATCCTGTTTTTGAGCAAAAAAATACTCAAAATATAACAAACCAAAGAGCCCTTAAGGATGCGGGTATGTCAAAGAGATACAAGAGCCAACTAGGAGAGCTCCCAGTGGTGAAAACTGAAAACAATTTGAGCAGTAGAACAACGAAGTTAGTATTGGATTATAATCCAAAGTATAAAACAAGTATCAAGGGTCCATCCTGATGTAAATAAGTAGTTTAAGAGCTAATTAAATGGGGAAACAAGAGACAAATCTGCTTTGAAATAATTTTTGTAGCTACTCTGCCCTCTGGTAGGAGGAGCAGAGATCGCTTCCACTTCTTCAGTGTGGGATACTCATTGTGACTTCTTTCCAAGGAGCACAAGTGTGGACAGTGGGGGAAATAACCAGCTTGGCAGTGGAGAAACAGGACAGGCACTAGGAGATTAAGGTCAACATTAGCAGTGGCAGGCCATGTGGATAGTACACATGTTTGATATGATGAGACTGGCAGCAATGTATCTCTCTGGTCACCACTCCCCCAAACCCACAAGCCCAGTCATGAGAAAAATACCAGACAAATTCAAATTGAGGGGCACTCTACAAAATACCTGACCAGTACCCCTCAACACTATCAAGATAGTCAAAAACCAAGAAAAGCTGAGAAACTTTCATAGCCAAGAGGAGACGCCTAATTCTCCTTAGGTATGATGACTGAATGTAATACGACATCCTGAGGGGGTCCCTGGACTAGAAAAAGAACACTAGGTAAACACTAAGGGAATCTGAACAAACTATGAGGATCAGGCTATAATAGTAATGATCTGTGTCAATATTGATGGTGAATTGTAACAAATGTGCCTAATATAAGACATTAATAATAGGGGAAACTAGAGGTGGTATTCCCTGTGCTATCTTTGTAATTTTTCTGTAAAACTATACTTAAGGTGAAAAAAAAGTTACTAATAGCAAAACAAAAACAGTCATTGGATCAGGGTCTTGTCATTTGGCAGCAGTTTTCCTCCAGAAGGCATCTAGGCAGTTGTGTGGCTAAGTCTGTTCTTGATGCCAACTCCACAGTCAGGAGGAAATGAATGGAAAATGTCACAGGGGTCAGGCAATACTATGTACTAATACAGGCGAGATTTTGTGTTGGGAAAATGTTTAATGCAAAGTCCACTGTAATCCTGACCCTTTGGTAAGAGACGACATGAAAGATAACATGAATAACAGCAGTCTTTGATAAATGTCATTCTAGGGGCCACAGACAGAAGGTGCCTTGGAACATTCAGAGGGAAGATAAGGGCAAATGTGAAAACCTCCATGTAGGAGTGGGGACACAAAGAAGCTTGAGAGCAGGGAATTCTCGACCTAGGAATGTATGTGGGCAGAGGTAAAGAGGAAAGGAAGTTACAGGATGAGCTCAGTTTGACCAGAATGGAGTATTCAGATGGAAGACAAGCTGGCAGTGAGGCTAGAAAATTGTGGGTTTATGCTACAGGCAGAACATAGCAAGCCATGCACAGTGTCTCACAAAAGAAGTGACAGGATTAAGTAAGGATTTTAGGCAGCGCTCTGCCTGCACACACTGTGTTCCTGTCTTTCTTTCTCATTTCAATCCAGCCCCGAATGGCTTCTCCCTGCTGGGCTCACTGCCTCAGCACTGTCACATCCAATGGCCACATTGCTAGTTTTAGCTCCAGTTTCTCAGCAGTATCTACCTCTGCTATTGAGTACTCCCCCTTGAAACAATGTTTTCTATTAGTTTCTGGAACATCACCCTTTCCTGATTTTCTCCCTGTCTCTCTGGCTACTTTGCTGGTTCTTCTTTCTCTGTGCGGTCTTTAATTGCTCAGTCTTGTCTGGCTCTTTGCAACCCCACGGACTATAGCCCGCCAGGCTCCTCTGTCAATGGGGATTCTCCAGGCAAGAATACTGGAGTGGGTTATCATGCTTTCCTCCAGGGTATCTTTCCAACCCAGGGATCAAACGTAGGTCTCCTGCATCGAACCCAGTAATCCCACTCCTGGACAGGTGGTCTGAGCCTTCGTTCTCTATCTAGTCTCTAGGTGATGGGATTCGTCCAGTTCTCTGTCCCTTTTCTTCTTTCTCTGTAGACTCATTCATTTCCATGGCTTGGTTTATTTTCTTCTGCTTGATTTTCCTCTCACAATATATTATCTCTAGCCCAGAATTCTTCTCTGGGTTCTACTCTTATGGATACAGCTGTATAGATGACACCTCTGTGTGGACACTTGAGTTATGTCAGAGTTACCTGAAATTTAACATGTCCAAACTTGTTTTCATGATCTTCCAAGCATTCTCCTCAAATCATGCCCCAATTTCCCACCTCACTAAACAGCACTAAACAGCACTACTGTCTTCCTAATTCTGTACAAAACATCCTTGATTCTACCCTTTGCCTCATCTCGCTTGGGCCTTGCCCCATCCAAATCAATTAGCCGCTTCTATCAGTTTTACTTTTTAAAATTACCTTAAAGAAAATGTGGTTTATGCATACAATAGAACATTATTCAGCCTTAAAAAGAAGGAAGTCCTAATAGATAGTTTTTCAAAGAAGACATATAGGTGGCCAACAGGTACATGAAAAGATGCTCAACATCACTACCTGGGAAATGCAAATCAAAATGATGATGATGATGTATTACCTCATGGTCAGAACGGTCATATCCTCAAAGAATCTACAAACAATAAATGCTGGACAGGGTGTGGAGAAAAGGGAGCCCCACGACATGGTTACTGGAAATGTAAATTAGTACCGCCACTACGAAGAACAACACAGAGTTTCCTTGAGAAACTAAACACAGAGTTTCCATTTGACCCAGTAACCCCACTTCTGGACATACATCTGGAAAAGATGAGAACTCTAATTTGTAAAGATGCATGCACACATGTATCTTTATAATACATGTTGACAGCAGCACTATTTACAATAGACTAAACACGGAAGAAACCTAAATGTCCGTCGACAGATGAATGGATAAAGGAGACGTGGTACATACATACTATGGAATACTAGTCAGCCATGGAAAAGAACTAGATGATGCCATTTGCAGAGACGTGGATGGACCTAGAGATGGTCATACTGAGTGAAACAAGTCAGGCAGAGAAAGAAAATATCATATAATATTACTTATACGTGGAACCTAAAAGAATAATACAAATGAACTTATTTACAAAACAGAAATAGGCTTACAGACATAGAAAACAAACTTCTGGTTACCAAAGGGGAAAGGGGAGGGGAGGGACAAATGAGGAGTTTTGGAGTTTCAGAGGCACACTACTACATATAAAATAGATAAACAACAAAGCCCTGCTGAAGAGCACAGGAAGTTATATTCAATATCTAGTAATAATCTATAATGAAAAACATCTGCTGAAACCAACACAACACTGTAAATCAACTAGACTTCAATTGTAACAACAAAGGAAGGGAATCCTGCCATTTGTTGCACAATCAGGATGGACCCAGAAGATATTATGGTAAGTGAAATAAACCAGACACAGAAAGAGAAATGCTACATGATCCCACTTACATGTGGAATCTAAAATAGTTAAAAAAATAGAACAGAGAGTAGAATGATGGTTACCAGGTACTTGACAAAGTTTCAGTTATGCAAGATGAATAAACCATGGAGATTTACAATATAGGGCCTATGGTGAAGGACAGGGAAGCCTGGTCTGGGGCAGTCCATGGGGCTGCAAAGAGTCAGACACAACTTAGCAACTGAACAAGAATAACAACAGGATCTGGTTACAAGATGAGTAAGTTCTAGGGATCTAATGCACAGCGTGGTGATTATAGTTAATATTGTACCGTGTGCTTGAAAGTTGCTAAGAAGTAGATCTTAAATGTTCTCACCACAAAAAAGAGATGGTAATTATGGGATGAGATGCAGGTGCTAGCTAGCTACAGTAGTAATCGTTTTGCAGTATAAAACTGTATCAGATCAACACGAGGTACCCTTTAAAATTACACGTTATATGACAATTACATCTCAATAAAATTGGAACAATTTTGCTAAGAGGGTAGATATTACCTTAAGTTCTCTGACTACAAAAGAAAAAAAATATTAAAAATAAGTAAATTTTTAAAAATTTAATTTACCTTAAATTTGTTCCCATTTCTCCATTGCCTTAGTCTAAGCCATTGTTATCTCTTGCATGAACACCTGAAGCAGCCTCATAACTGGCCTTTCTAGTTCCTTTCTTGTCTACTTCTGTCCTTTTTCTCTGTCATAGCAAATCTTTTCAAGTCACCTTCTATTTAAAACACTTTTGTGGCTTCCTGTGGCTCTGAGGATAAAAGTCCAAAAATTTAATGCACCCTGCATGGTCTGACCTCATCTCCACCTCTGGCCTCACCTTGATTCACATTTTTCCTTGCTCTTTACACTTCAATCATACCCGTTTCCTTTCAGAACCTAAAATATAAATCTCATCAGACAACCACCTTTTTGTCAGTGGCCTCCATCTCACGAGGAAGGAAACACAAACTCTTTGACTTGAACTAGAAGACCTTGTATGACTGGCTATGCATGCTCACTTTTTCTACCTCATGTCATTTTGCAGCCAGACAAGTTCATTTACATCCTGAGACTTTTCACCTGTTGTTGCCTTTCCTGGCAATTTCACTCTTGACCTTTTATAAGCTCCATCTCAGCTTAAATATCACCTCTTAAGAGAAGTCATCCCAGGCCACCTTATTTAAGCAGGTTCCTCACTGTTCTCTACCCCCGCACCTTATTTATATCTTTTAAAGCTCTACAGTCTTATAATTATGAGTTTCTTTGCATGTTTTTGTCTACTTCCCCGGTAGATTATAAGCTCCAAAAGGACAGGGCTACACCTGTTTTTTGCCTACCCTGGCATAGAAGCTCAAGGTCTGATGCATGCTAAGGATTCAAATATATAAAAATGAACCTTGTCACAAAGTACAGGTAGTTTCAAGATGCAAAGAAAAGTTGGGGGATAAGGCAAAAGTCCAGGTATCACATCTTTGACTTATACTTGAGCTTCCTATATAAGGGAAAAAAGGGAACTCTTTGTGACCCTATGGACTGTACCCCACCAGGCTCCTCTGTCCATAGGATTCTCCAGGCAAGAATTCTGGAGTGGGTAGCCATTCCCTTCTCCAGAGTATCTTCCAGGTATCCAACTCAGCTTTCCTGCATTGCAGGCAGATTCTTTATCACCTGAGCAACCAGAGAAACCTCCTATATAAGGGGAAAAAGGGTGGGGAAGCACAAATGTGAGGGACATTTATAAAGCAAGAGAGATATAATTTGGTTACTGGTTTGATACAGCTGTAGACGAGAGAGGAAAAAGAATAAAGATGATTCTAAGGCATCGCGTCTGGGCAGATGTATTGGCTGATCACTGAAACAAGACTTCTGGACCGGAAGCAGAACAGAAATATTGTGTCTGCCTATTAGGAATCTGCCCCATAAATAAACCAGGTTTCCTTTTGTACTGATGGTGAATTCTATACTTCTGTTATATTTCACATAAAGCTAATTTTTCCTCTTACGTGTGATGTTAAGAGGTTTAGTGAGCTTCTTGATTCTTATGGAAAGGGAAGAGGCTTTCAGTTCAGTTCAGTTCAATTTAGTCGTGTCTGAGTCTTTGTGACCCCATGAATTGCAGCACGCCAGGCCTCCCTGTCCATCACCAACTCCCAGAGTTCACCCAAACTCACATCCATCGAGTCAGTGATGCCATCCAGCCAACTCATCCTCTGTCGTCCCCTTCTCCTCCTGTCCCCAATCCCTCCCAGCATCAGAGTCTTTTCCAATGAGTCAACTCTTCGCATGAGGAGGCCAAAGTACTGGAGTTTCAGCTTCAGCATCAGTCCTTCCTATGAACACCCAGGACTGATCTCCTTTAGGATGGACTGGTTGGATCTCCTTGCAGTCCAAGGGACTCTCAAGAGTCTTCTCTAGCACCACAGTTCAAAAGCATCAATTCTTCAGCATTCAGCCTTCTTCACAGGGTCAAGTAAAAAAAGTCCCTGCCCTGCCACTCCCTAGTAGGTGTGTGTGTGCTTGGCATGTTAATCAGCTTCTCTGGTACTTGGAATCCTCTGTAAAACGAGGATAACCTCATGTTGTTATGAGAGTTAAAATCAGGTAACATACTTGCCCTGGCACGGGCGTGGCCCCTGACATCCCAGCCCCCTCTTTCTAATATGGCTCTGTTCCTATGTGTCCCTGGATCCTCCTGATTCAAAATCCTTGACTGTATCCCTACCTTGTTTCAAGGGACAGGGTGAGAATAAATGAGATAATGCTTCCTTCTCCCTGTTACCCACTTTGCTGCTTGTTTACAGAGAGCTCTTTCTCTTGGTTGGGCCTCATCCTGGCCCTAGGAGGTATCTTAGCAATTTCTTTATACTCTCGCTTGCTGGGTGCTCTGGAAATTAGCCTTAATCTAACATTAGTCTAATGGACACAGTTGGTAAGAGAAAATATCATTTACATTCCAAAATCAAGCACAAATGCCCTTTGAAATTATTGGTGGTTTTGAATTATGTCTGCTATTGCTTCATTTACATTAACCGGGTTGATTAGAGTGGGCTATGCTGGGCTGTGTGCTTAGTCACTCAGTCGTGTCCAACTCTTTGTGACCCCATGGACTGTAGCCCGCCAGGCTCCTCTATCCATGGGGATTCTCCAGGCAAGAATACTGGAGTGGGTTGCCATGCCCTCCTTCAGGGGATTTTCCCAAGCCAAGGATTGAACCCAGGCTTCCTGCATTGCAGGCGGATTCTTTACCACCTGTGCTACCAGCAAAGCCCATGAATACTGACTGTAGTGGGTGAAAGTGAAAGTCTCTCAGTCATGTCTGACTCTTTGCGACTACATAGACTATACAGTCCATCGAATTCTCCAGGCCAGAATACTGGAGTGGGTAGCCTTTCCCTTCTCCAGGGGATCTTCCCAACCCAGGGATCGAACTCAGGTCTCCTGCATTGCAGGCGGATTCTTTACCAGCTGAGCCACAAGGGAAGCCCAAGAATACTGGAGTGGGTAGCCTATCCCTTCTCCAGCGGATCTTCCCAACCCAGGAATTGAACTGGGGTCTCCTGCACTGCAGGTGGATTCTTTACCAACAGACCTATCAGGGAAGCCCACTGTAGTAGGTAGCCTATCCCTGTTCCAGGTGATCTTCTCGACCCGATTCTCTACCAGCGGAGCCACCAGGGAAACGCCTAGAGTGGGCTACATACCATAATTCTGAAAAAGACATAATGCTCTTTGGAGAGAAAAACCATAAAGTACTATCACAAAAGTTTTATGCATGAGGACAGACCCTCAAAAGCATGAAAGGGAAGAAATGGCTTCATTTTATTCTCCTTGCTGAAATTTTTGCCTCACAAAACTCACATTTTAAAATACCTATTTATGCCCCTCTCTGTGTGTATTCGGCTCAAAAACTTGAAAAATTGACAGTTGATACTCCTGGCATGGAGAACTCCAAAATGATGTCCTTGGGTGAGTCCTAGATAGTTGAGAAAGCTAGTTTTTCTAACTGAGGCATCTCACTCTTTACTGTTTTTAGTGACAGGCTAAATTTGCTTCATTTTTTGTTTGTTTAAAAAATGTAGATTTTGCTGTGCTGGGTCTCAGCTGCAACATGAGGGATCTAGTTCCTTGACCAGGTGTTGACTGAACTAGGGCTCCTGCTTTGGGAACACGGAGTCTTAGCCACTGGACCACCGGGGAAGTCCGCAGGGAAGGCTAAATCCCAATTGTGCCTGCTTTTCCCTCCAATTCTAGTGCAATGAATGCATGTTTTTCAAAGGTTGTTTATTTATGGTAATTCCACATTAGAAACAAGGAGGCGGGAAGGAAAGAAGTAACTTTGAGACTATAATCAAGGAAACTAGAGAGAAGATGTATAAATTAGGTAGAGCCCCTGACCCAAATCATGCTATGCTTAGTCACCTCCTTGGTCATGAATGTTTTATTGGACTGAACCTCATGCCCATCACAAAGCTATAATCATCCTAGAAAGGTTTACCCTCTCCTTTGTTCTGTTAGAACAGCATTCGTCAAGAAGTTGAGGTCCAAAGTGAAACTACAAAGAGGAGCCTTGACTATTTTCTTGCTTTTTAAATGATTCTTGTGCTAGGAGTTGATCCCACTTGTCATGTCTGGGATCTTACAAGAGGTCCCAAGTATATTCAAATCTCTCTGCCAGTAGCTCTAGAATCCCTGTGTTGAACCCATTTGTGAAAAATGCTTGCTCTTTGGAAGAAAAGCTGTGGTAAACCTAGACAGTGTATTAAAAAGCAGACATATCACTTTGCCAACAAAGATCCATATAGTTAAAAATATGACTTTTCCAGTAGTCATGTAAGGATGACTATGTATTCCAGGATGTGAGAGCTGGACCATAAGCAGTTTGAGCACCGAAGAACTGATGTTTTTGAATTGTAATGCTGGAGAAGACTCTTGAGAGTCTCTTGGGCTGCAAGGAGATCAAACCAGTACATCCTAAAGGAAATCAACCCTGAGTATTCATTGGAAGGACTGATGCTGAGGCTGAAGCTCCAATACTTTGGCCACCTGGTGGGAAGAGCCAACTCATTGGAAATGACCTTGATGCTGGGAAAGATTGAGGACAGGAGGAGAAGGGGGCGACAGAGGATGAGATGGTTGGATAGCATCACTGAGTCGATGGACATGAGTTTGAGCAAACTCCAGGACATGGTGAAGGACAGAGAGGCCTGGCGTGCTGCAGTCCATGGGGTAGCAGAGTCTGACACGACTGAGTGACTGAACAACAACCCCACATGTTTTTCGCTCGGCAAATATTCATTAAATACCAACCATGTGCCAGGCACTGAGCTAGTTTTTCTTGGGGTGACCGACACAGGACAGGTTGCCCACATAAACATCAGGCATCAAGTGCACCATTAGGGGTCCCCTTGTACATGGTGGAATGAAGAGTTGTCCCATATCACTACCCTGTGGATGAAACGTCCAAGAAAACTGAATTTATCACATTCGAATTCTCTTTTAACACCTCGCTTCAGGAGCTATTGCATCACCTCTTTGGGCTCAGGGACTTTGTAGGGAGTTGGTGCACATTGGTCTGTGCCAACCACATGGCACAGGAAGACAGAAGGGGCTATGTAAACCCTCTTCCCGAAGTGCCTTTGCTACGCTTTGTATTAGCCATGACCCTTAGCCAACCCTGAGGAGGTAAACACCAGGGAATTTGGGATCACATTCAAGTATCTCAGAATACTCATTACACCATCAGAAGTCAACACTGGAGCAATTTGTTCTAGAATAATGCTAACATACTTGAAATTTGCAATGGGGAATTTAATGCATCTCTGCACAAAACAACATTTCTTTCTTTGTTCTACTGGCTTCAGGAAAAAAGAAAAAACATTCTTCCAGCATGTCAACACTGCCCATTTCTAGCACTTTTAGTTAATTTTAGGCCATTCTCTCTGAAGCAGCCTCAGACAATCTCAACACTGAAACAAGATTGGGGATCAAATGCAGAGTTAAACAATGTTGGAGTCATCAGAAATTTGGAATTTTATATGGTGACGTCTATTGTTTTTAACACACTGAAAAACAAATTAAGGGAGTAGATTCGTTGACAGATGTGGACGATTGAGATGAAAAAAATAGTTTTGCAATATATTTGTGTTTTGCAGCTAGGCAACCCCAAATGACTAACACACAGGAAGTATGTACTTGTGTACTTCTTCTAGCCAAATTATGGGAATTATAAGTCTCTTATTTTCTTTATGTGAATATTCTCTATGTAAAAGAAAAAAAAATGAAAAGAAATAAAGCCTCTCAAGTTTAGAGGGCTTGTTTTCCACCAACATCTCTCCCACAGTCCTTTTATTTTCTTTTCATAGCTTTTCCCACAGGGCATCAGGAGTGGGAAGTTCTGTAAAAAGGAAAAAAAAGAGTGGATTGTAAGCCATTACATTAAAAAAAAAAATCCTTCACGGACCCAAGGAAGAATACCATAAAAGGAGGAGTCAGTCTTGGCTTCATTATGGAGTGACATATTACATGAACTATGTTATACGTATCTTTTAAGCTTTCAGGAAACAGACTGGCATTGAAGTAAAGACTATAGATATAAGTAGCTGTGATTACATTGTAATTCAGACGCCAATGATCTGCTATAAATATTGTTTGTATTATTACTGTAGTTCTACAATAACTTCCTGTTGATCTTTTTTTTTTTTAATCCACGGCATTTAATGCCCACAATTTGTGTGCACCCTCTGAAAATCTTTTCACAGCCTAGGCTAAACAATTGCGTTTATGTATCCAAGTGCAGAAATGTTCATTACTGTACATTATCCATGCATTGTTGAGAAAGGGGTCTTATAAAACTTATCAACAGAAATTTCTGTACCTTGACCCTCGACTGGCTTTACTCCAATAATCTCTACACTGAAGCTTGGCAGGCAAAGAAGTAACTAAAGATATGATACCACATAAATGATGCTGGGGAGAAACAAACCTAACTTGGCCAATGGATTACAAGTTGTTTCTGCTGGATTTTAGAAAATGCAGTTGTATGTTAAAAATGACCTTACATCATTTCCAAAGATTAGCCAACTACAGAAAATGCTGGGGAATTTTATTATAACATTTGCATCACATCCACAGAAATGAGCCTCTGCAGGACCAATGGTCAACTACCTAGGCTCTACCAGGGTCACTACGTGCCCTCACCTGTGTCTCTGTACACTCCCTTTTGCTTATCATCTCCGGGACATTGGCTGCCTGAAGGCTGATATGCAGAAGTACATTTTTAAAGCTTTCCTTAGAAAGGTGCCCAGAAGAAATCCTTGTACATTACACCCCAAAGCCTGCTGTACCTACAAATCTGACAGAGCAATTTCCTTAGATTAACTTCTGGTAAATTAATCTGGAAGATATTTAAATCCAGATTCCATAAAATTATTAAGGATTAAAAATTATGTATCTCTATCTGTCGACCTACCGATCTATCTACCTATCTCTCTACTATACAAGTTGATTATAATCATTCAAAATTTCAAAACCATTAACCCACAGAAGTGCTTCCCAGGTGGCACTGTGGGAAAGAATCTGTCTGCCAGTGCAGGTGATGAAAGAGATGCAGGTTCGATCCCTGGGTTAAAACAATTCCCTGGAGTAGGAAATGGCAACCTGCTTCAGTATTCTTGCCTGGAGAATCCCAAGGACAGAGAAGCCCGGTGGGCTACAGTCCATGGGGTCACAAACAGTCAGACACGAGTGAAGAGACTTAGCATGCACATACGCGTGTTCATCCCCAATACATCTACCAAAGCACGGAGATCCAGATTCTGTCATGGAATTTTGTCTGCAGGTAGACTTGCCCAACCAAAATACAGGATGCCCAGTTAAAACAGAAATTCAGATGAATGACTAATAATTCTTTCTGTATAAGTGTATCTCATGCAAAGTTTGAGACATACTTACAATAAAAAATTATTTGCTGCTCTCTGGAGTTCAAATTTAACTGAATGTTTTATGTTTTTATTTGCTAAATCTCGCAACACTGAGAACATGAGTCCTGTGGGTGTGTAGTCCATCTTGGCCACTGGTGGGTGAATAACCAAGAAGGTGACACCACCTCCATGCTCTTAGGTTTCCTTACCTGTTGATAAGGAATAATAACTTAACCTCCTCAAGGGAGGATCAACTCAGGACAACTGGTTACTTGGGAAAGACTACTGATTTTTTCCCTATCTAATAAATATTAGTGAAATACTTGCATGAAATTTATTCAGTGAAAGTAGGAGTACGCTGTTTTATTTTAATAATAAAGGAATGCTCGAATGAGAGGTTTAACTTATTCAAAACCAAACCTCTTATGGTTTGATGACCCTGGCATTTGTGCTTGTGTGTGTGTGTGTGTGTGTGTGTGTGTGTGTGTGTGTATGTGTGTTAGTCGCTCAGTCATGTCCAACTCTGCGACCCCATGGACTACAGCCTCCCAGGCTATTCTGTCCATGGAATTCTCCAGACAAAAATATGGGAGTGGGTAGCCATTCCCTTCTCCATGGGATATTCCTAACCCAGGGATCAAACCCAGGTCTCCTACCTTGCAGGCAGATTCTTTAACATCTGAGCCACCGTGAAAGCTCCTATCTGTGCCTATGTAGCCCCTTAATCTGAATTTGTAAGGATTAATATTAGAGACTGTACTTCAAGCTCTAAGTATGGCTTCTTGTGCTGAGCATGGCTCTTTCAAGGTAGATAAAAGTTGGCTTGAAGCTTACCATTCAGAAAACTAAGATCATGGCATCCGGTCCCATCACTTCATGGGAAATAGATGGGGAAACAGTGGAAACAGTGGCTGACTTTATTTTTCTGGGCTCCAAAATCACTGGAGATGGTGATTGCAGCCATGAAATTAAAAGACGCTTACTCCTTGGAAGGAAAGTTATGACCAACCTAGACAGCATATTGAAAAGCAGAGACATTACTTTGTCAACAAAGGTCCGTCTAGTCAAGGCTATGGTTTTTCCAGTGGTCATGTATGGATATGAGAGTTGGACTATGAAGAAAGCTGAGCACTGAAGAACTGATGCTTTTGAACTGTGGTGTTGGAGAAGACTCTTGAGAATCCCTTGGATTGCAAGGAGATCCAACCAGCCCATCCTAAAGGAGATCAGTCCTGGGTTTTCATTGGAAGGACTGAAGTTGAAGCTGAAACTCCAATACTTTGGCCACCTGATGCGAAGAGCTGACTCATTGGAAAAGACCCTGATGCTGGGAAAGATTGAGGGCAGGAGGAGAAGGGGACAATAAAGGATAAGATGATTGGATGGCATCACTGACTCAATGGACATGGGTTTGGGTGGACTCTGGGAGTTGGTGATGGACAGGGAGGCCTAGTGTGCTGCGGTTCATGGAGTCACAAAGAGTTGGACACAACTGAGTGACTGAACTGAACTGAACTGAATATGATTGTTATTAAAATATCTCTGTATGAATAACATGTCCCATAACCTGAAGATGGATTCACAAGCATCATATAATCAGAGCTTCAGATAGGAGGGATGATCTGATCTAAGTTTATTATCTTATAGATAAGGGAACTGAAGCTTAGTGAGACTGAATGATGTACAGGAAACCTCCGAGTTAGAGAAATGTCCTCTGCACTCTTAGCTGTTATGGAAGATGATACAGTGGAGAGGGACACATGTTCTCGATATCTAAATAGGTGACATAATTCATAAAGGATTTACCCCCACAAAGCAAAAGTACCAGGCATATTTAAACATGTGTGCAAATATTAACTGTACCGTTAGAGACTTTATAGGAATTCAGACATCTTACTATCACCGTTGGAAACTGACAACACTGGCATCTTTCTGGAAAAAGACCTACTGAAATCATGTAGGCGGAGCCCCAGGGAGGTTGAAGCAAATGATGCTATTTGCACCATCTCCAAAGAAAGGCCAATTTCCAATCGTAAAACAGCTCAAATGAGTACCAGTGTCTTTGGAAACTATTAAGCTGCTGGTGCAGATGAAAATTACAAACTGTTATTAAAACAGTATGCCCAAGAAAGTGGAGAGGACAAACAATGACACATGGAAAGGTCACCGTCTGATACAAAGTTTCCACCAGGTGGCCCAGCCCCAGCTCTTCCTCTGAGTCTTCTCTCTTAATTGGAGGCTAACAGAGGTGGGGATGAGAGCTGGAGAGTTAACTTTTCATGAGCGCTAAAACTTTCAGCTTATAATTCATTATTCTCAACCTTTTCTTAGGGCTTCTGGCAGCCTGACTGTGCAGGCACAGATTGAGCTGACCTCCTCTGGCTGAGGTTCCCTCCTAGAGACTAAATATTTCTGACACTGGCTCAAGAAAGGAGTTATTTTAAGTGGGTTTACACTTGGCATTATTATGAAAAGTACAGCTTAACATTAAAAGTGTTAATGCTCCAGTTAGAGGCTGTGTATAATTATGATCCTAAAGGCATGTGGGGTTAAGGAAATAGGATTGTCTGAGGTGTGTGCTCCAGGCTGGTTTGACCGGGATTTCAAATACCCTCCAGTTCATTTTACTTTTATTCTTTATCAGAGTTTTGGGGGACTATCGCAGGTTCCAGATATGTATTTGAACTTTGGGGGAGAGGGTTGTGGATATGACTGAGTGGTCACAGATACTGTGAAATGAGGCAAATGGAAAATTCTAGGAAACTGTCTTGGCTGGCCAAATACATACATACATAAATAATAAGCATCACACACTATTAATAGCACTCCTGAGTGTGCTTAACCCGCGTAACACAGCTCATTATTTAGATGACAAAACGGAGGGTTTCATAAAGTTCTTACACCAATTTGCTATGCTAGACTTTCTACTTTTAAACTTTAATAACTACGATTATGCATATAATAGGAAAAAGCTCAAAGTGGCATTTGAAGGGAAAATGAACTTGCACCTCTTAGTTGTGCTGAACTGCAATGCTATCAGTCTCTCTATAGATACACCTCTATCTAGACCCAGATTATGTCTATTAACCCGCTATATCCATCTGGCTATCTAATTGCAGATAATTTAATATAAAATATATATGAATATATAAAATTATATATAATTTAATTTATATTAAAACATGTGGTTCTTGCTTAATGCAATTATTGTTAATTTTTCAAAATATCTGAAATAAGGGTGGACAACTAATGGTATGAATTCAGGCAAGTTTTATGCCTTGGTTTCCTTATCTGTAAAATGGGGTTGTGACCAGCTTCATTGGATTGTTGCAAGGATGAAAGGAGATAATAGATGTTAAATGTTTAGGACAGGGCTTGGTATATGATTATTATTCAAATGGAAGCTGATACCATACTTAGAAATCATTTATATTAATTCTATTATTTCCACTACACTTAATTCAGTGTTTTTAAATGAATAAAATTGTTTGATGGCTTTTCCATATATTTAAGGGTGGAGAAGGTGGCCCAGGTGGAGAAGGAAATGGCAACCCACTCCAGTGTTCTTGCCTGGAGAATCCCATGGACGAGGAAGCCTGGTAGGCTGCAGTCCACGGGGTCGCACAGGGTCAGACGCGACTGAAGCGACTTAGCAGCAGTAGCAGTAGCAGCAGCAGGTGGCTCAGTGGTAAAGAATCTGCCTGCCAGTTCAGGAGACATAGGAGACTAGGGTTCGCTCCTTGGGTTGGGAAGATCATTTAGAGTAGAAAATGGCAACCCACTCCAGTACTGTTGCCTGGGAATCCCATAGGCAGAGGGGCCTGGTGGGCTACTGTTCATGGGATCGCAAAGAGTTGGACACAACTGAGCACACACACACATATACATTTAATGTAACTCAGCCACTCCACTCTTTTGTCTGTAGGGAAACATATACAGACACACACATACACATATACATACATAGCTCCGTTAACTAAGTCCCTCACTTCTCACTATAGATTAGGTATGGACTTAAAAGAAGCAGAAGATATTAAGAAGAAGTGGCAAGAAGACACAAAAGAACTATACAAAAAATATCTTAATGACCCAGATAACCATGATGGTTTGATCACGCACCTAGAGCCAGACATCCTGGAATGCGAAGTCAAGTGGGCCTTAGGAAGCATCACTCCGCACAAAGCTAGTGGAGGTGATGGAATTCCAGTTGAGCTATTTCAAATCCTAAAAGATGATGCTGTGAAAGTGCTGCACTCAATATGCCACCAAATTTGGAAAACTCAGCAGCGGCCACAGGACTGGAAAAGATAACTTTTCATTCCAATCCCAAAGAAGGGCAATGCCAAAGAATGTTCAAACTACCACACAATTGCACTCATCTCACACACTAGCAAAGTAATGCTCAAAATTTTCCAAGCCAGGCTTCAACAGTACAAGATCTCTGAACTTCCAGATGTTCAAGCTGGATTTAGAAAAGGCAGAGGAACCAGAGATCAAACTGTCAACATCTGTTGGATCATAGAAAAAACAAGAGAATTCGAGACAAATATCTACTTCTGCTTTATTGACCATGAAAAAGCCTTTGACTGTGTGGATCACAACAAACTGTAGAAAATTCTGAAAGAGATGGAAATAGCAGACCACCTTACCTGCCTCTTGAGAAATCTGTATGCATGTGCAGTTAGAAATGGACATGGAACAACAGACTGGTTGCAAATTGGGAAGAGAGTATGTCAAGGCTGTATATTGTCACCCTGCTTATTTAACTGATATGCAGAGTACATCATGAGAAATGCTGGGCTGGATGAAGCACAAGCTGGAATCAAGACTTCAGGGAGAAATACCAGTAACCTCAGATATGCAGATAATATCACCCTTATGGCAGAAAGTGAAGAGGAACTAAAAAGCCTCTTGATTAAAGTGAAAGAGGAGAGTGAAAAAGCTGGCTTAAAACTCAACATTCAGAAAACCAAGATCATAGCATCCAGTCCCATCACTTCATGGCAAATAGATGGGAAAACAATGGAAACAGTGAGAGACTTTTGGGGGGGGGGGCTCCAAAATCACTGCAGATGATGACTGCAGCCATGAAATTAAAAGATGCTTGCTCCTTGGAAGAACAGCTATGACCAACCTAGACAGCATATGAAAAAACAGAGACATTAGTTTGCCAACAAAGGTCTGTCTAGTCAAAGCTGTGGTTTTTCAAGTAGTCATGTATGGATGTGAGTTGGACCATAACAAAAACTGAGAGCCAAAGAATTGATGCTTTTGAACTGTGGTTTTGGAGAAGACTCTTGAGAGTCCCTTGGACTGCAAGGAGATCCAACCAGTCCATTCTGAAGGAGATCAGCCCTGGGATTTATTTGGAAGGAATGATGCTAAAGCTGAAATTCCAGTACTTTGGCAACCTCATGTGAAGAGCTGACTCATTTGAGAAGACTCTGATGCTGGGAAAGATTGAAGGCATGAGGAGAAGGGGACAACAGAGTATGAGATGGTTGGATGGCATCATTGACTCGATGGACATGAGTTTGAGCAAACTCTGGGAGTTGGTGATGGACAGGGAGGCCTGGCATGCTGCATGCAGTCCATGGGGTTGCAGAGTCGAGTATGACTGAGTAACTGAACTGAACCGACAGATTAAAAAGCATGAGGTGCAGAGAAGAGAGATCTAAATGTGAACAGTCAAAGCATGAGATGGATCACGACTCCTCATTCCTAATTACTCAAATTGAGTTACAGTCCTGTAACCAATTTATATCCTGGCAACAGCTCTGATCCTCACTCTTCCCCACTTATCCTATAAGACTGTGTGGGGGAAGTCTATAAATGTAGAGCTGCTGCTGCTGCTGCTAAGTCGCTTCAGTCATGTCTGACTATGTGCGACCCCATAGACGGCAGCCTACCAGGCTCCTCCGTCCATGGGATTTTCCAGGCAAGAGTACTGGAGTGGGATGCCATCGCCTTCTCCGAATGCAGAGCTGGTGCAGCTGAAATGTCTGGAGACAGGCCTCAGATACCGGATTTTGACTTAACCTGTAATTTCAACTTCAGGCTCATCATACATTTATTTTTACCTGGAACTCTAAAGGGTACTGGTATTACCTGTATATTTTTTCTTTCTGTTTCTATCCACACACACACAGAAAAAAAGCTTTAAGAAGTGCTTTCTTGGTTGTGGTATTTTATTCCCCAAGGAAACAACAGAAGAATAGAATTACATATGGTATTTTTCAGGGCCTTTTTACTCCATCTCAAGAAAACATCCTGTTTTTAAGAGCTCAGAGAATCCAGACTCTTATCAAAATAAGTAAATTATTCCTAAAAATTTCATTTTGGATTTATCAGTATTCATCATTGCCCTACAAGTGAAAAATCTTAGAAATGTACAAAAAGTTAATTATATGTAGATTTTTTGGAATATATCAATCCTAGGCAAGCTACTAGGACCAGTTGTTTTCCAAACAAGATGAAAAATAAAAATATGTAATAGGTAAATATCTAATTTCCTTATCTCCAAAGGATAAGGTTTCCATACTTATTCAAAAACATGCTATCTCTTTCATATGAAAAGAGTAGGAAAAGAACCTTCATTGCAGAAAACCAGTAAAATAGTAAATCAGGTCTATATACAAGAAATACAGGTAGTTAATTCCTTTAAAAGACATCTTTTCCCCTGAGATTCTTTAAAAAGAAGTTTGAAATTTTTCTCACTGAACACATGTAATTAACCTATGGAATTTAATCTGGTGGAGGGGGGTGTTTTGAGAACATTTTACTTTGAGTAAAAATAATGTCATGCCTAAACCAGTAAAGCCACTTTGCCTACTAAGTTCAAAACACATGATTGCATATGTGCATCCTAGCACTCCTTTTAAGCATTGTTTATATAACTCCTTTCTTTAAGGTAAGGAGATTCCTTCCCTTGCAGGAAAATGTGCCTCTGAGGTAGGCAGGCAGCAAAGAGCTGTGGCCACATTTGTAGAGAAGGAACGGAAGGTCGAATGGCAGCAGGGGTCACATCACTGCACACTTCCCAGATGCCAAATGCTTTCCCAGGCTTTGAAGATCCAAAGGTGGGTGAAGTCTGGTCCCCTCTACCAGCGAGTCTATTGCATTTCAGCCAGAGAGAAACCAACTTTGGAATAAGTAGTGGCGGTACAACGTGATTCTTGCTCAGCAAACACAGAAACAGGAGAGAACAGGGAGACCCAAGGCTTCTAAGTAGGGGAGAAATAAGATCACACTTGTCTAAGAAGATAACCACAGTAGCTCCATGAGAAGCCCCGGGGTCGGGAAGGAAAGTGCCAGTGAACCTTGTTAGAACCTAACCAAATTAGAGAGAAAGACAGAAGACCTCACGGCCAAAGCACTAAGGAAGAAGAGAAGGACCTTAACTCAAGAGGTGCTTCCGAGGAGAAAGTGAAATTAATTTAATGATGACTAAGATGTGTGGCGAACATCAGGAGCTAAGCCATTGACCACTGGTATTTTCTTAAGCCTCAGTCCTAGGTCCTCTTTCCTTTCCATGCCAATGTTACTTACATGCATTCAACCACCACAGATGCATTCAATCACCCCCTCACCCCCCAACACACAAATGAACTATATTTAGATCTCTCCACTCATCTCTTTGGAATTTGAGATCCATAGGGTCAACTTATTGCTTGAGGTGTCTCCTTAGGTATCTTAGAGGCAACGTTGGATTCAGGATGTCCAAACCAACCTTAAATCTGGTTCTCTTGCAAGATTCAACCTCAGTAAATGACACACCCACCATGCCATAAATGTACAAGTCATCCTTGGTATTTTTCTTCCCTGACCCTCATCTCCAAGATCACCTCAAATCCTTAGATTTTACTTCCTAAATCTCATTTTTTGTTGTTTATTCACTAAGTCATATCTGGCTCCTATGCAACCCCATGGACTGTAGCCCACCAGGCTTCTCTGTCCATGGGATTATCCTGGCAAGAATAACTGGAGCAGGTTGCCATTTCCTTCTCCAGGGGATCTTCACAGCTCAGGATTGAACCCACATCTCCTACATCTCCGTGTATTGGCAGGCAGATTTTTTTTTTTTTTTCTTTTTAACCACTGAGCCACCTGGGAAGCCTCTAAATCTGACTTGAGTCTGTCCACTTATCTCCCTCCCTACTGCTATTCTCCTAGTTCAAGCTCCTGTCATCTCTGGACTGGACATCTCCAACAGCTTCAGAAATGCTCTTTGCACATCCATACTTGCTCTCTGTATGAACTTTTGGAAATCTTCTTGGCACATTGCTGTTGAAAAATCTGAGTAGTTTCCATTGTTCTCAGGATGAAAGAACAAGATCCCCAACATGGCTTAGAAGGCATCTTAGCACCTTTTCCTACTAGTTAAATCCTACATCATGTTCTGATCTTACTTTAACTAACCACTCCACAGGAGCACCTTTCCTAATCTCCCTAACTAGGCCAGAGGCCCCTGTATAATTCCCACAGCTCTACCTACTTCTGTATCTACACAGATGCCATTTTATGATCTCATTCATGTTTTCCTCTCTAAACAATAGTGCAGTCATAGGGCAGGGTCCTGATTCCTCCTCAAGGAATATATTTAATGACATCTTTGAGTTCTTCTGTAGCACTAAAACCCCCACCGAGGTGGAGGACAGCAACTTCAAGCTGAGCATAAGATTCCTGGAACACCTCCCTGGTACCTCACCACTAACCAATCAGAAGAAAGTCACACACTATAGCCCTTACAGAGTACATCATGAGAAACGCTGGGCTGGAAGAAGCACAAGCTGGAATCAAGATTGCCAGGACAAATATCAATAACCTCAGATATGCAGATGACACCACCCTTATGGCAGAAAGTGAAGAGGAACTAAAAAGCCTCTTGATGAAGGTGAAAGAGGAGAGTGAAAAAGTTGGCTTAAAACTCAACATTCAGAAAACGAAGATCATGGCATCCAGTCCCAACACTTCATGGCAAATAGATGGGGAAACAGTGGAAACAGTGTCAGACTTTATTTTGGGGGGCTTCAAAATCACTGCAGATGGTGACTTCAGCCATGAAATTAAAAGACGCTTACTCCTTGGAAGAAAAGTTATGACCAACCTAGATAGTATATTCAAAAGCAGAGACATTACTTTGCCAACAAAGGTCCGTCTAGTCAAGGCTATGGTTTTTCATGTGGTCATGTATGGATGTGAGAGTTGGACTGTAAAGAAGGCTGAGCGCCGAAGAATTGATGCTTTTGAACTGTGGTGTTGGAGAAGACTCTTGAGAGTCCCTTGGACTGCAAGGAGATCCAACCAGTCCATTCTGAAGGAGATCAGCCCTGGGATTTCTTTGGAAGGAATGATGCTAAAGCTGAAACTCCAGGACTTTGGTCATCTCATATGAAGAGTTGACTCCTTGGAAAAGACTCTGATGCTGGGAGGGATTGGGGGCAGGAGGAGAAGGGGACGACAGAGGATGAGATGGTTGGATGGCATCACGCAATCGATGGACATGAGTCTCAGTGAACTCCGGAAGTTGGTAATGGACAGGAAGGCCTGGCATGCTGCGATTCATGGGGTCGCAAAGAGTCAGACACGACTGAGCAACTGATCTGATCTGATCTGATGGCAGAAAGTGAAGAAGAACTAAAGAGCCTCTTGATTAAAGTGAAAGAGGAGAGTGATGGACATGCGTCTGAATTGGTGATGGACAGGGAGGCCTGGCATGCTGCGATTCATGGGGTTGCAGAGTCGGACATGACTGAGCGACTGAACTGAACTGATAGCCCTCACCCCAAATTTTGCCTATAAAAACTCTCTCCCTTGAACCATCGAAGAGTTTGGGGGTTCTGAGCATGAGCCACCCGTTCTCATTGCTTTGCCCTGCAATAAACTTTCTCTGCTCTAAACTGTGATGTTTAATTTTATTTGGCCTCACTCCATGTTAGGCACACAACCTTTGCTTGGTAACACTACCTCAGAGGTTCAGTATCTAGCTAAAGTCACACAGCTATTAAGTGGCAGATTGGACCTGGATTCATGTCTGTGTTGTTCTGAAGCTCTCTCTCCTCCCTACATGTTAGGCTCCAGGAACAAATTAGAATAAGAAATGTCGAGGAAGGGAGTAAGCTCACCAACCTCTTTGGCGGTGGTGGTTGGTGGTGGTTTAGTCACTAAGTCATGCCGGACTCTGTGTGACCCAATGGGCTGTAGCCTGCTAGGCTCCTCTGTCCACTGGGATTTCCCAGGCAGAAATACTGGAGTATGTAGCCATTCACTTCTCCAGGAGATCTTCCTGACCCAGGGATTGGACCCCTGTCTTCTGCATTGCAAGTGGATTCTTTACCAACTGAACCACCAGGAAGGCCTCCACCAATCTCATTATCTTACTTCATGTCCAAAATTCAGGACAAAGAAAGCCTAATATAGACAGATGTGTCTCTTCCTTCTCTTCAACTCTGACTCCCACCAAGCATCCACTTACTTCAAGCAGCAGAGGGGAGACCCCTTGACCGCCTGCCATATTTGCTGTGTACCATCCAGAGACCTCTGGAACAGTTTCCAATAACTATAACCTACATACTTTCAAAGCTCCAATACGTTGGCCACCTGATGCAAAGAGCTGACTCATTGGAAAAGATCCTGATGCTGGGAAAGATTGAGGGTGGGAGGAGAAGGGGACGACAGAGGATGAGTTGGTTGGATGGCATCACTGACTCAGTGGACATGAATTTGAGCAAACTCTAGGAGATAGTGAAGGTCAGGGAAGCCTGGCGTGCTACAGTGCATGGGGTTGCAAAAAGTCAGACACAACTTAGTGACTGAACAACAACAGACTTCCAATTTCCTTTTCCAGTGCTCGGTTTTCTTTCTTAAGTAAGGGGCAGAAGAATTCCTGTTAACACAGTTTATATTTCCTCTACTAGAGGTTTTCATGTTGAAAATTCAAGTACAGACTTTGGTTACATGCTGTCTTTAAAAGAATATCTGCTTAATGTTAATCCATTACCTGAATCTGGAATCTACTAAACTCAACTGTCATATGGAGTCACCTGGAGAGAGTTTAATGGAAAAGCAAGGCAGTAAATTAGTGCCATATGATTAGCTTGAGTAATACTAAGTTTGTTTATTCAAGCCCCTCAGAAGAATGGACTGTATTTTTAAGATATGACTTGTTTTCCATATCTGCTGAAGGCTTCTTGCTACTTAACTGGACATTTAATTTTCCACTTATTCATTTTCCCCGTTACAGACAGTTCGATGGCTATTCAATATGTGCATATTACAGAGAAAAATAATCATAGGAAAGGGACACAGAGAATGTCATAATTAAACTGTGCATTTGCAAAATACACTCAATAAACCCAAAACATCTTGATTGCTATAATCAGGTAGATTAGGTTTTCAGCAAATACTTCTTAAAACAGAGGTTTATCTAGAGCCAGAAGCAGACAGGCAGCTCCCTGTATCACCTTATAACACAAAATTAACTACATTTACCTCCAATTATTTTTTTAAAAATCAAATATAAAGAGAAATCAAAATGTAAATCAATAGATTTGTGAAACATGAGGGCATTTTCCTTCTAGAACAGGTTTATTTTTTCCTCATCTGAACTCTAATTAACAAAAGCCACTCTGCCTACCAATGACAAACACAGAAATTTATTGCCTCAAAGATGTGGTTCAAACTTTTACAGTATGGCGGTTGGAGTTCAGAGCAAATTAAGTTGCAGGGGATCACTGAAAGTAAAAGATCAAGGTGGGAGAAGGGCGTTCGGACAGGTTAAAAAACATTCACAGTCTTTATAAAGAGAAAAATATTGCCAAAATATAAGAAATGATGATCAAAAGGGATTTAAACCAATTACTGGGATGAAATACCCATGCTATAAAATAGAGAGTCAGTGACTTCAAATCCTCTTACTCTTTCTCTGCTTTATGGTGTTTGAAGTTTATATGCAAAATATTTCTCTCTGATCCCCATCTAACTAATGGGCTCATTGAGAGGACTGGTGATTCTGCTGATTTACTGAACAGTGACCCGCAGAGAAAAAGCAAAAGACACGGAAAGCAATTTTATGGAAACAAACAAAAAAATTAACTAGAGATTTAAAGCTTAATATAGCTTTATCCTCCAGAGAGCTCGGCCTGATTGCAGACAGAGCTTAAAAGCAGGATTCAAAAGCACAATACGCTAGTCCCGTTATGAGAGCTCTGCCCAAGATATGTTCAATAAATGGAAAACTGCCTTTGCGGCCTGCCTTTCGTAATGAGAGAAGACAGGAAGGCAAATACTAGTTTGGGAAGCAGGGAAACAGCTTTACTCTCCAACTCAGTTACTGGTTTTTTACTTTTAAACAAAAATCCAAGTCCTCAGGAGCTGTTTTCCTCCAACACACTCACCCCTCTTTCAAAGATGAAAACAGTGACACTCGCCTTCCTTTCCTTCAGAAATATTAATCGAGCAAATGATGCATTACATAGCACTCTTCCTTCCTGATCCTTCCTGTCTGTCATCACCAGTGCCAGGGGCTCAGAGGTAAAATCTGCGTCCTGCTCCAGGAGGGGACAGTTGGGGGCTGGGGAAGAGAACAAAGCCAGGGAGCTGGGAGGGAGCCTGATTAGATCTGGAGCAGGGCAGGCACCAGAGGGTTTCCTAGCAATTGGGAAGAAGTCATAAATGAAATTAAAGTCTTTAAGAAAGAAATTCTGCTTCAAACCACGTCTCTCTCCAGTGGTCTTCTCTTATATAATTCCAGCTCTTTGACAAGAGGAACTGACACTTTCGATTGAGTGATTTAAGGGCAATTTATTGTGAAGTGGTAATTTATTAAGTAAGGTTCAAGAGTGGAGAGCGCTCCCTGCACCAGGAAGGGACTCAACTCACCCTCAAGTGCTCCTGACACTGGTCTTCTGGGCAGAAACACTGGGGCACAGAAATCCTCACCAAACTCCTAATTCCTGGACACTTGTGCCCCCACCCCCGCAGCCCCACTCCAGCTGCATAAGAGGAAGTAAGTCTTAAAATGTAAATTCCCAGACATCATATCATGGTAATCTAGATTCCGAGTAAGCTGTAACTGATTGATCTCTCTGAAGAGCTTTACAACGCTGGAGAAGCCAGGAAAGCTGTGGTCCTTCATTTGGCCTGGTGCCCGTTCTTAATCCCAAATCTCTTCAAAAATGCTATTTGTGTTCTACAATGATGGTGACGAATGACCCGTCACAGTGGGGGCAAAGAGGTACCCGTCATAGGCAGGAATTGTGGGCTTCTGTGAGATACTAAATCTCTCTGCTTGGCACAATCATGCACATGTTCAACTTAGCCTTCAATCTGTGAGTGAGCTTTATTTTTGTTTAATGCTGTGTGCTCAGCGGTGTTTGACTCTGTGACCGTATGCACTGTGTAGCTCACTAGGCTCCTCTGTCCGTGGAATTTTCCAGGCATGAATATTGGAGGGGGTTCCCATTTCCTACTCCACGGGATCTTCCTGAGCCAGGGATTGAACTCACAAATCTTTCATCTCCTGCATTGGCAGGTGGATTCTTTACTACTGTGCCACCTGGCCACATCCTAAAGAAGAGGGCGATTTTTTTTTTTTGAAGATTTTTTGAGTCTTTATTGAATTTGTTACAACATTGCTTCTGTTTTATGTTTTTTTGGTTTTTTGGCCACGAGGTATGTGGGATCTCATCTCCTTAACCAGAGAGCGAACCCATACCCTCTTTTCACTGGAAGGCAGAGTCTTAACCACTGGACTGTCAGGTAAGTTCCAGGACAATTTTGTGGTGATAAAGATAGCAACAGTGGATACAGACCAAAGGCACCGGGAGTCAGGCTGTATTTCTCCAGAAATCACTTTGTGACTATCTTGGGCTTTGGGCAATCAATGACCCGGGTTGCCTTCTTTCCTCAGATTCCTATAATCCTTGTAGGACAGATTCTTCAAGATCCTCTTTTCTTTCCCTCCCTTGGTCTCATTTCCTCATCTGACCCTATGCTCCAAACAGATGAGTTCTGGCAACGGATTGATGAGCTTCCGGGTCATCATAAAGGTCAGGTGGGTAAGAGTGCTGGGTCTTCCTTGAAAGGTGAAGGACGCTCTGCTTCTTGCCTCCATGTAGCCAAAGTAAAAGGTGATCCTGGGTCTGAGACAGCCCAACCGTCCCTCCCTTACTCCCCGTACCCTTTCTCTTCTTCCCAGCGATGAAGCCAAGTACAGCTTAGGTCAGCTCAGTGCACAGCATCTGGGAAAACACATTCTCTCTTGCTGCTTCCTCTAGTTCAATTTCCCTGCTGCTGGCCAGGCTGCCTTGGCTCTGAAAGATCCAGAACTCAGCGGAGCATACATGGGCCACTGACTGATGATGGCCTGTGGGTCATATCCAGCCCACTCTCTGTTTTTGTAAGTAGAGTTTTATTGGAATACCGCCATGCCCATTCATTTCTATATTGTCTCTGGCTGCTTTTGTGCTACCATGGCAAAGCTGAATAGTTGTGACAGAGACCATATGGTGTGTCAGCAAAGCCAAAAATATTGGCTAACTGGCCCGTTGCCAAAAAAAAAAAAAAGTTTACCAACACTTGGTTTAGACCACTGTAAAATGGAGATGAAATAGTCAGTGTTTGATTACCTTCAGCAGGAACATTCTAACCAAAGCTGCGGTTTCGATGAGAAACAGAGCAGAAGTTACTTGGAAGAAACTAGATTATATCAAGGGAAAACTGAGTATTCTGTATAGTCCAAACCAGCTCATTAGATTTTACAGATATATATGTATATAGGGGTTTTGGGCCAATGATACATTTAGTTATCAACTATTGTTTTTGCTTCAATTTGTTATTGTTTCTCTCAGGCCACAAGGGTCTGAATTTGGCAGAATTGGCAGTAGGGGAGGCTGACTAAGTATTATAGAATGTTCCAGCTCCCCTCTCTCACCCCTAGGATTCCCAAACAAACAGCTTTTAAAATCCTTGGTTGGGAAACTGAGGGGCCCCCATCTCGGCCTCTCCATCCTCAGTCCCTGTGGAAACTTGCCCATGAGAGGTAGCTGTCATCTCCATCAGGACCCAAATATCCCTCCATTCCCTGAGCACAATGCCATTTAACAATTTGCCCAATCTTACTTCCCATCTGTGTGTAAAAGAACCACAATTGTTATGTCATTGAAATGTACAGATTTCATAAATACCCACCATAGCGGGCCTCAGTGTTGAAGGTCACCTAATTTAAAAATAGGCAGAGAATCTGAAAAGACATTTTTTCCAAAGAAGACATACAGATGGCCAACAGGCATATAAAAAGGTGCTCAGTGTCACTATTTATCAGGGAAATGCCCATCAAAACCACAATGCAGTTATCACCTCCTGCCTATTAGAATGGCTGTTATCAGAAAGACAATAAATACAAAGTGTTGGCAAGGATGTGGAGAAAAGGAAATCCTTGTACACTACTGGTGTAAATGAAAATACTACTGGTGGCCATTATGGAGAACAGTAAGGAGCTTCTTCAGAAAATAAAAAATAGAACTACCACATAATCCAGCAATTCCACTCCTGGGTATTTATCTGGCGAAAATAAAAACACTTAACTCAGAAGGGTATATACACCCCCATATCATGGTTGCTGCTGCTAAGTCACTTCAGTCGTGTCCGACTCTGTGCAACCCCATAGATGGCAGCCCACCAGGCTCCCCCGTCCCTGGGATTCTCCAGGCAACAACACTAGAGTGGGTTGCCATTTCCTTCTCCAATGCATGAAAGTGAAAAGTGAAAGTGAAGTTGTTCAGTCATGTCCGACTCTTAGTGACCCCATGGACTGCAGCACACCAGGCTCCTCCGTCCATGGGATTTTCCAGGCGAGAGTACTGGAGTGGGGTGCCACTGCCTTCTCCGCCATATCATGGCAACTTTATTTAAAACAGCCAAGATATGGTAACTATCTAAGCATGCATCAGTAGACGGATGGGTAAGAAGAGGTAGGATATATGTACAACAGAATATTTTCAGCCATAAAGAAGAATAAAATCTTGCCACATGCAACAACATGAATGGAACCTGAAGGTGTTACACACGAAGTGAAATAAGTGAGACAGAGACAAATACTGTATTATCTTACTTACATGTAGAATCTTATAAAAAACAACAACAACAAAAAACCTCCACCAACTCAAATTGGCTCATAGATGCAGAGATGAGAGTGGTGGTTGTCAGAGGTGGGGAGTTAGGGGTTGGGCCAAATAGATGAAGGTCAAAACATACAAACTTCGAATTATAAAATGAGTAAGTCATGAGGATGAAATGTATAGCGTGGTGACTATAGCTAATAATACTACATTGCATAGTTGAAAGTTGCTAAGAAAGTAAATCTTAAAAATTCTCATCATAGGAAAAATATTTTGTAACTATGTATGGTGACATGTTAGCTGGATTTACTGTGGTGATCCTTTTGCAGTCTTTACAAACAGTGAATCATTATGTTGCACACCAAAAACTAACATAAGGCTATATGTCAATTATATCTGCCCCTTAAAAGCCCCCATATTCCAAATAGTCATTTAAACTACATCTCTATAGAGTGATGGCTAAATGTTCAGGAAGTTCTAATGAGGCAAGTGGACAAAGTGAGCAGGGTTATCAGGCAAAGTCGCCTTCAGAAGCTCAGGTTAGAACAAACTTTTTAAGCATGTGTGTTTCATGGAGAAGATGGAAAGAATATTCCAGCTTTTGGGTACTCAATAATGGTTGTTATGGTCAATAATGATGATAATGATGGTGGGAAAAAATGTCATGTGTAAAGGCTCAGAAGCAGCATTGTGTTCCATTTGTAAATACCAAACTTAAATGAGGGCAACATTTTTCTGTTTACAAAATCTTTCACTCACCCACCAGGAAACATGATAAAATACAGAAAATTGCCGTTTCTAGGGGCCTCTTACAATTCTTTCTGGCTTAGACATTTGTGTCTCTGTAAGAATGAAAAACTAGTGCAATGAAGAACAGAATGGTGTGCCAAAGCCACGGGTAACCGAAACACCTGCAACCCGGACTGATTGTAATACCGAGCCCCGTAGGACTGGTCCTATGATTGCTAATGTCAATACGTGTCAGCAAAACTCATTCCTGGAACAGCTGATTTACATTACAGCCCTAGTTCGAGACAGAACATCTGAAACCAGGTTTGTAGTTTAGTCCATCAACTCTACAGAAGGACTGGGAATAAAAGAGGCTTGAAAGAAAATGAGGATCAATAGCAAGAGAATTGCTTTGCTGTGAGAAAAACTCGTCAGTGTAGGGAAAGGATGCATCATGTGGCTCAGAGAGGGGACTCAGGGTCCTGGGGGAGGGTGCTTCTTTGTTCTCACACTGATTGTGTAATTTTATAGACGGGATCCCTGGATATAATCTCATTCAATCTCTCATCTTACAAATCAGGAATATGCAGATGTCTGTTCCAATCCTGGCTGGGTGAAATGCCATGCCAGGTGATGCTAAGGATGCAAGTGGATGCAAAGATGAATGGGGCGTGGACCTTATCTATCTTTTGAGAGTTTACAGTCTAGGAATTAAACTAAAATATACATAAACCTTACAAAGCAGGAAATTTGGACTAGCACTGGAGCATCTAAGGCTTAGATTCAGTGCTATGAGCATTTTGGGGAAGAAAACCTTCTTGCCTGATGGCTACTGTGTGGGATGTAAAGGCAAGGAGAGATGGTTACTGAGCTGTTTGAGGAAATTGTTGTTTGGTCGCTAAGCCAAGTCTGACTCTTTAGCAACCCCATGGACTGTAGCCCCCAGTCCATGGGATTTTCCAGAAAAGAATACTGGAGGGGGCTGCCATTTCCCGTCCCAGGGATCGAACCTGCTTCTCCTACAATGAGAGGCAGATTCTTTACCACTGAGCACACTGGAAAGCCTTTGGAGGAAATGGGGAAGAATCAGATCTGGGTCAGGGAGATTTTATAACACAAAGTTGCACAAAGGGGAGTAATTAGCTGATCTCTTGAGGTGCCTTCTGTTGCACCAAAACAGAGAGGGAGGAAACACAGGGACTGTATGCGGGAACAGACCTGACCTTGAGCCCTCTCCTTACACTATGACCTACAGCACCAGTCCCCAACCTTTTTGGCACGAGGGACCAGTTTCATGGAAGACAATTCTCTCATAGACTGGCGGTGGTGGTGCGGGGGGTGAGTTGGTTTCAGGATAATTCAAGTGCATTACACTTGTTGTGCACTTTTATTTCTATTTATCATTACACTGTGATATACAATGAAATAATTATACAACTCATCATGATGCTGCCGCTGATCTGACAGAAATGTGAGGTTAGGAAGTGGCTGTAAATACAGACAAAGCTTCCCTCCCTAGCCTGCCACTCACCTCCTGCTGTGTGGCCCAGTTCCTAAAAGGCCATGGCCCCTGGTACCAGTTCATGGCCCAGGGGTTGAGGATCCCTGATCTATAGAATATGATGCTAGTATTCAGGAACGCTTAAGTTTGAACACTTATTTGGGGAGTGTAGAGAGGTCACTGGCAGATCCTCTTTTGAAATAGTGGAATAAAAGCGGCAGGTGATCCTCTTCCATTTGGGAAAAATAACTTCTCTGTGGGGGTTTCCTGGTGGCTCAGATGGTAAAGAGTTTGCCTGCAGTGTGAGAGACCTGGGTTTGAGTCCTAGGCTGGGAAGATCCCTTGGAGAAGGAAATGGCAGCCCACTCCAGTATTCTTCTCTGTGGTCTCTGACCTTAGAGAGACATTCCCCCATGGCAGGGGAGTTTTTCCTTTGTTTCTCCTCACAGAGATTTCACAGGTTTGGGATGTGTTGGGTTTGTCGTTGATACTCTGCTGGTCCAATCCACTGGAGAAACAGACCCACTCAGCAGGGGGAATAAAGTAATTGTCAAGTGAATATTTTTCTGCTGATTATTGGAGTCAATGGACTAGAAACAATACCTGAGGATGACTTAACATCTGGGATTTTTGAGGGCTGGAATGAGAGGTAAAAACCATGGCAGTAACATTCCAACCTATGGATAACAGGATTTTTCTACATTTTTATGTGATCTTATAATACCCTTTGTCGTTATTAGTTATGCTATGTGCTACATTAGTCATGTTTTGTGAAAAACAGTAGATAATTCTCTGATATAATACATTATTTAAAAGGCCCAGGTCTTGTGTTCACTTTTATAAACATGTAATTCATTCTTTCTAGAGAATTATTACTGGATATAACTCTTGCTTTTTCATAGCCTTACTCTCCCCCTGCTCTGCAAAGATTTTTTAAAGTACCCAGGAGTACGTGGGTCATGATTCTTCAAACTTTCCAGTGGAAAAAAGAATGATGGGGTGCAAATTTTTCCCTTCGAGGGCACAGTGAAAGCAACATGCTTCACCAAGGTGCCAGTGCTCCAAGGTGCCAGACAGTACATTTTCAAGTGCTCTGGCCCAGAGCTACAAAACCTGGAGTCTACAGTGCGGCAAACAGGAGCCACAGTGCTGCCACCTATGTCATAGAGCTGCTGCAAGATTAAGTGAGATATTAAACAAGGAACTCTTAGCATAAAGCCTGGCACCCAGAAACTATCAATAATTCTTCTGTCATCCTGGAAGAAGACTAATAATCCCTGATCTTTGGGTGGTCAACCTGCTCTGACTGGACACCACGAGAGTTCCCCATAACCTCTCCCCAATCCAAGCATCTCCAAGATGTCACGTAATATGAGCTGAAGAGTATCTACACACGGCAGTCATTCAAAATCACACTGCACGCTTTCTTCTTGAGTTTGGAATTCATCTTGGGAGATTTATCAGGCATGTGAAAGAGAAATATCTCCTAAATGAGCTGGAGAAAGCAACGAAACAGAAAGAAACGAGGCCAGGCAGTGACTTAAAACATGTCAGGATTTGTTCTATTTTTTTTTTTTTTTCCATCAACATGTGCTGTTCTCATTAAAGGGAGTTTCTCACACACTCAGTAAGGGAACAGGCAACAGTGTCTTTTGTTATAGCCTGAAGGCTCGTCCAAACATTTAAGGGATGTGCGAGCCATAAATTTCCTCCAGACTGTAATCATCTTTGCAAGATCAAGTGCTCATGACTGAAAACATCGCTGACCTGTGAAATATCACCAAGGCTCCTCATTTTTTTCCCCAATAATGAGGTTAGTTTATGGCATGTACTTTGTCATATGAGATTTGAAAACATCCTTCCAACTATCTATCAAAACCACTTGTATTTTTGTTGCTGTTGTTGTTGTTGGTCAAGTCATTAGCCTAGATGATAGATGAAAGGTAAGCTATGGCCCTAGGGCCAAATACTACCTACTTCCTGTTTCTATAAATAAAGTTTTATTGGTTCATATTCAAGTCTAGTTATTTACATACTTCCTTTGGCTACTTTCATGTTTTGATGGCAGAACTAAGTAGCTGCAACAGAGATTGTGTGGCCACCAAAACCTGACCCTTGTACTATCTGACCCTTTATAAATGTTTGCCAACCCTTGATCTAGATCATTGTTTTATGTAGAAAAAATTCTGGTTGAATTGGGTTCTCAGAGAATTTAAAAATTTTCCATATTATTAAATCCAGACACTTGGCTGATTGCAACAGAAGGGAGGAAGTGGAGAGAGAATTACTAAACTCTGAGTTAGAAGACACTCATCCATTTATTCATTCCACATAAGACACCATCACCACCATCCCAGGGAAACTCTGGAGTATGAACAAAATACATAAAGCCTCTGGCCTCACGGAGTATAAAGTTAATGAGGGAGATACACAGAGACCACATCATTCATTCATTCATTCTTTTCATAAAACAATATTTATTTGGCTGTGCTGAGTCATAGTTATAGCATTTGGGATCTTCAATTTGCCTTGCAGCATGCCAGATCTTTAGTTGCAGCATGTGAGATCTAGTTACCTGACCAGGAATTGAACCCAGGCCCCCTGCATTGGGAGGGTGGAGTCTTAGCCAGTGGGCCACCAGGAAAAGTCCCCATTCATTCATTCTTCACTCATTCATTCTCTATAATGTGCCTGAAAATATTTTAGGCATCAGTTAACCATACCAAAGATAGATCCTAACAGTGGAGAGAAATAATAAATAAGCACATATGAAAACAGCAGATACCAATATGTGCTATAGTGAGAGTATTAGTTTAACCATACAAAACTGAAAGTTTTATAGGTCTGCAGTGGCTGAATGTTGGCAGTTTTCTATGGTTCAGCCTACCAGTGAGAAATGCTAAAGAGTCATTTTCAGATGGCTTTAAATTAAGGGGTCTGGGAGGGAGAGATATGTTAGGAGTTTGGGATTAATATACATACACTATGATATATAAAACAGATAAACAGCAAGGT
Organism: Bos indicus; assembly: GCF_029378745.1. NCBI lineage: Eukaryota > Metazoa > Chordata > Mammalia > Artiodactyla > Bovidae > Bos > Bos indicus. The sequence continues at coordinate 13,168,738 of NC_091772.1, forward strand.
CCTACTGTATACCACAGGGAACTATACTCAATATATTGTAAAAACCTATAATGGAAAAGAACCTGGAAAAGAATATACACACCCACACACACACATATATAACTGAATCACTTTGCTGTACAATTGAAACTAACACTAATTGTAAATTAACTATACTTCAATTAAAAAAAAAAATTGAGGAATCAAGGAAGGCTTCACTGAGGAGGTGACATCTGAGCTAAGACTTGAATGACAGTAGCATCCTGCCCGGTGAACAGTGAGGGAGTTTTCCAGGCAGAGAGCGGGAGTGAAAGTGAAAGTGAAGCCGCTCAGTCGTGTCCCACTCTTTGCGACCCCATGGACTGCAGCCTACCAGGCTCCTCCGTCCATGGGATTTTCCAGGCAAGAGTACTGAGGGACAGCTCCTTGCAAATACCCTACAGCCAAAATAAGCTTGCTTCATTGGACGAAAAGAAAGAAGACCAGAGGGGCTGGAGTAAGGTGGGATGTGGGGAAAGACAGAGGAGCTATGGTTGAAGAGATAGTCAAGGGTAAGGTCAGATGAGGTCTTGTGGGTTAGGATAAGGGTCTTGGCTTTTATTTGAAGAATAACCAGGAGGCTTTTAAAAGGAAAGTCACATGATCTGATTTACGGCTTTCAAGTGTTTTCATTCCTCTTCTGTGAAAAGTAGCCTATGATAGCAAGAATTGAAGCAGGGAGATTTAGGAGGTAGTATAGAGTAACAGAAGCAGAAGATATTAAGAAGAGATGGCAAGAATACACAGAAGAATTGTACAAAAAAGATCTTCATGACCCAGATATTCACGATGGTGTGGTCACTGACCTAGAGCCAGACATCCTGGAATGTGAAGTCAAGTGGGCCTTAGAAAGCATCACTACGAACAAAGCTAATGGAGGTGATGGAATTCCAGTGGAGCTATTTCAAATCCTGAAAGATGATGCTGTGAAAGTGCTGCACTCTATACGCCAGCAAATTTGGAAAACTCAGCAGTGGCCACAGGACTGGAAAAGGTCAGTTTTCATTCCAATCCCAAAGAAAGGCAATGCCAAAGAATGCTCAAACTACTGCACAATTGCACTCATCTCACATGCTAGTAAAGTAATGCTCAAAATTCTCTAAGTCAGGCTTCAGCAATATGTGAATCGTGAACTTCCTGATGTTCAAGCTGGTTTTAGAAAAGGCAGAGGAACCAGAGATCAAATTGCCAACATCTGCTGGATCATGGAAAAAGCAAGAGAGTTCCAGAAAAACATCTATTTCTGCTTTATTGACTATGCCAAAGCCTTTGACTGTGTGGATCACAATAAACTGTGGAAAATTCTGAAAGAGATGGGAATACCAGACCACCTGATCTGCCTCTTGAGAAATTTGTATGCAGGTCAGGAAGCAACAGTTAGAACTGGATATTGAACAACAGACTGGTTCCAAATAGGAAAAGGAGTACGTCAAGGCTGTATATTGTCACCCTGTTTATTTAGCTTATATGCAGAGTACATCATGAGAAACGCTGGACTGGAAGAAATCAATAATCTCAGATATGCAGATGACACCACCCTTATGGCAGAAAGTGAAGAGGAACTAAAAAGCCTCTTGATGAAAGTGAAAGTGGAGAGTGAAAAAGTTGGCTTACAGCTCAACATTCAGAAAATGAAAATCATGGCATCCGGTCCCATCACTTCATGGGAAATAGATGGGGAAACAGTGGAAACACTGTCAGACTTCATTTTTGGGGGCTCCAAAATCACTGCAGATGGTGAAATTAAACGATGCTTACTCCTTGGAAGGAAAGTTATGACCAACCTAGACAGCATATTCAAAAGCAGAGACATTACTTTGCCAACAAAGGTTCATCTAGTCCAGGCTATGGTTTTTCCTGTGGTCATGTTGGTTGGTCATGAGAGTTGGACTGTGAAGAAGGCTGAACGCCGAATAATTGATGCTTTTGAACTGTGGTGTTGGAGAAGACTCTTGAGAGTCCCTTGGACTGCAAGGAGATCCAACCAGTCCATTCTGAAGGAGATCAGCCCTGGGATTTCTTTGGAGGGAATGATGCTGACGCTGAAACCCCAGTACTTTGGCCGCTTCATGCGAAGAGTTGACTCATTGGAAAAGACACTGATGCTGGGAGGGATTGGGGGCAGGAGGAGAAGGGGACGAGAGGATGAGATGGCTGGATGGCATCACTGACTTGATGGACATGAGTCTGGGTGAACTCCGGGAGTTGGTGATGGACAGGGAGGCCTGGCGTGCTGCGATTCATGGGGTCGCAAAGAGTCGGACACGACTGAGCGACTGAACTGAACTAAACTGAACTGATAGAGTTCTGAGCACAATAAGATCACAGCAAGGAAAGTTGGGGCGAGAAAAGTGGGGATGCAGGAGATGTTTAGGAGCTGAAATCCGTGGAGCTGGTGATAGCTTGGATGTAATTAGGAAGGAATATGAGGGATGAGGGAGCCTGCCAACTTTCCAATTTGAGTACCTGGCTGGATACCTACTTGCTGTGATTCATAAGCCTGAGAACACCAGAAAAGAACCAGGACGTGGGGGAGATTATAGGTACCGTTTTCAACCTGTTGAACTTGAGTCATCTTTATGATTTGTTTTCCCTCAGGTGGTATCGATGACCATGAATTCTTATATGAATCAAATTGGCAGGATTTTTTTATTCTTTTAATCATACATCTACTACTTTGTCATTTTCTTTTTCTTCTTCTATGTACCTTTTTTTTTGACTTAGCTGATTTTGAGTCTCTTGAGTGAAGCCTTTGTGTTTGTGCTTTCCCAGTGGTCAAGAGGGGAGTGTTACAGTTGCAAATTGTTGGCATGAATGTTGGTGTAAGTCATTTCTTTTAAGCCGCTTAAGGTATACAGGAGTTAAAACAGCCAACAGCAGGATTCCCAACCTGGATATATATACATATATATATATATATGTATATATATATATTTTTTTTTCCATTTGACAAAATGAACCTAGGAGGGAGTGATGCCAAATATACAGTGCCTGAAAAAGGTTTATGACCTGAACTGGTATCCCACTCGCAGATCATATCTTATAACACCAAACTGGGGTGTAAGCAGATTCAAAAAATGTGCCTTGCAATCACTTTTCAAGAGCAGCAGGTTTGGCAGAACTCCAGGCTGTATACCTGGAGCAAACATGGAAAATATTCCAGGTTAGGCAGGTCTGAAAGTCTTTCTGTGTTATAGACCAAGCATTCTGCTCACCTATTAACCAGACAAGGGCAGTAGCAGTATTGTAATAGGATCCCTCACCTCTGGATTTGTAAAGCATTTTATTGACGTAAATCATATCACATATAACCCTGTACGCCGTTAGCATGCACATCCTCAGTCTCCAGCTAGATTATCCCATTTATAAGGTCATGTTGTATCTCTGCTTCTCCTGCATACACAGGCTCACCTCAGAGATATTATGGGTTTGATTCCAGACCCCTGCAGTAAAGTGAAAATCTCAATAAAGTGAGTCACACACGTTTTTCGGTTTCCCAGTGCAAATAAAAGTTATATTTAAACTATAATCTGTCAAGTGTGAAATAGCATTATGTCTAACAATTGTATGTGTGTGTGTGTGCTCAGTCACTCAGTTGTGTCTGACTTTTTGTGGCCCCATGGACTGTAGCCCACCAGGCTCCTCTGTCCATGAGATTCTCCAGGCAAGAATACTGGAGTGGGTTGCCATTTCTTTCTCCAGGAGATCTTCCCAATCCAGGGATTGAACTCGCATCTCCTGTGTCTCCTGCACTAGCAGGCGGATTGTTTACCACTGAGCCACCTGGGAAGCCCCTTAATTTAAAAATATTTTATTGCTGAAAATTGTTAACCGTCATCTGAGCCTTCAGCGAATCATGCATGATCTTTTTGCAAAAGTGACATTAAAGATCCCTGACCACAGATCACCAGAAGTGCAATAATGATGAAAAAATTGAAATATTCAGAGAACTACCAAAATAGGAAACTGAGACAAGAAGTGAGCAAATGTTGCTGGAAAAATGGTGCCAAAAGACTTGCTCATTGCAGGGTTGCTCCAAACCTTCAGTCTGTAATAAATGCAATATCTGCGAAGCACAATAAACTGGAGTATTAAACCATGCCTGTAATGGACGGAGCCTTAGTGTTGGTGAGTGAATGGCTCTATGAACCAGAATTAGCCAAAATGATGCCTGATTATAAACAATAAAGGAATTTAAAATGTAATGCTTAAATACTACCTAGTTTATAATAATTTATCATGGGAAAGAATTACACACAGTTGAAATGAGGATGGAATAACACTTGCCAAGGAGAGGTATGGACAGAATGAACTTGGTGCACCAGAGGTCAATGCAAAGATCCTTCTCTTTCCCAGGTCTTCTCAGTCCAAGTTTGTGGAGCTTTACTTACTCTGGCCATAAATACGTTTCACTTATGTTAGAGACACATTGAGGGGAAAGGCAACATTACCACTGGTTTTCAAGTACATTAAGACTAGGGATCATCATCTAAAAAAGCCTTTGGCATCACCGACTCAATGAACATGAGTCTGAGTATACTCCGGGAGTTGGTGATGGACAGGGAGGCCTGGCATGCTGCAGTCCATGTGGTCGCAAAGAGTCGGACACGACTGAGCCACTGAACTGAACTGAACTGGATCTTACATATGCTCAGAGCTGGGGCCCGTCTTATCCATTTGGGCAATAATATTAATAAGTTAATCACCCAAAACAATTTTTTAAAAAGCACCCTTAAGAAATATTTCAATATTAGAAGTAGGTTACTAATGCAATTAAAGAAAAGGAGAATGAAATTTATTGTAATAGCTGCATCATGAGGGCATTCACAGAAGTACTTTAGCATCTCTCATTTAAAAGTAAAAGTTAAATCTACAAATAGAAGAAAATATCACTGACAGGCCCATAAAACACTCGTGTTTTTTCATCTAGAAATCCTGGGAATTACTTAATGAAAGCAGAAAGGTATATGCACAAAGATGCCACTGAATCGTTCATATAAATCAAGGACTGGAAACGGTCTAAACTTTCAATCAACGGGGTAATTCAGTAAAAACAATGTACAAATCAACATCATTTATACCCATTAAAAATTTGATTATGAAGGGGAGGCAGAAACTTGGAAACGCATTTGATATTTAACTGCAGAGATTATAAAACGACACATGCTATATGATATGTATACACACCACCTGATACAAAGAACTGACTCACTGGAAAAGACCCTGATGCCGGGAAAGATTGAAGGCAGGAGGAGAAGGGGACGACAGAGGACAAGATGGTTGGATGGCATCACCAACTCAATGGACATGAGTTTGAGCAAGCTCCGGGAGTTGGTGATGGACCGGGAAACCTGGTGTGCTGCAGTCCATGGGGTAGCAAAGAGTCGGATATGACCGAGACACTAAACTGACTGACTGATACATGTGACGTTCTAGAGAGCAAGGTACAAGAATTTTTAAAAAGAAAATTATTGAGATAGATAATAGCCAATTTTTCATTTATTTGCTCTTTTGTATCATGTGGTTGCTTTTGTTTATTTTTAAAATATTTATTTATTTATTTGGCTGGAACAGGTCTTAGTTGCATCACAGGGAATCCTCAGTTGCAGCACTCAGAATCTTTAGTTGTCGCACTCAGAATCTCTTTAGTTGCAATATGTGAATTCTTAGTTGCAGCACGTGGGATCTAATTCCCCCACCAGGGATCGAACTCGGGCCCCCTGCTTTGGGAGTTCAGAGTCTTCGCCACTGGACCACCAGCGAAGCCCCTCATCTGGTTGCTTTTAAAAATAATAAAATTAGTTTATTGCATCACTATTTACAATAGCCAAGACAGGGAAACAACCTAAATGTCCATCAACAGTTGAATGGATAAAGAAGCTGTGGCACATATATATACAATGGAATACGCAGCCATCAAAAACAACGAAATAATGCCATTTTCAGCAACAAGAATGGACCTAGAGAGTATTATACTAAGTGAAGTCAGAAAGAGAAAGACAAACACCATACGTGGAATCTAGAATATGACACAAATGAGCTGACCTATGAAACAGAAACAGACTCACAGAGAACAGGCTTGTGGCTGCCAAGTAGGGAGACAGGGATTAGGAGTTTGGGATTAGTACTGTAGATGCAACCTATATAGGATGGCTAAACAACGAGGTCCTACTGTATAACAGAAGAAACTATATTCTGTATCCCGTGATAAACCATAATGGAAAAGAACATGAAAAACAATGTATATATATATAACCGAATTACTCTGCTATACAATAGAAATTAACATGACATTGTAAATCAACTACACTTCAATAAAATAAATTTTAAAAATAATAAAATTAGGCAGAGCTCATGAGAGAGAACTAAGTAATAGCCAATTAATACAAGACGTCAGGAAAAAGAGGTGCCTTGTTTGGGACTTGATGTAGTTCCAATGGAATCGTGTTCGGGAGTAGATACCAGAGACAACACGTCATTGTGTTGAACCACTTTTTCATAAAAACTCATCAACATTTTTTATTTTTTAAAAACTGCCCAAAGTTCTTTTGGCTGGGAAATACTCTTCAATGTTAAGTTAAACTAGAAAGGAATTGTGAACTCTAAGGGAGGAGTCAGTTTAGACTCAAGTGGAGGAAATGCATAAACTTTTGCCCCTTTGAAGTCCTTGGGTTCTCATTTTTCTGGGTCTCTGAATCATGAAGTGGTCAGAGTTCATCTTTTCAGGGGCATTCAGAGAAAGAGCTCCTTTCAGAAACTCCACTCATTCGGTTCAAAGGTGAGCCGAGTTTTCATAGCACTGGCTTTTCCAAATTAGACCTGGGGGTGGGGAGGAGAGGTCAACAGGAGGAAACCGCATTTCCATGGGCTCTCTTCCTAGAAGAGCAGCAATAGTTTTCTGGAAAAGTTCGCTTTTTTATCTGAAGTCCCAGAAAGTTTGCCACTTCTCTGATGGATTCAGTGCCCCATGAAACGCAATGACAAGGATAACTGGTTAAGACTCGGCCGACGTCAAGAATCATTTCACGAAGACAAACTGTCATTAAAATACGCCGCCTTCCCCTCGGGGATGAAACTGAGGACTTCTCACGCCCCTCTTTCCGCGTCTGCTGGAAGTCGATGCCGAATCACCCCGGAGCACCCCAGCCCCGAGCAGATCCGGCGGCCCCCGCCTCCCACCGCAGGCGCTGCGCGCAGCGACCCGAGCGCCTTAATTGGGGGGGGGGGGGTGCGGGGGGAGGAACTTGGCCGTGAACGGAAACAGCGACGCGAGAGAAAGGAAAGCAGGCCTACCTTAAAACTTTCCAGTCTTTGAGTGGATCCAAATCAGAGATTAAAGAGACCATTGTCTAGAGGGTGGCTGAAGGCAGGTCCAGTCCCGGGCGGAGGGGGCGCGGGGAGGGAAGGGGAAAGGAGGCGGCAGCCAGCTGCTCGGCTCAGGCCCGGAGCCACTGGGCGCCCGCGCGGCTCTTCCTCCTTCTAGGATTGATAAGCACTTGTCCTGGCTTTTCTCCACCCCCCCTCCCCCCCACACACCCCCCAAATCAATCTTGCGCTATATTACTTCCCCACCCCGGCTCATTTCTCCACACCACCTTTTAAAGCCCTTGTAATCTGCTCCGACTGATCACATTTGACCTTTTTGTAGCCCACTTTATTCCAAGCACAGCTCTCAGTTAAATCTCTCTTTATTAACACCGTCCTTCTTGGCTTGCTTTTGGAACAAACACAGATCAAGCCTGAAGCCTCCAGACTTTACCAGCAATCATTTACAGATTACTGCAAGCTGCAGCTTTCTCCTCCTCTGGGGCATCCTCTTGCTTCTGAGATTTTGCTTTCATATTTCTGTCAGAAAACCGGTTAGGTTTCTTTCTTGATTTTTTTTTTTTTTTTTTTTTTGGTGGCTTGGGTTCCGGGACACCAGCGTCGGTCTTACAGCTTCCCTCAGAGGCTGTAACTACATGACTGTTAGGATTTGTTTTTTAGAAATAATTTGGAACCAGGCTGCTTAACAAGCTAGAATTTACTGTGTGTTTTCTGGCAGAGAATTTGCTACACTGCTCCCCCCCCCCCCCCCCGCTTTCTTTCTTTTTCATGTTTTAAAATAACATGAAGAGGGGGAAATGTAGAATCTTTCTAAGCATTAACAGAAGAGGGCGTGGGCTTTTCTCCCTCAACTTGTATATCTTTTGTCCTTTATTTAAAACTGAACATCCTTTCAATAATCATCTGAAACCGTGCATAGCAGATGTTTAAAAAAAAAAATCCAGAGCAGAAATGTTTTCCTCTAGACTGGTCTGTGTGCTGATGTGGGTTGTTGGTGAGCATGCAGGTTTCTAATTTTCCTCAGCACTGTCTCTTAGTGAGTTTTCTGCTTTACTAGGTTCTAGCTAAGGCTCCGCTTCTGAAGCCCTTCCCCCACCCTGTCCTCCCAGGATCCTGGCATTGACCTTGAAATCCCCTGGCATAACGGTCTCCATGACTTCTCTGGTTATTCAGATTTTTCCTATGCCTGCATGCCACATGAGCTTTACTTGATTCTTGATCCTCTCTCTTTCTATCCAATTCCTCCTCTCCCTACCCTTATTTTAAAAGGTAATTTTAAGATCATCACCAGACATGGAAGATCAGCCTCCTTGGTCTAACAAAACAATGATTATTGTGCATGGCCAGTTCTAGGTCTTTTTGTCTTGGTTGAAAAGAGTGTGGAGAGTGTTAAGGGGTGTTAAGGGCACACTGGCACCAGCCGATAGTTTTCCCACAAGAAGAGTTCAGACTTAAAAAGAATGCGCAGCCATTCAATGTTCTGCATTGACCTTACTACCTAAAATGGTCAGCCTGGAGGATGGGTTCCAGTTTCTTGCCTTTAGGCTGAACTTAAAGAAAAAGAATCTCTGTAGGGAAAGATGTGGTGACAGTTGTTGGCAGTGTTCTGCTTTTATTGTCAAGAAGTTCTTCCAGTTAACTCAAAATGCCCCTCACAGCATTTTAAATCCTTTCCCTGTTACCCTTTTCTCTAAGGACCCCCTTCTAAGAATATGCAGCAAACCCTCAGCTTTCCCAGTTACAGTCATACACAGTTTCCTTAATGGCTGTAAATGACTCTCTTTAGGAGTCTGACTATCTTTATGCTAAACTGAAAGAGAATTTCATACCTGTTATACAAACCCCTGCCTCTCTGGAGCTTCATGCTTCTTCCTGGGCTGTCTTTGCTGTCCCACTGTGGATCTTGGGTCACAGCAGAGTAATGTATAAACCTTTACAGAACACTTGTAATCCTCAAGTACTTCACCAAATGTGGGTGATAATAATAGCATTTGTGGGGCGTGTACCTCCAAAGGGTTCCAAATGCTTAGGTAATTAATAAGATGTTTCTCCATTTAGAAAGTTAGCAGGAGAAAACAAAGATTATAGTGAAATCGCTTCTGTGACTACAGTGAGATCATCCTTATATATTAACCCATCTCTCTGCCGCTGAGATTCAGGTCTGGGGGAGAAGGGGGAATGGGTCCTTAACCCTTGGAGTTCAGGCTTAATGGGTGACAGGCGGAAGGACTTGGTTTTTGGCCAAAGGACGAAAGGACAAGAACGTGTTCCTCGATTACGAAATCATGTTTTAAGGCAGTCGTCCTTACAAAAAACTTTTAAAGGCAGTTCCTTTGGATGAAACCCTGCCCCAAGTCCAAGTGCAGAAACAGATTCTAGTGAAAGTTTATTACTGGAAACTGTTCTAATTTCTTTTTTTTTAATATAAATTTATTTATTTTAATTGGAGGTCTAATTTATTTATGTTAGCTCGTTTAGTCCTCGTAACTAACTTGTTTATGAGGTAAGTTATCAGAAGCACCCCCATTTTGTTAATGTAGGTGAGGACATTCAGGCATGAAAATTTGGGCTCCCAAGGCTAGTCCTCAGCAGGGGGAGGGGTGATACCCAGAAGCCACACCCACTGGACCCCACGGGAGTGGCCACACCAGGCATTCCCTCCCTCCCTCAGGGAGGAATACAAAAGCAGGGTGCATCTGTATCGGGGTGGGACTAGGGTTGTGATTGGGTTAGGCGTGGATAAGATGGTTTGCATGACCTTCCTGCTTCCTCTCCTAAGGCACCCTAGGAAACCCTAGCGTTCAGAACTGGCTTTCAAATCCACTCCCTGAAAGTGTTTGGTGATAGACCATCTTTGAAGGGCTGAATTGAGTCCAAATGGGCTGAAGATTTTGCTGTTCTCTTTCTTAATTTTGAGGAACAAGTGTTTTCTTACATATACTGGAAATTAATTCCATGCTTTATATATGCAGATTTCCCTTTTTCCTCTCTCCCCTAAGTATTCCATTCCTGATTTTGAACAGCTTCACATCAAATAGATCCATTTCCTACTAAGAAAAAGGCCATCAGAAAAATTCACTCACCTTCAGCTATTAGGGAACCCAGTAAGGATGAAGAAAGAAACAAAATACTGCCCTGTTCAAAATTTGGCCAACTATTCATCTTTAGCTCAGGAAAATCAACGATAAACTTTTTATATGTAAAACTCAAGAAGTTAAATTTAGTGTAGAAAACTCTGGCCCCCAAATATAATTTTCTTCCACGTCACTGAATGAATTACAGGGTTTAATTCTGTGTTCTTTTTCTCATATTTTGATTAATTGATATCTTTAAAAATGAAATTGTTTTATTATTGCTTATAATGACTTTTCAATAGTTGGCTCTTCTGAATTGTCCCTGAATTGTTAAAAAAACAATGTCATCCATTTAATTTCCAAAAACATGTTTTTTTAAAAGTATCTTTGATATTAATTTCTCATTTTTATATTAATTTCTCATTTTTATATTAATTTCTCATTTAAATGCTTTCTACTCTGCAATCACCCTCTGTTTTTTTTCAGTCTTCTAACTTTATTGAGGCTTTCAGTGGCTAAGTCAAAGATGTCTCTTGGTAAATGTCATGTTGCACTTGAAAATATGTGGGTTATTTTCAAATATCTTTTGATATTGATTTCTAACATAATTCCACAGGGATTAGAAAACATACTCTGTATGATTTTTATGTCTTTAGACCATGAAAGTTTTGCACCTTGATTTATGTCCCTGGACATGTTCCAGTGTCTCCTGGTTTATATTCTATGGGAACTTGAATAAAATTTGTATCCTACTGTTGTGTGAAAATTGTATAAATCTTAATTCTGTTGAATTGGTTCAGGTGCTTTTCAGATCTACTATATCCTACTTTTCTGTATATTCATTCTATTAATTTTTGAGAGTTTGATATTGAAACTCCAGCTAAAAATCTTAATTTATTATCTACTTAAAAATAACTATAATATACAGTGGGACTATATGTATCTTTGTTCTGTATTTTCCAAGTGTCCTGTAAATGTGTTATATTTTCATAATTTAAAAAATAAAAAAAGAAAGAGAAAATCAAAAGACCTCAGTTTATTTTTGTGTAAAATGGTGATGATAAAATTTGTCTTAATTATCTCAGGACATTATTTAAGGATAATGTATCTGAAAGTGCTTCAAAGAGGTTAGGAGGCTTAAATACTGTATTATAAACTTTCAGAATAAAGTGAATCATGTTATAAAAATGTACCTTTCCAAAAAAGAATGGTCATCCATATAAAGCAACATTCATGAACTGTCCCACTATTACCAGTGACAAGACTCGTAATTCTCCTTTGCATGTAACTAAACTTTCTATGTCTTTCCCTCTTCCCAGGCACAGAAACCAAAACCAAAATCCAAATGCAAACAAAAAACGACCCCCCTCTTTGGACCTCTTGCATCCAAGCAAACAAAACCTCAGGCCCCAAACCTTATGAGCCTGTGGTTTTCACAAGTATAGGGGTTAGAGTCACCTGGGAAGCAAATGGAAACCAGAATCTCAGTGAAGAGACAAGAGCAGGAGCCAAGGAAACTGCATTTCATACCAGACTTAGACAGGGAATGCTGATGGAGGGTTAGCAAATAGAAAATTTGGTGGCTCAGTGGTAAAGAATCTTCCTGCCAGTGGAGCAGATGCAGGGGACACGGGTTTGATCCCTGGATTGGAAAGATCCCCTGGAGGAGGAAATGACACCCCACTCCACAGCGGATAGACTGAGCATGCACTCAAGTAGAAAATTTGCCCTGGTCCTTTAGCATCCTGGGTGGCTTTTCATGTGTTGAGAACCATGTCACTGAAGCCAAAGGTGAAGATCTATGGGAACTCGTCTTATAGAGGAACAAGAAGCCCTTGGGTGTGAAGTAGCCAAAGAAAGAAAACAAGCCTTCTCCATCAGCTAGAAGTTAGACCAACCACTAAACAAAGCTTTAGAAAGACAGACATGATGTCTTGGGAAATTTATCTCCCAACAAAATGTTCTGATAGTTAGGAATTAAAAAAAAAACAAAAAAGCCTTAGCCTTGCTAAGGGGAAAAAAATAACAATTTTATGTCCTTTTTTTCATTCTGTGTTTGTCTCTAATTTCTGATTCCTAGGAATCTGATTATTCTAATTTTTTAAATTTTATTTTAGAAAATCTTGCTTGAAGCTTAATCAGTCCTAATTCTATTACTTCCTAATAAAGATTCTTTCCCCTTCTGCTTGTTTCAGATTTTTCTTTTTCTTATTTGCCATCTCTTTTCTTTTCCTCAAGTGGGTAAGTTCTCTCTCTCCCTTTAAGAAACTGAAATGACTGATTGGAAATACATTCTACTTCTGCAGAAGAAGCTTCCCTGGTCTTGGTGATGGGACAGAGTTGTAAAGCTGGCAGGTGGAACGAACTCAGAAACTCCAGCTCTTGTTCTTGACCCTGGAAATCAGATCCAGCTCTGCATTGTTTTCATAGCAGTGATGATAGACAAGGGTCGCCAGATAAATTCAGCACACTCTGTTGAAGCCGGATTTCAGAGACACGAGGAGGAAATTTTTGATTAAGTATGCCCCCTCCAAATATTACATGGGACACACATATACTAAAAAATTATTTGCTTTTTTATCTGTACTGACACTGTAAGTCCTGTATTTTAATTTGCTAACCTGACACGCCTATGCTGGACTGACTTTGAAATAAAAAGAGCATTATCACTGTGGTGATTATTTTTCATTTATGGAGGTACGTAAAGGCACACTGATGTTACTGGTTGTGTTGGGGATCAGAATAGGTCTCCCCAAAATGGGCCACTTCAGCATGTGGATTATTTTGAGTTACAGGGAATCAAGACCCCCAGGGGCTAGAAAGTCACTAGTGGTTTAGTCCACAGGTCATGTCCGACTCTTTCGACCCCATGGACTGTACCCCGCCAGGATCCCCTATCCATGGGATTCTCCAGGCAAGAATACTGGAGTGGGTTGCTATTTCCTTCTCCAGGGGATCTTCCTGATCCAGGAATCAGACCCAGGGATCAAACCCAGGTCTCTTGCATTGCAGGCAGATTCTTTATTGCTGAGCCACCAGGGAAGCCCAAAGAGACACTACTGCCCCTCCTTCAACTTCATAGAAGAACTTAGATTAGCTTTTTCCTAAAAAAGTTATTAGCAGAGAGACATTTTCTCTAAGTGGCCTCATCTATATTACAGGACAAACATCTCATTACCAGACACATGCTCTTGTCATCATCCTGTGAATGGCCCTCCCATCTTTGGTCCTCGAAAGCCCCAGGGCCCATCCCATTCCTCAGATCAGGATGACACATATGCCTCAATTTACCTTTCTGTCTCTGACCCTCTCATTACGTGTGATTCCTGTACATGTGAAATTAAACTCTATCTTCTCCTGTTAACCTGTTTCGTGTTAGTTTAATTCTTGGATCAGCCGGAAGAACATGGCAGGGTAGAGGAAAGTTTTTCCCTCCCTGACAATCAGGCATCAAAATGCATTTACTGAAATGTTCTTAAATCATCTTTACTGTCTTAGGTGTTATAAGCCAAACATAAAAAGCCCCACTTGAGCTTTCTTTTTCAACAAAGCAGTGATATGATGAAAGAATGCCTGTATCTTGTAATATTGGAAATTAGAAAACGCCAGGCAGCCTTCTTAAGAGGGGCAAGTTGAATGCATTTTTAAGTGCTGGTAACATTGATATGTTCAGAAGCACCAAAGCTGACATTTTGTAAAATTTGGGAGCCCCTTTGTATTGTATTTATCTTATACAGATAACACAGCTGCTGTGTCCTCTTGTTTTTGCACCAAATAAGCATCGCCTCCTATTGTATGAAGTCTGAACCTGAAACAGTTAACCATTAATCTTCAGTTACATAAAATGTGTCTTGTACCTATCCTCACATTAACAAGGTCTACAGAGACCAACTTCCAAAGATGGCAGGATTTCTCTCTCTCTTTTTTTAAACAAATGAATATAACTTTAATGGAATTTCAAGTGCTTTCCTGTTTGGCTCCCAACACTTGATACAATAAAAAGCCTATGAACAAAGATATGTATTTTGGTGCTTCGTCAGTGATTGGAGAATTGCTATTATGGAATACGCACAAAAAATTGTTATTATGGCAACTAAAAAAATTCTAAAGTGTCTCTGAAGAGACAGCTACAAAACCTGCTAAGGAGAGGGGAAGACAGAATGTGTTATTCAGGGTCTACATATGTACCGAATATTTCTAACGATGCAAAAACCCTCTTAACAATTGGGAAGGAATGCTTTTTCTCATTTGGAGTCTTAGTCAGCTGAACAGGAGGGCAAAATGGATTAAAGCAGGAGGAGAGGAGGGTTGAGTCTCTGCCAGGCATATTTTAAAAGTGAGAAAGGAAGAGAGGAGAGGAAACCAACACCCAGCCAGCAGCTTTTCATGCCATTCAAAGGAATCACGGGCCAAATTTGGTACATACAGAGGGGAAAAAAAAAAAATTCGAGCTTTAACTCCTGTCCTGCCACAGAAGATGTGATTTTTAAAGCTGTATAATGTCCTTCTTTTAATTTCCAGTCTGCTTTGTTAGCACTCACAGCTCCCAGCAAGAGGGACAAAGCGATGCCCAGAAAAAAAGATGTATTGTTCAGATGGTCCCCGTAGCCCAAGCCAGGAAATAGAAACCTGCACCACTGATCCTAGTTTTTTTTGTTTGTTTGTTTTTGTTTTTTCTTTCAGTGGCAATTTCAGATTTCTCTGGTGTTTGTGTGCTTCAGGATAGGACTTCTCACTGCTTTCTAAGGGGGAAAACTGAGGTTTAGAGGAAAGTCAAACATAATTGTCAAGTTTCCGGTCAATGAAACAATGTCAACATCTGCTTATGAAAGACTACCTGACCAGGAATTCTGCCCAGGAATCACTCAGAGAAAAGGATAAGCTGCCTCTTACTATCTTCAAAGACAAACCCAGCAGACCTAAGTGGAATTACATTGTGCAATGAATTTACTTGAAGTCACAGATTTAAATACCTAATAACTTGTTAATTTAATTCAAAGTAGCAACTGCAAACAAACAAAAATATTGATTGATAATTGATTGTATAAAGTGTTTCCCAGGTGGTGCTACTGCTCCTGCCAGTGCAGGAGATGCAAGAAACACAGGTTCAATCTCTTAGTTGAGGCTATCCCCTGGAGGAGGAAATGACAAGTCACTCCAGTATTCTTGCCTGAGAAATCCCATGCACAGAGGAGCCTAGTGATCTATGGTCCATGGGGTCCCATAGAATCAGACACGACTGAGCTACTGAGCGTGCACAGCACATAAAGTGTTTATTTGGCAATCAAATGATCCGTTAGGCAGTGCTTTTCATCATGCTGGAGGACCATGTTTCTTTCTTTTTCTTTTTTTTTAACTTTTCAATATGTTGTAGACCAATATTTTTGTAAGATACAATAAAATTGAATTACTAGAAAAACTAAATTCAAAGTATGAACCAAATTTCAAAAATTATTGGATTAATATATATAAAATTACTCTGTAAAATTGTTGAACATGTCCCAACTCTTATTACTAATTATTAAAAACGAGCAATCCAGAGATCTGCATTGGTTTATGCTTTTCACACTCTGAGTAATGCTGTGAAAAGTATTCAACAACAATAAAAAACAAATTCTAGAGATTTTGAAAAAATAGCTTTAGGATCTGTATTGAACCAAGCCATATGTGACCTAAGGTGAATAGAAATTATATTCATTTATATTGTTGATAAAAAGAAAATGTATTCTAGTGAAATATAAAAAATGAAAATCAATTAACTTAATAGCCAGCTGATACCAGATATCCTTAAAGTCACCATTTGATGAGAAATTTAAAAATCATTTATAATTACACTCATGCTTTAAAAAATTGGGACTTGAGTTCATTGAAAATAATCTTTGTTGATTGGGAAGTTTGGAAATTAGTCCTTACCTGTGACACATCTCCAATTTGTTCCTCTAATTCCTATTTTACTGTACATTAGCAAAAGGAAAATGAAACACTATTAATTTGCCACAATTTAAGATATCTTAATATATGAAAATCCAGATGTATCTCTCCACAGATCATTTAGATTATAAAATATTTTGAAGGTTTCCTAAAATAGTTCATTTCCCCTAGTGTACTTGAGCAGTGTTTTAAACCACTAAACAGTTGTCACAGTTATAATAGAAGGACCTAGAAGTGAAAATGGAAAAGACTATTGATTTAACAAACCCATAGCACTTACTATGTCCCAGCCAGTGTTTTAAAGGTTTTACAGAAATTAACTCACTCAATCCTCATAGGAAGCGATGAGGCAAGCTCTATTTTTATCTTCATTTTACAGATGAGGAAACTAAAAGCTCAAAAAGGGTAAAAAATGATCATAGTGAGTAGGTGGCAGAGGCGAGATTTGAAACAAAGTGGTCTGGTTTTCGAGTCACCCTCTCGTTCCAAACCTAAAACACATCTTCTAATGGACAATCAGAAGGAAAGGCAAAGCATTTTTCAAATCATAAATGTAGTTCAGCTGGATAATTAAATGAATGAGCATTGTGGTTTTATTAAAACTTCTCTGAGACTTCCCTGGTGGTTCAGGGGTTAAGACTTTGCATTCCCAATGTTGGGAGCCTGGGTTTGATCCCTTGCTGGGGAACTAGATCCCAAATGCTGCAACTAAGAACCCCCATGTCTCAACTAAAGATCCCACTCTAGGCAATGAAGATCCCCGTGCTGCAACTAAGACTTGGTGCAGCCCTCGCACCCCACCCCAAACAACAACAACAAAAAACTCACATGATCATAATTCATTTATAGATCAAGGCAGAAGGCAGAAATCATAGGTTAATTCTGAGATCACTGAAGAGTCACTGAATATTCATTCACCTCCCTTTTGAAAGCATTCTTTCAGAGTCCTTGCTGAATAAGATAACTAGAGTAACAAATGACCACTCAGTTGCCTTTGTACTTTCCTTTATAAACATCCACTCCAAAGTGTTCCTTTATGGGAGAAAACAACTCCAGCTCTAACCCTCATCAATGGATCCTTTATGCATACCCTACGAGAGCTTACAAAAGATCAAACGTTTCTGAGTGTGCAGGTAACAAAAACCAAAAAAGCATTTCCTGAGTCCAGAGGGGAATTACTATTTGCCATCTAAAGATCAAAACCTACATGCATATAAGTACAATTAGGAAGGAGATATTCCCAAAGGGAGGTTTGGATGAGATGGTTGGATGGCATCACTGACTTGATGGACATGAGTTTGAGCAAGCTCCAGGAGTTTATGACGGACAGGGAAGCCTGGCGTGCCACAGTCCATGGGGTCACAAAGGGTCGGACACGACTGAGCAACTGAACTGAAATGATTCCCAAAGGAGAAAAAGTAGGAAGGAAAGAAAATGTATCTAGATAGAAACAATGATAGTAGAAGCCTACTGGTATAAAGTTCAACAGAGCATCACTGAAACAGAATATGGTCCTCACAGTCTTTACACTATTCCTTTAATAAAAAAACTAATAGATGATGATGAAAATGTAATAATTACTCAATTGGCATCATATGAAAATCTGTGGGAATTCTATGGAAGTAAAAACATTAGACCCTCAATTCATATCAGAAACAAAATAAATACCAGACAGATGAAAGAACTAAATGTAAAAAGTAAAACCATAGAAAATTATAGAAAATAGGGGAGGCAAATCTTTATCTTGATAATTTCTCTGCTTTCAAGTAAAGCCAATTATAAAGGAAATTTTTAAGTAAAAGCAGTTATAAAAAATGAAGAAGAGTTTCACATTTGAATCCATAAAAATCTGTTATGTATACCTGTGGTGGATTCATTTTGATATTTGTCAAAACTAATACAATTATGTAAAGTTTAAAAATAAAATAAAATTAAAAAAAAAAAAAAAAAAACATCATACATTAGAATATGAAAACAAATTTTAAAATATATATGTACCTATAACAGCAACATTTTTGGATATAGTGGAGAAAATGTGGGCGAATGCTAAACACAGAAAATGTATAGGAGAAAGAATGCGAATGAAAATATACATATGAAATCTCTGAAAGAATAAAAGAAATGCTAGTTAAAATAAAATGAGGGACTTCCCTGGGGATCTAGTGGCTGCATGTGTGTGTACTCACTTGTGACCAGCTCTTTGTGAGCCCAGGAACTGTAGCCAGCCAGGCTCCTCTGTCCATGGGATCTCCCAGGCAAGAATACTGGAGTAGGGTGGCATTGTCTTCTGTGGGGGAATCTTCCCGATGGAGGGATCGAACCCAAGTCTCTTGCATCTCCTGTGTTGGCAGGTGGATTCTTTACCACTATTGCCACCTGGTCTGGTGGCTAAGACTCCACAATCCCAGTGCAGGGATCCCAAGTTCCATCAAGGAACTAGATCTTGTCTACCACAACTAAGAGTTCAAATTCTTAGACTCAAATTTCCGCATGCCACAACTAAGAGTCAGCCCAGCCAAATAAATATATACATAAATATTTTTTAAACATGAAGTACAGTGCTTTACCCATCCACTTGGTAAACGCCTTTAAACGACTACATGTAATGGCCAAATGAGGTACAATTAAATGGACCCACTCATATATAGCTAGCTATATGGCAGGTGAATGTTTAAACTGTGGTCCAGAAGGCAATTTGGAATTATATGTCAAAATTTTAAAAAATATTCTTATTATTTGACTCAGGAATTTCATTTCTAATTTTTTCGTTTTTAAGATTTATGTATAAGGATATTTATTGCAATACTGATTGAATGTGGTCCACTGGAGAAGGGAATGGCAAACCACTTCAGTACTCTTGCCTTGAGAACTCCATGAACAGTATGAAAAGGCAAAATGATAGGATACTGAAAGAGGAACTCCCCAGGTCAGTAGGTGCCCAATATGCTACTGGAGATTAGTAGAGAAATAACTCCAGAAAGAATGAAGGGATGGAGCCAAAGCAAAAAGAATACCCAGCTGTGGATGTGACTGGTGATAGAAGCAAGGTCCGATGCTATAAAGAGCAATATTACATAGGAACCTGGAATGTCAGGTCCATGAATCAAGGCAAAATGGAAGTGGTCAAACAAGAGATGGCAAGAGTGAATGTCGACATTCTAGGAATCAGCGAACTAAAATGGACTGGAACGGGTAAATTTAACTCAGATGACCATTATATCTACTACTGCGGGCAGGAATCCCTCAGAAGAAATGGAGTAGCCATCATGGTCAACAAAAGAGTCTGTAATGCAGTACATGGATGCAATCTCAAAAACGACAGAATGATCTCTGTTCATTTCCAAGGCAAACCATTCAATATCACAGTAACCCAAGTCTATGCCCCAACCAGTAACACTGAAGAAGCTGAAGTTGAATGGTTCTGTGAAGACCTACAAGACCTTTTAGAACTAACACCCAAAAAAAATGTCCTTTTCATTATAGGGGACTGGCATGCAAAAGTAGGAAGTCAAGAAACACTGGGCAAAACAGGCAAATTTGGCCTTGGAATACGGAATGAAGCAGGGCAAAGCCTAATAGAGTTTTGCCAAGAAAATGCACTGGTCATAGCAAACACCCTCTTCCAACAACACAAGAGAAGACTCTACACATGGACATCACCAGATGGTCAACACCGAAATCAGATTGATTATATTCTTTGCAGCCAAAGATGGAGAAGCTCTATACAGTCAACAAAAACAAGACCAGGAGATGACTGTGGCTCAGATCATGAACTCCTTATTACCAAACTCAGACTTAAATTGAAGAAAGTAGGGAAAACCACTAGACCATTCAGGTATGACCTAAATCAAATCCGTTATGATTATACAGTGGAAGTGATAAATAGATTTAAGGGCCTAGATCTGATAGATAGAGTGCCTGATGAACTATAGAATAAGGTTCATGACATTGTACAGGAGACAGGGATCAAGACCATCCCCATGGAAAAGAACTACAAAAAAGCAAAATGGCTGTCTGGGGAGGCCTTACAAATAGCTGTGAAAGAAGAGAAGCAAAAAGCAAAGGAGAAAAGGAAAGATATAAGCATCTGAATGCAGAGTTCCAAAGAATAGCAAGAAGAGATAAGAAAGCCTTCCTCAGTGATCAATGCAAAGAAATAGAGGGAAACAACAGAATGGGAAAGACTAGAGATCTCTTCAAGAAAATTAGAGATACCAAGGGGACATTTCGGAGAAGGCAATGGCACCCCACTCCAGTACTCTTGCTTGGAAAATCCCATGGACGGAGGAGCCTGTTAGGCTGCAGTCCCTGGGGTCGCTAAGAGTCGGACATGACTTCACTTTCACTTTCACTTTTCACTTTCATGCATTGGAGAAGGAAATGGCAGCCCACTCCAGTGTTCTTGCCTGAAGAATCCCAGGGAGGGGGAGCCTGGTAGGCTTCCGTCTATGGGGTCGCACAGAGTCAGACACGACTGAAGTGACTTAGCATAGCAAAGGGACATGTCATGCAAAGATGGGCTCGATAAAGGACAGAAATGGTATGGACCTAACAGAAGCAGAAGATATCAAGAAGAGGTGGCAAGAATATACAGAAGAACTATACAAAAAAGATCTTCACAACCCAGATAATCACGACGGTGTGATCACTGACCTAGAGCCAGACATCCTGGAATGTGAAGTCAAGTGGGCCTTAGAAAGCATCACTACGAACAAAGCTAGTAGAGGTGATGGCATTCCAGTTGAGCTCTTTCAAATCCTGAAAGATGATGCTGTGAAAGTGCTGCACTCAATCTGCCAGCAAATTTGGAAAACTCAGCAGTGGCCACAGGACTGGAAAAGGTCAGTTTTCATTCCAATCCCAAAGAAAGGCAATGCCAAAGAATGCTCAAACTACTGCACAATTGCACTCATCTCACATGCTAGTAAAGTAATGCTCAAAATTCTCCAAGCCAGGCTTCAGCAATATGTGAGCCGTGAACTTCTTATGTTCAAGCTGGTTTTAGAAAAGGCAGAGGAACCAGAGATCAAATTGCCAACATCCGCTGGATCATGGAAAAAGCAAGAGAGTTCCAGAAAAACATCTATTTCTGCTTTATTGACTATGCCAAAGCCTTTGACTGTGTGGATCACAATAAACTGTGGAAAATTCTGAAAGAGATGGGAATACCAGACCACCTAATCTGCCTCTTGAGAAATCTGTATGCAGGTCAGGAAGCAACAGTTAGAACTGGACATGGAACAACAGACTGGTTCCAAATAGGAAAAGGAGTATGTCAAGGCTGTATATTGTCACCCTGCTTATTTAACTTCTATGCAGAGTACATCATGAGAAACACTGGACTGGAAGAAACATAAGCTGAAATCAAGATTGCTGGAGAAATATCAATAACCTCAGATATGCAGATGACACCACCCTTATGGCAGAAAGTGAAGAGGAACTAAAAAGCCTCTTGATGAAAGTGAAAGAGAAGAGTGAAAAGGTTGGCTCAACATTCAGAAAACAAAGATCATGGCATCTGGTCCCAACACTTCCTGGCAAATAGATGGGGAAACAGTGGTAACAGTGTCAGACTTCATTTTTGGGGCTCCAAAATCACTGCAGATATTGACTGCAGCCATGAAATTAAAAGACACTTACTCCTTGGAAGGAAAGTTATGTCCAACCTAGACAGCATATTCAAAAGCAGAGATATTACTTTGCCAACAAAGGTCCGTCTAGTCAAGGCTATGGTTTTTCCTGTGGTCATATATGGATGTGAGAGTTGGACTGTGAGGAAGGCTGAGCACCGAAGAATTGATGCCTTTGAACTGTGGTGTTGGAGAAGACTCTTGAGAGTCCCTTGGACTGCAAGGAGATCCAACCAGTCCATTCTGAAGGAGATCAGCCCTGGGATTTCTTTGGAGGGAATGATGCTGAAGCTGAAACTCCAGTACTTTGGCCACCTCATGCGAAGAGTTGACTCATTGGAAAAGACTCTTATGCTGGGAGGGATTGGGGGCAGGAGGAGAAGGGGATGACAGAGGAGGAGATGGCTGGATGGCATCACTGACTCCATGGACGTGAGTCTGAGTGAACTCCGGGAGTTGTTGATGGACAGGGAGGCCTGGCGTGCTGCGATTCATGGGGTCGCAAAGAGTCAGACACGACTGAGCAACTGAACTGAACTGAACTGAACTGAACTGAGCAACCTAATAGTCCAGCAATTTAAGGTACATTAAAAATATATATGCATACAATGTTATACTATAAGATGGTATATTATGAAGCCATTGAAACCGTGTTTTGGCGGAATAACTTTCAAAAGACTTTTGAACTGTCAGTTCAGTTCAGTTCAGTTGCTTAGTTTTGTCGGACCCTTTACAACCCCATGGACTGCAGCAAGCCAGGCCCCCCTGTGCATCACCAACTCCCAGAGTTTATTCAAACTCATGTCCATTGAATAGGTGATGCCATAATAAGAGATAAAATCAGGGCATAACATGTTCTGTATCATGTATTATCAATATTTTGTCTTGCTACCAGGGATTGTAAACTTAATTGCCAGTAGGTCAGAGATATCATAGTGGGTAAAGCTAGCAAAGCTAGCTAAAGCCCACCTGGGGCTTCCCAGGTGGCGCTGGTGGTAAAGAGCCTGCCTGCCAATATAGCAGTTGCAAGAGATGAGGGTTCAATCCCTGGGTTGGGATGATCCCCTGAAGTAGGACATGGCAATCCACTCCAGTATTCTTGCTTGGAAAATTCCATGGGCAGAGGACCCAGGTGGGCTACAATCTATGGGGCAGCAAAGAGTCAGACACTACTGAGCGCACACACACAGCTAACAAGGAAGACCCCTATGAAAATGCAACAGTCTTCCTTTCTCCACATTTCCCAGAAATGCTCAGCCTTCTTAGTCTAGCTTTTTCTTTTGCAATTATCTCTCCTTCTCTCATCACCCATTGTTCTTTTCCCCCACTCTTATTGAAGATTAATCTCAGAAAAATATATCTCCACTGTCAGAATGTGTTAAGTACAGGTGATGGAAATTCAGGATCACGTTAAGGAAGAGTGTGTAGAGGGGAGAGTGTGGCTAGCTGGAGAGAGGAGCCCTCTTAGGTCAGGGGTCCCACACAATTTATTCTTGCCACAGCACAGTGGAGCCTAAAAGTCAATTCTTACACTTTGACTTAAGATTATACACACACACACAGTTGATAAGATTTCACGTATGTTTCATACACACACCACAAGATCAGACAAAACATATTGAGAAGCTGTACAAGAATGCAAAAGGTAGAAAAAATACATAAAGAAATGCAGTTAGCACAATTTAATTTTAATTTTATTTTCATCATACCCTTTCTATTTTCTAAGTTCTCTCCATGTATTTCTTTTCATAATCAGCAAACTATGACCTCTCTTGTTATTTTATCAATTTAGTAATCGTTTTAGGAGATACAGATTTTTTTGAAAAATGAAGTATACTATTTTGAAGTTTGTTTCTGACTTTTATTTTTTTCAGAGAAAAAAATTTTTTATAATTTTATATTGGAGCATAGCTGATTAACACTTCCCAGATGGTGCTAGTGGTAAAGAACCCACTTGCCAATGAAGGCGACGTAAGAGACAAGGGTTTGATTCCTGGTTAGGGAAGATCCCCTGGAGGAGGGCATGGCCACCCACTTCAGTATTCTTGCCTGGAGAATTCCATGAACAAAGGAGCCTGGCAGGCTGCAATCCATATGATTGCAAAGAATAGGACATGACCGAAGTGACTTAGCATGCTCGCATGCATAGCTGATTAAAATCTTGTGATAGTTTCAGGTGGACAGCTAACAGACTTAGCCATACGTATACATGTACCCATTCTCTCCCAACTCCTCTCCCATCCAGGCTGCCACATAACACTGAGCAGAGTCCCCTGTGTTATACCGTAGGTCTTTGTCGGTTACCCATTTTAAATATAGCAGTGTGTACATGTCCATCCCAAGACTATCCCTCCCCCTAACTCTTCCCCACTGGTAACCATTAGTTTGTTCTCTAAGTCTGTGAGTCTCTGATCTTATAAGTCTAAATGCATCCACCGGTCTACAAGGTTATAGATTATGTCTTCATTTATGAAATCATCATTTCTTTTTTTGAAATCATTATTTTTTAAGAATATTTTTAAATATTTTTGAAGTCTTTATTGAATTTTTGTTACAACATGGCTTCTGTTTTATGTTTAGACTTTTTGGTCACTTGGCATGCAGGGATCTTAGCTTCCAGACCAGGGATTAAACCCTCACCCCCTGCATTGGAAGGTTAAGTCTGAACCACTGGACCACCAGGGAAGTCCCTAAATCATTATTTCTAAGATGCTGGAAAATTCTTTCAAAAACAGGGGTCTAAAAATTTGTCTCATTTTTTTGCTCCCTAATTAATTTTGGCATAATTTCATTGCATTTTCGTCCATCCTTTTCAATTACAGTTAGCTGATGTTAAGCAATTTTCTAATCTAGTGGCAGAAGTTCAATTTTGGCAGTTTACTGGCCAAAGTGTCTTATTATTTTAAATATTAGGACATTCCATCACTGTTTGGAAAGGTGTGGCTTTAGAAAGAGAACAGAAGGCTCTAAGGTTTGTGAGCACTGCTGTGCCGTCTCTCAGCATGTGCTTCTCTGGATAGCCATCTTACAAAAGGGAATTTAAAAAAGCAACAAGAATGTAGCCACTAAGTACAGTACTCAGTCTAGGAAAAAGAATGTTACAGGCTCAGACGATTGAGAGTTACGATAAAATAACTGGTGACAACCACAAAGCCCTCTCTTTATGGAAGGACAAAGAATGTCCTTTCACAAAGCTCAAAACAAATTAATTACAGAATTACTGCCACACATACACAGTTATCTTTATACACCTCCCTGTCTGGGTATCATGTTTAAAGGGTGAGGCTTCTTAGAAACAAACTGGTTTGACCATTTGTCTTGCTTGTAAAGCTTGAATTTTATGAAAACTGGGAAAACAGAAAAATTTGGATTTCATTCTTAACCAGCCGTTGTTTTTTTCCCCCTAAGTCTTCTGTTTTATTGGAAGCATGTTGTGTTTTTTACAGTACTAAATTAAAAAAAAAAAGGAAAGTTGTTTGAATTAGTACAGCATGAAGACAAGTGTATCCTAGCTATTAGGCTGACATTATTGGACCAGGAAATAGTGTAGTTCATTTCCAAAGAAGGGCTCGCTATAGCCTCTAAAATAATACTTTTTATTTTTAAGCATGTGATATCAAACCTTAAGGGCTTTCTATCTGCTGAAGGATTAAAAAGTGAGAGTTCTGATTTCTTGTTGACAGTGTTTAAATGAACTTGTCAGTTTATAATTACAAATGCAAGGGGGAACTTTTTATAGCTGAATATTTAACACATATTAAAGTTATAACACAAATCACATAGTGTAGTTCTTGCCTCATTTTGTCCATGCTTTCATTCTACAAAACAGGTGTCACAAATCATTTACTTGAAAACAGTTTGCTGAGATGACGATTTGCTATGAAAATGGGGATAGAATACTCTATAACCTTTCTTTTATTGTATGTGTGTTTAACATACATAATCCTTAATAGCATCATCCTTACAGGTGAATAAAGACCAAAAGGAGTAGGAAGTAAGTATTTCCTCTAAGGGTTGAGGGTGTAGAAGGGTTAAATTCACTATGCTTATGATTTAATTTTGCTTAATTTAGGATGTTTCCTGTTCCTATAACATCTTTCCAGTGAGCTGGCAGACCCCCTGCTCAGCACGGAAATTCCCCAATCCTCTCCTTACTCTCCTGCGACCTCCTGAAAATAAGGTTAGGCCGTTTATTTCCTGCTAACTTGATTTCCATTCTTTGAGTTGAATCACGAGTATAGAAAACTTGTCATAGCAGATTGAGAAATGCAGAAATAGCTCAAGGGTTTCTGTGCTATAACTTCTTTTTAGAAGAAGTAACTCTTTATAGGGATTTTTTTGTCCCTCCCAGAAGAATCACAAGGTGTGATTGAAGACCTCTCATCATAAAGACCTGAGTTTTATATTGGCCAACTGTGTGCTTTTGTCATGTGGTAGCTTAGGGTCATTTTTATTGCCTCTTCTATATACTCAACATGACCAGAGATCCCTAAGTGGACAGTCCAAAGGAAATTTTTTTTAAAAATTGAAGTGTAGTTGATTTATAATACTGCATTAGTTTCAAGTATATAGAAAAGTTATTCACTTATATATATACAAATGTATACATACATGTATATGTATATACATACACACATATATGTGCATATATGTATAGATATGCATGTATATATTCTTTTTCAGATTATTTTCCATTATAGGTCATTACAAGATATTTAATATGGTTCCCTATGCTACACATTAGGTCCTTGTTCAAAGGACATTTTTATTCCTGATAACAGTAATACGGTACAAACATTTTACATGCATTTGTCTCTCTTAATGTTCACAGAAAACACTATGAAGCTTGTAGTATTACTCCTTTTGCTTTACAAATGAGGAAATAAACTCAAGCCCAAAGTAGCACCACCATTAAATGGTGGAGCGGTGGTTTCAGGTCACCTGTGGCTGACTTCAGAACGTACACTTTTCCAGTAGTCGTCAATCTTAGCCGCGAGTTTTAAAATTCCGACATTGAGGCCACCCTTCAGACACAATGAAAATCGCATCTCTGAGCGTCGTACCACTCACGCACTGATATCTTAAGGACTTCCAGCCAATGCTAACCTGAGTGATGGGTTGATACCCCTGCGCTACACAGGTGTCTCGATCACCATAAAGAGTCCAAGACAGGGACTGGTTACAGTTCAAAGCCCAAGTGCATAAGGGATGTTTTACAAAACTTTATTTGATATTTGACAAGAATCTTTCACAATAACTTCAGCAGGCAGATGCAGTGGAATTTGACTTGAAAAACCTAAAACTATATAACTAAGCACTTTGAATTTCAATTGTAAGCAGTTAAGGATCCAAGCCTGCCTACAGGAAATCTGGCAGGAGAGGTGAGGGTCTGTGGAGGGCAGATACTGTACAGCAACCTCCCATACGGATGAAATGGGTCCAATCTGTGTTTAGCTAAGTCTCTCAAGCCATCTCAACCCCAGAAACATTGACCCGAAGGCAGCAAGTCTGAGATCATAACCTCCGGTTCTTATTTTTGCTTGCGAACAACCCCTGCTGCAGACTGAAAAGATTTTCGCTTCCAGCTTCAGCTGCAGGGCACTTCAAGTCTTCCGGAAATAATAACGTATTAGCTTCCCGGGGCTGCCATAACCAAATACCACAAACGGAGTAGCTTAAACAACAGACATTTATTGTCTCACAGTTCTGGAGGCTGGAAGCCTGAGATCAAAGTGTCGGCGGGGTTGGCTCCTCCAGAGGGCTGAGCAGGAGCTTTGGACGGCCTCAGGCATTCCTTGCCTTGTAAGTGGCTTTCGTCTCCCTCTGCCTTCCTGTTGTCTTCTCTCTTATGTTTTATCTCTGTGTCCAGGTTTCCCTCTTTTATAAGAACACAGTCTTTTTGGATGTGGGTTCACCCTAATGTCCTCCTCTTAACACGAACACTTACAAAGACCCTATTTCTACAGATACTGGGGGTGGGGGGAGTGTGCCACTTCAGTATTTTTTAGAGGGACAAGACTCTTTGAGACCCCATAGACTGTAGCTCACCAGGCTCCTCTGTCCTTGGGATTATCCAGGCCAGAATACTTGAGTGAGCTGCTGTGCCCAGCTCCAGGGGATCTTTCCGACCCAGGGATCAAACTCACATCTCTTATGTTTCCTGCATTGGCAGGTGGGTTCCTTACCATAAGAACCACTTGGGAAGCCATAGCATGTATCTTCTGCCAACTGAAAGAAGTTCTGCCTAACCAGAAACTGTGACAAGCCCTCAAGAGATGAGATTTCTTGGTTTATCAGTGATAAGAGGTAAGAACTGTACCTTAAACATGTATGGGACATTAAAGTTGATAAAACATATTCAGACACTCTAAGTCATGATCTTCACATGGCCCTTTAGATTTACTAAATACATTTGAAATCAGAGAATTTAATGAAACACTTGGGGGCCCCACAACTAATATGTGGGTGCCGTGGCTGGAGTTCTGTCATCCGTCCTCACCCATGACTGCTGCCCTACCCAAATAAAATAGGGGTCTGGCCTGACTTATCACAGATGACGAGGCCTGATGACTGGGAAACAGATTTACTGAGTGGACACGTCACGAAGAACCTGAATGGTCTGGCCGCAATAAGGTGAAGAAAGGTGAATACATTTCCCAGTAGAAAGCAGAACATTCAGGATGAGATATGAGTAAAAGAGGAAAACATAAGGTTATTGCTTTGTGGGCTTTCCATCAGTACTGTTTAAAGGGAGAAGGACAAGGAAGACTGGCATTTTTGGTAAGTGGGTCATTTTCCCAAAAATGCTTTTTTGGATGGATTCACTTGATTCCTTAGTGTTTCTATTTTGACTCAGGAAGAGTAGAATGTAGGATCAAAAAGGCGTGTTGTGGAATTTCCCTGGCATTTCAGTGGTTAGGACTCCATGCTTTTACTGCAGGGGCCATGGGTTCGATCCCTGGTGCAGGAACTAAGGTCCCACATGCTGCATGGCAGGGCCAAAAAAAAAAAGAGAGAGAGAGAGAGAAGAAGAAGAAGCCGTGTTGCTTCTTGAAACATGCAGACCCTCCACGTGGAACAGTCACTCTGAGTCTGTAATAATCCCAACTTCGTGACCATGGACAAGTGAAACTACTTAGAGCTGTGTTGATGTGTAGGCTTCTAGTTAACAGTGTCAGGCATAGAAACTCTTGTAAATCCTGGAGCCCTTAGATGCCTGAGTTCCTTGGCTTTCGAAGTGTTTCCCTCAGTTTGGGAAACACATTCTTAGGTCAGGAAGGAAAGAGGTCTGTGGAGTAACTGAGCTGTACTGCCAATCCAGCAACACCAAGAAGCACCTGGGGTCTGTCTTCATATTAAAAATGCTCAGAGTAAGTGCCTCCAAGAATCTCTTATTCTAATTCTTGCCAAATATTCACATGCACAGAATTACGGTAGGATTGGGAAGCACCACAAAATGACTGTTTGACTCTGGACTCAATATTAAGACAAAACAAACAATAAGCAAAGGGTCCGGAGTTTTTCAGTCATATCAGATGTCCAAATATATAACTTAAAAGGCACTTTCCTCAAAGGAAGTGTGAGTTACACCTCTTGAGAAAAACAAAGTAAAACAAAGGCAAACTGAACTCTACTCAATAGCCTGTAACAACCTATGTGGGAAAAGAATCTGAAAAGGAATAGATATGTGTTGGTTTGTGTGTGTGTGTGTGCTCAGTCGTGTTTGACTCTTTGTGATCCCACGGATGGTAGCCTGCCAGGCTTCTCTGTACATGGGGTTTCCCAGGCAAGAATATTGGAGTGGGCTGCCATTTTCTTCTCCGGAGGATCTTCCCGACTCTGAGATGGATCCTGTATCTCCTACATCTCCTGCCTTGGCAGGCGGAT